>NC_134791.1:67291607-67986607 GCF_046742065.1 Oratosquilla oratoria
TTGATGGGTGGTCTAACATCCATAATGAGCACATAATATGTGTTACTCTAACAACATCCACTGGTCAGATTTATTTAGTTGACACAATAGACACATCAGGGAAACCTCACACTGCTGAATATCTTCTACAACTTGTTCAAAATTCGATCAAGAAGGCTGAACAAGATTTTGGTTGTCACATTGGAAGTGTTGTGACAGACAATGCAGCAAATGTCACCAAGATGAGAAAAGTCTTGGAGGGATCGAGTGAACCTGAGCATACCATCCTCACATACGGCTTATACCATTCCATGTATACTTGTGGCAAGTCTATATAACTGCTCCTTATGTTGATATGCTAAAAATGTCATTTAACAATCAGATCGCATATCAGATAGCAATCCCATAATATTTAAAATCTATAAAAATATATATATATTTAAATCAAATAAATTTGATAAAAAAAAAATAGATTTTTTATATTTTTTAAAAAAGAAAAAAAAAAATTGCCAACCCTGGTGTCCACTAACCTCATACAATAATACCTGTTAAGTCCGGCTAAAATTGGCATTTCAAAGCATAACAGTGCCTTAAAAATAGTTTCTTATTTCACTATAAAAGTTTATATTAACTTATACTGCATTGAATAAGTCAATAGTTGATATATTTGTCCTATATACAATGTTAGGTTTCTAGTTTTGATATATTTGTCCAATATAAAATGTTAGGTTGCAAAGAAAGCAATGGCCTCCGCTAGCGGACCCAGGGATCTGGGTACGCACGTCCTGTGTAATAGTAGTCCTTGATATATATATATATATATATATATATATATATATATATATATATATATATATATATATATATATATATATATATATATACATATATGTACAGGTGTACCTCACCCTACATTGTAAATTGGTTCCACAGGTCGCAACTGATGTCTCAAAATAACCACACTATAAACCACAAATAAACAATCCCCATTGCTGGCAGAGGTGGATAAAACAATAGTGTGTGGAAAAACTATACATGAATTTAAGAGCAATCTAGACACTGTGAGATACAAAGACGGGACACTATGAGCATAGCTCCTCTTCCTGTAAGATACAACTAGGTAAATACTAGATAAATACACAATGGCACAGTGGTAGCAATTGCGGCTGCCACTACAGCGGTTCAAGTTTGAATCCCGCCCAGGGCTGAAATAATTTCAGTATCACTGTACTGCGAATCACTACTCCAACTTGGTAATATATGAGCTCTAAGCTCTCTTCTGGGAGGGTAGTAGCTGTTGATCATGAGTACAACATGTGATCCAAGACCATGGCGAATTACACATGCACATATATATATATATATATATATATATATATATGTATATATATATATATATATATATATATATATATATATATATATATATATATATATATATATATATATATATATATATATAAATCTGATTCATCCCAGACTGGAATATGCAGTGATGGTAAGGTCACCACACCTGAAGTCAATCTTTCCTTTGCCCCAGATCTCTCTTGCAGGAGATCCATGGCTTTCGGGTACCCTGGTATCACTTAAAGAATGATGTAAGAAGAATAGAGAGAATTTAAAGAGCAGCAACCAAGATGATCCTAAACCTAAATGACAAGATGTATGAGGAAAGACTGAATAAACTAAGAGTTTTCATGTTGAAAGAGTGAAGAGAGGCAACAAGGCACTACACCTCAATTCCTTTTTTCCTTTGCCCCAGATCTCTCTTGCAAGAGATCCATGGCTCCCAGGTAACCTGGTAATGCATAAAGAATGATGTAAGAAGAATAGAGAAAATTCATAGGGCAGCAACCAAGATGATCCTAAACCTAAATGACAAGATGTATGAGGAAAGAATGAACTGAGACTTCTCTCATTGAAAGAGTGAAGAGAGGCAACATGATATTGATATCTAGATCAGTTCAGCAATGTGTTTCCCCAGGATTCATTACTTCTACTGCCTTTCATTCCTTCCATATTGCTTTTCCACAGTTTAAGTTGTCCTTTGGAGTCTGATTATGTGTAATTCAAGTCACCCTTTAGAGTTGTGTGTGTTTTATGCACACATATTGATTAATCTATGTATATAAAAAAAAAATTAATAGAAAAGCTCAATAATAATTTCTTTGTAAACAGCACAGTACGACAAAGTGTGGTGGTGGTTTTAGTGGTAGCAGCTCATGGCGTCTTGCCCAAGCACGTGCTACTCATCGCACCATCTGTACACTACTTCTTGCTGCACACACTGCCCTCACTGCACATCTGGAAGCCATCACTGCCATTCTTCCGCCCTGGGCCCCACATGCTCCTCCACCACCCACTCCACCAGCAAGATTGAAAGTTGATAACCTCTCAGATGTTGCCAAGGTGAGGTGCCACTATTTATAGTTTTTGCTTGTGTGACAGAGGTATGAGAAGTTTATCTATACTAGAATCTTGATACAGATAAGTTCGTATGGGCTTTAATAAATAGAGCAAGTAAAGAATTATTATTTTTGTGTCATGTGGGAATGGACTTTATCTTTCTTTTAGTTTGAATCTATTAAATCATGTATGAGATAAAAAATCACTTTTACATGAGATGATAGTAATGAATACTTGTATTTCTTTCCTTTACCTCTGATTAAAGGAAAACTAAGATACTTCAGACATTCAGAAACACTAAGCTTAGAATGTAATGGTTGTCAATGCTCATCAGTAGGTGTCTCCTGTAGTTATGGTATTGCTGCCTATTTCTCAGTTATGCAGTTATTTGAGTGTATGTGTTGCACATGCAAGTAGCTGCATGTTTATCGGAGTAGATTCCTCATTAGAGCATAGCATAAACCCATGATAATGAGTGTATCTACAGATTAAATATGTTATTAATAATGATAACTCTTGGCCTTGAGTTTCACTGATTGAAAAACCTGCATTTCCACAATAGCAGGTCATTGGGTTTTCCTATGGACTTCACAGGGAAGAAACTTAGGACTGTTGCCAGTAGAATATTAGTGCAGATCTGTTTCTATGTCACCAGCAAATAAGAGGAGGAAGAGAATAGTTGCTGGTTCTCAGTACTCTTTATTTGAAAAAGTGGGAGAAAATAGTCAAAGGTTTTATAAACAATATTAGGATGGGTCTGCAGACTGAGTGCATGCCCCCTCAATTTGCATCTCCAGATAGAGTTGAGGATGTTCATAGATTTTTGAAGATGGGCAGGGGGAGATGCTTCTTACCAATGTCCATTTTGTGGTACCACCACTAGTAGGTATTTCTTACTGGTCTCATTGCATTGGTTATGGCTGACATGTTGCTTATACAGGTCCTTCATGTCTGATGACTACATCACCTCATGTCACTGCAATCCTACTGCTGTCATGTCATGGAGATGTACCTCCTTGAGGAGCTAGAGGCCACAGATCTTCTACAAGAGATAAGGGGAAATAGATTGATTGATTGAGTATGTCATGGATAGGTGTGTGTGTGTGTGGGTGGCTTCTAAGTATTGATCAAGATTGTATTGGAGGTCACCCTCATGGGTTGTGGCATGTTGCTGAGTATAATGTTCAGCAGCAGTGGTCTCATACCAGTCAGTAAAGGTTCTCAGTCCCATCCTACATGGTGTGTAGAAGAAGCTCCATTCTGGAGTGATCACCAGTGAGAATGGTGTTATTTCACTCCCAACAATGTTGGTACACTAAAAAATGAATTTTTTGACAATTTTGCAAAAACTTTTGGAAAAATAATTTGAAGTATGCTCAACATTCTGGTGAAGTAAGAGTGTAGTATGGCATCATTTACTATTTTGTATTAATTTTTCAAAAAAACATATCTCAAGCAGGCAATGCCCCTATGTAAAGAGACATGGCATAATACTGGCTTTCTATTTGACATTTACATTTGAAGTTTTTCTTGTATATAAAATCTTAGAAGGGTATATGGATACCTGTCAACTTATACTGGCAGTGAGATGTGAAGGCAAGAAATGCAAAGTAACAATTCACTATGTATTGCTCAAGTGTTGCTGTTGATTTTTTTTCTTTCTTTTCTTTTTTTCCCAGTTGTATTATATGGGAAGGGGAGCTATGCTATGCTTGTAGTGACCCATCTTTGTATCTCACAACATCCAGTTTGTTCATAATTTCTTGTATGGTATTTGTACACATTATTGTTTTGTCCAATTTGTTCCAGACATCCACCACTGTGTGGAATTTATTTTTTCACCTAGTTGTATTATATGGGAAGAGGAGCTATGCTTGTAGTGACCCATCTTTGTATCTCACAACATCCAGTTTGTTCTTAATTTCTTGTATGGTGTTTGTACACACTTTTGTTTTGTTCAATTTGTTTGTTTTTTAGTTTTTTTTTTTTTTTTTTTTTTTTTTTTTTTTCTTCCCTGTCAAGGACATCCATGCTTTTCATGATTCTGTAAATGGCCAATAGATAACCTCTTTCTCTTCTTTGATCCAGGGTCGGTAGTTCCAGTTTAGACAATCTTTACTCGTATGTCAATTTTCAGTGTTGGGGCCATCTTGGTCATTGCTCTTTGGATTCTTTCTGTATTCCTTATATTCTTTTTCATAATGGGTATCCATAGTGTTGCAGTGTACTCCAATTTTGGTCTGAACAGTGTGACTAATATTTTTTTTTTAACCATTACCTCATCCAAGTAATTAAAAGCCACCTTTATTGATCTTAGTAGATTGTAGGTTTCTCTGACTATTTTGTTTATCTGCTTGTCTGGGGACATATCTTTGGTGATAATTACTCCTAGGTCATTTTCAGAACCAACTTTCTTTACTTCCTTTACACCAGTTTTATATTGTCCTTACATTTGTATTTTACCTTTTCCAAATTCCATTATACTACATTTCTTAATGTTGAAGTCCACTTACCACTTTTGACTCCATTCCCAGACCTTGTCCAGGTCTCTGCAGTGATTCACAATTTTTTTTTCTGTACTTACTTCCTTTAGTAGTTTTTTGTCATGTGCAAAGAAGATCATGTAACATTCTACACCTTCATTTATGTCATTCACATATATAGCAAACATTATTGGAGCTAATACTGAATCCTGTGGGACTCCACTTATCATTTCTTCCCAAGTAGTTTTTATCTCTTCAACACCACTCTCATTTGTTTCCCATACAAGATTTCTTCCATACATTTAAATAATTTTCTGTGTATACCTCTTGTTGTTTTGTGTTTTCTTAATAGTTTTTTGTGTGGTACTTTATCAAATGCCTTTTGTAAGTCCAGGAAAGCACAGTATCCCCATCCATCTACTTCTTGCATTATATCTATTAACCTTGAATAGAAACAGATCAAATTTGTGGCACATGATCTTCCCTGTATAAAACCTAATTGTTTTGGATTTATTATACTGTTCTCCTCTGGATGTTTAGTCCATCAACTTTTGATGACTTTTTCACAGATTTTAGCTCTTGTACTTGTAAGGAAGACAGGTCTATAGCTTGTTGGGTCTTCCTTGTCTCCCCCTTTATATATTGGCATGATATTAGCATTTTTCCAGTCTTGCAGTACCTTTCCTTCTTTGAGTAAGCAATCTATTAGCTTACATATTTTGTTTGTTAGTTCATCTATACAGGAATACCTCACTATACGACCAAGTGCTATAAAGTAGTTAAAACAAATTTTGGGTGTATGTGAAAGCCCCAGGCAAAAATTGAGGAGGGGGTTGACAGGGTCCATGAACACAACACACCTATTTACATGTAAAACATACCTCGATATATGAATTTTTGCATTGCGACCTCTCAGCTGGGAACACAACTTGGTTGTTTGTTGTTGTTGTCGTTCCCTAGACTGTCTGTCCGAGCAGTCCCGTCTCCCCAAGGAATGCCACAGCCGAAACTGGGTTTTCCCACAAATCCTTTATAGAGTGTATGTTGTGTTGTTTGCGTGCATGATTGTGTATAATGCAGTCTTCCATTATGTGTTGTATGGTATGGGGTGAAGTGTTACATCCTGGGCAGCTGTTCACAACACGGTCGTCCAGCCTCTTCTGGTAGCTTAGAAGTTCTGGGTGGTGACCGCATCGCAGTCTGGCCAAGTGGACTCTGTCCTTTCGTGGGAGAGAGGATTCAGAAGGGTGGATATCAGGGGGTCTGGCATGCAGCAGTGTGTTGTCTTTCAGTGTGTTAATGGAGCGGTGAGTG
Source organism: Oratosquilla oratoria (assembly GCF_046742065.1). Classification (NCBI taxonomy): domain Eukaryota; kingdom Metazoa; phylum Arthropoda; class Malacostraca; order Stomatopoda; family Squillidae; genus Oratosquilla; species Oratosquilla oratoria. The sequence goes on from NC_134791.1 coordinate 67,297,790, forward strand.
ATATGATTATGAATATGTTTCCGGAGGCTGGTATTTGGTGGTTGTGGAGGAAGAGAAGAGAGTATCTGTGCGTAATAAAGGTCTTTGGGTGTAGTTTTAACGTTTCTTGGTGTGTGTGGGTGTTCTGCTATGTAGTGTAGCGGGTGTGATGTGTTTGTGGTGGCTGCAGCAAGTGTTTGTGTGCCTCTCATGTCGAGGTGGTCCTTGACTTTGAGGACTTTTGTTTCATGGTGTAAATGGTCTGTAGGTGTTGTGTTTGTGCAGCCTGTAATTGTTTTTAGGGCTTTGTTTTGTATGATTTGAAGGGTGTTGTGGTGTGTCTCACTGAGATTAGGAGCCCATGCAGGACTCGCATAATTCATCACTGAGCGTATGCATTGTTTGTATATTGTTATATTATTTTCTTTGTTTTGTCCAAATGTTGTTCCAGTGATTGACTTAAGTGCGTTAAGTCTAGGTGTGCATTTGTTTTTTATGTTTGTGAGGTGTTGTTTGAAAGACATGGATGTATCGTATGTTACACCAAGAATTTTCGGTGTGTTTGTGTGTGGTATTAGAGTGTTGTTGATGTAGAGATGAGGTATGTATTTGTGTTCTTTTGTCCAGTTGGTGAGAAGTGTTGCTGTAGATTTGGTTGGAGCTATTTTGAGTCTGTTTGTGATGAACCATGTGTTGAGTGTGTCAAGGTAAGGCTGGATTATTTCTGCAGCTTTGTCTGTGTTACGATGTGTGCATGTGATTGTTATGTCATCTGCGTAGGAAGAGATTTGTATTTCTGAGGTGTCTGGTGTGGGTAAGTCATGCATGTATAGATTAAATAATGTGGGGGATAGAACTGAGCCCTGTGGTACTCCGTTCTTAATGTTTCTGATGTGCGATGATTGGCCATTATATGACACATGAGCATTCCTGCCTGCCAGATAATTGGCCAGCCATCTTTTGGTGTTATTGTGCATGTCTGTGTTATATATTTTATTTGTTAGGTTGTGGCGGGGATAGCATCAAAAGCTTTACTAATGTCCAATGTTATAAGAAGTGTTCTGTGGTGGGGCCTATCTGAATTGATGCCATCTAAAATTCTTTGTGTGAGGTTTGTCAGAAGAGTGTTTGTGGAGTGTAGTGGCCTAAAACCGTGTTGTGAGTCAGCAAGGGGAATATATGGTGTGACAAGTTTAAGTATTAGGCGTTCAATGACTTTAGAGGGGGTGCAGAGAAGTGTGATTGGGCGGTGCGATGTTGGGATTGTTGGGTCTTTGTTCGGTTTTGGAATGGTGATTATTTTACCATGCTTCCAGATGTCGGGTGTAGTGTTGTGTGAATAGCTGTAGTTTGCAATGTTTGTGAGTGCGTGTATACCTTGTGGTCCAATGTGTTTTAGGTGGATGTTGCTTATGTTATCAGGGCCACAGGCAGATGAGTGCTTGAGATTATGCATTATGAGTTTTGTCTGACTGTCTATGAAGGGTGTATAGTCTGAGTCTGTGGGGAAGTCTTTCTTACGTCGAATGGTGCGTCGGTCGTCAGGGTGAGATGTAAGATGGCTCGTCTGTGCAAAATGACGTATGAGTGCGTTTGCTTGTTGTCTGTTTGAGGGTAGATTATCTGTTGTTGTGATTATTGCTGCGTGAGAGCGTGTAGTGTTAGTGTTGGATAGTGTGATGCTGTTGAGTGTTTTGTACAATTTGCTGGTGTTTGTTTTGTGATCAAGTGTATTGATAAAGTTTTGCCAATTTTGTGTTTTTTGTTCATGTATTTTATTGGCAATCACAGTGTTTAGTGTTTGTATTTGGTCTGCTATGTTTTGAGGAATAGGTGTGGGGGTATCGTGTTTAAGTGTGTCACGTTGTCTGATGAGGCCTTGGATTTCTGGTGTGAAGTTGGGGTTGTGTGATTTTCTGTTGCCTCTAGGGATGTATCTCTTGTCTGCGTTTTGTATGATTGTATTAAAAGCGTGCACAGCATTGTTTATGTTTGTGATTGGTGTACTGTTAAGTGTTTCAAAATGTTGTTCTGTCTCTTCAGTAAAAGCTTCCCAGTTAGCTCTCTTGTAATTGGTGTAAGTGTGTCTGTGGCCAGCTGGGGTGCATCTTGTTTTGGTGGTGATGATGATTGGAAGGTGGTCAGAGCCAAGGGCTCCGACCACTCTCCATGATGTTGTTGGGGTTAGGCAGGGGGAGCAAAAGGTGATATCAGGAGAGGAGGGAGTGTAGAGGGCTTGGTATGGGATGTGTGTATGATTATGTGTGTTGTTCATGATAGTCAATGAGTCGAATTGAGTCTGTATATCAAGCCCTCTGTCTGTGTCAGGGTTGTCGACATACCAGGCAGACGATTTGGCGTTGAAGTCACCACCCATGATCAGGTTTGGGATTGAGGTTAGTTGGCTAAGTTGAGGTCTGAAGGTGTTTGGAACTGTGGGGGATGATTGGTTGTATAGTGAGGTATTCCTGTATATTCTTTTAGTATCCAGTTTACAATTCCGTCTGGGCCATGTGATTTTTTGACATCAAGGTTCATTATTTGGTCCCTTATCTGTGTCACAATTATTGCATTCACTGGGAGGATCCTACTCCTCTTCCTTCATCCCAGTTGTGCATATTTTCTTTTGTGAATGCAGGCTTAAAACTTTTGTTCATAATTTTAGCCATTTCTATATCTTTTATATATTCTGTATTCCCTTGATATAGTTTCACTATTTCCTGTTGATTTTTTAGTTTACCATTTACATATCTTTAGAATAATTAAGGTTAATCTTTACATTTGGCTATTATGTCTTTTTCATATTTTCTTTTTCTTCCCTGCATATTTTTACATATTCATTTATTAGTTTAATATATATTTGCCACTTCCCAGTTTTTCTTTTCATCTTTTCCAAGCTTTGTCTCTTCTATTTGTTTGTATCACTATATTTATTGTTGCACTAGCACTTAATGTACACCTTTTCCTGTTTTTGTTTTGTTACATTTTTATCCACTCCTCATTATAAATTCCTTTTAATATCGTCCATTTCTCTTCCACCTGTGTTTCTTCATTAAAAAAGTTTTTCCAACTCGCTTTTTGAAAGAATTTTCTGAGTTTCCCAAAATCCACTTTGTTATACATCAGTGTTCCTTTTCAGTGTTTCTCATTTCTTTGGGTACAAAGTGAGTCTCACTATTACAGCTTTTTTTGGGATGACACCTAAGGGCAATTCAACCCTGCTCACATCTAGTCTTCTTTTCGTTGGTTCACTATATTTTTTTCTGCCATCACCATCCTCCATTTTAATTTCTTTTTCACTTGGTGAATTTACTCTAATAATTCATTTCATGCACTCGTTAAGCTAAGCTCTCCCTTTCTCAAACAATACCAGACTAGGTGTCTCTTTCAGCTTAGGGATAAAACTTTTGGGGTAAAGCAAAGTAAATATGAAATGCATCACTTGCAAAACACTGCACTTCATTTATTGTATCTAATTTATCGGTATCTATGCATTTTTCATTTAAATTACTAATAGTCTTTTCATATAGATACCGAAAATATTTGTTTTATCTTTGCAGCTCAATATTTCAGTAACAGTCTTTCTTCACTCATTCTTTCCATGTGTCCAAACCATCCAAATACTCTTTCATCAACCCTATCTCCCAATTCCCTTTCCACCCCTGTTCTCCTCCTCACCACCTCATTTCTCACTCTATCTAGCCTAGTAACCCCCATCATACTTCTCAGACACTTCATCTCAAACACATTCAAACTCCTCTGTTCCGCTCTTATGTTCCATCTTTCTGTCCCACACAGTGCTGTTGGCACAATCACTCCTTCATACAGTCTCCTCTTAGCATCCATTCCCAAATGTCTATTCCTCATTACACTTTTTAATCCACCAAGGCATTTACTCGCTTCTCTTCCATCCCTAATATAATTATACATTTCTTTTTGTCCGCTAAGTCTCTTACTATATTCTCCTTCTCTCTCATCATTTTAATAACTGTGTGTTTTGTTTGTTCTTTCATCTTTTGTGTCACAATATCTTTAAATACAATTTTGTTGTTCTCTTGGACTTTTTTCCAACCCTGTACTTCTTTTGCTATGGACTCTTTATTCTCTTTATTATTATTCTTTAATTCCCCATTCTCATCTTCTACTTCTTTTAACTGTCTTTTTAATTCTTCTATCTCTTTAGTTAGGTTTTGGTTCTCCTTCTTTAGTTCTTCCAATTTATGAACTCTTTCTGTAATCCGTGTAAGTTGGCAGAACCTAACCTCCCAATGTTTGGTCATTTTCTCTAGTTTTTCCTCTACAACTTGCTAATTGAGGGAGGTTGGCATCCCCCTACTCATTAAATCCATGTAAATTATTATCTCCACTTTCTATTGTGCTGTTCTTATCTATATTTCTAAACTTAATGCTCTTACTGATATTTTCAACTTCACCTGCATCATCTGCAGCTCTCTTGTTGACATTTCTTCTGACATCCGGGGGAGCCCATTCGTCTCCTTCCTCATTTCCTTCCATTTCCCACAGCAATCCCTCCCTTTCTACTTTTTCTTCACTTTCCCACTACACCACGAGCTCTCTCCTTCCCTACAAATACAACAAAGGTACTTCCTTGTCATTGAGATCCACGAAAATTGACTTCTTTTCAGGAGTTTCAATCTTCCCCATGAATCCGACGTATGTATTTACCTAGTTGTATTTTACGGGAAGGGGAGCTATGCTCGTGGTGTCCCGTCTTCATATCTCATTTTATCTAAACTATTTTTAAATTCATGTATTGTTTTTGCACACACCACTTTCTCATCTAACTTGTTCCAACTGTCTATTATTCTGTGAGGAAAGTTGTTCTTTTTCAGATCTCTTCTGTAGCTGTCTTTCTTGATTTTCTTTCCGTGCCCTCTTGTATTTCTATCATCCCATTTTATTAGATTCTCTCTATCAATAACTTCTATGCCTTTCATGATTCTGTTAATAGCTATCAAATCTCCTCTCTTCTTTGCTCTAGTGTCTGTAGTTCAAGTTTTGCTAGTCTCTCTTGATATGATAGTTTTGAGAGTGTTGGTGCCAATTTTGTAATTGCTCTTTGTATTCTTTCAAGTTTTTTTATACACTTTTTTGTACTTGGTGACCACATTGTTGCTGCATATTCCAATCTTGGTCTTATCAGAGTGATTAGAATTTTCTTCACCATTTCTTCATCCAGGTATGTAAATGCCACTTTGATTGTTCTTATTAAATTATAAGTTTCTCCAAAAATCTTATTTATATGTTTCTCAGGTGACACATTATTCATAACAATGACTCCCAGGTCCTTCTCATTTTCTACTTTTTTTATTCCTTCTTCTCCCAATTTATATGATCCTGTTATTCTGTTTTTGCTTTTTCCAAATTCCATTATACTACACTTTTTAGTGTTGAACTCCATCTCCCACTTCCTACTCCATTCCCATACTTTATTTAGATCACTCTGTAGTGACTCACAATCTTCTTCCGTGTTCACTTTTTTTAATAGTTTTGCATCATCTGCAAAGAAGCTCATATAACTTTCAATTTCTTCATCCATATCATTAATATATATAGCAAACATTATTGGGGCCAGAACTGTTCCTTGTGGAACACCGCTTATTACTTCATCCCATTTTGAGTGTTTGTCTCTTATCACTACTCTCATTTTTCTTTCTTGCAAAAAGTCTTCCATCCATTTAAGCAGTTTGCCCTGTATTCCTCCTTCAGTTTCTAATTTCTTAAGCAACTTCTTATGTGGTACTTTGTCAAAAGCTTTTTTTAGGTCTAGAAATGCACAATCAGCCCATCCATCTCTTTCTTGTATTATATCTATTAGCCTTGAATAGAAACATATTAAATTGGTGACTCATGATTGTCCTTGTCTGAATCCAAATTGTCTTGGATTTAGCATGCTGTTTTTTTTCTAAATATTTTATCCATTTACTTTTGATCATTCTTTCACAAATTTTTGCTATTGTACTTGTTAGAGAGACTGGTCTATAGTTGGTAGGGTCTTCTTTATTTCCTCCTTTATATATAGGTACTATATTTGCTTTTTTCCAATCTTCTGGAACTTTTCCTTCTTTCAAGGAACTATTTATTATGCAATGTATTTTGTCTGCCAGTTCATTTCTGCATTCTTCAAAATCCAGTTTGCTATTTTATCTGGTCCATGCGATTTTCTAACATCAAGATTACTCAAGTGTTTCATTATTTCATTCTTTGTTACTTCTATTTCTTTCATAGGGGGGACTTTCTCTTTCCATTCGATCTCTTCCAGTTGTATATTCTCCCTTGTAAACACTGATTTAAAATGCTTGTTCATAATTTCCGCCATTTCTATTTCCTCTGTGTATTCAACTCCTTGTCTTAATTTCTCCAAATCTTGTTTGTTTTTCAGTTTGTTTACAAATCTGTAAAATAGTTTTGGGTTGATCTTTACATTTTTCTATGACATCTTTTTCATATTTTCTCTTTTCCTCTCTGCACGCTTGTACATATTCATTTCTATAACAAGTATATATTTTCCATTTTTCAGGTCTTTTATGTTTCTTCCATTTGGTCCAAGCTTTGTCTCTTTTGTCTTTTAACTCCCTACAACTTTTGTTGTACCAGCACTTTACATATTCTTTTTCTTGTTTTTGTCTTGGGACATACTTTTCCACTCCTTTTATATAATTTTTTTTTTTTTTTTTTTTTTTTTTTCAAAATATTCCATTTCTCTTCTACTATTGTATCTTCTTTGTATATTCTTTCCCAGTTTTTATTTTGAAAGAATTCTCTTATTTGATCAAAATTTGTTTTTTCATACATCAATCTTCCTTTTCTATATTGTTCATTTCTTTTCATGTATTTTTTCTCATTTAGTTTAGTTCTATCAATATGTGGTCACTTTTACTTATTGGTGCCTGGTATTCTATCTTTTCCACTATTTCAGGTTCTGATGTGATTATTAGGTCTAGTCTCGATGGTTCTTCTTCATTTCTATACCTTGTGTTCTCTTGAATCCATTGTGTCATTGTGTGGTCAATAATCATATCAAGTAGAACATTTCCCCATGAGTCTTCTCCACCCTTTACGGTCATCTCTTCCCATCAGATTTCTTTGCAATTAAAGTCGCCCATCATAACTATTCTTCCTCCCATGTGTGTATTTACCTAGTTGTATTTACCTAGTTGTATTTTACGGGAAGGGGAGCTATGCTCGTGAGGTCCCGTCTTCATATCTCATTTTATCTAAACTATTTTTAAATTCATGTATTGTTTTTGCACACACCACTTTCTCATCTAACTTGTTCCAACTGTCTATTGCTCTGTGAGGAAAGCTGTTCTTTTTCAAATCTCTTCTATAGTTGTCTTTTTTTATTTTCTTTCCGTGTCCTCTTGTATTTCTGTCATCCCATTTTATCAGATTCTCTCTATCAGTAATTTCTATGCCTTTCATGATTCTGTAAATAGCTATCAAATCTCCTCTCTCTCTTCTTTGCTCTAGTGTCTGTAGTTTAAGTTTTTGTAGTCTCTCTTCATATGATAGTTTTGAGAGTGTTGGTGCCAGTTTAGTAATTGCTCTTTGTATTCTTTCAAGTTTTTTTATACATTTTTTTGTACTTGGTGACCATATCGTTGCTGCATATTCCAATCTTGGTCTTATCAGGGTGATTAGGATTTTCCTCACCATTTCTTCATCCAGGTATGTAAATGCCACTTTGATTGTTCTTATTAAATTATAAGTTTCTCCAAAAATCTTATTTATATGTTTCTCAGGTGACATATTATTCATAACAATGACTCCCAGGTCCCTCTCATTTTCTACTCTTTTTATTCCTTCTTCTCCCAAATTATATGATCCTGTTATTCTGTTTTTGCTTTTTCCAAATTCCATTATACTACACTTTTTTGTATTGAACTCCATCTCCCACTTCCTACTCCATTCTTGTACTTTATTTAGATCTCTCTGTAGTGATTCACAATCCTCTTCAGTTTTCACTCTTTTCAGTAATTTTGCATCATCTGCAAAGAAGCTCATATAGCTTTCGATTCCTTCATCCATATCATTAATATATATAGCAAACATTATTGGGGCCAGAACTGTTCCCTGCGGGACACCGCTTATTACTTCATTCCATTTTGAGTGCTGATCTCTTATCACTACTCTCATTTTTCTTTCTTGCAAAAAGTCTTCCATCCAATTTAGCAATTTACCTTGTATTCCTCCTTCATATTCTAATTTCTTAAGCAACTTCTTATGTGGTACTTTGTCAAAAGCTTTTTTTAGGTCTAGAAATGCACAATCAGCCCATCCATCTCTTTCTTGTATTATATCTATTAGTCTTGAATAGAAACATATTAAATTGGTGACGCATGATCGTCCTTGTCTGAATCCAAATTGCCTTGGATTTAGTACGTTGTTTTTTTCCAAGTATTTTACCCATCTACTTTTGATAATTCTTTCACATATTTTTGCTATTGTACTTGTTAGAGAGACTGGTCTATAGTTGGTAGGTTCTTCTTTATTTCCTCCTTTATATATAGGTACTATATTTGCTTTTTTCCAATCTTCTGGAACTTTTCCTTCTTTTAAGGAACTGCTTATTATGCTATGTATTTTGTCTGCCAGTTCATTCCTACATTCTTTCAGAATCCAGTTTGCTATTTCATCTGGCCCATGCGATTTTCTGACATCAAAATTACCCAAGTGTGTCAATATTTCATTCTTCGTTACTTCTATTTCTTCCATAGGGGGGACTTTTTCCTTCCACTCAATCTCTTCAGGTTGTATATTTTCCCTTGTAAACACTGATTTAAAATGTTTGTTCATAATTTCTGCCATTTCCATTTCCTCAGTGTATTCAACTCCTCCTTGTCTTAATTTCTCCAAGTCTTGTTTGTTTTTCAGTTTATTGTTTACAAATCTGTAGAATAGTTTTGGTTGATCTTTACACTTTTCTATAACATCTTTTTCATATTTTCTTTTTTCCTCTCTGCACTTTTGTACATATTCATTTCTATAACCAGTATATATTTTCCATTTTTCAGGTCTTCTGTCTTTTTTCCATCCGGTCCAGGCTTTGTCTCTTTTGTCTTTTAACTCCCTACAACTTTTGTTGTACCAGCATTTTACATATTCTTTTTCTTGTTTTTGTCTTGGGACATACTTTTCCACTCCTTCTTTGTAAATTTTTGTCAAAATATTCCATTTCTCTTCCACTGATGTTTCTTCTTTGTATATTTCTTCCCAGTTTTCTTGTTGGAAGAATTCTCTTATTTTATCAAAGTTTGTTTTTTCATACATCATTCTTCCTTTTCTATATTGTTCATTTCTTTTCATATATTTTTCTTCATTAAGTTCCAGTTCAATCAATATGTGGTCACTTTTACCTATTGGTGTTTTATATTCAATCTTGTCCACTATTCTAGGTTCAGATGTAATTATTAAGTCTAGCCTCGATGGTTCTTCTTCATTTCTATACCTAGTGTTCTCTTGTATCCATTGTGTCATTGAATGGTCAGTAATCATCTCAAGTAGAGCATTTCCCCATGAGTCATCACCACTCTTTACTGTCATTTCTTCCCAGCAGATTTCTTTGCAATTAAAGTCGCCCATCATAACTATTCTTCCTCCGTCTTCCATTATTTTAGTTAATGCTATCTTTGTATCCTCTAACATACTTTTATGTTCACTCTCCTCCCATGAGGCTGTTTTCGGAGGCACATAATTGATCACAAATTTTCTGCTCTTCTTATCTCGGTCTTCCACTTCTATCATAATCATCTCTACTGTATTCTTTCCATATATGACACCTTTCACGTTTATATCCTTTTTTGTCAGGAACATAACTCCACCCCCTTGTTTTTTCTCTCTGTTTCTAATCCAATAATTGTATGTATCATGTCCTACACTGTTGGGTGGTAGTGGGCCTTTTAATTTTGTTTCTACAATTCCCATTATGTCCGGTTCTTTTTCTTTCAAATAATCATTCAGTTCATTCAATCCTGTTATCAATCCATCTATATTTGTGTAAGACACTCTTAGTTTTCTGCCACTTCCATTGTGTTCTCTGTTTCCCTTATGTTTTTCTTTAGTATGTCGAACTGCTTTATTTTCATGTTCACTACTCTCCAATAGAATCTCTCTTTCTCTGACTCCGTTCTTTCCTCGTTTTTTGCCTTAGCTTCAATTCTTTTCTGCTTTTCTGCCTCTCTTTCCTCCTTATTCATTTCTCTTTTTATCCATACCTTTTTATATTGATCATTTGTTGCTAGTTTCCCTGTCTTGGATAGAATTTTCTCTGCCGTTGTTTGTGACCTGAATTTAATCTTAATTGGTCTGGTCTTATCTGTACTATATTTTCCGAGTCTGAATTTTTCCTCAATTTCCTTTATAATTTCTGGTTCATCTTCCTGGACTAATTTTAATAAACTGCTTACCCTTTCATTTTCCTCCTTGATTCTTGCGGTTCTATCTGGGTTATGTTTCTCTTCCATTCCTAATATAATTATACATTTCTTTTTGTCAGCTAATTCTCTTACTATATTCTCCTTCTGTCTCATCACTTTAATAACTGAGTCTTCATTATGTTCTTTCAATTGCTGTTTGACTATGTCAGTGAATGAAACCTTATTCCCTTCTTGAGTTATTCTCCAATTTTTAGCTTCTGTAGCTATTTTCTCACTGTTTTCATTACTATTCTTCTTCAATTTCTCATTCTCCTCCTTTACATTTCCTAACTGTCTTTTTAGGTCCTCTACTTCTTCAGTTAAGTTTCTGTTAGCCTTCTCTAGTTGTTCCAATCTTTCAATTCTCTGGAAGATGGAGTCTACCTTACCTAACTTACGTTCCAAGTCCTCGATCACCTTATCAACTCTCTCCTCTAGTCTTATCAGTCGGGGGGGGGTTGTGTCCCCCCCACCCTCTTTAAATCCCTGGAACATATTCTCGTCACTTTCTACTGTATTTCTCCTCTCTATACTTCTAATCTTTACATTTTTATTTGCCATTTCGTCATCCGGTGGTCGTTTCATGTTGACCTTACGCCCGTCTGCCTGGGCCAAGTCCTCCACATCCTCATTTCCTTCCATTTCCCCAGCAATCCCTCCCCTTCTCCTCTTTTCCTACTTACCTACTGCCTCACGAGCAATTTCCCCCCCCCCTGCAAATACAAAAAGGCACTTCTCTTTGCGTTGTTATACTCACTCTGCACTTTTCTTCAGAGCGTTCTTCTAGCCGTCCGTTCTTTTAATGTGTGTGTGTGTGTATGTTTGTAAAATATCAGTCAATCAATCCATTGCTCCAGGTCTCTCTTGTAGGAGACCCATGCCATATATCTCCCAAATAACTATCAATGATCACCAGGTAGGTCTGTATGTCATTCAGCAAAGATGAAATATTGTGCTGTTGTCTGGGGAAAGATAATATGGGGAAGTATTGGATGAAGTGTCAGCATCCTCTGTGTGATGGTGGTGTCCAGGGCAGTTTTATTCTATGGCCAGGCCTATTCTATGTTGGCACTGCTTTAAAAGCAGATGGTGTCCTGAACATGTGGTTCTTGCTTGTCTTGAGAGGAATTTTTCTGTGGGACTGATGTTTGGGTGTAGTATTGAATTTGGTTGATTGGTGGTCTATCTTGAAGGACTTATTTTCTGATGTGGCCGTGAATGTGTTTTGTAAATGTATTGTGTAGTATTGGTGGCAGGTTGTTGTATATGTTGGTGCAGTGTGCTGCTGGCTGCACTTGTGTTACATAATGAGATGGGTGGGTGGGGTTGAGGATTCCAAGCACAGAATTGTGTACCTATGATTCTTTTGTGAAACCCTGTAGGGAGAATTTTGGTTTCTGAGTGCATATGTTCTTTTATGGTGGTTTTGGTGCATCCTGTCATTATTCTCAGTGCTTTATTTTGTATAGTTTGTAAAGCATATATGTTTTGCTGATTGTTGGAAATCAAACTGTGGAGGCATAGATAAGTGTATTTACCCAATTGTAGTATACAGGAAAGGAGCAAAGCTTGTTGGGTACCATCTACACTCCAATTTATCCTAGATTTGAATTCATGTATTGTTCCAGCTTGGGCTATATCTCCTCTAAGCCATTCCAAGCATACGCCTCTATATGGAAAACTGTATTTCTTCACATCCTTTAGACATGTTTTCCTTAATTTTTGCTCATGACCTTTTAAAGCCTTCATATAATTAATCAAGAGGTCTTTTAGTAATCAATCTCTTTTAGTGACCTGAATACTGTAATTCTATCACCTCTTCCTCTTTGACCCTTCAAAGTTGGCAGACCTAGTGCTTTTAGTCTTTCCTCATATCTAGTGAATTGTTTGTGGACTGGTCAGTTACCCTCTGTTTGTCAGTTACCCCCTGTTACTCTTTGTCAGTTACCCATGTTTGTGACTGATATTAGTGTACTTATTTTCTTGTTGATTTTTACTGTCAGATCTTAACATGAAAGCTAAAGGTCACATTTTGATTCATGGTTGTCTGGTGTGAGTAGTATTACTGATGATTTTTGAGGTGAAGCTTCCAATCTATTATCTCAATGTCATTATTCTAGGTTGTCTTGGATGTTCTTAGCTGCTATTTTCAAGATTGCTGTGTTATCATCATCAGGTCATCAGCATAAGACTTCTGTGGTACATTCAGAATCTGGTGTTGAAAGAGTACTTGCAAAGTAGTTGAAAATAATAGGTGAGAGCATTGCTCCTTGGGAAATGCCATTGAACAACCTTTTAGTCCTAGAAATTTGTTTATTTCGGATTACACAGGCTGACAATATGAGGAAAGATTAAATATACTAAGATTGCCTACACAAGAAAAAAGAAAGAGATGACATAAGATATGTTTGTAACAAAAATAAAGAGAATACAAAGGGTAATAACATTAGAAAACATTAGATAAACTAGGATTGCCCACATTGAAAGAGAGATGAGGAGGAGATGAATGGATACCTATCTGTTGAACCATGAAAAGTATAGAAAGAATTGACAGAGATCAGTAAGTATGGGATGAGAGAATATGAAGAGGATAAAAAGAAATAAATAGAAGAAACTATGCTTGAAGGCTATTGAGAAGTTAATTTTTCTACATAAATGCAATAATTTGTAGAATAGATTAAAAAGGAACCAATCCAAGCAAATTATATACCAAGAGCTTTTTCCCACTTATAAGAGAGGTAGCTAAGTCAAAGGTACATATCTACTGCCATCCATTCCTCTCCCCTATACCACCCTTTCCTCCCTCTCATCTTAGCTCCTCATGGATGATGGGTCATCCCTGTATCTTGCCCACTACCCTGGGTCAGAAGCAATGCAGCAAGACAGTACATCTACAGCAAGGCTACTTTACTTAATTGGCACCCCCCCCCTCTCTGTCCCCTCATGTAGAAAAAGAGAAGATGGGGGAGAAATTCCTTCAGGCTGCATCAAAATATCATTCACACATAAGCATCTCCTACCCCCCCAATCCCTGCTCCTATCTTCCTTACATAACAGTGTCATCTATACACAGCCACTCTCCATTCATCTCTATCTTTTGCCTTCTCCCTTGCTCAACAGACATTCTCCTCTTTTTCAACACCCCCTTAATGAGCCCTATCTGCTATCTCCTTTTCCACTCCTGCTCTCCCCCTCATCTCCTCATTTCTCATTCTGCCCAACCTTGTAACCCTTACCATACTTATCAGACATTTCATCTCAAACAAGAAAGATCCCCAAAATGAAAGAAATAAAGGTAACACAGAAAGAATTAAGAGACCAAATAAAAAACCTAGATGTTAGGAAATCATATGAAGTGAATAAAGTAAGTTTATTTGCCATTGCATCAATATACATGAAGTGCAGATAATGAAGAGAACACATAGTTCAAAATAACAATTACAGTTGCTGAGGATAACACAAATTGGATATTGGAAGAGTGTATAGATGAACTAACGGACAAATTATACAAGATACTGTAATAGATTTCTCACTCAAAGAAGGAAAGTTACCGCAAGATTGGAAAAATGCAAACATCGTACCTGTTAGTATGTGTCATCATATGTATGAGCCAGGTTGCTGGCTTGTGTGTCGATCATGAAGTCACGAAGTTATGTGTGGCTGCAGGGCGCAGCCAGTGGGCAGTCGTTCGTCAGCTAGTGAGTTGAATAGACACAGCAGAAATTTACACTGGTAGCAGAGCATAGTTGTATGTGGCTTCAATGATGGCGTGTTCAACAAAGTGGCCACCTAAACTAGAGAGTGAAGAGGTTTACGAAAATTGGAAGAAGAAAGACAATGGCATGGAGGTGTTGTTAAAGAAACTTGATGAATTGTTCCTGGCAGATACAGGGCAGCGGCAATTTAGTGCTTTTTACAAACTCTATAACCTTTGGAGAACCTGTGATATAAACATTCGAGATTTCGTGTCTAAATTTGAGCATGTATATTTTAAATTTATGGAACAAGGAATGACAATACCAGGTCCAGTGAAAGCATTCATGTTATTATCTTCATGTCTGCAGTTACGGACAAGAATTATGAAAATATGAAGTCTGCTTTATGTCCTATTTTCGGTGGAGGAATGAGTGGAGTAAATTCAACTGTGTCAAGTTCAATAAGTGATGTAAAGACTGTGAAGAGTGAGCCCGTATTTATCAGCCAAGAAGAAGAGAAAATTAAAGAAGTGATGTATACAAACAGTGGAATACGAGGCAGAGGAATGAGAGGTGGCATATGTAACTATGACCATGGAAGGAGTGACGGCGGTAAATACAATTCTTCAGTAAGGAGACAGAATTCTGTGGGTCGTGACGGTAGAGTGTCGAGGTGTGCAATATATGGTTCTAAATTTCATTGGGCCAGATACTGTCCAGATTCTTATGAGAATAAGAATACCAGCAGCAATGAGAAGGAAGATAAGGAAGAGACGGTTCACCTGTCGTTATTTATGGGTTATACAGGTAATACTGACCAATGAGGAAAACTACAGACTCTAGTTGAAGAGGCTAAAGATTGTGCAGTGTTGGATTCAGGATGTTCAACCACAGTGTGTGGAAACGAATGGCTTGAGAATTTCTTGAGTGGACTCAGTGCTTATGAACATGATAAGATTGTGAAGGAGAGGTCAACATCCACATTCACCTTTCCTGATGGTGCTACAGTTCCCTCCATTAAGCGTATCACACTGCCCTGTTCTATTGGAGGTATGTATGGAACAATTATGACATGTAGTGGAGTGCAATATCCCATTGTTGATGAGCAAGAAATCCATGAGTAATAAATTATTTGAAAATCTCATCGTCAGGTCACTACCTGTTGCCAATCTCAGCATGACTAGGCTGGGTGGGCAAGACAATTGCCTTGACAGCTCTGTGGGAGGAAGGTGATGTAAATAACAAAGCATTGAAGCTTCATAAGCAATTTGGGCACCCTACGACAGCTAAACTTATTAAGCTGATCACTGATGCTGGTATCAAGAATTCTGAGCTAGAGCGGGTCTGTTAAGAGTGTGACTAAAGGATGTATCATTTGTCTCAGACACAAGAAAGCCAGACCTAGACCAGTAGTTTGCATGCCCATGGCATCTAAATTCAATGAAGCCATCACTATGGATTTAAAGTCATGGGGTAAGAAATATTTCCTTGTCATTGTCAATTTAGCCACCAGGTACTGTACTGCAGGAATTATTGGGATAAATGTTCCACTACAGTTGTAATAGGTTTATTTCTGAGCTGGATTGTTTTATTTGGAGCACCCAGAAAAATTCTCACAGACAATGGCTGTGAATTCAATAATGAAGACATCAGAGCATTAGGGGAAGCATTCAATATCAAGATAATAGCAAAATCAGCGGAAAGTCCCTGGAGTAATGGTGTATGCAAAAGACAAAATGCAGTGATGGAGACATAGTGCGTAAAATCATGACTGATGGTGAATGCAACTCAGAAGTTTCTTTGGCTTGGGCAAGAAATGCTCTTTTCTAACCACACTGGTTTCTCCCCCAATCAGCTAGTTTTTGGATTCAACCCTGGTCTACCCAATGTTTATGATAATGACCTTCCAGCATTGGAACCTACTTCAGCATCAAACATTGTGAGAACTAACTTGAATGCCCTACATTTAGCAAGACAGGAATATATGAAGTTCAAAGCAGGAGAATGTCTAGCCAGGGCTTTACAACATAACATACATTCAAACAACCAATTTGATGTCCAAAATGGTGATGAAGTCTTCTACAAAAGGAATGACAGCCCTAGTTGGCATGGCCCTGGCATTGTGATAGGCAGAGATGGGAAACAAAGTGGAGCTCCCCATGTTCAATCTGAAGATGCACAAGAGGAATTTGAACCAACACCGAGAGAGTGTCTACAAGATGTAGAATCAGAATTGGAAAGCAGTGGCAAGATGCAAGATGTTGAATTGGAAAATGATGGTGAGTCAGACAATTGTGAAATGAGTAATAATTCAGGTGGTGAGATAGTTGCTCCAAACCAACCTGCAAGACTTTTGATTGGTCAGCGGATACAAGGTATACATTCTGAAAATGGTGAGTTGATGGTCGGGCAAGTAGTGAGCCATGCAGGAAAGGCCACTGGTAAATACCGGAACTGTTATAACTTAAAGTGGGACTCAGATGGGAGTATATCTTGGGCAGCTCTCAATAAGGACTAAAGTGAATGGGAGATCATCACCAATGATGTGGAGATGATGGTTAAGTTCACTTTGGAAGAGGTTTTGGCTGCCAAGAACAAAGAAATCAAGAAATGGCAGGATCATGGTGTGTATGAGTGAGTGGATGATGTAGGTCAGAAGCCATTGTCTGTCTGGTGGGTTGTGACGGAAAAATACAAGGAAGGAAAATCAGTGGTTAAGGCTCGTTTGGTCGCAAGAGGTTTTGAGGAGGACACATGCGAACTTCGGAAGGATTCTCCTATATGCTCCAAAGAAGTGGTGCGGTTGACTCTGGCACTTGCTGCGACAAATGGCTGGGTATGTCATACTTTAGATGTGAAGGCTGCCTATCTGCAGGGTAATGATATTGAGAGGGTGGTACACTTGCGACCTCCACAGGAATTTGCTGATGGCAGTTTATGGAAATTGAAGAAAACTGTTTACGGCCTGTGTGATGCTGGTAGACACTGGTATCTGCGAGTAAAGAGTCAGTTATTGAGCCTTGGATTGGTGGTGTCATCACTGGATCCAGCATTATTTTCTTGGAGATATAATGGTGAGGTCGCAGGCATTATATGTGTCCACGTTGATGATTTCCTTTGGGCAGGGAAACAGGATTTTAAGAAGCAAGTAATTGACCGTTTGACTCAGGTATTTCTGATTGGCAGCTCAGAGTCCAAGGCCTTCAAATATGTAGGTTTGAATGTCATTTCACACCAAGACGGCAGCATAACACTAGACCAGTGGCAGTATATATTGACCTTGACACCCATGACAATAAGCAGACAGCGAGCCTACGTAAAGGCGAGTGAATTGTTAGAATCAGAACGATCGGAGTACAGGGTTATCGTGGGACAATAGAATTGGATTGCCACACATACCTGGCCTGATATAGTATTTGATGTGTGCGAACTGAACATTACATGTCGCCAGGCATAGCAGACCTACTACGACTCAACATGGTGATTAACAGAGTGAAAACGGATAACATAAGGTTGTTCAAGCCTAAGATGAAGAAGCTTGAAGACTGTTACCTTGAGTGCTTTTCGGATGCGTCATTCACAAATTTGATGAACAGTGGGTCACAGGGTGGCTTTGTGATATTTCTACGAGATGGCAGTGAGAAGAGATGTCCCATTTTCTGGCAGACAAGAAAAATTAGAAGAGTCATTAAGTCCATGCTCTCAGCTGAGCCCATGGCACTTTTGGAGTGTGCTGAGTCTTCAGTATATTTGGCGAGGATCCTTTCTGAAATTTCTGAGTGTCCGGCTCTCAAGATTCGGTGTTTCATCGTCAACAAGAGCCTGGTGGATGCTCTTCACTCATACAGAAATGTGGACGATAAGAGGTTGAGGCTCGACCTTGCAGTATTTCGGGATATGCTGGAACATGGGGAAATTGCAGAGGTGACCTGGGTGGAAACATCATGACAACTTGCTGATTGCCTCACTAAGAAGGGGGTGTCAACTGAGCGACTTCGTGCTGCAGTCAGCCGGGATTAGGGTGTTAACAGCATCAATGTGTACATGTATCTTCACATATTTGTATGTGGATCATTTGGGTTCATGGGGAATGTGTATGTACCCGTATGGTATGTACCTGCATCATCACTTCATCGTCACATATTCAAGATGAAGTACACAAGAAAGAAGAAAAGAGGACGAGTGTTAGTATGTATCATCGCATGTATGAGCCAGGTTGCCAGCTTGTGTGTTGATCGTGACGTCACGAAGTTATGTGTGGCTGCAGGGCATGGCCAGCAGGCAGTCATTCGTCAGGTAGTGAGTTGAATAGACATAGCAGACATTTACAGTACCAATATATAAAGGAGGAAACAAAGAAAATCCTATAAACTTCAGACCGATATCCCTTACAAGCAAAGTAGCAAAAATATGCAAAAAGGTTACAGTAACAAATGGATCAAACACTTGGAAGAAAATAAAATACTAAACCCTAAAGAATTTGGCTTTAGAAGTGGAAGATGTGTACCACAAACTTAATATGTTTTTATTCAGGATTAATAGAAATAATACAACAAAGAGATGGCTGGGCGGATTGCGCCTTCTTGGACTTGTAGAAGGCCTTTGAAAAAGTGCCACATAAAAAACTAATAAGAAAAATTGAAATAATAGGAATACAAGGTAAGCTACTGGAATGGATGAAAGATTTCTTGAGTGGGAGAAAAATGAGTGGTAATTAGAGACAAGAACTCAAACTGGGAAGATATTATAAGTGGCATCCCACAGGGCTCTGTATTGGCTCCTTTAATGTTTGCCATATATATAAATGATATGGATGAGGGAGTGAAATGTTACATGAACTTCTTTGCTGGTGATGCCAAATTACTCAAGAGAGTAAGCACAGAAGAAGACTGCAAATTGCTACAAGATAAATTACATCTATCAACACTGGAATAGAGAAGAGAAAGAGGTGATTTCCTAACTATTTACAGAATTATGAAAGGGATGGCAGTTCTTGATAGAGATGACTTATTAAAATGGGACAGAAGAGAAACAAGAGGACACGAGAAGAAGCTAAAGAAGGACAGTTACAGAAGAAATTTGAAAAAGAATAGCTTCCTACACAGAGCGATTGATGTCTGGAACAAACTGGATGTGGAGAGATACAAAAACATGTCACTACAAGCATAGCTCTCATCCCGTGAAATACAACTAGGTAAATACATAGTGTTGGACATGGGTTATACAATCATTAGATTAAAAGCAGAAATGAGAAACAGGGAGGAGGAATAATGTTCTTAGCCAAGAAAAACTTGAATGTGACGAAGGTTACTAAGGGTAAAGACAGTGTAGAAATGATCATGATAAAAGTTGAAAGAGACATGAAAAGTAGAAAGCTTGTGGTGATTTATGTGCCCCCAAGAACGGGCACTTGGAGAGAGAAAAAGCATTAAATGTTAGAAAATGCAAGGCATTCATTAAACAAGATACTAAAGGATAGAGGTAACCTGGTATTTATGGGGGATTTTAACTGCAAAGAAATCTGTCAGGAGATGACAGTGAAAGGTGGAGAGGATCTATGGGGAAATGTATTACTGGACATGACCATGGAATATACAATGACACAATAGGTCAATGAAAATACCAGATACAGAAGTAATGAAGAACTGTCAAGACTGGATTTAATATTTACAATAGAACCTGAAATTGTGGATAAAATTGAATACATACTTATAGAGGCTGTACTAAAGGAAGAAATATATATGGAGAGAAATGAAAAATACAGAAAATGAAGATTGATGTACAACAAAACAGAATTTGGAAAACTTAAGAAATTATCAAAATGTAAATTGGGAGAGGATCTATGGGGAAATGTATTACTGGACATGACAATGGAATATACAATGACACAATAGGTCAATGAAAATACCAGAAACAGAAGTAATGAAAAACTGTCGAGACTGGATTTAATATTTATAACAGAACCTGAAGTTGTGGACAAAATTAAATACAAGACACCATTTGGAAAGAGTGATGACATACTTATAGAGGCTGAACTGAAGGAAGAAGTATATATGGAGAGAAATGGAAAGTACAGAAAAGGAAGATTGATGTACAACAAAACGGACTTTGGAAAACTTAAGAAATTATTTCAAAATGCAAATTGGGAAAAATTCTGCATTGAAGAGACAAAAGTCGAAGAGAAATAGGCAATCTTGATGGAAATCTATAATGAAGGAGTGAATAGATATGTCCCAATAGAGAAACAAGAGAGGGTGTATGTTAAATGCTGGTTCAACAGAAGATGCAGTGAGGCAAAAGATAGAAGAGATAAAGCTTGGAAAAGATGGAGAAAAAAAAAAGGGGAAATGGCAAATATATATAAAATATAGAAATGATTATGTAAAAGTGTGCAGAGAGGAAAAAAAGAACTATGAAAAAGATATTATAGAAAAGTGCAAAGATCAACCCAAACTATTCTATAGATATGTGAATGGTAATAATAAGAATAAACAGGAAATGGTGAAACTACGCCAAGGAAATACAGAATACAAAGAAAATCTAGAAATAGACAAAGTCATGAACAATCACTTCAAGTTGGTTTTCACTAGAGAAAAAGTACAGTATTGGGATGAAGGAAGCAAAGTGCGATCTCCCACCATGAGGGAAATAATGATAATAATGCAAAAAGAAATAACGGAGCAATTAATAATACAAAAAGAAATAAAGGAACAATTAATGAACCTTGATGTTAGGAAATCACATGGCCTGAACAGAATTGTAAACTGGATACCAAAAGAATGCAAAGAAAAACTAATGGACATAATATACAACATAATAATTTGCTCACTCAAAGAAGAAAAAATACCAAAGGACTGGAAAAATGCCAACATTGTACCAATATGTGAAGGAGGAAACAAGGAAGAACCAAGTAATTACAGACCAGTCTCCCAAACAAACACTGTAGCCAAAATTTGTGAGAAAATTATGAAGAATAGATGGGTAAAACACCTGAAGAAAATAATATAATAAACCGACTTCGACAAAGTACAACACAAAAAATTACTAAAAAAAAAAAAATTGGAAAACATAGGAGGGATACAAGGCAACCTACTAAACTGGATGGAGGATTTCCTGAATGGTAGAAAGATGAGAGTAGTACTCAGAGAAAAATATTCAGGTTGGAAGGGGGTGATTAGTGGAGTTCCAACCAATGTTCACTATTCATGTGAATGACATGGATGATGGTATGGAATGTCACATGTGCTTCTTTGCAGACAATGCTAAATTTTTGAGGAAAGTGAAAACTGAAATTGACTGTGAATCACTACAGACCTGAACAAGGTTTGGAAATGGAATCTGAAGTGGGAAGTAGACCTCAACATTAAGAAGTGTAGCATAATGGAGTTCGGAAAAAGTAAAAATAGAATATCAGGACAATATACAATTGGAACTAAGGAGGTAAAGAAAATGGGACCTGAAAAAGATCTGGGAGTAGTTATGTCAAATGGCTTGCCCTCTGATAAACAAATAAACAAAATTGTTGGAGAATCCTATAACTTGCTAAGATCAATAAAAGTGGCTTTTACCTATTTGGACAAAGAAATGATTAGAAAAATATTAGTCATACTAATAAGGCCTAGACTGGAGTATGCTGCGACATTATGGTCACCCAGTACCAAAAAGAATATTAAGAAGATTGAAAGAATCCATATATATATATATATATATATATATATATATATATATATATATATATATATATATATATATATATATATATATATACAAGGAAACACATTAAACAAAAAAAAAAGGAGAAAGGAAAAAGTTGAAAATATCATATACCAACATAAATGGCATGATTTTAGGACTAAACAAATTTAATGACTATCTAGCTGAAGAGAAACCGGATATAAAGTGAATTGTGGAAACAAAATTAAAAGATCCACTACCACCTAATACTGTGGGATAAGATTTATATAACCATTGGATGAAAAATAGAAGGGAGAAACAGGGTGGAGGAGTCATATTTTTGACTAAGGCTTAAATGTGAGAGATAACAGAAGGATAAAATAATGCGGTATTATGATAAAAGTTGAAAACAGTGACATGAAAAGTAGAAATTTTGTAGTAATATATGTGCCCCCAAAACATTCTTGGACAGAGAGTGATCATTCCAAAATGTTGGAATACACAAAGTATGCATTAGAAGAATTACTGTGTACTTTTTCAAGTACACAAAAAAGCTGTAACAAGTGAAACGCTGTACTAATAAAGGCTCTGTCCTCATATGGTGTTTATTTCGATAGACTTATCAGCAACTGCCACTTTCATACATGAACATTCTGACAGACAGTCAGTTTGGCTTCAGATCTGGAAGATCATGTGTGTCAAACCTTTAAAGCTTTTATTGGAGAGTGACTGATGTGCTGTAAGAGAGAGAGGGGTGGGTAGACTGTGTGTACCTGGACCTAGAGAAGGCATTTGATAAAGTACCTCACAGTTGACTCATGTGGAAATTGGAGTATGTTGGAGGACTAAGAGGGAAACTACTAAAGACTTTTTGAAGGAAAGATACATGAGGATAATAGTAAAGGACAAGATGTCAAGCTGGAGAGTAGTAACGAGCAGAGTTCCACAAGGTTCAGTGCTTGCCCCAATAATGTTTCTTGTCAATAATAATGACATGATGGAAGGAACAGCAAATTATGCCATCATGTTTCCAGGTTATGCAAAAATCATGAGAAGAGTGAAAAATGAGGGCGGTAGAATATTGCAAAAAGATTTAGATGCTATTTTTTGCATGGAACCAAGAATGGGAAATGGAGTTCAATACAAAAAAATGCAAAGTAATGGAAATGGGCAATAGTGATAAAAGCCATCCTTAAAATATTTCTTGTGAAACAAACACATTACAAAACCAAAAGAGGAGAAAGATTTAGAAGTGTTGATAAAAGACAACCTATCACCTGACACACATATCAACAGGATTGTGGGAGAGACATATGGACTAGTGCAGAAGATTAAAGTGGCATTCCAGTATATGGATGAACAGATGATGAAAAAAAAATCATGGAAACCCGGATACCTCCAAGATTGAAATATGTGCCAATAGTATGGTCCCCACACAGAGTGGATATAAGCAAGATTGAGAGAATACAAAGGGCAGCAACCAAACTGGTCCCCAACCTTGCAGATAAACTATATTAGGAAAGACTATAAATACTGGGTCTACCAACATTGAAAGATCGAAGAGAAAGAGGTGACACAATTACAGTATCCACTAAAGAGGATAGATTGCATTGTTAGAAGAGATCTGATTAAAGATGGGAAGGCTTTAAGAGGTCATGTAAGTAAATTAAGAAAGATCATATATTGAAAGGATGTGAAGAAATAGTTTGGCATATTGATGTATAAATATGTGAAATAGCTTCGAAAGTAATATAGCCCAAGCTCAAACAATACATGAGTTCAAATCTAAATATGATAATTGGAAATCATAGATATAGATTAAGTTGGAACCATACATGAATTTGAGTCTAGGTATGTTAGAAAATTAGAGAATAGGAAACCAGACCCAATGAGCATTGCTCCTTCTCATGTATACTACAATTAGGTAAATACAAAAATCTGATCCACTCAACCCCTACCTTTGCTAAACCCACACTGTGCCTCACCAATTACTCACTCTATTCCTCTCAATTAAAACCCATATGCTTTTCCAACTAAACTAAACAAATTGATCCCTCTGAAACTTCTACACTCGCATTTGTCCCCTTTTCCCTTGTAAACTGGAACTATACAGGCACTCTACCCATATTAAATAACCTCCCTTCTTCAGACACTGCATGACACCCATCTAACTCAGGTGCCTTATCAGCTCTTCATATTGATAACTACTTCTACCTCATCTATTTCTTATTTCTCCATTTGTCTCATTCATTATTGTCATTGAACAGCCATGGTGACATGACATATCCCTGGCAAAGTCCCACGTTTACCTTAAATAATTTGCTCTCTCCATTTCTAATTCTAACACAGGCTCTATTCCTTTATCTTATGTTTGGCTTCTCTTCTTTTTTCTTTATATTTTTTCTTTATACCTCTCACATGTTCCTCTTGTCCTACTTTGCAATCAGTCCATGAATGCTCACTTCTTTTCAACAACATTCACTTCATCATCCCTCCACTCACTATGGTTCCTTCTATTCCTTCCTATCCTACTTATTCCACACACTATCTTTGCATACCTTGTTACTCCCTCCTTGAAAAAAAAAAAAAAAATCGTCCACTTCTACCTTTACTCTATCCTTCTCCACCTCTCACACTTCTCTCAGCTTTTTGTACTCCTGCTCCTTTTCCTTCTTATTTAAACAGTTTACTATTACATCCTTACCTTCTATCTTTCTCTTTCTCCATCTATCACACACTCTCAACTTACATTCCACCAAAAAATGATGTGATATTCCCCCACTCTCTCCCCTAAGAACATGGACCTCCAAAACTCTTCCTACTCTTCTGGATACCACTAAATAGTCCATCAAAGCCTTATCAACCACCCTTCTATCCACCACCCTCTCCCATGTGTGTTTATGCTCAACTTTTTTCCTAAACACTGTCTTAGTTTACCAACTCTCTTTTTAAACACATCTCCATCAACTCTCCACTACAATTTTTATCTGGCACTCCAAATATCCCAACCACCCCATCTACTGGTTCATCCCCTACTCTAGCATTGAGATCTCTCAATGCCACAACATTGACATTTCTTCCAAAATTCTCTATGCACTCATTTAAATCTATCCAAAAAGCTTCTCCTTCACACTCTTCTCACTACCATGCTTACATACACTTACAAAGACCCACATCTCCCTTCCCAGTTCCACCTTCATCCACATTAACCACTTCACTACGGGACTTAAAACTCGGGGGCAGCATTAGCTGGCAGCCGTACGACGTGTCGTAATAATACTCGCATCATAAAATATAGTCACCGCTTATATCGATCGTTCTCTCTTTTACCCGTGAATTTTGAAAACCACAGAGAATGGGATTAAGAGCAGATTAGGGAGAATGTAAAAGCACAGGGGCGACTACAATAAATATAATCAAGACGCCGATATGGCAGTGTCGTGAATCCACTTGCTCCTCATGACACCTACGTGTGCGGCACCGTATGGTAGGGGTTAACCTTGAAGAAACCTCATTCCACTCCACCACATGCTCACCTATCTCAACACTTACTAGTATAGTCACCTCTTCCCTCCCTCATCCTCTCACTCCTGACACCCTTTCCACTACACTCCCAAACTCATCCACACCCTTCCCTTTCAACTCACTGTCAACACATTCATCTTCCTTCTCACAAACATACTGCCTATATCTTCCCTTTTACTCTTATCTGTACCACACCCACACACCTTAAAAGACCCAAACCTTAGGGTTCTGATTAGAAAACCCCTCCCAGGCCATCATATGCCAAGCAAACTATAAATTAAATCAGAATAGATTTTGATAAGTGGAGACATAGAGATGGGACCCCATGAGCAGGTACCTATGCCTGAATTATATTGTATTCATGCCATTCTTAACTTTTTATGATTTTTCTATCTTATTTCAACCATCCATGTTCCAATCAATATTCTGTGTTTGTGAATGACAGGCAAACTAGTTCCTTTAATTTTTATTCTCTGTATGTCTTGTATATCTTTTTGTATCTTGTTAATCATAGTCCACCACTTATTACTCTGTCCATATTTTTCATCTGTAGTGTCACATTACAATAGCTTTGTTTTCATAAATTAGGTTAACTCCCTTTGTGAAAATGTCAGTACTTCATGGCTTTATGATAGAACTGAACATGTATCATCCCTTCAGCTTTTTCACAATCCTGAAACTAATACTGTTGTTAAAGATGCCTTTTGTATTATCTAAAGCTGTTTTCACTCTCCTGCTTTATTATTCATTTACTGTGTATACCATTATAGTATGTGTTACTTCCTTTATGTCCCTTTTTTTTCTTTGCCATCTTCAGTTTCCAAACTCATACAAATACATATGGATTAGTTTTTCCTCTGAAAGCAACCATTACTTCTTGGTATAGAATATATTTTAAGGCTCATAGTCATATGGTTTTTTTTTATTATCATTATTATTATTATTATTATTATTTGGAATTCTGAGTAAATGTTGTCTGGTAGTTCAATAGCCCATATAACTTCTAACTTTGAAACCAGAAAATTGAAAATTGTATTATTAGTATTATTATTACTATTATTATTATTATTATCATTATCATTATTATTACTATTATTATTTTCAGTATTATTAATATTATATCATTATTAGTACCATTGATATTATTGCTATTATTACTCTTATTATGATTATTATGATTATTACTATTATTATTTTCAGAATTTAAACTGTCATTTTCTATTTGAAGTATTAATTCAAATATGAATATATATTTATATAATTTATGTAAATTTCACAAGTGTGAGTAACATATATATTTAGATTTTGCTCAGTTTATTTATTTTACTTTTGCTCTGAATTTATTTGATGTTTACTTTATCATTCTCTTTTAAAATCTAGAATTTAGTATGTCTCAGTGACCTGATTATCTTGAGCACATTTTGCTTATTGATTTTTTTTTTCCAGAAATAATTAAAAGTACCATATTAACTATGAAACATTAATAAAGTGTCATATGCTGTAAATGAAAGGACATAAAGGGCTGCTTCAATAAAAAAAAGAAAAATTCTTATGATGTGAAGTAAAAGAACCTTCTACCTTACTTTGCCCTGCCTGTCCTCAGATCCTAGTTTGTGGGTCTGGGACCAGATTACAGCTGAACATTGTAACTAATGCCTGTTCTCTTTTAGGAACCTCTAAAATGAATTATCATCACCACAAACCTCTTGATTTTGTTTAAAGTTCACCATTGGTGTAATCAATTTCTTTTATCAGCTCTACTCTTTTCATCATGCCTGTAAAACTTCCTTACTTGACCAATCTTTCTCTTACTTAAGAGTCATAGCAAATAATGATATAGTATCTAAGTTTTTTACTGATACCTATCCCATATTCTTCACATTTGTCTTTTATTAGTTCTCAATACTTTTCACAGAACTTAAATTTCCTACCAGGATTATCTGTTGCCTATTTTTTTCTTCTAATTTCTAGTTATTTATTAATTTTTAATTGATTACCAAGAATATCCCCTAACATTTTTCTTATTCTTATCTATTTATTTGTTCATTTTTTATATATATTTTTAATTCATTATTTATATATATATTTACATAAGTGGGTGAGATGCAGGGATGACCCATCATCCAGGAGGAGCCAAGATAAAAGGGAGGGGGCTGAATGGGAGTGGAATATGTGGGGATGGAATGGGTGGGAGTGGATTTTATGCTCTCATTTTTTTGGCTACCTCCTTTGTAAGGGGAAAATATGTATATTCAAGTTCCTGCATGAAATTAACTTTCAGCTCACTGAGCTTTGATTAACTTCTCCATTTTATTGAAAACATTATTTTTAACCCATATATATATACAGGTAGTTCTCGATTTATGCGACTCCGATATATGCGAATTCGCGTATATGCGATTCAAGAATTTGCACCACTTTTCGATATGTGCGGGGATATATTCGAAGATATGCGATTTGACCTAAAAAAAAAAATAGTCGCGGCCGATTATTTTTTTCAAAATACCTATTATATATTTGAAGTTGGTGCGCATAAAGCCGTGTGGTAACACTGGCTGCATCTGCTAGGTAGAGCTGGCATCACTGCGGCGTTATCACAACAACAACACCGGCAGCTGTACAGACGGCATCGTCTTAGGCATCCTTCCTGTTTCATAGGCCAAACCATTGTCTTTCTGCAGGTAATTAAGCTTTTTTGATACACAAATTAATTATTTTTTCACAAACAAATTAATTTTTGATACTTATTACTGCCCCAATTAATTTCGTCAATTTTCACTCTCTGCAAGAATTATCGTTTATTCTCCGCACTGGATAAACTCTAAGCAGTAAGCCTGCCTGTGTATCTCCAGAGCACATCAACAGTCAGTTTAAAGGTCAGATATCAACAGATATACCATTCACTAAAAATCATAGAAAAAGTACTTTTTAAAAGCATACAAATAAAGTTTTTGCCTATTACAGAAGAATTTATTCAGAAAATTCACTTTTAATTGCACCTCGCATACCACTTTTCCGAAGTCTAGATATTCAGAATAACAATATTGTTTGTTTGGCAACTGTGACGTCACGAACGCGGAATTCCCCGAACCTTTCACGAAGCGCACGGGCGGAATGTTTCGAATAGCAGACGACGCAATGAAATGAAGACAAAAATGTTTTTTGCCAAATTTGATAAGATGTAGATGGTGGAATTATATAGAATACTGTCAGTATGTTTTTTTTTATGTACATTAAACTGTAAATACAAAAAGTTATGGAAGTCTTGATATCTGACCTATAAAGGTCAGATATCAAGACTTCCATAACTTTTTGTATTTACAGTTTAATGTACATAAAAAAACATACTAACAGTATTCTATATAATTCCATCATCTACATCTTATCAAATTTGGCAAAAAACAGCTTTGTCTTTATTTCATTGCGTCGTCTGCTATTCGAAACATTCCGTCCGTGCGCTTCGGGAAAGGTTCGGGGAATTCCGCGTTCGTGACGTCATAGTTGCCAAACAAACAATATTGTTATTCTGAATATCTAGACTTCAGAAAAGTGGTATGCGAGGCGCAATTAAAAGTGAATTTTCTGAATAAATTCTTCTGTAATAGGTAAAAACTTTATTTGTATGCTTTTAAAAAGTACTTTTTCGAGCAATATGATGATTTTTAGCGAATGGTATATCTGTTGATATCTGACCTTTAAGCGTAGCAAGCAGTCTGAAATGTGAATTGTAAACAGACTGATTTTTCAAACAGCTGAAGAAAATACGCTTGGCGAAATAAGTGATGTTTACGGTAGCGTCTTTTCCCGAGGTTAATACTTACATGTCAGAGAGTGTTAATGTATGTGTAATGCAGTATGTAAGCCCTTTGCCAAAATAAAATATGCAAAAAAAAAAAAAATAATAATAATAAAAAAAAATCAATCCGAGTTGAGAACGTATCCCCCTTTTTCCCATAGGTTCAATAGTTCGATATATGCGAATTCGTTATATGCGGGGGGTCCGCGGAACGGAACCCCCGCATATAACGAGAACTACCTGTATATATATATATATATATATATATATATATATATATATATATATATATATATATATATACAATACAAGAATTTAAGAGCAAATTAGATATGGCAAGATACAGAGATGGGACACCACAAGCATAGCTCCCCTTCCTGTAAGATACAACTAGGTACAACTAGGGAAATACACAGTCTGTGAACATGTCAAAATTGGTGCTCTTGGAGACTGCATTAAAAACAAGACCTTTCATCAGAGATTACAATATCAGGATACTTAGGTTGTTGTTGTTGTCATTCCCTAGACTGTCTGTCCAAGCAGTCCCGTCTCCCCAAGGAATGCCATGGCCAGAATGGGGTTTTCCCACAAATCCTTCATAGAGTGTATGTTGTGTTGTTTGCATGTGTGATTGTGGATAATGCAGTCTTCCATTATATGTTGAATAGTATGGGGTGAAATGTTACATCCTGGGCAGTTGTCCACAATGCAGTCATCTAGTCTCTTTTGGTAGCTTAGAAGGGCTGGGTGGTGGCCTCACCACAGTCTGACCAGGTGGACTCTGTCCTTTCATGGGTGAGAGGATTCAGAGGGATGGATATCAGGGGGTCTGGCATGCAGCAATGTGTTGTCTTTTAGTGTGTTAATGGAGCAGTGAGTGATATGATTATGAATATGCTTCCAGAGGCAGGTATTTGGTGGTTGTAGAGGAAGAGAAGAGAGTATTTGTGTGATATAGGTATTTGGGTGCTTTTTTAATGTTTCTTGGTGTGTGTGGGTGTTCTGCTATGTAGTGTAGCAGGTGTACTGTGTTTGTGGAGGATGCAGCAAATGTTTGTGTGCCTCTCATGTCAAGGTGATCCTTGACTTTGAGAACTTTTGTTTCATAGTGTAGATGGCCTGTAATTGTTTTTAGGGCTTTGATTTGTATGGTCTGAAGGGTGTTGAAGTGTATCTCACTGAGCTTAGGTGCCTATGCAGGACTTGCATAACTCACCACTGGGAGACCTAGGATATGTTAAATGGGAAGGGGGAGTACTCATGGATGCCCAAAATAATGTAATATAGTGAAAATTAGTGAATATTGAAAGGAAATGGAAGGAAATAAAAATAGGCCAGATGAGACCTCTGGTAGTGGAGCAGTGAAACAAAATGTAAACAAGAGTATAGAGACCCCATTAGGCATAACTATGAAGAAAGGCCATTTTTGGGTTTCGTTACAAAAGAGGTAACTTTAGTAGAATTTTAGACATAGGGAAATGAGAGCTTTGATGGAATTTGTTTCAAGGGTCAGGGATCAACATGATGTGTATTAAAAGAGATTAGTGAATAAAGAAAAGCAAATACTGAAACAACTCGGGAAGTGAATGCCCTAAAGAAATAATTGTCTGAAGTAAAACGTAAATTTGAGGATTTGAAAAGCAAAGATACCGCAAATAATATGACCATAAAAGAGGTGAATGAACAAATGCAGGAAATGATTGAAAGAATTGGAGGAAATATAGGTGAGGAAAAAATATTACAAATCAAGAAACAGTGGAAAGATCACGAAAAAGATAAAGTATCTTTTAAAGAAATTGTTCAGCAACAAATGCAGGAGAAAGCTAAGGAAACAGTCATTCAGGTAATCAAAGAAAAGGGAAAATTTTTGAGAGATACAGTAGACAAAAAGAAGAGTATAGGATTTGGTGTAAAAGAAAAAAGAATCTAGTTAGATTCATGAGAGACAAAGAAGAAAAAGATTTAGCAAGATATGTTTTGAGAGTAATACAAGATAAAGAACAGAAATTAGAAAAGGAAATAGAGGAAGTGCATAGATTAGGAAAGTTTGTAAATGAAGGAAATCAACCCCTAAAGATCTAAGGTCACAAAGGGCATTGGAAGAGATACTAGCAAGAACAGGTAAGTTAGGTAATGCTGAGCACTATAAAGATGTATGGATAAAAAGAGATATGAACCTTGAGGAAAGAGAGAGAAGACATTAAGAAGTGAAGCTAAATAAAAAATAAAAAATGAGAAGAAAATGGAGACCAAGAAAAAGAAGTTATTTTGGAGAGTGTTAGACATAAGACTGAGAAAATGGTATCTTTAAGAGAAGGAAACAAAAGGAACAAAGAAAGAAATGGAGAGTACAGAAAGTTAAAACTGGCTTATACTAATATAAATGGTTTAATTTCAAGATTAAATGAGCTTAATGATTACTTGTCAGGAGAAAAAACAGACATAATAGCAATTGTAGAGACAAAATTAAGGGATCCACTATCACCTAACTGTGTTGGAAATGGATTATATAATTGGCTTAGAAATAGAGAGAAAAAAAAACAGGGTGGGAATTGTGGAGATGAAAATAAAAGGTTTGCTACCACCAAATGTTGGACAAGGTTTATATAATCACTGGATTAAAAATAGAGAGGAAAAACAGGGTGGAGGAGTCATGTTTTTGACTAAGGCTTAAATGTGACAGAGTTTACAGAAGGAAATAATAATGTGGAATTGATTATGATAAAAATTGAAAATAATGACATGAAAAGTAGAAACTTTATAATGATATATGTGGCCCCAAAAACACATTCTTGGAAAGAGAGTGACCATTCCAAAATGAAAGGAGGAAATTTAGTAATTATGGGTGACTATAATTCTAAAGAAATATGTTGGGAGATGACAGTGAAGGGTGGAGAGGACCTTTGGGGGAAATATGCTACTGGACATGGCCATTGAATACACAATGACTCAATGGGTAAAAGAGAATACCAGATATATAATAATGAAGAACTTTTGAAACTAGATTTGATATTTATATCAGAGCCTGAAATTGTGGATAAAATGGAATACAAGACACCAATTGGGAAGAGTGACCACATACTACTTGAACCCAAACTAAAAGAAGAAATCTGGAAATAAGAAACACAGAAAAGGAAAACTGATGTATTGTAGAACGGATTTTGGGAAACTTAGACAATTCTTTCAAAAAGCAAATTGGGACTCTTTAATGAAGAAACACAGGTGGAAGATAAATGGACGATATTAAAAGAAATCTATAATGAAGGAGTGGATAAATATGTACTAAAACAAAAAACAAAAACAGGAAAAGGTATACATTAAGTCCTGGTACAACAAAAAATGTAGTGATACAAAAGATAGAAGAGACAAAGCTTGGAAAAGATGGGAAAAAATTGGTAAATGGCAAAAATATATCAAACTAAGAAATGTATACAGACGCTCCCCTACTTACATTCATTCGTTTTACGTTTTTTTCTATTTTACGTTTGAACTGACTGTAAAAAAAAAAATTGTAAAAAAATTTTTTTTTTAGTGAATTTTTTAGTTTAGCGCGCTCTCCATAGTTCAAACGATACTTACGCATGACGCTGCATCCATTCTTTACATTGCACAAACGACAGACTGAAAGTGCCTTGCCTCCTCCTCCTCCTCCTCCATCTCAATTTATGTTGCTTGAATTTAATATATTTGAAATTAATGCTATTATTTTACAATGTTATGTGTATAATTAATGATTTAGGGGTGTTTTGTAAGATACGGTAATAGAAGTTACGGATGTATAGTACAGTAACAACTTACGCTCATTTTCAACTTATGTTCGGCCGTTCGGAACGTGACTAAAACGTAAGTTGAGGAGCGTCTGTATGTAAAAATGCACAGGGAAGAAAAAGGAAACTATGAAAAAAACATAATAAATAAATGTAAGGATCAACCTAAATTATTCTACAGATATATAAATGGTAAATTAAAAAATAAACAGGAAATAGTGATATGATAGGAATAACTGAGACATGGTTAAATGGTACAGAGTTCGAAGCTGAATTTAATATTGCTGGATTTAAACACTTTCATCAGGATAGAAACCACAAGAAAGGTGGGGGTGTTCTGTTGTACGTTAAAAACAATGTTCATGCTTGTATTTACCTAGTTGTATTTTACGGGAAGGGGAGCTATGCTCGTAGGGTCCCGTCTTCATATCTCTTTTTATCTAAACTATTTTTAAATTCATGTATTGTCTTTGCACACACCACTTTCTCATCTAACTTGTTCCAACTGTCTATTACTCTGTGAGGAAAGCTGTTCTTTTTCAAATCTCTTCTATAGCTGTCTTTTTTTATTTTCTTTCTGTGTCCTCTTGTATTTCTGTCATCCCATTTTATCAGATTCTCTCTATCAGTAATTTCCATGCCTTTCATGATTCTGTAAATAGCTATCAAATCTCCTCTCTCTTCTTTGCTCTAGTGTCTGTAGTTCAAGTTTTTCTAGTCTCTCTTCATATGATAGTTTTGAGAGTGTTGGTGCCAATTTTGTAATTGCTCTTTGTATTCTTTCAAGTTTTTTTATACATTTTTTTTTGTACTTGGTGACCATATCGTTGCTGCATATTCCAATCTTGGTCTTATCAGGGTGATTAGGATTTTCTTCACTATTTCTTCATCCAGGTATGTAAATGCCACTTTGATTGTTCTTATTAAATTATAAGTTTCTCCAAAAATCTTATTTACATGTTTCTCAGGTGACATATTATTCATAACAATGACTCCCAGGTCCTTCTCATTTTCTACTTTTTTTATTCCTTCTTCGTGTTTTAGAGAAAGTGAAACAGGATGCATATGATAGTTTGTGGGTTGAGTTAACCCAAACAAATGGACAACAAATTAATATAGGTGTAATATATAGGCCAAAGACATTATCATTAGCAGATGACAAACTGTTATTTCAAGAACTGTCTAGTTTCTGCAACCGGGATTTATTGATAATGGGTGATTTCAATTTTACTGACATTGATTGGATGACCCTTGAACATGGCCATATAGGTAGTCGCTTGATTGATTTTCTTGGTGACAATTACTTAATTCAGCATGTAAAAGAGCCCACAAGATATGGAAACTTACTCGATCTATTGATCACTAGCCGCGAAAGCATGGTAACTGATGTAGAAGTCGGTGAATCTGTTGCAAATAGCGATCACAACTTAGTTAGATTCAAACTCCTAAACAATTTTAGAATAGATACTTGTGTTTCTAAAATACCCGATTTCAGTAAAGCTCAGTTCATAGGAATACGTCAGGAGCTTCAGCTTACAGATTGGGAGGCAAAATTAAACAAAAGACCTGTAGATCAGATGTGGGAAATATTTCAAAATACGCTCACTGAGATGATTCAAACTTACATTCCTTTTAAGGAGAGACGTCCCCCTAATCAGGCTCGCCCAAAGTGGCTCGACAAAGAAACTGAAAAAAGTATTGCTAAAAAGAGACAGGCTTATAAGAAATATAAGTGCTCGGGTGCATCTAATGACTATGAAAGTTATGTATCAATACAGAGAGATTTAAAAAAGACAATAAGAAAAAGAAAACAACAATACGAAATGAACATCGCTGATAAATCCAAAGAAAATCCCAAAGAATTCTATAGTTACATTAGAGATAAAAAGGTTGTTAGGAATCACATTGGTCCACTATTATCTGCTGACGGTCAACTTGAATATTCAAATGAAGGAATGTGTAATATCTTAAACAATTATTTTAGCTCGGTATTCGTAAACGAAACACCTCAAAGTGAATTCCAAACTGAAACCTGTGAAAAGTCTGGGGGTAAACTTACTATGGTAAATATAACAAAAGAAAAAATTAAAAGGTGTATAGACAAACTCAAAGTTAATAAAACACCAGGGCCTGACGGTTGGCATCCAAGAATCTTAAAAGAAATGAAAAATGAGATTGTTGTTCCATTAGAAATGATTTTCAAGAAATCCATCATATCCAGAGCTGTCCCAAGAGAATGGAAGCTAGCTAACGTTACTCCCATATTCAAAAAAGGTGACAAAAAGAAACCAAATAACTATAGGCCTATAAGTTTGACTTCAATCGTCGGTAAAATAATGGAAACTATCATCAGAGATGCTATCGAACTTAATTTAGAAAGTAACCGTTTGATAAATGATAGCCAGCATGGTTTCAGACGGAAACGTTCTTGCGTGACTAACTTACTCGAATTCTACAACACAGTTATCTCGAATTATGACAAAAGAAACAATATAGATTTAATATATCTAGACTTTGCAAAAGCTTTTGATACCGTCCCACACGAAAGACTACTTACTAAATTAGCTTTACACGGAATAAGTGGTAGCCTATTAAGTTGGACTAGTAATTGGTTGAATGGTCGAAAACAGAGAGTTGTTTTAAATGGAAAAACTTCTGGATGGAAAAATGTTACAAGTGGAGTTCCTCAGGGTTCCGTTCTTGGACCACTTCTATTCATAGTATATATAAATGATATAGACCATGGACTAAAATCTACTGTTTCCAAATTTGCTGATGATACAAAACTGTGCGGAGTGGCAAATGATCACTCAAACCAATTACATATTCAAGAAGATTTAGATAAATTACAGCAATGGTCTGAAAAGTGGCTAATGAAATTTAACACAAGTAAATGCAAGGTAATGCACATAGGTAAAAATAACAGTAAGTATGATTACAAGTTATTTGGAAATTCATGAACAAAAGTGGATAGTGAAAAAGATCTCGGCGTAATTATCAGTAACAACCTCAAATCATCCAAGCAGTGTATTTTAGCCTCTAAGAAAGCAAATAAGATTCTGGGACTAATTGCGCGATCTTTTGATTTCAAAAGTCCATCACTCATTAACAAGCTATATAAATCATTAGTTCGTCCACATTTGGAATATGCTGTTTCCGTATGGTCACCGAATCTCATTAAAGACATTGACAGACTGGAAAAAGTACAACGGCGAGCCACAAAACTGATTCCAAATATCAAAAATAAATCATACGAAAATCGACTAAAACACATGAATCTGTTTTCCCTAAAAAAGCGTAGACTCAGAGGTGACTTGATACAGGTCTTTAAGATTTTAAAGGGAATTGACAACATCAAAAGTGACAAAATTTTCTCATTGAATGAGAATCAGACAAGAAACAATGGTCTCAAACTGTCCGGAAATAGATTCAATTTGGAAGTAGGTAGAAACAACTTTGCCAACCGTGTAGTTAATGAATGGAATAAACTTCCTGCACAGGTAGTGCAATGTAGCTCAGTTCGAAGCTTTAAGAATCATTTAGATAAATACCTAAGTAAGATGCTGTAATAATCATAATTTATCTTATATTATTTGCTTTTGTTTTGTTATCTTTTGTCTGTCTGATTTTCATTTATTATTAGTTATATGTTCATTTATTATTATTTACTATTTACCTGTTTGTTTATTATTTAACTATACCTATGCATTTATTTATGTATTTTATTTGTTATTTACATTATTATAGTTTTTATTTATTATTTTATTATTAATATGATTTTTTTTTTTGCATCCGACCTAGATATGGATCAAAAGGTCTCCTGTCGCTATGCTCCGCCTTTGTAATCCTTTGTAATATGGAATATGTAGAAGATATAGAAATGGCTGAAATTATGAACAAACAATGTAAATCTGTATTCACAGAAGAAAGTTGCTGAATGTGAAGGAGGATAGGGAAGGAAAGATAGCTGCAGTGGGAAATGCGAAGAAAATGAGAGTGATGAGTGAGGAGAATGGAGGAGAAATAAGGAAGGATGAGGTGAAGGCAGTTGTAAAGATGATGAAAGCAGGTAAGGCACCTGGTCTAGATGGATGTCATGCAGAATGTCTGAAAAAGGGAGGTTCAGTGATGGTGGACTGGTTGGTGAGGTTATTTAATGTTTGCTGGAGAGAGGGTAGAGTACCGGAGGACTGGAGGAGTGCCTGTATAGTTCCTCTTTACAAGGGAAAAGGGGACAAGTGTGAATGTAGTAATTTCAGAGGGATTAGCCTGATGAGTGTAGTAGGGAAGGCTTATGGGAGGATCTTAATTGAGAGGATTAGGAGAGGAACAGAAGGAGTAATTGGTGAGGAACAGTGTGGATTTAGGACGGGTAGAGGTTGTGTAGATCAGATCTTTGTGGTAAGACAGATATGTGAGAAAGCTATAGGAAAGGGGAAGGATGTTTTTTGGGCTTTTATGGATCTGGAAAAGGCTTATGATAGGGTAGACAGAAAGGCACTGTGGGAGGTTATGCAGATATATGGGATAGGAGGAAAGCTTTTGGGAGCTGTTAAGAGTTTTTATGAGAGTAGTAGAGCATGTGTTAGGATTAGAAATGGAGAGAGTGAGTGGTTTGAAGTAAAGGTGGGACTTCGTCAAGGATGCGTTATGTCGCCCTGGCTGTTCAACTTATACATGGATGGGGTGGTGCGAGAGGTGAATGCTAGGGTAGTGAGTCAGGGATTGGAGATGGTTAAAGAAAATGGAGAAAAGTGGGAGGTGAGCCAGCTGTTGTTTGCGGACGACACTGCGCTTGTGGCAGGGTCAGAGGAGGGATTGAGGAAGCTGGTGGCAGAGTTTGGGAGAGTATGTGATAGAAGAAAGCTAAAGATAAATGTGGGTAA
Organism: Oratosquilla oratoria; assembly: GCF_046742065.1. Taxonomy (NCBI): domain Eukaryota; kingdom Metazoa; phylum Arthropoda; class Malacostraca; order Stomatopoda; family Squillidae; genus Oratosquilla; species Oratosquilla oratoria. The sequence continues at coordinate 67,335,551 of NC_134791.1, forward strand.
AAGTAAGGTGATGAGATGTACAAGGGATGAAAGTGGCAGTGGACTGGAAGTGAACATTAAGGGAGAGCGACTGGAGGAAGTGGATAGTTTTAGATACTTGGGTGCAAGTGTAGCAGGAAAAGGTGGAGTGAAGGTGGAGGTAGAATGTAGATTGAGAGAAGCGAGTAAATGCCTTGGTGGTTTAAAGAGTGTAATGAGGAATAGACATTTGGGAATGGATGCGAAGAGGAGACTGTATGAAGGAGTGATTGTGCCAACAGCACTGTATGGGGCAGAAACGTGGAACATAAGAGAAGAAGAGAGAAGGAGTTTGAATGTGTTTGAGATGAGGTGTCTGAGAAGTATGGTGGGGGTTACTAGGCTGGATAGAGTGAGAAATGAGGAGGTGAGGAGGAGAACAGGGGTGAAAAAGGATTTGGGAGATAGGGTTGATGAAAGAATATTAGGATGGTTTGGACACATGGAAAGAATGAGTGAAGAAAGACTAGTAAAAAGAGGTATGGAAGGCAGATGTGGAGGGAGTGAACATGAGGGGACGTCCTAGGATGAGGTGGATGGATGGGGTGAAGGGGGCTTTGGGGAAGAGGGGAATGTCTGTTGAGGAAGGAAGGGAGAGGACGGAAGACAGAGGTGAGTGGAGAATGGTTGTATATGGATGATGTTGTGACTGCATGAGGAGGAATGGGCGGGGGGGGGTGGGGGGGGGGTAGTATGTGTGAGTAAATTTGACGCAGCCCGAAGGGATTTCTCCCCGTCCTCGCCTTATATGCAAAGGGGGACGGAGAGGGGGGGTCGCCGATTAAATGAAGTGGCCTTGCTGTGGATGTACTGTGTCTTGCGACATATATACATACATATATATATATATATACATATATATACACATATATATATATATATATATACACACTATATATATATATATATATATATATATATATATATATATATATGTAAGGAAAATATGAAGAATCTAAAGAGCAATGACAAAGATGGCATCAACACTTTCAAAATTGACATACGAGCAAAGATTGTCTAAAGTGTAATTATCAACCCTGGAACAAAGAAGAGAAAGAGGAGATCCATTGGCCGTTTACATAATCATGAAAGGCATGGAAGTCTTTGACAGAGAAGACTTATTAGAGTGTGATAAAAAAAAAAACAAGGGGACATGAAAAGAAACTCAAAAAAGATAGTTATAGAAAAGATCTGAAAAAAAAAGTTTTCCACACAGAGTGGTGGATGTTTTGAACAAATTGGATGAAACAATAGTGTGTGCAAACACCATACAAGAACTTAAAGGTCAGATATCAACAGATATACCATTCACTAAAAATCATCGAAAAAGTACTTTTTAAAAGCATACAAATAAAGTTTTTACCTATTACAGAAGAATTTATTCAGAAAATTAATTTTTAATTGCGCCTCGCATACCACTTTTCCAAAGTCTAGATATTCAGAATAACAATATTGTTTGTTTGGCAACTGTGACGTCACGAACGCGGAATTCCCCGAACCTTTCCCGAAGCGCACGGGCGGAATGTTTCGAATAGCAGACGACGCAATGAAATGAAGACAAAACTGTTTTTTGTCAAATTTGATAAGATGTAGATGGTGGAATTATATAGAATACTGTCAGTATGTTTTTTTATGTACATTATACTGTAAATACAAAAAGTTATGGAAGTCTTGATATCTGACCTTTAAAGGTCAGATATCAAGACTTCCATAACTTTTTGTGTTTACAGTTTAATGTACATAAAAAAACATACTGACAGTATTCTATATAATTCCACCATCTACATCTTATCAAATTTGACAAAAATCAGTTTTGTCTTCATTTCATTGCGTCGTCTGCTATTCGAAACATTCCGCCCGTGCGCTTCGTGAAAGGTTCGGGGAATTCCGCGTTCGTGACGTCACAGTTGCCAAACAAACAATATTGTTATTCTGATTATCTAGACTTCGGAAAAGTGGTATGCGAGGCGCAATTAAAATTGAAATTTCTGAATAAATTCTTCTGTAATAGGTAAAAACTTTATTTGTATGCTTTTAAAAAGTACTTTTTCGAGCAATACGATGATTTTTAGCGAATGGTATATCTGTTGATATCTGACCTTTAAGAACAAACTAGACATTGCAAGATGTAAAGACAGGTCACTACAAGTATAGCTTCCCTTCCTATATAATAGAACTAGATAAATAAATATACCAAGGGCTTTTCCCCCTTACATATATATATATATATATATATATATATATATATATGTATATATATATATATATATATATATATATATGTATATATATATATATATATACATGTATATGTGGAAAAACCACCAAGGAAAAAGATAAACTGATGACCAAGCGCTTTCGTCTATTCAGACATCATGTACCCTGAGGATGTCTGAATAGACAAAAGCGCTTGGTCATCAGTTTATCTTTTTCCTTGGTGGTTTTTCCGCATATTTAGAATCACGTGTTTATGTGATTTCTCATGCATATATATATATATATATATATATATATATATATATATATATATATATATACACACTTACATTTATCTCAATGTATTTACCTAGTTGTATTATACAGGAAGGGAGCTATGCTCATAGTGACCCGTCTTTGTTTCTTTCAGCATCAAGTCTTTTCTTAAATTCTTTAATAGTATTTACACATACTGTTGAATTATCTAATTTATTTCAGGTATCCACCACTCTGAATGGGAAGCTATTCTTTTTCAGATCTCTTCTATAATTATCCTTTTTTAGTTTCTTTTCATGTCTTCTTGTTTTTCTGTTGTCCCACTTTAATAAATCATCTCTATCTAGGATTTCCATTCCTTTCATGATTCTATAAATAGTCAGTACATCTCCTTTTTCTCTTCTTTGTTCCAGAGTTGGTAGTTTCAATTTGGATAGTCTTTGTTCATATGTCAATTTGGAGAGTGTTGGTACTATCTTTGTCATTGCTCTTTGTATTCGTTCTAATTTCTTTATGTTCTTTTTTAGTACTGGGTATCCATAGTGTTGCAGCGTATTCCAATTTTAGTCTTATCAGTGTAACTATTTTCTTGCTCCCCATCCAAATAGTCAAATGCCACTTTCATCGACCTTAGTAAATTGAAGGTTTCTCCAAGTATTTTACTGATATGCTTGTCTGGTGACATGTCTTTGCTGATGATTACTCCTAGGTCTCTTTCCAAGCTTACTTTTTTTACTTCACCAATTTTATCATTTCTAGGTATTCAATCTTTACTTATTCCAAACTCCATTATGCTACACTTCTTGATGTTAAAGTTCACTTCCCACTTTTGACTCCATTTCCAGATTTTATCTTTGTATATCTGAAGTGACTCACAATCTTCCTCTGTACTTACTTTCTTTAACATATTTGCATCATCTACAAAGAAGTTCATATAACATTCCACACCTTCACCCATGTCATTTATATATATGATAAACATGATTGGAGCCAATACCAAACCTTGTGTGACACCACTTATCATTTCTTCCCAGGTTGAGTATTTGTCTCTTAATTACTATTCTCATTTTCCTCCCAGTCAAGAAGTCTTTCATCCATTCCAATAATTTTCCTTTGATGCAACTTATTGATTCTATTTTTCTTATTAGTTTTTTGTGTGGTACTTTATGAAATGCTTTTTGTAGATCTAGAAAAGCACAGTCTGCCCATCCATCCCTCTCTTGTATTATTTCTATTAGTCTCGAGTAGAAGCAGATCAAGTTTGTGGTACATAATCTTCCTTGTCGAAATCCAAATTGATTTCGATTCAGTATAGTTTTTTCTTCCATCTACTTTTGATAACTTTTTCATATATTTTTGCTATTGTGCTTGTAAGGGAGACCAGTCTATAGTTAGATGGATTTTCCTTGTTCCCTCCTTTATATATTGGTACAATATTTGCATTTTTCCAGTCCTGTGGTACCTTTCCTTCTTTGAGTATTTAATTATCTTGTATATTTTGTCCATCAACTCATCTATGCATTCTTTTAATATCCAATTTGCAATTCCATCTGGATCATGTGATTTTACTGACATTGAGGTTTTTTATTTGGTGTCTGATTTTCTTCTGTGTCACAGTTATTTCCTTCATTGGGGGGTATATCTCTCTATTTCCTCACATTTTTGTGAACGTTCAATTGTGAATACTAATTTGAAGTGTTTGTTCATAATTTCAGCCATTTCTACTTTTTCTTTATATTCATAATTCCCTTGGCGCAGTCCTATTTCTTGTTTGTTTTTTGGTTTGCTATTTACATACCTGTAAAATAGCTTAGGTTTTTTCCCTGCATTTTTCTATTATGTCTCTTTCATATTTTCTCTTTTCATCTCTACATATTTTTACATAATCATTTCTTAGTTTGATATATGTTTCCCACTTACTCATTTTTATTTTTTTTATCTTCTTTTTTTCCATCTTTTCCAAGTTTTGTCTCATCTATCCTTAGCCTCACTACATTTTTTGTTGTACCAGCATTTTATGTATACACTTTCTTGCTTTTGTTTTGGTACATATTTGTTTATTCCCTCATTGTAAATTTCTTTTAGTATTTTCCATTTTTCTTCCCTTTTCATTTCTTCATTTAGGAAGTTATCCAAATTTGCGTTTTGAAAGAATTTTCTTAGTTTCTCAAAATCCGTTTTGTTGTACATTAGTCTTCCTTTTCTATGTTTCTCATTTCTTCTCAAATCCATTTGCTCTTTTAGTTCAAATTCTATTAATACATAGTCACTCTTCCCAATTGTGTTTTGTAATCAAGTCTGTCCACAATTTCAGGCTCTGACATAAGTATTAAATCTAGTCTCGATGGTTCCTCATTGTTTCTGTATCTGGTATTTTCCTTTACTCACTGAGTCATTGTGAATTCAATGGTCATTTCAAGTAGTATGTTTCCCAAGAGGTCTTCTCCACCCTTCACTGTCATTTCTTCCTAACATATTTCTTTTGAGTTAAAATCACTCATATATAATATATTTCCTCCTTTCAGTAAATCAGTTCATTCTTTGTGTCTTCCAACAGTTTGGAATGATCACTCTGTCCAAGACTGTGTTTTGGGGGGTACATACATTACTACAAATTTTCTACTTTTCATGTCACTGTTTTCAACTTTTATCATAATCAATTCCACATTGTTTTTTCCTTCTGTTATCTTGGTCACATTTAAGCCTTTCTTAGTCAAAAATATTACTCCACCCTGTTTCTCCTTTCTATTTTTCATCCAATGGTTGTATAGACCTTGTCCCACAGTGTTTGGTGGTAGAGGACTTTTTAATTTCATTTCTACAATTCCCATTACATCTGGTTTTTCTAATGCCAGATAGTAATCTAATTGGTTCACTCCTGAAATAATTCTATGTGTATATATGTATGTGTGTGTGTGTGTATAGATATGTATATATGTATATATATATATATATATATATACAGTCGTACCTCGGTACTCGACCGCCTCTATACTCGACCAAATCGGTGCTCGACCAAAAAATTCGAGTAGAAAATGCATCGGACCTCGAACAGATTTTCGGTACTCGACTAGCTCGAACAGCGGGTAAGCGTCAGTTCGACTCAGACCGCCAGCGGAGTAAGACGTACGCAGTTTGTTCGAGTATTTCTTCCCAGATTTAAACTTTTTCGTGTTGCTCTAGCCCTTAATAATGGGTCCAAAGAAAGACAGTGATAAGGGGAAAATTGGTTTCGGTGTTCGAACAAATCGGTGCTCGACCACCACCTCAGAACGGATTATGGTCGAGTACCGAGGTACGACTGTATATATATATATATATATATATATATATATATATATATATATACATATATATATATATAATATATATGTACAGGAATACCTCACTATACAACCAAGTTGTGTTCCCAGTTGACTGGTCACAATGCAAAAATTTGTATATCAAGGTGGGTTTTACATGTAAATAGGGGGGTTGTGTTCATGGACCATGTCAACCCCCTTCTCAATTTTTGCCTGGGGCTTTCACATACACCCAACATTTGTTTTACCTACTTTATAGTACTTGGTCATATAGTGAGGTATTCCTGTGTATCACAAACAATAAATTTATCCCCCTCAAAACAATAAGGTCCATTACTAATACTCCCCAATGGATAATGGATAGGCTGAAAATTGAGATCAGAATAAAAAGAGGACTTTACGCCAGAATCAAAAACAAGGAAACATACCTTAGGTCTAAATGTAATGATATGGCTAGACTGGTTAAAAAGAACACATGGACAGTTAAATGGAAATATGAAATTAAGGTTGCCAGACTAGTGAGATCCAACCCAAAAGGCTTCTTTATCTCTACAGAATAAAAAACAAAGAAAGGATAAACTCAGTTAAAAATGAGATGTCATGATGAATTTGGAGGAAAAAATGAGTGAGGTGTTTAACAAATGTTTTCTCACAGTGTTTACAAAGGAGAGGTTAGATATGGTTGCTGACTGCAACCCAATTATCAGTGGGAATGAAGGACATAGACTAACATCAGCATTAGTAAGGTAGAAGTAGTCAAACAGATTGATAGATGTAAAGCTACTAAATCCTTAGGTACAGATTAAATGTTTCCAAAAGTGCTTAAAGAATGTAAATTTGAAATTGCAACCATTCACTGGAAATATTTAACAAGTTGGTAGACTGGTTTTGTGCCTATTGCTTGGGGGCAGGCAAACATTTTTCCTATTTTCAAAAAAGGAGATAAATTGTCTATATCCAACTACAGACCAATCAGTTTGACATCAGTTATATGTAAAATGCTTGAATCAATAACAACTAATAGAATTAGAGATCACATTGAGAAACATAATTTGATTCATGACTCACAGCATGGGTGCTCCAAGGGTAAGTCATGTGTAACTAATCTTCTATCTTTTTACACTGTCTTCAAAGCATCAAATAACATTGTTATTTACCTTTACTTTAGCAAAGCATTCAACAAGGTGCCCCACCAGAGACTGCTAAATAAAGTTAAAGCTCATGGCATAGGGGGAAAAGTGTTTGAATTAATTAGAGCTTAGATCAGTGACAGAAAACAACAGGTCACCATAAACGGTATAAAATCCAAATGGAAGAGTGTTTCTAGTGTGCCCAAGGGGTTAATTTTGGGTCCCTTATTGTTCATTAACTATATAAATGACTTGGACAGTGGGATTAATAGTGATGAAAGTAAGTTTGTAGATGACACAAAAAAAGGATCCCAAATTAGGGGACAGTAAAATTCTGTAGGAAAATCTTAACAAATTGTTCATATGGTCTGTGAAATGGCAAATGGACTTCAGTATCTCAAAGTGCAGTGTGTTAAACATAGATTTACACAACCCAGAAAGCAGGTATAGCTTAAATAACACTTAAAACTGAGTGTGAGAGATACTTGGGAATTCTAGTGAGTCCCGACCTTAAGTCCAGGAAACATTGTACAGTATTAGCGCCAAGAATAGAGCTAACAGAGCATTAGGTTTCATGGTTACGAATGAAAGTGCTGAGGTAATTATCAAACTCTGTCTGGCATTAGTTAGACCCATCCTTGACTATGCAGTACAGTTTTGGTTTCTGTCCTATAGAATGGACATCAATTCATTGGAATCAGTACAGAGGAGAATGACCAAAAGGATATGTTCAGAAATTTACCCTACGAGGAAAGGTTTAGGCACCTTAATTTACACTCTCTGGAAAGACACAGAGTGCGGGGTGATCTAATAGAGGTGTTCAAGTGGATCAAAAGCGTGATGCAAACAAGGTCATTATATTAAGACAACAGGACAGGACTGGCAGTAATGGATTTAAGTTGGACAAATTTAGATTTAACCCCTTCCATACGGTGCCACATACGTAGGCGGCATGAGGAGCAAGTGGATATGCGAGGCTGCCATATCGGCGTCTTGATTATATTTATTGTAGTTGTCCCTGCGTAATGACATACTCTCTAAACTGTCTTCATCACATTTTCTATGGTTATCAAAATTCACAGGTGAAAGAGAGAACGATCGATATAAGCGGTGACTATATTTTATGATGCGAGTATTATTACGACACATCGTACGTCTGACAGCTAATGCTGCCCGCGAGATTTTGGCCCGGAGTGAAGAGGTTAAGAACAAGATATGCAAGAACTGGTTTACCAATAGAGTGATCAAGAAATGGAATAGAGTTAGTAACCATGTAGTGAGTGCTGAAACTAGCAGTTGTTTTAAGAAAAGGTTAGAGAACTTTATGGCTTGGTATGACAGATGGTAGTGGACATGAACTGCCTAGTGTAGGCCTTATGGTCTCTTGTAGTCTCCTTCATTCTTATGTTTTTAACACTACAGTTGGAGCAAAAAAAAAAAAGCCTGCAAATAAGAATTGTATATATTTTGAATGCTAACTGTAGTCCTCTTAAATAGTGCAAATCAAGACGGGGATGTTATGATAAAGTAACACTATCCTACAGGATAAGGAACAAGGTGAGGAATATGGAAAATAACAACCCTGTATTCAGCAATGACTTGGGTTTTTATTCTGTGTAAGGTCAGGGGAAAGATGTCTGTCATTGAGATTTGTGATTCCGAGGCTGAAGATGATGTTCAGAGACTAACTGCAGACCTCTTAAATAGTGCAAATCAAGACGGGGATGTTATGATAAAGTAACACTATCCTACAGATAAGGAGAAACAAGGTGAGGAACATGGAAAATAACAACCCTGTATTCAGCAATGACTTGGGTTTTTATTCTGTGTAAGATCAGGGGAAAGATGTCTGTCATTGAGATTTGTGATTCCGAAGCTGAAGATGATGTTCAGAGACTTGTATTCTCCTTCATTCTTATATCTTAACACTACAGTAGTACCAAAAGGAAGTCTGCAAATAAGAATTCTATATATTCTGAATGATAACTGCAGTCCTCTTCAATAGTGCAAAGCAAGAGAGGATGTTATTTTAGAATAACACTATCCTACAGGAGAAGGAGAAACAAGGTGAGGCACATGAAAAACAGCAACCCTGTACTCAGTAATGACCTGAGTTGTTATTCTGTGTAAGGTCAGGGGGAAGATGTCTGTCAATGAGATTTGTGAATCTGAGGCAGAAGATAATATTCAGAGACCATTGCCCTTTGGAAATGTTCATGTTGGGGTAATACTCAATTAATGTTGATTTGACAATCCTCCTGAATCCAAAACCAGATTTATAAATTAGATTGGCTCTTCCCCACTCCATGTGGTGATTTTGTTGGCTATATCTGATAGAATGTTTGTGTTCAATTATTCTTGTTTTTAGATCTTTGCTTGTCTGATATATATATATATATATATATATATATATATATATATATATAATATATATATATATATATATACTAAGTTACAATCTATGCATAGTATTGTATAAACTCCTGGGTGATGTTCTTTCAGCGTCTGGTATACATTGACAACTTTTTTTTGTTACTAATGTTTGGATAATTGTGTACTATATGTATTTGTTCTTTGGGAAGAAATTTGTAAGACTGGTGGATTCACTTAAGGAACAGTGAAGGATTTTATTTTTTCTGAAAAGATGATTTAGTGGTATTGGGTGAAGCATTAAAAAGTTGGTTCTGGCTTTCCTGGGGGCTTTATTTAGGAACTACAAAGAGGAAACCAGTTTTATTAATTGGTACTCAGTAAAAACTATTTTTTTATCTAGATGTTTGGGACTAAATATTCTAAATGACTGCAGAAAAAGACCCAAGGCTACACTTTTGACAGTATCAGTATGGTGGCAATGATAAATTAAGGTAACTGCCAGAATGGGTTATTTTTCTATAAACCATGAAAGTAACCCTGTTCCTATTGTTATTAATTGAAATATCAAAAAAAGGAAACTTACCTTCTATCTCCTATTCTGCTTTAAACTTAAGATTGGAAGCTAATTGGTTGAGTTTACACAGAAAAAAAAGTCTCCCACCCTTCTTACTTATGAGTGAAAATACCTAAACTAGAATATACCAAAAAGTGTGGCCAGTAAAAAAAAACAGTTTCAAAGTACTCCAAAGATTAGCCAAAATAGGAGATAAATTAAAGCCCATGCTACAATGATCTTTATAATCAGAAGGGGTAATTTGTTCTGGAAAGCTTGCAGCTTCAATTCTAAGTAGGACAAGGCATCATCAACACAATCATCCATAAATAACAAGACCACATTGAAGCTTAACATTCTTCCACCAGACACTAATTTTCTTGTGTTTAATATGAGAGTTGGAAAACTTCCCCACAAAAAGTGATAATAATTCCACAAACCAATTTAGATAATTTGCTGGTACAGGAGCCTCACTTGGAGATGAAGGGCCTAAGAGGCATTCCTTCTTTATATAATTATGGAAGACCATAAATGTAAGGCAGTTTAGAATTAAAAACCTTGAACTTGGAAAAATTCTTCAGTTGAGATAGTCTGTATTTTTTAAGAGAGTTATCTGAATGTGAGGAATGTTTTTCTATAAAAAAAAAACAGGAGGGTAGTATTGCACAGGAAACACTACAGAGAAACTTAAAGAAGCCTATGTTAATGTAGACAGTTTACTATCAGCCAGGTTGGAGATAAATGACTACAGAAGGATAAATGAGCCTCATATTTTGTGTGTAGTAAAGACTAATAGCACCTCCTGGAGAAGAGATAGAGAAGATAAAATGGATGGAGTGGTAATGATTGTCTTGAGAAGTTATATAAAGGTGGAAGAAGCAAATCTCAGTGAAGGCAAGACTGAGGCAATCCACCTGAAAAGTAGAACTAAAGGGCAAAGTAGAAGAGATGGTGGCATGTGACACCCTCCACCAAGACAAGATCTTGGAATGAAGCTGAATATCAAGAAATGATATGGGACACAGCTCTTCTCCTAAAGAAAACCATTGAACAAATAACAATTTAGTCCTTATTAGAGATTTCAATTGCAGTATGGGATGAATGACAGAAAGATTCCCCCCCCCCTAAAAGAAATAACTGTGACACAGAAGGAAATAAGGGACCAAATAATAAACCTTGACATCAGAAAATCACACAGTTTGGATGGAGTTTCAAATTGTATGTTAAAAGAATGTATAGATGAACTAATGGACAAAGCACATAAGATAATTGATTACTCACTCAAAGAAGGAAAGGTACTGTCCCAAAATCCCTGGACAGTGGAAGGAGGAGGGTGGTTGAGGGGCATGAGAACTCTCATACACTGTGAATTTGGTGAAGGGGATAGCTGTATTTGGTAGCCAAAGTCCAGGAAATTTGGGATGCTGGCCAGGACTATGCATGTTCCCTTCAAGTTGAGCATATAATTTCTATTTCGAAGGACCAGAGAAATGTTTCTCAAAAGAGGTGAGCAAACTCATGTAAATCACAGTCCTAGGGCTAATTAAACAGAACATACATACAATACATACATATATCAAAGGGTCTTTTCCCCCTTACATGGAAGGTAGCCAAAAGACAAAGGCATAGAAACCACTCCCATCCATTCCATTCCCTACATACTCCACTCCCCTCTACCCTCTTCCCTCCCTCTTATCTTGGCACCTCCTGGGTGACGGTCATCCCTGCATCTTGTCCACTGCCCTGGGTCAGAAGCAGTGTACGGCAAGACATAGCACATCCACAGCAAGGCTGCTTCATTAATTTGGCGACCCCCCTCTCCATCCCCTCATGCAGAAAAGGAGAAGACAGGGAGAAATCCACAGCAAGGGCACTTCATTAATTTGGCGACCCCCCTCCGTCCCCTCATGCAGAAAAGGAAAAGATTGGGAGAAATCCCTTCAGGCTGCACCAATTTATTTCTCTTACATACTCCCTCACCCCCATCCCCCACCCACTCCCCTTCATGCATCACAGCATCATCCATATACAACCTTTCTCCACTCACCCCTATCATCTGTCTTCTCCCATCCTTCCTGAACAGACATTCCCCTCTTTCCCAATGCCCCTTTTACCTCATCCATCCATCTCATCCTAGGTCACCCCCTCATATTCACTCCCTCCAACTCTGCCTTCCACACCTCTTTTACTAATCTTTCTTAACTCATTCTTTCCATGTATCCAAACCATCCTAATACTCCTTCATCAACCCTATCTCCCAACTCCCTTTCCACCCTTGTTCTCCTCACCTCCTCATTTCTCACTCTGTCTTGCCTAGTAATCTCTATCATATTTCTCAGGCATTTCATCTCAAACACATTCAAACTCCTTCTCTCTTCCTCTCTTATGTTTCATGTTTCTGCCCTATACAGTGCTGTTGGCACAATCACTCCTTCCATGTTTCTGCCCTATACAGTGCTGTTGGCACAATCACTCCTTCAACCAATCTCCTCTTACAGTAGAATTCATTCCCAAATATCTATTTCTCATTACACTTTTTAATCCCCAAAGGCATTTACTCGCTTCTCTCTATCTACATTCTACCTCCACCCCCACTCATCCCTTTCCTCCCACATTCGCACCCAAGTATCTTAAACTATCCACTTCCAGTCTCTCTCTCTTAATACTCACTCCAGTCTGCTCTGCCACTTTCTCCCCATGTACATCTCATCACCTTACTTTTACCCACATTTTTCTTCAACTTCCTTCTTTTGCACACCTTCCCAAACTCTGACACTAACTTCCTCAATCCCTCCCCTGATCCTGCTACAAGCACATTTTCTATAAACATCTCCAATCCCTGACCCACTACCCTTGCATTCACCTCTCGCACCACCCCATCCATGTATAAATTGAACAATCAGGGCGACATAATGCATCCCTGACAAAGTCCCACCTTTGCCCCAAACCACTCACTCTCTCCAAATCTAATCCTAATACAAGCTCTATTACTCTCATAAAAACTCTTGACTGCTCTTAACAGCTATCCTTCTTTCCCATATATCTCCAAAACCTCTCGCAGTGCCTTGCTGTCTACCATGTCATAAGCCTTTTCCAGATCCATAAAAGCCCAAAAAACATCCCTACCTTTTCCTATAGCTTTCTCACATATCTGTCTTACCACAAAAATCTGATCTACACAAACCCTACCTGTCCTAGGCCCACACTGTTCCTCACCAATTACTCCCTCTGTTCCTCTCCTAATCCGCTCAATGAAGACCCTCCCATAAGCCTTCCCAACTACACTTAACAAGCTAATCTCTCTGAAACTACTACACTCACACTTGTCCCCCTTTCCTGTGTAAAGAGGAACTATACAGGCACTCCTTCAGTTCTCCGTCATTCTACCCTCTTTTAAAAAAACATTAAATAACCTCACCAGCCAGTCCATCATCACTGTACCTCCTTTTTACAGACATTCTGCATGGCATTCATCCAACCCAAGTGCCTTACCTGCTCTCATCATCTGAACAGCTGCCTTCACTTCATCTTTCCTTATTTCTACTCCATTTTTCTCACTCATCACTGTCATTTTCTTAGCGCTTCCCACTGCAACTACCTTTCCCTCCCTATCCTCCTTCACATTTAGCAACTTCCTAAAATATTCTGCCCACCTTCCTCTCATTGCCTTCTCTTCCATTATCATCTCACCATCTGCACCTTTTACCTTTTCTTCTCTACTTGATTCACCTCCTCTTCCTCTTTTAATTTCTTTCCAAAACATCTTTTTATTACTTTCTAAATTTTCTGTCATATTCCTTCCCCATTTCATATCTGCTCTCCTCTTTGCCTCCTTTATCTTATGCTTTGCTTCTCTTCTTTTTACTTTGTACTTCTCATATGATTCCCTCAACCTAATTTGTAACCAATCTATGAAAGCCTGCTTCTTCTCTTCTACAGCCTTCTTTGCTTCCTCATCCCACCACTCAATACCCTTCCATCTCTTTTCTCCCATCCTCCTTGTTCCACACACCATCTTTGCACACTTTGTGACTTCCTCCTTGAACCATCCGCATTCCTCCACTCCTAGTTCATCCTTCACTCCCTCCCACTCCTCTCTCAGCTTCTTATACTCCTTCTCCTTTTCTTTCTCATTTAAGCAGTTCACTCTTAAGTACCTCCCTACCTTCTGCCCTTTTCCTCTTTCTCCACCTATTCTCCACTCTCAACTTACCTTCCACCAATAAATGGTCTAATATTCCCCCACTCACTCCCTTTAGAACATGTACATCCTTAACTCTTCCTACTATACTCCTGGTTACCACTATATAGTCCACTAACACTCTATCTACCACCCTTCCATCTACCACCCTCTCCCATGTGTACTTATGCTTGACTTTCTTCCTAAACACTGTATTTGCTATCATCAACTCTCTTTTGAAACACATCTCCATCATCAACTCTCAACTACGATTTTTTCCTGGAACTCCATACTTCCCAATCACTCCATCTATTTGTTCATTTCCTACCCTAGCACTAAGGTCTCCCAATACCACTACATTGACATTTCTCCCTAATCCCTCTATGCACTCATCCAAAAAGCCTCCCTTTCCTCTACACTCTTCTCACCACCAGGCCCATATCCACTTTCAGCTTTATCCACATCAATCTTGAAGAAACCTTCCACTCCACTACATGCTTACCTATCTCTTCACTTACTAGTATAGCCACCCCTTCTCTCCTTCATCCTCTCTTCTTTCCTGAGAACCTCCCAACTACATTCCCAAACTCACACTCGCCCTTCCCTTTCAACTTAGTTTCACTCAATGCCAACACATCCATCTTTCTTCTCACAAACATACTACCTATCTCTTCCCTTTTACTGTCATCTGTACCACATTAAAAACCCAAACCATAGGTTATTGGTTGGAAAACTCCTAGACCCTCTTATGCCTTTACTTTTTTTAGGAATGTCCCCTGTGGGGCTACAGATAGCAGGATTCCTAGTCCTATCCCCCGTCCCATTTTTTGTCGCCTCGTACAACTCAAGTAGGAAGACTTTGTGGCAGCATTCTTTTCCCCCACCACAGAGTAGGCAAAAAAAGAAGAAAAAAAAAAAGGAAATCAAATTTCAGAGAAATGGTACAGGACAGTAACAAGGGGTTGGGGGACAGCATAATGGAGGGACAGTCCCTCTGTTAAACAGAACATACTACACTGATTTTAATATTATTCAAGATATCTCCACAATCAGTTGCATGCAATAGATTCAACAAGTTTTATCTTCAATATCATGAACATTATTTCACAGTAATTCACTTATCAACTAACTGGGCAAGATATAACATAAGTATTTGGTGACTTCCTACCTGGCTAGCCCTGCACACTCTAAGACCTAGCTAAATATAAAGATAATACCTCTGATTATTCTGTTCTGTAATAGTGCACTGACTGGTGATGTCTTCAAATGAGTGGATGCCCTCAGTTAAACAGGATGCTGTCGATATTTGTAGATCCATGCATCGCATAGGGGCGGCAGGAACCATGCCTATCCTTAGTCAATTGCACTGAACACATGGTAGGGGAGGGGAATCGTGCCCAAGTATTCCATTTCCCCCAATTTCATCAATCTTTCCACTCCATACACTCTCTAGAAGTTTGTCTTCCTGAACACGTAAGTTCCATGTATTGAATCATTGAAGTGAGGTTTGGCAGTGAACCTCTACTGATCTTGTAGATTTTGATCTTGGGGCACGTTATGAAGCACAGTTCGGGGCACGTCAAGAAACACATTTCTGGGCACATCACAAAGCACATTTCTTGTTTCAATAAGTTTCTGGGACACTAAACATGAGTCACTGCAACATGATTGGCGATGACCAATGATGAGAAATATATGTTCATGTTCGTGTTCACTGTTGAGGATGCAAGGTCCTCAGACATGTTCTCTTGGAGAGTGTGGTGTGCCTACTGCGTGATATCAGCAG
Organism: Oratosquilla oratoria; assembly: GCF_046742065.1. NCBI lineage: Eukaryota > Metazoa > Arthropoda > Malacostraca > Stomatopoda > Squillidae > Oratosquilla > Oratosquilla oratoria. Next base: position 67,351,365 of record NC_134791.1, read on the forward strand.
CATCAAGCATGAGGGTACGCTGTTTTTCGACATTGTTTTTCCAATCATTGAATTGTGAGAGGAATGCAATGCACTGTCTGGGCAGAGGTTGAGGCATTTCCAATAGTCTTGTGAGGTAGTTACTAGTTATGAGAAAGGGACATATGATCCTAACTAGCCTAATTAAAACTAGCCTAGACAAGAAGTGGCAAGCATGCAGGGGGGGTTAATAAGCATCAGACCCTCCAACCAAAACAATCGAGAAACAAATCAAATGGTAATACATAGGTAAAATATACCAATCCTAATCACAAAGTACATACATACATATACCAAAGGCTTTTTCCCCCTTACACGGGGGGGGGGGGTAGCCAAAAAGAAAAAGGCATAGAAACCACTCCCACCCATTTCATTTCCCATATATTGCACTCCCCTCCACCCTCCTCCCTCCCTCCTATCTTGGCACCTCCTGGATGGCAGGTCATCCCTGCATCCTGTCCACTGCCCTGGGTCAGAAGCAGTGTTGCAAGACACAGCACATCCACAGCAAGGCCGCTTCATAAATTTGGCGACCCCCCTCTCTGTCCCCTCATTCAGAAAAGGAGAAGACGGGGAGAAATCCCTTTGGGCTGCGTCAATTTTTTTTTCCCATACACACTTCCTCACCTCCCATCCCCCACCCACTCCCCCTCATGCATCACAGTCTCATCTATACACAACCCTTCTCCATTCACCCCTATCTTCTGTCCTCTCCTGTCCTTCCTCTCTTTTGTAAAGCCCCTTTTACCCCATCCATCCATCTCATCCTAGGACGCCCCCTCATATTCACTCCTTCCACCTCCGCCTTCCACACTTCTTTTACTAATTTTTCTTCACTTATTCTTTCCATGTGTCCAAACCATCCTAATACTCTTTCATCAACCCTATCTCCCAGCTCCCTTTCCACCCCTGTTCTCCTCCTCACCTCCTCATTTCTCACTCTATCTAGCCTAGTAACCCCTGTCATACTTCTCAGACGTTTCATTTCAAACACATTCAGACTCCTTCTCTCTTCCTCTCTCATGTTCCATGTTTCTGCCCCGTACATTGCTGTTGGCAAAATCACTCCTTCATATAACCTCCTCTTAGCATCCATTCCTAGATGTCTATTTCTCATTACACTTTTAATCCACCAAGGCATTTACTCACTTCTCTCAATCTACATTCTCCTCCACCCCCACTCCTCCCTTTCCTGTATCTGAAAAAGAATAGCTTCCAACACAGAGTGGTAGATATCTGGAACAAATTGCATGAGGCAACACTGTGTGCAAAAACTATACAAGAATTTAAGAACAAACTAGATGCTGAAAGATACAAAGATGGGTCACTATGAACTTAGCTCTCTTCTGGTATAATACGACTAGGTAATTAGGTAGGTAAATACACTGATACAGCACAGACAGCAGTCCAAAGTTTCTTTCCAGAAAGATCTGTAGGAGGTTCTGAAGACTGTTGCCAACCACTTAGTGAAACTAAGGCAATGACTGATTGAACACCCCTTCATATGCCTTTCCAACTATGCTCAACAAACTGATCCCTTAAAAACATTTACCATCATATTTGTCCCCTTTTCCTTCATAAAGGAAAATTATACAAATACTCTTTCAGTTTTCAGGCACACTCCCCTCCCTTAGCCATACATTAAACAACCTCACTAAACAAGCCTTTATAACTGTTCTCATCATTTGTCAGATATTTTGCATGACACCCTTCCATAGGTGCCATACCACCTTTCATCACTTTCAAAGTTCCTTATCCTCATTTATTGTTATATCCCTTTATTTTCTTCTCCCATCACAGTCATTTTCCTAGCTCCACCCACTGCTACAACCTTCTGCAGAAGTCGGTACATGTCACACACAATCCTGATGATATGTCTGTTAGGTGACAGGTTGTTTTTTATCAAGACACAAATATTTCTCTTCCTTTTGCTTTCATAATGGATTCACTCATAGTTCAACGATGGTCTTGTAGAACTATTTCCCATTTCTAGTACTTTACATTTTATGGAATTGAAATTCACTTTTCATTCTTTGTTTCATGCAAAAGTAGTGTCTAGATCTTTTTGCAATATCATACAGTCCTCATTTGTGTTTTTATGATAGCTGTATTTACCTAATTTTAGTATATAGGAAAGGAGCAACGCTTGTTGGGTCTTGTCTCCCATTCTCTAATTTTCTGACATATCTCACCTCATATTAATGTATGGTTCCAACTTAATCTATATCTTTGATTTCCAATTATCATATTTAGATTTGAATTTATCTATTGTTTGAGCTTGGCTATATCACCTAAGCTATTCCACATCTACACCTATATGGAAAACTAATTCTTCACATCCTTTTGAAATGTGGTCTTCCTTAATTTACTTTTATGACCTCTTAAAGCCTTCCCATCTTCAATCAGAAAATTGCTTTATCAAAACAATCTATTCCCTTTAGTGACCTGAACACTGTAATCATGTCACCTCTTTCTCTTTGATTTTTTAAGGTTGATAGACCCAGCACATTTAGTCTTATCTCATATGATTTATCTACCAGGCTGGGGACCAGTTTGGTTGCTGCCCTTTGTATTCTCTCAATCTTGCTTATATACTTCACTGTGTGTGGTGACCATACTACTGACACATATTCCAGTCTTGGATGTATCAAGGTTTTGATGACTTTTTACATCATTTCTTCATCCATATAGTGGAAAGCCTGTTTAATCTTCTGCAGTAGTCCATATGTCTCTCCCACAATCCTGCTGATGTGTCTGTCAGGTGACAGGTTGTCTTTTATCAACACTCCCAAGTCTTTCTCCTTTTTTGCTCTTGTAATGTGTTTACTTCCTAAGGAATAGTTTAAGGATGGCTTTTTGCCACTATTTCCTATTTCCAGTACATTGAATTTTATGGTATTAAACTTTATTTCCCATTCTTGGCTCCATGGAAAAATAGTATCTAGATCTTTTTGCAATATTCTATTGTCCTCTTCATTTTTTCACTCTTCTCATGAATTTTGCATCATCTGCAAACATGTTGGCATAGCTTGTTTCTTCCATCATATCATTAACATAGACAAGAAACATTATTGTTGCAGGTACTGAACCTTGTGGTACTCTGCTCTTTACTGCTCTCCAGCTTGACATCTTATCCTTTACTACTGTCCTCATGTATCTTTCCTTCAAAAAATCTTTAATCCATTCTAATAGTTTGCCTCTCAGTCCAACATGCTCCAATTTCCACATAATTTGACTGTGAGGTACTTTATCAAATGCCTTCTCTAGGTCAAGGTACATGCAGTCCACCCACCCCTCTCTCTTTTGCAGCACATCAATCACTCCTGAGTAAAAGCTTAATAGGTTTGACTTACATGACCTTCCAGATCTGAAGCCAAACTGACTGTCAGAATGTTCATCTTTTCAAGATATTTGGTCTATCATTCTTTCACAATCCTTTCACATAATTTCACTATTGTGCTGGTGTGTGTGTAACTGAATGCAGTTTAATGTGTGGCAACACAGCATCCCTTCTTTGGGAAGTGCAACACATTAAAAAAAAAATTATTTGATGTACTTTATTATTTGTATTACATTAATCAAGCCGTGTACCACTAAAGATATACTGTAAAAAAAAAAAAAAAAAAAAAAAGTCACCCATTTTAGACATACGAAGTCTGTCTAGAAAGTATCCAACCATTATGAATATTTGCAGAACTGGTTGTGCAATCCTAACAAAAGTTGGCAGACACTGACAAAAGACCCTACTGCACATGCATGAGCGGCCATAGTCCCATGTGACAACTCAGTTATTAGCCAAACATAGTTGAGTGAAGGTGGGTACTGTTTGACTGTCACATCTCCTGACCCATGAGCAGAAGGAATTTTATGCTAAAACTTCACAGGACATGCTTCAAGCTGCTACAGATGACTCAAATTTCCTGAAACAAGTAATAACCAGAGATGAGTTATGGGTCTATTGCTATGACCTACAAACAAAAGCCCAGTCTAGCCAATGGAACACCTGTGTCAATGTGACAGTCAAACAGTACACGCCTTCACTCAACTGTGGCTGGTAACTTGAGTTGTCACATGGTACTATAGCCATTCATACATGCACAGTTGGGTCTCCTGTCAGTACTTACCTAGTTGTATTTTATGGGAAGGTGAGCTATGCTCGTGGTGTCCTGTCTTCATATCTTGTTTTATCTAGACTGTTTTTAAATTCGTGTATCGCTTTTGCACACACCACATTTTCATCGAACTTGTTACAAACATCTGTTACCCTGTGGGGAAAGCTGTTCACCAACTTTTGTTAGGATTGCACTACCAGTTCTGCAAATACATGTATTCATAATGGCTGGATACTTTCCGGCCCGAACTCGTATGTGTTACTGAACACTTCACTGTACAAACTGACCCTCAGTCAGTTTATAAGTTGAATTTATAAACTATCAGGCACCTCCCATCAATTATTTTGGTTTATTGAAGGTTTACTACACTGTAATTATATCACCTTTTCCTCTTCAGTCTTTCAAAGTTTGCAGACCCAGTACTATTAGTCTTTCTTCATGTGGTTTATCTACCAGGCTGGGAATCAGTTTGGTTGCTACCCTTTGTATTTTCTTGATCTTACGTATGTACACTGTGTGTGGACCATACCACTAACACACATTCCAGTCTTAGATGGATCAGAGTTTCAATGAGTCTTTTCGTCATCTCTTTATCCATATAGTGAAAAGCCACTTTAACCTTTAGCAGCAGTCCATATGTCTCTCCCACAATCCTACCTGAGCTAAGACCTCCTCAAAAACCTCACCACCCACTTTTAGCTTGGTGATTACTTACCTGTGCCTCAATTTATCATTGATAAGATGAGACAGCTATGAGATAATTTATCAAAAGACTTCCCTAGACTGAGGTACACACAATCCATTCAGCCTTCCATCTCTTGCACCCCATCAATCACTCTTTGGTAAAAGCTTATTAGGTTTGATACCCACATGATCTTTCACATTTAAAACCAAACTGTCAAAATGTTTACCACTTTAGTATATTCAAACTGCTAATCTTTTACAACCTTTTCACATAATTTCATTACTCTGCTAGTTAGAGATACTGGCTATCACATTCCTATGGTATGGTATTGCCTATCTCTTGTACCTGGTAGGGTAACCTTACCATGTATCAAAAGGGAGTAACAGATTTTTATGCAATTATAAACAGACATCTTTGTAAGAGGCTGGTAGATAGAGGTAGACATTTAGGTAGATCGAGGGGTAGGAGGAAAGGAAGGTAAGATTTATAGTCATTTTATTAGGTTATGATATAATGGCCGACTGCGGGTTGCATAGTTGCTGAATTGCAGAATGGCAGAGTTGCCGTCTGGTGCTTGTAAACTTGGATTGGGATATCGAGAGGTGCTGAGGTGACTGATTGTAAGTACAAACGCTCCTCAACTTACGTTTTAGTTAGGTTCCGAACGGCCGAACGTAACGTGAAAATGAACGTAAGTTGTTACTGTACTATACATCCATAAATTCTATTACCGTATCTTATAAAACACCCCTAAATCATTAATTATAAACATAACATTGTAAAATAATAACATTAATTTCAAATAAATTAAATTCAAGCAACATAAATTGAGATGGTGGAGGAGAAGGAGGAGGAGGAGGAGGCAAGGCACGTTCAGTCTGTTGTTTGTGCCATGTAAACAATGGACACAGCGTCATGCGTAAGTATCGTTTGAACTACGGAGAGCACGCCAAACTAAAAAATTCACTCAATTTTTTTTTATTTTACTTTTTTTTTTACAGTCAGTTCAAACGTAAAATTGAAAAAACTTAAAACGAATGAACGTAAGTAGAGGAGCGTCTGTAATGCTGATGTAGCAAAAATTGTAAGCCTATAAGTCATTTCCATTGCGACATAATGCTTACATAATAATAACATTTGAAACAATGTAACAGCATCTCTAATTGGAGAAAAAGGTGGAGGAGGAGAAAAATTATTGGCACAGGGAGGTAAAGTCACGCCCTTAAGGAGTGGCACTTGTTTGAGAAGTAAAAGGATATTGGATGAATGAAATAGTGACGTCAGAACGAAGGTGGCTTGACGTATTGTAGAGGGATCCCAAACGGGACTCTCTGGGTGTAGCTCACAAAACCAAGTAGTAGAATGAAGATAAGGAAATCGACCTCATTTAATTCACCACTCAAGCTTTGAGTGAAGGACTAGGCATGGGGCCTAAAAAACAATTTTACTATACAGAAGAATAAGAACTTCCCTAGAGATTAGTGCAACTGTCAGTACAACTTATTACTACCTCTACTTAACATATTTTCAAATTCACAAATTATGTTCTTACAATTCAAAATAATATCATTATTTTAACCTTTTGACAATAAAGTAATCAAAAAACCACCATGATTCAAGATACTCATGGTCAATGAGATCTACTATGGGCCATCATCAGAATTGTGACCATAATATTTTAGTCACTTGAGGTAGAATCTTTTAGGAGTGTCGTGAAAGATCGGCACTGGATTGATAGAAGATGGTGACCAAAATACTTCAGTCACTTGATGTAGACACTCTGCTAGGGGCATAATGAAGGATCACCGCTGAGTTGATAGAAGAATGTGACCATAATACTTTAGTCACTTGATGTAGACACTATGCTAGGGATGTTGTGAAGGATTGGCTCTGGGTCAGTAGAGGAGAGTGACCATAATTCCTTAGTCACTTGCTGTAGACACTGCTAGGAGTATTGTTAAAGGATTGGCACTGGATTAATAGAGGATGGTGACCATCATACTTTAGTCATGTGATGCAGACACTCTTCTAGGGACATCATGAAGGACCGGCACTGGGTTGATAGAGGAAGGTTGCTTGATGTAGACACTGCTAGGTATCAGCACTGGTTTGACAGAGGATGGTGACCATAATACTTTAGTCATTTGATGTAGACACTCTACTAGGGGTGGCATGAAGGATTGGTACTGGATTGATAGAGGCTGGTGACCATAATACTTTAGTCACTTGATGTAGACACTCTGCAAGGGATATTGTGAAGGATCGGCACTGGGCCAATAGAGGAGAGAGCTATGTCCATCTGAGTCAACAATTATTGTTCTTCCTTCAGTGAGAACATCTTGCATCTTCTTATATCACTTATCTTGATTATGTCACCAACTGTGCACCTAAGCAGTGCATCAGATAGCTTTGGCCCTGGATACGTTTCAGATGATGAAGTAGGATGTTTGGAATGTCAACCCAGATCTGTGTTATACAATCCCTCTCACACTTCACAATGTTGCACCTTTTCTACAATGTACATCATCTTTAAATGACATTAAATATTCTTTAACATAATATGAGTGTACTTGAAGACAAAACCTCAACCTGGGAAGAAATGCTAAAGTGGAGTCCCACAAGGTTCTGTATTAGCTCCGATAATGTTTGCCATATATATAAATGACATGGATGAAGGTGTAGAATGTTATATGAACTTCATTGCAGATGATGCAAAACTACTAAAGAGTACAGAAAAAGACTGTGAATCATTACAGAGAGACCTGGACAGAGTCAAAAGTGGGAAGTGAAGTTCAACATAAAGAAATGTAGTATAATGGAATTTGGAAAAAGTAAAAATAGAATATCAGGGCAATATGAAATTGGTACAAATGAAGTAAAAAAAAAAGTTAGCTTGGAAAGGGACCTAGGAGTAATTTCAAACAAAAACATGACACTAGACAAACATATTAACAAAATGGTTAGAGAAATTTACAACTTACTAAAATCAATAAAGGTGGCCTCTAACTACTTGGATGAGGTAATGGTAAAGAAAATATTAGTCACACTGATGAGACCAAGATTGGAGCATGCTGCAACACTATGGACACCCAGCACAAAAAAGAACATAAAGACATTAGAAAGAATCCAAAGAGCAATGACAAAGATGGCAAAAAGAGTTTCAAAATTGACATACAAACAAAGATTGTCTAAACTGGAACTACCAACCTTGGAACAAAGAAGAGAAGATCTACTGGCCATTTACAGAATAATGAAAAGTATGGAAGTCATTGACAGAAGATTTATTAAAGTGGGATAAAAGAAAAACAAGAGGACATGAAAATAAACTCAAAAAAGAATAGTTATAGAAGAGATTTGAAAAAAAAAAGTTTCCCACAGAGTGGTGGATGGCTGGAACAAATTGGATGAAACAATAGTATGTCCAAAAACCATACAAGAATTTAACAAGAAACTAGATGCTGAAAGATACAAAGAAGGGTCACTATGAGCATAGCTCCTCTCCCATATGATACAACTTGGTAAATACATATAGAATATACACACAATATTAGAATATTCATGCAAGATATGAAATATTTTATTATATTCATGATAGGATGTGACACTGGCCTATAATTCAGAATTGTCTCTTTTCTTACACTTTTGTGTGTGTATTTATCTAATTGTATTTACAAAATGGTAGTTTACAGGAAAGGAGCAACAATCATGAGGTTCCATCTCCTGCTTTCCAATCTATCACACCTAACCTCAAATTCGTATATGGTTCCAAGTTGGTTTATATCCTTAATTTCCAGTTATCATATTTAGTTTTGAATTCATGTATTTTTCCAGCCTGGGCTATACCATAATTCCCTCTAATTTCTTCCAAGTGCTTATTCATCTTTTTGGTAAACTGCGTTTCTTCATATCCTTTAGATACAGTCTTTATTTTGTTCTCATGACTTCTTGAAGCCCTCGTATCTTTAATCAAAGGTCTCTTTAGCTACCTGAATACTTTAATCATCTCAACTTCTTTCTTTCAAAATTGGCAAACCCAGTGGTATTAGTGTCTCCTCATATTATTTATCTACCAGTCTTGGAACTAATTTGGTTTCCAGCATTTGTATCCTCTTAATCTTGCTTATATCCTTCATTCTGTGTGGGGACTACACCACTAATGCTTATTCTAGTCTTGGACATATCAGGGTTTCTATATTTTTTTTCATGATCTCTTCATCTGTATCGTGAAAAGCCACTTTAATCTTTTACAACAGTCCATATGTGTTTCCCACAATCCTGCTGATATGTATAAGGTCACCATAAAACTGGAAGAGAAGCAGCAACCCACAGTTAAGAGGACTTGCATAAAGTACCAAAAGGTGTATTGGCAGAAAGAACTTGAACATATTGAAAGAAAACAATTCCCAACTCTGTATAAAGCTGTAGATAAAATAATAATTACCATTCTTGCTTTAAATAAATAAATACCAACCAGAAAGAAAGAAACACGCCCAGAGGCTATTGAAAAAATAAAAAAATAAAATATACCACAACATCACACATGAGATAGCTTCTTAAAAGAAAACAAGGAATAATCAAAGCAACTAAACAGTAACATAACAAAACAGATTAATAACAAACAGAGAGTGATGAGTGAGGAGAATGGAGGAGAAATAAGGAAGGATGAGGTGAAGGCAGTTGTTAAGATGCTGAAAGCAGGCAAGGCACCTGGTCTGGATGGATGCCATGCAGAATGTCTGAAAAAGGGAGGTACAGTGATGGTGGACTGGCTGGTGAGGTTATTTAATGTTTGCTGGAGAGAGGGTAGAGTGCCGGAGGACTGGAGGAGTGCCTGTATAGTTCCTCTTTACAAGGGAAAAGGGGACAAGTGTGAATGTAGTAGTTTCAGAGGGATTAGCTTGTTAAGTGTAGTTGGGAAGGCTTATGGGAAGATCTTGATTGAGAGGATTAGGAGAGGAACAGGAGTAATTGGTGAGGAACAGTGTGGATTTAGGACGGGTAGAGGTTGTGTAGATCAGATCTTTGTGGTAAGACAGATATGTGAGAAAGCTATAGGAAAGGGGAAGGATGTTTTTTGGGCTTTTATGGATCTGGAAAAGGCTTATGATAGGGTAGACAGAAAGGCACTGTGGGAGGTTATGCAGATATATGGGATAGGAGGAAAGCTTCTGGGAGCTGTCAAGAGTTTTTATGAGAGTAGTAGAGCTTGTGTCAGGATTGGAAATGGAGAGAGTGAGTGGTTCGAGGTAAAGGTGGGACTTCGTCAAGGATGCGTTATGTCGCCCTGTCTGTTCAACTTATACATGGATGGGGTGGTGCGAGAGGTGAATGTAAGGGTAGTGGATCAGGGATTGGAGATGATTAAAGAAAATGGAGAAAAGTGGGAGGTGAGCCAGCTGTTGTTTGCGGACGACACTGTGCTTGTGGCAGGATCGGAGGAGGGATTGAGGAAGTTGGTGGCAGAGTTTGGGAGAGTATGTGATAGAAGAAAGCTAAAGATAAATGTGGGTAAAAGTAAGGTGATGAGATGTACAAGTGGTGAAAGTGGCAGCAGACTGGAAGTGAGCATTAAGGGAGAGCGACTGGAGGAAGTGGTTAGTTTTAGATACTTGGGTGCAAATGTGGCAGGAAAAGGTGAAGTGAAGGTGGAGGTAAATTGCAGATTGAGAGAAGCGAGTAAATGCCTTGGTGGATTAAAGAGTGTAATGAGGAATAGACATTTGGGAATGGATGCTAAGAGGAGACTGTATGAAGGAGTGATTGTGCCAACAGCACTGTATGGGGCAGAAACATGGAACATAAGAGAGGAAGAGAGAAGGAGTTTGAATGTGTTTGAGATGAGGTGTCTGAGAAGTATGATGGGGGTTACTAGGCTAGATAGAGTGAGAAATGAGGAGGTGAGGAGGAGAACGGGTGGAAAAGGAGCTGGGAGATAGGGTTGATGAAAGAATATTAGGATGGTTTGGACACATGGAAAGAATGAGTGAAGACTAGTAAAAGAGGTATGGAAGGCAGATATGGAGGGAGTGAACATGAGGGGACGTCCTAGGATGAGATGGATGGATGGGGTGAAGGGGGCTTTGGGGAAGAGGGGAATGTCTGTTGAGGAAGGATGGGAGAGGACAGAAGACAGGGGTGAATGGAGAATGGTTGTATATGGATGATGTGATTGCATGAGGTGGAATGGGCGGGGGGATGGGGGGGGGTGAGGTAGTATGTGTGAGCAAAATTTGACGCAGCCCGAAGGGATTTCTCCCCATCCTCTCCTTTTATGCAATGGGGGACGGAGAGGGGGGGTCGCCGATTTAATGAAGCGGCCTTGCTGTGGATGTGCTGTCTTGCGACACTGCTTCTGACCCAGGGCAGTTACAAGGTGCAGGGATGACCCGTCATCCAGGAGGTGCTGAGATAAGAGGGAGGGTGGAGTGTATTCAGGGATGGAATGGGTGGAAATTATTTAATGCCTTTCCGTTTTTGGCTACCTCCCTTGTAAGGGGGAAAAAGCCTTGGTATATGTATGTATGTAAAAAACAGAAAGAAAAATAGGACAATCTAACAGGCAAAATAGATGGAAAATTTGAATGGAAAAATGTAGAGAACAGAAAAAACATCATATGCACCTAGGTCTCTCAGTCCAACAATCGCCAACTGCCACTTGTGCAGACATTTGGGCCCAGAACATATACCCACTTTGGGAATTGGTGGTGCTTTATGTACCGGACCCAAACATCTACACAAGTGGTGGTTGGCGAGTATTAGATTAAGAGACCTAGAAGTACTCATCATTGAATTCCCCCTTCAACCATGAAGCAGTTCGAGTAATCCAGGACAAAGCACCATTACCTAAACAACAATGTGACATTATAAACAAGCACTTCTCCAAAACTATCTTCAAGCCCGCTACACCAGAAAATAGGAAAATAATTAAAGAAATACATAAAATCAAACCTGATAGAAACCACACCCCCTTTCCCCAGTAAAGACACAGAAAAATAATAAACTAAAGAATTCTAAAGCAGAAGGTCCAGGCAAGACCTTAAACATCTATCTCAAACACCCAGGCCAAACTACCATAAGAGCCTTGTGTCTGACGGCTCTAATAACTCTCCGCCACCTGTCAACATCCGCATCCGCTTCGGAAACGTGTCTTCGAATTTGCTTATGTTACCTGACACAGGCGCGAACGTCACGGTGATAGTCACTCGATACCTAGGCATGTTGGGGATACCCAGGGCCAGCTTACAGCCGTCGCTCTCGGCGCCGACGTACATAGCCAATGGATCCCAAATGCCCCCTGCGGTGGGACGCTTCCGGGCCACCTTGACGATCGGCGACAGGGGCTGCGCCGCCGACATACGGATTCACGAGGAGATCTAAACCCTCCTCCTCTCCTTCGGCCACTGTCGGGAGTTGGCCATAGTCCCGCCCGACTTCCCGAAACCTATCCTGGCGCTGACATACGCGAACGGTGCGCCAAGTTAGCACTACCCGTTGACAGCTCGCCAGACGCCGCTCGCGACTACTTTTTACGGAAATTTAGCGACGTGCTGGTCTCCAATGATGACCTCCGCATCGCCCTCCTAGGAAAGATGGTGGGTCCCCCATGAGAATCCACCTGAAAGCCGACGCGGTGCTCTTCGCCATCCACACGCCCAGGCCGATACCGTTCGCATTTCAGGATCAAGTGAAGGAAGAACTTGACTCAATGGTGCAGTAAGGTATCATCACGCCTGTCGGTGAGGAACCTTCGGAGTGGTGCCACCCGATGGTCCTCGTGGCCAAGAATAAGGGCGTACACATCACGGTGGGCCTGACTAGACTCAACTCCCAGGTGTCACGACCCACCCAGCACCTCACCACGTTCATCACCTCTTACGGGCGGTAGAAGCACTACCGGGGACCGATGGGCATTGCGGCCACTAGCGACGCCTACTACATCCATTGGGACGCGGCTCTTCAAGGCGTTGCCAACTGCGTTAAAGTGGTGGATGACACCCTCCTGTTAGACGAGGACCTCTCCTCCCACTTCCTAAGGGTCCACCATATGCTCACCAGGTGCCGCAACCACGACATTACCCTTAACAAGGAGAAATTCACGGTCGCCGCCCCCAGCGTCAGCTTCTGGGGCTACCGTCTCTCCGGTGACGGCATCTCCGCCGAAGAGGACAAGGTCAGGGCCATACGGGACTTAGCCACGCCCGCCAATTTGACTAATCTTCGCTCCTTCATGGGCCTGGTGAACAAACTGGCGGATTTCACCCCGGCCATAGCGGCGACAGCTCGACCCTTACGGCCTCTAATGAGCCTTAAGCGCTCATTCACCTGGACCCCGGATCACGACAAGGCTTTTGCCGACGTCAAGCGAGCTCTGTCATCGCCCCCTGTACTGGCGCCCTTCGACCCGGCCTTGCTAGTGGTACTGCAGACGGATGCGTCGCCCTCCAAGACCACGATCAGGGGCGCATGCGTCTTGTTCAATGAAGCACGCGGTTCCTCACGGGTGCCAAAACCCACAACGCCATCATCGAACTGGAGATGCTGCCACCTGGGCCCCGTCCAAATGCAAACTATATTTGGTTTGCCCCACTTCACGTTGGTGACGGACCATCGTCCGCTCACTCCCATCCTCAGCTCCTACACATGGGACGCCGTCAAGAACCCCCGCCTCCAGCGGGTTAAAGGAAGACTCTCGCCTTTCGTCTTCACGGCGAAGTGGTGCGCCGGAAAACAGCCCTACCTAGCTCCGTCCCCCCGTATTGGAAGCTCCGGGACGCCCTCTCCACTGATGGGGAACTGTTGCTGTATAGCCCGCGCATCGTCATCCCCGCCGCCCTACGGAAGCGCACACTGGCCTACCTCCACGACAGCCACCGCGGTGCGAAGGCCAAACTACGGATTAGGCAAACTGTCTTCTGGCCCGGCATCGACTCTGACATCACGGTGGAGGCCTGCGAGTCCTGCCAAGTGTTGCACCCTAGCCAGCAGCAGGAGCCCCTCCTGTGCGACGACCGCCCCACCCGGCCTTTCGAGTCCGTGTCTGCCGACTTCTTACACGTCGCAGGAAAGTTATTCCTGGTTATAGCGGACAGGCTCTCAGGCTGGCCCATCATTGTCCCCTGCGGCCAGAACACGACGTCTACAAAAGCTATCCGGAAGTTCTGCTGCTACCATCGCCAAATTCAACCGTTTCACGGAACTTTGGGGCGTCCATCATATGGTCACCTCACCGAACTATCCCCAGTCCAATGGGCATGCCTAAGCCGCCGTCAAGGCAGCTAAGCACCTCATCCTCAAGACAACGCCCACCGGCAACATATATTGCGAGGAATTCGACCGAGGTCTCCTAGAATTGCGTAACACCCTGTCCCCTGCCAGCCGCTCCCCCACCCGGGTCCTGTACGGTCGCCCTCTCCGCACGTACATCCCGGCCCACCCGGATTCCTTTTCGGAGGAAATACAAGCTCGCTCGGAGGAGTGTGAATACCGCATCGCCGCTCAAGCTACCCAGGTGCACTGCTGGTACAACGAGCACGCCTGGCCCCTCCCCGAATTGATTGTCGGCTAACGCGTGCGGATCCAGGATCAGACGTCCCTCTGTTGGGACAAGGTCGGGGTGGTTATGGGCCGCGGCAGGTCCAGGGATTAAGAAATCCACCTCCCGAACGGGAGACTCTGGTGGCCCCCCCGAAGACGCCGCCCCCGTCGCGTCCCATCCCTCGGTGGAGGACCTGCGGTACTCGTGCGCGGACTCTTCCCACGGCTCCCCGTCGCTCGTCCCGGCTCGCGAATAGACGTACCCCTCGCGATGGTTCTACGACCGCATAGTGTACTGTGGCATAGTGTGCTGTACAATAGTGTTGTGGCGCGACACGGTGATGCCCTAAACAACAGTGACGCTTCTCGTACAAGGGCCCTTTCATATGACCAACAAGGCTTCTTTTCATACGGCCAGCTATGCGAGAAGGTCAAGTAGGGCCACGCATACAAGGCGTGACCACGGTGCCACATAGACACGAATGACTACTCAAGTTCCTATTAAGAGTAAGATGGTACATAGGTAGGAGTGCAGACATTCGTAAGCATGCCGATGTCACACGCACGTAACCGTGCCCAAAGCGCGGAGCTGCTAGGAAAGGTTGAGCAAATATCTATATTAAGCGTGGCAATATCTTCGCCCTTTTGTTTCCTCCGTCACCTCCTTAGTAAATACTGTTCCCTTCTATAGTATTGTATTTCGTTTCTCACTTCTACTTTTTCTTCACTCTCTTTATGTAGATTAGTCACTCAAGTTCCATTACTTATTTTCATGTGTACGATGTTATTTTACGAGGGTGAATTAAACGTAGGTAAAAGTTTCCTTTTCTTCCCGAATATTACACTTGGCTTGTCAATTTACACCTAGGGACTCCCCATTTTTACTCACCAAGCCACCTCGCACCGATGTCACGACTTCCCCAGTCCAATGATCTTTACTCTTACATCTAAGTGCCTCCCCTAAGAGCGTGACTTTATTCCCATGAACCAATAAAATTTTCTCCATCCTTTCTCCAATCAGAAAGACTGTTACAAACGTCTTAAGAAATACTGCTTACACAAGCAATCACGATGTCGATGCATGACTTGCTTAGTTTATACATTGTTAGATCAACACAATACAGCGATAAAATATGTTCCATAGCGGTTGTTTATAAGCTTTAGACGAGGACTGAGATTATGTAACTTCTTCGCGGTTATTATTTACCAAACATCCAACTCATAAAAAATAAATTCTCGCCACCTACCCCACTATCTACCTTACTTGTTTACCTTTATCTACCAGCCTCTTACACCTGTGGAGCGAAGGACGTTCCCCTTCGGAGCTCACGCGACAGATATCCGTTAGCCTTCTTGCGCGCACCACGCGCCTTCCTGTACGCTTAACCCACCGATTAATAAACGTGTAAATTATCCCACTTACATTTCACTGTCGCACCCTTACAATACAGCTTGCAACAACTAGCTTTAAATCTTTAAGGAACATTGGCACAACTGGCACTTTCTTTAGAATCCTGTTTCACTAGAAAGCTGTCTAGAGACATTTGTTTTTGTCTACGCTTCAAATTTTGACGAAAATACGACATTCATTATTATCAGTTAATTTGTAGCGCGCATAGCCACTGCCTTATTAGGATGATACTTCTCAATGTATGATAAAACAATTTCCCATGCTTTAAGCATCTCCCTTATTGCACTGGAACTTTGTTGCTCTGTTGAGGGTGTTACTTCCTCCTCTCCTGACAAAATCTCCTCCATAACTTCTTGCTGTGAAATAGAATGCAATTCCATAAGCTTTTCGATGGTCAGCTCCTGTCTATGCTCTTCCACAAGCTCACCGATGTCGTTGTTATCCACCTCCAGCCCCCATGGTCTTGGCCAAAGACACAATCTCATCGACTACAGGCTCCACAGGCACTGACTCAAACCCCTCAAAGTCGCGTTCGACAACGCTGTCCGGCCAAAGCTTCTTCCAAGCCGAAATAAGGGTTCTCTTGGTGACCCCCTCCCATGCCTTGTCGATCATCTTGAGGCAGGCAACGATGTGGAAGTGGTCTTTCCAAAAACTCTCTGAGAGTGAGATTGGTCACCTCAAAACAACGCTCGAAGAGCACTTCAGTATTGAGCTTCTTAAAAATTTATGAAGGTGATCTTCTAGAACTGGAGGATGGGCAGGAGTGTTGTCCATAACAAGCAAAACATGAAATGACAGATTCATCTCAAGCAAATATTTTTTTCACAGAAGGGCCAAATATTTTTTCACAGAAGGACCAAACACCTCGTTGATCCAATCAGTAAAAATGTCATGTGTCACCCAATTCCTTGCTGACCTCCACATCACACTTCTGCTCTTCTGAATTTTACATTTCTTGAAGGCTCGTGGATTTTCTGAATGGTAAACGAGCAGCGGTTTCACTGTGACGTCTGTCACCACTCTGTTGTCGTCTCTATGTGCCGTATTTTTTTCGTGCTTTTATTTTTAACTTTCCTTTCACCACTGTCTTTGTTACGTATGATTAGTCATTCACTTCTTTCATCTGTAGTACCCACGCCTCAGATCATTCAGCTTATTCAGTTTCTAGACTGGTTCCACTTTCAGACGACTTTTCTTCTGTAACTTTCTTCGATACCAGAAGGACCCATTATCATAAAGACTAGTGTCACTACTATCCATAGTGTAAAACCCCCCTCATTATATGATGACGTCTTTATTCTGCTCGTAATTCGATCAAGATATGTGCTCTTCGAAATTTTGTTTGATTGTATACATACATATGCTTCTTATTTAAATGTGATACAAACTTCTAGCTTTTCTTTGTTGATTATTCTTTATTTTAAAATTTCAGACATAGAATCTGAAATTAAATCTTTGAGTGTTCTCCCATTCCTAACTTCTGGAATTGGTTTCGTCCGCCCAACCTCTTAAATATCATCTACAACAGTTAATTTCTCAGACCAGGCAACCTCAATTACCTAGAATCTCTGTTGTATCTGATTACCCCCCTTTCACAGTTACTCATAGAATGAAAAAATGTCAAATGTCAATAATTAAGTCCTAGTTCAATGCTAATGGACTCGGAAGAGAAAAAATAACCAAGCCTGACAGCGTCGCCAACCGAGGGCCTGAAGGGAGCGGCGGGGAGGGGAAGGTGGACCCGTGCTGTACTGTACTGTAAAAATTCGGGAGTGAAGCTCCCACGGGCTTTGCTGTGAGCTCGTTTGGAGGGTGTTTTGTGCATACGAGTGTGTGTGGGCCCAACCACACACACCCATACATTCACAGGATGCGCATGCGCATGTAATGTACGCATGCACATCCCGGTGAATGCACCCTACCTGATGTTATGTGAAAAGCAGTTAAGAGGTGAATACTTTGAAATTTGTAAGAAGAAAAAAAGGGGGGGTGATTCAATGTATGAGTGTGTGTGGCCTCGGTCACACACACTCATACACACACCAGATGTGCATACGCATGCAATATACGTATGCACATCACTGTGAATTCACAGCACTCCACCAGCCGACGCAGTTCGAACGGACTTAAGTGGCTGCATAGGCGGCGCACAAGACCCTCACATGTTGTCGGAGGCCCTCTCCTCAGAAAAGCAGTTGCGGGGCAATGCTTGAGGTAGTGGTCAAGGGTGGCTTCGGGGTGGCGGCAATGTTGGCATCTTCTTTCTTCTTGCGTGGGGTTGTTCTTGATTTGCCAGAAACAACGGTCCTCCAGCCGCAGACGGAAAAGCAGAGTTTCCACTTTTCTAGGTGTGGAGCGAGGAAGTACAAGGGGCTCGTAGTCTGTGACTGCCCTGTACCACCTCGCCCTCTCTGACACCTCTGCCTCCAGTCTGTGCTGAAGGAACCGTTGTACCTGGTTAAGAGCCCTGGTGCGTGTGCGCAACTGATTTCTGCTAAGAGGGACGACAACATCGACTTTGGGTCTTTTGCGCGCCGCTTCTGCTGCGGCGTCGGCTAGCTCGTTACCTGGGACACCTACGTGGCTCGGCACCCAGTTGAGCGTAACACTCCTGCCTTGCTGATGCAGCTTCAGCAGGAGTGCTAGGATGGAGGTCAGTAGGCGTACATTGTCGCTGGGCTGTGTCGATTCTAAGCTGCCTAACAGAGACTGTGAATCTGTGTGGATCACCACAGGACCAGCTCGAGATATTAGAGCATGCTCTAACGCTCCTTGGACCGCTATGGTCTCAGCTTGGAGAGTGGACGCATGATCAGATACTCTCCTGCGAGGCCTGTTGGGGTCTACGGAGCCATCCATGTAATAGACCGCCGTTCCAGGTTCCGACAGTGCGCGGACGCCTTGTAGGGCCTGCGCTCGTACTCTTTCCTGGTCACATAACTTCTTCTTACTGGGAAGCTTTGTGACAACGAAGGTTGCAGGTATCGACAGCCATGGTGGTGGGGGCTTGAACTCTGGATGTGGAGAGTCCCTACCCTTCTCAAGGAGAGTGCTGGTGAGCCTGAAGGAGTCCAGGATCCCTGCCGCCTGTGCCAGCCAGGTATCGGAGTGGATAAAAGTACCCACCCGTCCCAGAGCTGTCACAAGGCTCTGACTCAGCTCAGTTATCCTGGGGCTCTGGACCAACTTGGCAAAAAAGTCGACCTCCAGCCTTCTGACCCGTGATGTTAATGAAGGCAATGAAGCCTCTATTCGGAGGTTAACGATCTTAGTCCAAGGTTGAGCTCCCAGGATAATCCTTGCTGCGGCATTTTGGCAAGGCTCCAGGTCTTCAAGCTTGGCAGTCGCCACATTTATGAGAGCTGGGGCAGCGTAGTCCACCAGACTGCGGACTGCGTGCACATAGAATGTGCGAAGGACCCGATGCGTGGCACCGAGTGCCTTCCCCGTCATTGCTCTCATAACTGTGGTTCTTGCCTTCAGTCTCTCCTTGAGATAGGTAAGTTCCCTTTGAAAGGTGAGCCTCTCATCAATCCAGACCCCCAGGTACTGATACTGGTGAACCCAGTCCAGCCTAAGGTCCTGGATGGTGAGGTGCTTCCCTTCTGTCCAGAGTCTCAATGCCATAGCTTTCGATTTTGTAGGGGAGATCTTTAACCCTAACCTGCTACATTCCGTCGCCAGTGCTTAAACAGCGCTGAGCCCTGTTGAAGCACTGCCGTTTCCCAGTAATTATGAGCGCAATGTCATCTGCATAGCAGATGACTTTGCACCCATGTGGTAGAGGTAGTTCCAGAATGTTGGAGACGAGCACATTGAACAGAGTGGGGCTGAGGACCCCCCCCCCCTGTGGAGTGCCATTCTCCAACATTCTGGCCTCTGATATGTGACCCTGAAAGCGTACTTTTGCAGACCGGTGACTGAGATAGTCAGCAATCCAAGAAAGCAGCTTGCCTTTTACGCCCTTGCGAGCAAGGGTGTCTAATATCACAAGTGGACTGGCCAGCTCAAACGCCTTTTCCAAATCCAAAAAGACCACGATGGACGGTGTTCCACTGACAGCATTGAGGAGTGTTGCTATACTGTTTGCTGTGCCAGTACCCTTGTGCCAGTACCCTGTGCCAGTACCATTGCATGAGCATGGATATGCTCATGCAATGGGCCCAGTTTCCACAGCAGCCTGTTTCGCACCATCCTCTCCGCTGTCTTCCCCATGCAGCTTGTCAGGCTAATGGGGCGGTAAGCACTAGGTTCCTTTGGCTTTGGAATTGACGTTATGATTGCCGTCTTCCAGGCTGTTGGCAGCTTGCCAGTCCTCCAAGACGCGTTTATTACCCTTAGAAGTGCCTCGTCACCCGCTGGCCCAAGGTGGGCCAGCATGGAATAGGTGACGAGGTCCTCTCCAGGTGCCGTGTCTGAGCTGGTCCTGTGCGTGACCCGTAGCTCCTGAAGCGTAAAGCTAGCGTCAGTATCATCCGACCGACTCATCATGTCCTCATCACCATGGCGCCTCACTCCTTGGAGGTCCTGCAGTGTGTCTTGAACACACTGCGGGAGTGAGGTGCTACTGGAGCGAGAGACAAACTCCTGCACCAGCCGCTTCGCCTCAGCATCAGGGGCATGATGAGTGCGCTGTGGTTGAGTCCTGCCAGTAGCCTTACGGAGCTTAGACCACAGCTCTGCTAGGGAGGTGTGAGCGTTAAAGCCCTCACACCATTCAAGAAATTTAGCTCTTCTGGCATCTGCAGCTATGACGTGAGCGTCATGATCTGCAGCGCGCAAGTTGGCCAAATTGGTCTGAGTTCGGCGCCGTCGGAAAACACGCCTAAGCATGTTCACCCGATGGTTGGCCTCTCTCACCTCGGGGGTATGATACCAGCTGTTCTTATGTTCTCTGGGGGACTGGCGAGTCTTTGGGATGGCTCTGTTGGCAGCCACCTGAATGGTTGCAGAAAAGTCAGCTTCCAACGTTTCCACGTCCTGTGGTGGGACGTAGGACGCTGCCCATTCTTCAACAGACTTCTCAAACACTGGCCAGTTTGCCAAAGCTGTCTTCCACCTGGGAACAGGTAATACAGCTGGTATGGGTGGTGTATCCCGTATGTGCACAGAGACACCGAAGTGATCGCTAGTGACAATGGGATGCACCTCCCAGGTTACCCTAGGGAGGAGAGTGGCCGTCGCCAAGGTCAGATCAAGTCGTCCACCTCGCACGTGCGTCGGATTTCCATCATTCAACAACGCAATGTCAGGGCATTCATCTAATACTGAACTTAAGTGGTGCCCAGCGACATTGGGCCCATGGGGCGACATCAAAATATCATGATGGGCGTTGAAGTCCCCTTCTATGATGAGGAGCCTGTCCGCAGCAAGAGCACACACTTCTCCAAGGTCCAGTTCCGCTCTCAGGCCCCTGTATATGTTGTAGATGGTGTACGTTTCGTGGGCCCGATGGAGTCGAACCGCAAGAACTTCTACACCATCCCCACATGATACAGGCTCCGTGATCTCACTGCAGGGGATGGATGATTTGACTAAGATCATGCACCCCCTAGCAGTGAGTGAGCGAGGGAGAGAGAAGACGCGATATCCCGGAAATCGCACCTCGTCGCTCACCAATGTCTCTTGGAGAAGCATGATATCGTAATCATACTATTGCGCAAGCGCAAGGAGATACGAGCTTTTGCTGGGGAACCCGTTTAAATTCCACTGTAGCAACCTCAAGTGATTATTGAACAGGGCGATCGTCGTCCCTGTCAGTTTCCATGACGGTCTCATCTTGTCCTCCCCGGTCAGACGACAAGATGGGTTGCGACTTTAAAACAGTGAAAGCATTTTCCTCCTTATCAGAAGAGGAGTCTTCAAGCCTCAATGCAAATTGGTGTTGGGGTCTAGCAGAAGACACTCTCTTAGGCTTTGAAGAAGTGGGTGTAGCTTTCCCAATGGTGAAGGCGGGTGTGGCAGGCTTGGGGGAAGTGGAAGGGGAGGAGGAGGTTGAGGAAGAGGTGGTGGAAGAGGCGGGGGAGGAGGAGGTAGAGGGGGAGGGAGTCCTCTCCTTTCGCCTAGGGTTCCTCTTCTCTTTCAGGAGCTTGATCACATTCTTGACGGCCCTGTTCACAAATTCCAGCATCTTGTCTGTGTCGCTCTCGCCAAAGGTCGTAGCGACTGCAGACACGACGCCAGTCACAATCAGCTCGATGTCATCCTCCCTGAGGGGGATGACATTGGACGGATATTGAGGTGGAGGGGACCGTCGGTCCTGTGCTCGTGGGGTTGGTACGGGGGGCGTGGGTTTGGCTTTAGGTTTGGGGGTGGGATTGGAGGCAGGTGTGGATTTGGAGGTGGGCGCAGGTTTAGAGGCGGGCACGGGTTTGGAGGTGGGCGCGGCTATTTTGGGAGCTGGTTGTGTCTGTGTGGGAGCTGGGTTCAGTGTTGGAAAGTGCTCCTGATTGTTCAGATCAGGAGCACTGTGTGTAGGTGGTGGTGATGCTGTGGTAGGAGAGTGTTTCCTGCTGCCCTATACAAATGTTCCTGGGGGGGCAGGTATGAAGTCCTGTCGCTTCTCTGTCCTCTCCTTAGTGGCAATGGCCTGTACTTTACGCATTGCGCATGAGGTGTTCCAGGCGTGGTGCTTCTTGCTACAGTTCGGGCATTTGGCAACAGTCTCAGTGCCAGCCTTGAACTTGTTAAGACAAGTCTCAGTGGCATGAGGCATGCTGTAAATGCCGCACTTGGGCTGCTTCGCTGTGCACCTCGCCTGGTGGTGACCATAGCGCTGACACCTGAAGCAACGGAGAGGATCAGGGATGTACGTTCGTACATCATACTTGCCATACCAACCCAGGTCAATTTTGCTAAAAGGTTCGCCTTTGATCGTAATGAGAACCTGGCGTGTCGGCGTCTTGTCCCACCGACGCATCCTCGTGGCCGCGATTACCTGACTGTGATCCTCGATGGCCTCAGTCAGGTAGGAGGTCGGGTAGTCGTGTACCACGAGGCGATGCTGCCGGTCTTCCGGGTTAAGACGCTCCAGGTTCACCGGCTTACCATCGAGCGACTTTATCCCGTCCAGCTCCTCGACGAGGTCGTAAGTGGTTGGTAACAGTAGTACGTTACCATCGCCAAGGGGCCGGAGGGACAGAAGCTTACCGCGGAGAGGGCCCTTTTCGAGCGCTCTCACCACCTCAAAAGCGGTGTCGTACCCCGCCGAGGGTACGACCTTGAAGGTGGGGAGCTTGCCACCCATTCCACTAGCTGGGGCCATCACGACAGCAGCTTCGTCACTAGATGGAGCCGTTGAACCTGGAGCGCAACGACGCTTCTTCGACACGCTGGTCCAGGAGTCAATGTCCGCCATGGTGGCACTGATAACGAGAAAAAGCCTATCGAATCCTCAACAACTTCGTGAAAAAAAGGCGGAAATCTAAGGGGGAGGGGGATCGCGGGCGGTAACTAGCGCGTTGGTGCTATGCCTTATCCTGTCTACCTAGCAAGCAGTCAACGAAAACGAGCCTCGGGTGCACGAGAGTGTGCGAGACCGAGCAATTCTTCAGGTAGGGGTTCCCCCCTCTCCCGCCGTAAAAGCGATTAAAAAAAAAAACACGGGCTACGCTAATCGTGCAGGGAGAGTTATGTGGGGCATAATCCTGCCAGAGCGAGATTCCACAGAGAAAGGGGAATTGTCTCGGGTAGCAGTTCTTTTACGAGGTGGTAAGCGTTAGCACAACGATCAGAGCCAGTGACTGGGGTAATTGTGGCTAAATCGGTCGAGATCCACGTGGCGAAGAAACGCAGCGGGGGTGTCCTCTTCATACGGAATATCTTTTCTCTGAGGACTCGTGCGTGTAATAAGTCACGTATGCCTTATCCAAGGTAAGGGGCCTCGAGGGATTGATACAACTGATAGTCACGTATACTTAGATACATGTGGATCATGATTCCTGATATGCTCCTAAATCTCTAAACCTATATGTATATTTACAATATCCAGCATTACACACGTCCCTCTTTCGGGGTAAAAAAAATTCACATCATGGTATAAAGGCTTCCCTCTCTTTTATAACTACCAATTCGACCTGAGGAAGCCTGTTGTTTGAGCGGGTTTCTGACTAACCTTCCAGCGACATCAAAGGATTACAAAGGCGGAGCATACCGACAGGAGACCTTTTGGTCCATATCTAGGTCGAATGCGAAAAAAATCATAATAATAAAAGAATAAATAAAAACTATAATAATGTAAATAACAAATAAAATACATAAATGCATAGGTATAGTTAAATAATAAACAAACAGGTAAATAGTAAATAATAATTTATTGACATATAACTAATAATAAATGAAAATCAGACAGACAAATGATAACGAAACAAAAACAAATAATATAAGATAAATTATAATCATTACAGCATCTTGCTTAGGTGTTTATCTAAATGATTCTTAAAGCTTCGAACTGAACTACACTGCACTACCTGTGCAGGAAGTTTATTCCATTCATTAACTACACGGTTGGCAAAGTTGTTTCTACCTACTTCCAAATTGAATCTATTTCCGGACAGTTTGAGACCATTGTTTCTTGTCTGATTCTCATTCAATGTGAAAATTTTGTCACTTTTGATGTCAATTCCCTTTAAAATCTTAAAGACCTGTATCAAGTCACCTCTGAGTCTACGCTTTTTAAAGGAAAACAAATTCATATGTTTTAGTCGATTTTCGTATGATTTATTTTTTATATTTGGAATCAGTTTTGTGGCTCGCCGTTGTACTTTTTCCATTCTGTCAATGTCTTTAATGAGATTCGGTGACCATACGGAAACAGCATATTCCAAATGTGGACGAACTAACGATTTATATAGCTTGTTAATGAGTGATGGACTTTTGAAATCAAAAGATCGCGCAATCAGTCCTAGAATCTTATTTGCTTTCTCAGAGGCTGAAATACACTGCTTGGATGATTTGAGGTCGTTACTGATAATTACGCCGAGATCTTTTTCACTATCCACTTTTGTTAACGAATTTCCAAATAACTTGTAATCGTACTTACTGTTGTTTTTACCTATGTGCATTACCTTGCATTTACTTGTGTTAAATTTCATTAGCCACTTTTCAGACCATTGCTGTAATTTATCTAAATCTTCTTGAATATGTAATTGGTTTGAGTGATCATTTGCCACTCCGCACAGTTTTGTATCATCAGCAAATTTGGAAACAGTAGATTTTAGTCCATGGTCTATATCATTTATATATACTATGAATAGAAGTGGTCCAAGAACGGAACCCTGAGGAACTCCACTTGTAACATTTTTCCATCTAGAATTTTTTCCATTTAAAACAACTCTCTGTTTTCGACCATTCAACCAATTACTAGCCCAACCTAATAGGCTACCACTTATTCCGTGTAAATCTAATTTAGTAAGTAGTCTTTCGTGTGGGACGGTATCAAAAGCTTTTGCAAAGTCTAGATATATTAAATCTATATTGTTTCTTTTGTCATAATTCGAGATAACTGTGTTGTAGAATTCGAGTAAGTTAGTCACGCAAGAACGTTTCCTTCTGAAACCATGCTGGCTATCATTTATCAAACGGTTACTTTCTAATTTATGTTCGATAGCATCTCTGATGATAGTTTCTGTTGGTCCGCCTCACGTACCTCAGAAGGTCGTCTGTGCTGAGAGGACTTCCCAACTGGTCTCAGTTCCTGGCCAATCCAACACAGATTGATGACGTCACCAACGCGAGCGGAGGCGTATCTACTCGTTAAGGCTCACAGCTCGCTGACGCGGACCACAGCCAAAGGGAAGGCGGCCAATCAGAAGGCTAGACGTTCCAACGGGACCCGTCCGTGATCCCGCCACGGGGTTTATAAGTACGTCATCTTGCCAACCGAGATCAGAACAGCCTCACCAATCACCGCAGCAACAACTCGCCTCCAGCTCCAAGACCTTCCTCCTAGCATCGATCGAGGACCTCCAGCTCCAGATTTCAGGCTCGCCATATTCTCGCCTGATTCGGTGATTAAGAGATAAAGATTACTGTGTAGTCAGGAGTTTGATTTCTTCCTTGGTTGTCCATACCAGAACACTACAAATTGGTGACCACCGGAGTGACAACCAGGAAGATGGCAGAATCAAATCTCAAAATCCCCAGTTTTTCCCATGACGAGGAAAACTGGCTAATCCACGCAAAGGATATTTGGCCACTCAGACTGGGGTGACCAATCAGCAAGCCTTCGGAGCGTATATTGCAGCATTACCGACAGAAGTTATCTCCCTCGCCCAGAACGTTATCATTACACCACCAGCGGAACGCAAGTGTGACGCCTTCAAGGCGGCCTTGAGGAACCACTACGCCAGATCTGACAAGGAACTTTACAAGGAAATACAGCAAATCCAACTCGGAGACGACCGGCTATCAGCGCTTTTCAGGAGAATGGCTACACTCGACGCTCGTACAAAGGTGCACCTTCCCAAAGAATTTCGGTCAATACACCTCTCCAAGATGCCGGTTGACCTGCAGTTAAATCTGGACGCTCTAACTGCTGACAAGGACGACGACTCCTACTGCTCCACTGCCGACAGGATGTACCAGCGCCATAGGTCTCTACAAGCGTCGATAAACACCACGCTCTCAGAAAAAAGCAACGCTGCAGTGAACAATATTACAGGTGCTAGTGATTCCGGGCCTCCGATAAACACCATGTTCTCAGAAAAGAGCAACAGTGCAGTGAACAGTGTCCAGTGGTACTGCAGGTGCTAGTGATCGCGGGCCTCCCAGTTACCACCCCTCGATTAGCCTTCCCGCAGTCATTAGTGCAGTTCGCAGGACCGTTCATCCGTCGAACAGTGCCGGGAACCAAAGTGTGCAGCAGTTACTGGAGGAAATGGCCGAAATAAGAAAATTGCTGAGTCAGTTAACTTACAAAAATCAACCATGAAGTGTTGTGCCACCGAGGGATAGTGGTATCTGCTGGTATCATGCCCGCTTTGGTGAGAAAGTACTCAGATGTACCGAGCATTCGAGACTCTCCTTCCTGGTGGACACGGGCTAAGCCGTCATCATGCCTCCTGCAGCAGCCCCGAGTCAAGGTAAAGACCATACGTCATATGATCTGCTCGCAGCCAACGGTAAACCCATCGCCACATATGGCAGTCACTACGTTGTCCAGGAGCTCTAGAATGTCAATTTCCCCTGGACCTTTGTTATTGCAGACGTCCATCAACCCATCCTAAGCTATGATTTTCTACAGCATTACAAAATGTCAGTCAGCACCAGGGATAACTGCCTGTACCATGCAACAAGTCGCATACCAGGAATTATCACCAATGGCACTTCTTACAAGGTGTCCTCCCTTCAGCCAGCTGGCGAATACACACAAATCCTGCAAGACTTTCTTCATCTGACGTCTCCATACAAGGCCACCAATACCCGCCCCCACAACATAGTGCACCATATCCAAACAACTGGGCCACTGGTCTACAGTAAGCTTCGACGTCCCCCCCCCCCAGAAGTTGGCAGCCGACAAGCAAGAGTTCCAAGAACTACTCCACCAAGGTCTCATCCGCCCAATTGTGGGCCTTTGGTGATTATCGCCAACTCAACCGCATCACTGAGGCTGACCGCTACCCCATTTCACATTCCCAAGATTTCCACTTCAAGCTCCACGGGAAGCAGGTATTCTCTAAGATCGACCTCGTCAGGTCATTCCACCAGATTCCTGTAGCACCAGAGGATGTTCAGAAAACAGCCATTATCACCCCTTCGACCTTTTTGAGTGAAGAATGGTGTCGTTTGACCTCCGCAATGCCGCCCAAACGTTCCACGCCCTCAGAGACTTCAACTTCGTCACCATATATATCGATGACATACTGGTGGCCTCTGATAATCACGACCAGCATCGCCACTATCTCCACCTCTTCCGCCGACTGCAGGATTATGGCCTCAGGATGCACCCATCAAAGTGCCTTCTAGGAGTACCATCACTCGACTTCTTCGGACACCGTATATCAACAGAGGACCTCTCTCCTCTCCCTCAAAAAGTGGATACCATCATCGACTTCCCGCAGCCATAATCAGTCAAAATACTACGCCAATTCCTAGGGATCGTCAATTATTGTCATCGATTTATCCCCGATGTGGCGGCCAAAATTGCACCTCTGAACAACCTCACCAAGAACCGTTCCAAGCGGTCGGTTATACCCGTTAGGTGGTCTCCTGAAGCAACCCAAGGATTTTGGCAGATTAAGGCTGCATTAGCAAAGGATCTTCATAGACATCCCACCTTTCCGGGCAACTGGAGACTTGCCCACCAGGTCCTGAAGTCGCTACCCCCAACCAGGGGTACCAGTTGTCGAGGTGAGCACTAATGGCTCGAAATAAAAAGTTCCCCTGGTTCAGCACTACAGCGCCATACTCAGTCCACCTGAATCAACGCTCACAACTACTCAGCTCCTCGCATCCGCTAACCATCTAAACTGGCTGCCCGTCTATGTTTGGGACCCATCACCTATCTCCCCTGACTTCAACATCCTAGATCCTTCACACAACTTTTATGAAATTGTTATTTACAGAATATTCAATACGCAGTGCACATAATCAGAACAGACAAAAATAGAAAATAATGCAAATTATTACGTACTAATATCGCATACATACCAATGTGCATACATACCAATGTGCATACATACCAAGTGCTTTCGTCTATTCAGACATCCCTGAGGATGTCTGAATAGACGAAAGCGCAGTGCACAAAATCAGAATAGACAAAAATAGAAAATAGTGCAAATTATTACATATTAATATCCATGTACATATATCTTCCTAATAATGCACTGAATTATATCAATATTGTATCATCTTAAAACTAATAGTAATCCACTAGTACAGTGGTTCCCAAACTATCTTACCTGACGCCCCCTTTTTGCTTCCAGTAGACCCGCACGCCCCCACTCCCTCTTTTGTTCATGTGAAATGATTCTTGCATTTATTTCTTAGCATTGTTCAGGAAAACAGATTTCTGTTTGTATTAAATTTTAATAATGAAAGCCACTCAAACAAATAATAGTACATTCCAGAGACATTTTTCTAAGTAACTAAAAACGAAACATTTGGTTCAAAGGGAGCGAAAAAAAAGTTTGAACATTAGCAAATTGGCAAAATTGACTTGCAATTTTAAGAATAGATAATTTGAAAACATGGCATATAATATTTGGAAAGACTCATGAGACTAAGGCACAATTTATGAACTAATTTAGTGAGATGGATGCTGCTGCTTCTTCCTCACAAGATTAGAAATTCTAGGATTGAAGTATTGGGAGTTTGTGACGAGTCCCTCAGTGGCGTCAGTGTGGTTGGTATCGGTGACGTGTCCAAAACGTGTAAGGAGAACTAGCTTAATAGAAAACGGGTTGGAGTGACTGCTATAATTATACTTTGCATGTATGTAATGGCAGATATTTGTTCTTTGAATGATTTTATTATTCTAATTAAACAAATATTTTTGAGCAGATGACTTCACGCCCCCCCCTTGTATCCTCAAGCCTCCCTAGGGGGGCGCGCCCCCTAGTTTGGGAACCACTGCACTAGTATATAATACAAATACAGATACGATATAATAAAATTACCGGATAGCACCATTAAAGACACAAACTGGTTGCAAGATAGTATATATTAGTGTTTACATATATACAACTCCTAGGACTAATAAGAAGAGCACGACTGACTTGGGTGGCAAAGAGCAGAGGTGTAGTTAATAATGTCTTAACGATATGATTCTTATTCTAATCCTATATTAATGATATACACCTTAGTACATAGTGTCTTAACGATGTTAATCATATCCTAATCCTATATACCTCATACTAATAATATCTTAAATGTTGTCCAAGTGAGTACAACTTTGTAGAAAATAACATGTTATCCTTATACAATCCCATTATCACTTTGAAATTAACATAATGCCATTATATAAAGAAACTAAAAACTTACCTCGTCGCTTCTAAATAAACATTCCGCTAAAAATGAAGAAAAACACTTTCTAAAAACCTAAACATCGATTTTCACTCGTGGTGGCACTCGCTCGTCGACCTCGTTCATTTTGCACTTTTTCATTATGGCTTTATCGGGCATCTTTTCTACATTGTTAATGTCTGTCCTTTTCCCGCTCACCTGGGGATGGTCCAAGCGTTAGGCGGCCCGCTTATTCTCATCGTGTCGTTGGTCTGCGAACTCTGTTAACTGCATGCTCCACCAGACTTAGCTCCATGGCGTCCAGAATGTTTATGTAGTGTAGATGTGAAAATGGAGGTTTAAAACACTCCATCGTTAAGGATATGTCAATGGCCTAACACTAACACTTCTAACTTATTTACTTTCCACTTTTCTTCGTAACAGCACGGGCTTTGGATCACTAACTTAGCGTAACTAATCCCATTTCTGCCACTAGTGAAATACCCCCTCCCAATATATATGAGACGTCTTTATCCTACTGGTAATTCGATCAAGATATGTCCTCTCTGAAATTTGGTCTAACTGCATATGTACATATGCTTCTTATATGTGGTACAAACTTCTAGCTTTTTTGTTGTTGTTGATTATTCTTTCTTTCAAAATTTCGGACATAGAATTTGGTGTGAAATCCAATTTTACAGATAACTATATATACGATAAAAAATTAATAACATTCGGTGTGTAGCTGACCGAGAACATAGGCACTGGCACGAGAATGTACAACTTAGACATATACATGAATAAAAATAAATTGGATAACCGGTTAAACACTGGTAGGAATTGGGGTAGTCGGGGTTAGGCTATTTTATTACCCTCCGGCTGTGCATACAAAACAGAAATTACCCTTTAGTACGATATTCCCCCTTGGAACACTTTGTATCTTATACCACAACTAGCCAGTGGGCAACCAGAGGCCACAACTGTACTGACCTAACTAGTCTGTTTAGTGTTAGGGACGCATGGCATTCTACTTGGCAACCTGTTGCAAGATTATTGAAAGGAAGAGTCAATCCTTTATATATCTAGCGTGAATACGCGCGCATGTGGCGTGAGAGAGAACTCTGACATCTTCAAACAATTCTCAAGAGACCCTCCATTGTGCTCGGATCTAACTCAAGGGACCTTTCATTGTGCTCGGATCTGACTCCCAAGGGAGTGGCCATTGTCATCGGACCTGACCGTGGTCAGAGGAGCTAGGTGCTTTGGACCACATCCAAACATCTGGCCAAACAATAGACACATCTCCGACATTGCCAACCCCCAGATCAA
Source organism: Oratosquilla oratoria (assembly GCF_046742065.1). NCBI lineage: Eukaryota > Metazoa > Arthropoda > Malacostraca > Stomatopoda > Squillidae > Oratosquilla > Oratosquilla oratoria. The sequence goes on from NC_134791.1 coordinate 67,382,398, forward strand.
CATATGTCAACACTTTATTTCTTCATGGATACTGAGTGTTCAGACTCAGTCCATATATTGTACATTGTAGATATAGGAGAAAATAAGTATTATTGTTTAGTTTAGTGGCAACAGCCAACTTGTACCTTGTAAATAGAATTTGGCAACCCCCGACTTCTGCTCGAAGGTTGCTCCATAATTGTAGAGAGAGAAGACGGAGACATTAAAGCGAACGTAACTTCACCTCGTTTGTCTCGCCAAACAACCAATGTAGATAACAAACCACAAATTTACATTCTGATGACAGCAATGGCTACGAAACAACAGAGATGAGAGACGAAACTAAGACTCTATATTTTGGCAGCAGCAGTTAAGGATTAAACTTCAATACTACATTCCTCCGAAGCAACAACTCTACGCTCTTCACTGCATCACCATCCAACGAACCAACGCTCATCGTCCATCATCTATTTACGAGGCAACGCTCCAACGCTCTTCGTCCATCATCTACTACCGGCCAACACTCTTCGTCCATCATCTACTACGAGCCAACACTCCAACGCTCTTCGTCCACCATCTACTTACGAGTCAACGCTCCAACGCTCTTCGTCATCATCTACTACGAGCCAACGCTCCAACTCTCCTCGTCCATCATCTACTTACGAGGCAACGCTCCAACGCTCTTCATCCATCTTCTACTAAGAGCCAACGCTCTTCGTCCATCTTCTACGAGCCAACGCTCCTCGTCCATCATCTACTTACGAGTCAACGCCCTTCGTCCATCATCTTTCACGAGACAACGCTCCTCGCCCAGCATCTACCACGAGGCAACGCTCCAATGCTCCTCGTCCCGCATCTAGCTTCACACTGCAGTACATCTTACCACCGATTCGTCCCACACAGTAAACGCATGATTGTAGATAAATTTATCCAAAACATGATTGCGCAAGACATTATTGATCCACCAACCAGTGAATGGAACTTCCCTCTCTTTATTTTCCATTAACACGATGGCTCCTTCCGCCCAGCAGTAGACTTCAGAGAGTTAAATAAGCTTACATTAAAGATAGACACCCTATTCTTGTATTACAAGATATCTTGCACTCCGTCGGTGAAAACAATGTATTCACGACTTTGGACCTTATGTCGGAATATTTTCAGATCCCCCTTGCTCCTTAATTCACAAGTAATTTTAACCTCGCAGGACAAGGTCAAGGCAGTCGTTGATTTTCCACGCCCTACTTCTGTTGAACACACGTTCATTCCCTGGTCTATCAGGATTTTACAGACGTTACATTCAAGGTTACGCTGGTATAGCAGCACCATTAACTTCACTACTTAAAAAGTACACCCTCTTCATTTGGACACCTGACCAAGAGAAAGCTTTTAATGACTTAAAGAAAGCCTTAAACACGGCACCTGACCCTGCCTTCCCAAACCACAAGTTTCCTTTCACATACATAGATGCCTCCTACACCAAATTGGCGCAATCCTCATGTAACAACATTGCGCAAAACTCAGACCAACTGCCTATGCTAGCCGCACACTCAGCAAACACGAAAAAATTATTCAGCCACAGGCATAGAAGCTTTAACTGTTATATACACACTCAAAAATGTCAAAGAGATCATCCTTGGTTACGACATACACATCTACAGCGACCATCAACCAATCTTACACCTCTTCAAAGGAAAGAATCAGGAAAACATGCCCACTGGCTCAGTGTTTTATTTATTTTACAATGTACAGTTGCCCCACTTAGTTTTGGCACAGTTTTAAAAATGTTTCGGACAAGAATAGCAACTCGCCCGGTATTCTTTTTTTTATTATTATTACATTTTCGTGTCTGTTCATTTACATGCTTTTTTTTTCTTTGCTAAATAGTAACTACCTTAAAAAATGTGACAAACAGCGAAATACTCAAAATGGTGTAGCAGACGACACATTTTTCTTGACTTACTAATGACATCCAGTACTCTTATTTGACAAGTAATACAATTGATATACATTGCAGAGGAGAGAGAGAGAGAACGCAGGAATCCGTTCAGGTAGTGGTCAGTGGTAGACTAACAACTAGCTTCAAGCTGTGAGTGGTGTTGAGTGCAGTGACAAACTAACCAAAACTAACTCGTATACTTATAAGTTATGTTATAACCCTATTATTAAATCAATTATTTTCATTTATTTATTCAGCAGAGGGCTTGTGATTCAATTATGTTATGTTAATTGTGATGCAAAAAAAAAATATAGTTTTTTATAGCGTGTTTTTTTATAGAAAAAACTTGTTTTTTATTGATTTGTTTCTAATCTCGTCCAAATTTGTTCAGTTATTAAATATAGAAACAGGCGCAAATATGTTATTCAACCCTCCACATATGTGCATCTATCTTATGCAAAGAGGCATTAGACAGAGTATAAAAATAAACAAGTATTTGACTATATAAAGTCACTGTCAGATGCTGCAAGCCTGCAACAAGTGTAGATACTGTATATGGGCCTGTATGGCTATTGGCTGGTTACCTTACAAAATTTACCTTTTATCTTAGCATACTCTTCAAAGATTAAACACTATAATTTCCCATAGTGACCCTGGACGTTGCCTAATCACAGATCCGCCACTTGGACAATGGAAAAGGGGTTAACATAGTAATGGGGGGAAACTTTTGTACTCCCCGCCACCTATCAAGGCTCAGAGCTTACTTTCTACCTGACTTTTTGCTCGCTATCCCTTAACTTTAACCTCCAATCATACATAACATAATTGGATCACAAGCCCTCTGCTGAATAGATAAATGAAAATAATTGATTTAATAATAGGGTTATAACATAAATTATAAGTATACGAGTTAGTTTTGGTTAGTTTGTCACTGCACTTAACACCACTCACAGCTTGAATCTGGTTGTTAGTCTATCATCGACCACTACGTGAACGGATTCCTGCGTTCTCTCTCCTCTGCAACGTATATTAATCGTATTGTCAAATAAGAGTGATAGATGTCATTAGTAAGTCAAGAAAAATGTGTCTGCTACAACATTTTGAGTATTTCGCTGTTTGTCATATTTATTAAGGTAGTTGCTATTTAGCAAAAAAAAAAAAAAAAAAAAAAACATGTAAATGAACAGGCACGAAAATGTAATAAAAAAGAATACTGGGAGAGCTATTCTTGTCCGAAACATTTTTAAAACTGCCAAAACTAGGTGAGACAACTGTACATTTTAAAATAAATAAAACACATCAAAACATGAAACCACAGAAAATGGAAGTGCCCTAACACCATAGAAAACCTTAAGTGAGGGGTATACTGATTTATTTGATATTCTAACATAGAAAAATTATTGTAATATGGTTATTTTCCTTGCTGAGTTATTTTAAAACAAAATATATAAAAATATATATATATATATATATATATATATATATATATATATATACACTTTTTTTTCCATCTCAAGGACTTATGTATGATTGTAGGTTAAATTTAACTGATGGCGAGCAAAAAGTCAGGTAGAAAGTAAGCTCTGAGCCTTCATGGGTGGCAGGGAGTACAACAGTTTCCCCCCATTACTATGTTAACCCCTTTTCCACTGTCCAAGTGGCGGATCTGTGTTTAGGCAACGTCCAGGGTCAATATGGGAAATTACAGTGTTTAATCTTTGAAGAGTATGCTAAGATAAATGGTATATTTTGTAAGGTAGCCAGCCAATAGCCATACTGGCCCATATACAGTATCTACACTTGTTGCAGGCTTGCAGCATCTGACAGTGACTTTATATAGTCAATTACTTGTTTATTTTTATACTCTGTCTAATGCCTCTTTGCATAAGATAGATGCACATATGAGGGATGAATAACATATTTGCACCTGTTTCTATATACTAAATATTTAACATCTGAACAAATTTGGACGAGATTAGAAAAAAAATAAAAAACATTTTTTCTATAAAAAAACGCTATAAAAAACTAGGGATGAATAACATATTTGCACCTGTTTCTATATACTAAATATTTAATATCTGAACAAATTTGGATGAGATTAAAAACAAAAACAATAAAAAACAAAAAACAAAACTCATAAATTTTTTTTTAAACGCGATTAAAAAAAAAAAATTGCATCTCTAGGCATAACCCCCGAGTTATGCTCAGAGTTTGCTCCTAATTGTAAAAAGAGAAGACTGAGACATTAAAACGAATGCAACTTCACCTCATTTGTCTCAGCAAACAGCCAATGTAAATAAACAACAAATCTACAAACCTGTTGGGGTGGCGTCAGCATGTGTAATGATTCTGTTATGCCACCCTTGCCAGCGTGAACACTCCTTGAGATTCCTATCTTCTAGAATTGGTTTTGTCCACCCAACTTCTTAAATGTCATCTATCACAGCTAATTTCCCACCCCAGGCAACCTCATTTACCTAGAATCTGTTTTTTATCTAATTATCCCACTTTCCCAGTTACTCATAGAATGCAAAATTTTTGTTGATGATTAAGTCCTAGCTCAGTGCTCTTGGACTCAGACAAGGGAAATTACCCAACCCCAGTAGTGATGTCAGTTGCTGGCCTGAAGGGTAGAGCCAGGATAGAGAGGTAGGCTCGTGCTTGTAATAAGTCACATATGCCCTACTCAAGGTAGGGGGCCTCGAGGGATTGATACAACTGATGGTTATGTATACTTAGATACATAAGGATCCTGATTCCTGGTATGCTCCTAAATCTCTAAACCTATATTTACAATACCCAACATTACAATAATATTTAAGCTAATGGAAAGGTTGGTTGCAGCAAGAATCAAAGCAGATATACCAACCTCCCCCAATCAAGATGGATTCAGAGCTACTCTGCCAGTACTCACAAGCATCATACAAGTACTAGAGGGATCAATAAGAATGCCCCACCAGAGAGAACAATTATAGTTGTGGCTAAACAAGGCTTTTGACAAAGTCCCCAGAAGTATACTGTCCAGAAAGATAATTAAGACAGGTATGACAATGACAAGAAGTGTATAATCAACTTTACAACAAGAAGACAATGCAGGATAACCCAAAACAACCATATCTCAGGTACAATACGACTATACAGTGGAGTCCCTCAAAGGATAGTACTTTCACCTTTACTGTTCAACCACTATATGACTGACTTACCAACTCCTGAACCAGAAGTAAACACAAACATTCTCTGATATACAAATGACTTAGCAATATTAACCCAGCACAATAAATACGAAATAGCAGTAAAAACATCCAGGCCTAATTGTACAAGTTAAAACACTGGCTCAGAAATAACAGAATGGAAGCTTCATCCAAGATATTAACAGTAACATTTCTCACCCCGGACAACGATGAAAAAAATAAAATTAAGTGGCCACACAAAAAAAAATCTAGGTCTAATATTTGATACTCATATGACATTCAGCCCACATGTCAAGTACCTATGTAACAATAAAAACAAACAGAACAAAAAAACACGCCTTCTGAAAATAATTTCTAGCACTAGTAATGGACAACAAAAAGAAACTCTAATAACAGTCTATAAACAGCTCATAAGAACCACCTTAGAATGTACCTCCACAGCATGTTTCCCATCAGCAAATCAAACAAAACAACTTACAAACACTGCAGATTGGAGTACTAAGAGTAACTATAGGATGCATCAAAACCACCCCTATAGGACACCTACATACAGAAACCAAATCTTCCCAATAGAGCACATTGTAGGAAAATGACAGTTTTGGATAGGGGTTGTCACTGAAAAGCTGGCACCACCTGAGAATCAAACCCAAGACCTTCCACTGTCCAGGCAGGCATGTTTACTGATTACACCATGGTCACCTATAGTGACCATTTGTACATCTCCCTTCCCTGAGCCTCCAGTCTGGGAATGTATACTTCAGGATCCTACTCACTGCACCATGTTAGATAGGGAGGATAGGGAGTGTCACTGAAAATCTGGCACAGCCCAGAAATCAAATCGAACCCAGGACCTCCCACTTTCTGTGGAGGCATGCTTACTGATTACACCATAGTCACATCAGTGACCACTCACACATATCCTTTCCTAGGCCCTGCCTCTTGGGGGGCTGTTTGGGAATGTGTCCCACATTAGTTTGGGATCCTATTCATTGCACCATGTTGGATAGGGAGCATCACTGAAAAGCTAGCATCAGCCAGGAATTGAACCTGAGACCTCCCACTATCTAGGCTGGCATGCTTACTTACAGTGACCACTTGCACAGACAGGAACACAATTCTATGTCAGAATCCTGAACAACACACACCCCTCACAAGCACCATCAACAGAATGTAACAAAAAAAATATGCCAGCAGCATACTACTCAAACATCTACCATAACCTGCCACCTATACCACACAAAATATCCACACAGAAATGCATTCACACTCACATAACTAAACAAGGCCTTCAAGAAATATCCCCAAACTCAGTACTCCAACAACCCCCAGATACAAGTTCTACAGACAAAACCTTCACACACCAGACAGGAACCACACTAGCACACCCACACTCAGGGCACTATCCCTCTTTGAGACAGTATCAACACAAGCTAGGCCTGGCCACAGATTCAAACTGCCCCAGATGCAACCACTGTATAGAAGACACAGAACACTTCATACTACAATGTCCCACACTGACTACCCCAAGACAATACATCTCTAACTGACTTATGGTCCAACCTGGAGGCTGTTGTCAGTTTCGTGGAGGCCATGGCTCTTCTACAAGAGAGACCAGGGGAATATATGAATTGATCCTACGGATATGTATGTCTGGTGAGAGGTTATCTTTTATCAACACTGCTAAATATTCTTCCTCTTTTGCTTTTGTAATGGATTTGCTTTAAAAAGAAAAGCTACAAGATGGTGTTTTGCAGTTATTGCCCATTTTTCAGTATTGAAATTTATTTTTAATTTTTGGCTTCATATGCAAAAAAGTGTCTAGATCTTTTTGGAATAACATACAGTCCTCTTTTCTCATGCTTCTCATGATTTTGCATGACCTGCAAACATGTTGGCATCATGACATTTTTATAGATGGAAGCATTGTTGTGCTAGCACTGAATGTCGTGGAACTACTAGTTAATGCTCTCCAGCCTGATATCTTATCCTCTACTGTTATTCTCCTGTACCTTCCTTTCAAAGAAGAATTTCATCCATATGAGTTGTTTGCCTATTAGTCCTCTAGTATACTGCATTTCCACATAAGTACTTATCAAAAGCCCTATCTAGGTTGAGGTACACATGGCCCACCCAACTCCCTCTCTCTTCTAGCACATTGATCATTCTAGAGTAAAAGCTTATTAGGTTTGACACACATAAACTTCAAGATCTGAATCCAAACTTACTGTCAAAATATTAATCTTTTCAAGGTATTTGGTCCATTGATCTTTCACAATCCTTTTACATAATTTGATTATTTTGCTGGCCAATGATATTGGCTTATAATTTAGTGGTGTCTCCTTACTCTCACCTCTGTAAATTGGTATCACATCATCCCTTTTCCAATCATGTGGCATTATTCCTTCTTATAATGAACATGCAATAAGAGTGTGAATCTTGTCCACCAGTTGTTCTCCTTATTCTATAAGTAGCCAGTTTGAGATTCTGTTGGGTCCTGAACCTTTTGTTACATCCAATGATCACAAAAGATTAAGCACTTCCCTCACATCTACAATTATATCTTTTAAACCTGAATTCTTGCTCACCACAACTTCCTCTTAAAAAGTAAAAGCTAATTAGGTTTGACACATATAAACTCCCAGATCTGAATCCAAACTGTCAAAATATTCATCTCTTCAAGGTATTTGGTCAATTGATCTTTCACAATCCCTCACATCTACATTTATATCTTTTAAACTTGAATTCTTGCTCAGCTCAATTTCCTCTTAAAAAAATGCCCTTCTTTGTGAAGACAGATTAGGAACTTTCATTCATTATTTCTGCCTGAGCTGAGGCCTTTTAAAAGACCTCACTACCCACCATTAGCTTATTGATATCTTCCCTGTGTCTCAATTTACTACCTGTATTGATAAACCTGTAAAGTAGTTTTGGCTCATCTCTTTTATTTACTTAAAACATCCCTTTGAAAATTACTTTTTTCCTCCCGGCTGATTCTTGTATTGTCATTTCTAGCTTGTTTGTAAGCTTTTTTTTTTTTTTTCTCTTTTCTTCCATTTTTCCTAAGCCATATCCCCAGCTTTATTTGTAATCATACACACCTTTTGTTAAACCAATCTTTTTTTCTACTTCCTCCCACTAATCTTTGTCAAATGTTTCTTGACTACCAGGTTGTAAATGTCCTCATTATTCCGGTGGTATTCATGAATTCCTATCCAAAGGTTGATACCTTGACGTGGTAGATAGGCTTGAGAATCTTAATGATTACAAAAGCTATGTCAATAGAGAGGAAATCTCTGCAGGGTCACCCATATCAAACAGGTTTTGTAAGAAAGATGAGACAAAGAGCAGCTCACAAACACAGTCGCAGGACCCACTGCAAACTGGCATATCCCTAATGGTGAACAGGGAAATTCTTTGTAGATATATGGGGTACGGTCGTAATGACGGCATGGACCATTGGTCACCCTATAGATATAAGGCTTCACTGAATATAATCAATAAGGTGACACCAGAGAAATATCTCACCAGAAACCAGTTGGCATGGAGGTGAGATTACTGCCAAAAACCCCTTCATTGCAAAAATGAACAGTATAACCAAAACAAACTGGGTGTTCCTGTTGGATCATCATCTCCTAAAGGTCCAACCACATTGCCTTGTGTGCTTACAGGCAGTGTGCCACCGAATGTGAGTAAGCACTGTCCAAGCAGATCTAAGTCTTGAACATTAAATAACTTGAAGAAAATTAAGATCTATACTTACATACATACATACATATACCAAGGCTTTTTCCCCCTTACAAGGGGGGTAGCCAAAAAGAAAAAGGCATAAAATCATTCCCACCCATTCCATCCCTGAATACACTCCACACCCCTCCACCCTCCCTCTCATCTTAGCACCTCCTGAATGACGGGTCATCCCTGCACCTTGTCCACTGCCCTGGGTCTATACTTACAATGTAAAAACTCTCTCAGAAGACCACAGGCTGGAGAGTTTAATGGAAGAACTAGACAACATCAAGTGGGACATCGTAGGACTGAGCAAAGTCCGAAGAGTGGAAGAAAAGCTGATACAATTACAAGATGGTCACCACCTGTTCTATTATAGAGGTAAGGACAAAGAAAGATCTAGTGGAATAGGATTCTTGATAAACCAAGAGGTTCCTGGTGACGTAGTCAAGTTCAGTAGTTTATCAGACAGGGTGGCTTGGATTGTGATTAGGCTGTGTAAAAGGTACAATCTAAAAATAGTTCAGGTTTATGCACCAACTTCACAGATTTTAGACAATGAAATCAAGTCCTATGATGACTTAAGTCAGGTAATGGATCAGGAAAAAAGTAAGTACAAATTGGTAATAGGAGACTTTAATGCTAAAGTGGGGAAGAAGATGGGAGATGAGATGTGCATTGGAAAATTTGGAGTAGGTGAAGGAAATGACAATTTTGCAGATAACTACAACATAAGGATAATGAACATTTCCAAAAGCATGTACGTAGGTTGTAAATGGACCTGGAGAAGTCCAAATGGAACAACAAAGAAAGAAATAGACTTCATATTAGAAGATGAGAACAAAAGCATCAGCAATTTTATGGTGATAAAGTCAACATAGGTAGTGACCATAGAATGATAGGTTGCACAGCTAAATCCCATTTCAGAGCTGAAAGAAATAAACTAATTTAAAAATTTGGAGTAGGTGAAGGAAATGACAGAGCGAAGTGTTAGTCAATTTTGCAGAGAACTACAACATAAGGATAATGAACATTTCCAAAAGCATGTACGTAGGTTGTAAATGGACCTGGAGAAGTCCAAATGGAACAACAAAGAAAGAAATAGACTTCATATTAGAAGATGAGAACAAAAGCATCAGCAACGTTATGGTGATAAAGTCAACATAGGTAGTGACCATAGAATGATAGGTTGCACAGCTAAATCCCATTTCAGAGCTGAAAGAAATAAACTAATTAAAAAAAAAAAAAAAAAAAATCCTTGCAAAGGTTAAGGATAATAATGAGAATTTTCAGTTAGAAACTAAAAATAGATTTGAAGCTCTAAGAACTAATGAGGACATCGTGGAAGATGTTATTTTGAATTTAGTGAATATCATTAGGGAATCAGCAGAGAAAGTAGGAAGTTCAAGAAACATTAGAGAAAACAAATACTCCAAAGCTACAAATGACAATTAAAAGAAAAAGGACCATGCAGATTAAAAGCAGGAGAGACAAAGTAGAAAGAGTAGAACTAAACAAGCTTATCAACAAAAGGCAGAGATCAGAGAAAAGAAAGAGAAACATGGATGAAATAGAGGAAACCATTCAGAAAGGTAAAAGTATGAAAGGGACTGAGCGCAGATATGCTTTGGGAAGACAAAAAGCAATATTAAACTTGCTACACAATCAGGATACAAACAAACATATTGTAAGAGTTTTAGAAAAGATTTATGTGAAAGGTACTGCTATAATTCAACTACATAAAGATACAGAAAAGATCAAGATCGAGAAAGGAGTATGGCAAGGTGATATAATTTCTTCCAAATTATTTACAGCTTGCTTGGAAGAGATTTCTAGAAAGTTGAGTTGGGAAAAGAAAGGTTTGAAGATTAATGGCAAATATTTGAACCACCTAAGATTTGTGGGTGACATTATTCTTATTTCAGAAAGAGCAAAAGACTTGCAAGATATGCTGAGTGATCTAAACAAGGAAAGTCTCAAAGTAGGTTTCAAAATGAATAAGAGTAAAACCAAAGTAATGTTCAACACACAAGTTCAAAGTAAAGAGATTATAATTGATGCTGAGAGTCTTGAGGAAGTTGAAGAGTAATTATTTAGGCCAGATGGTGAAAGTGACGAAAGATCATGATAATGAAATAAAAAGACGCACTGCAATTGGTTGGTTGGAAAGTATTTGGTAAGTATAATAAAATCCTGAAAGGCTTTCTACCTTTATGTTTGAAATGTAAAGTTTACAATAAATGCAGTCTACCAGCAATAATCTACAGGTGTGAAACTTGGAAACTGATGAAGGTGATGGAAACAAAGCTAAAGACTGCACAGAGGAGAATGGAGAGATCTATGATGGGAATAATACTGAGAAACTGAAAGAGAGCAAGTTGGGTGAGAGAGCAGACTAGAGTGAAAGATATTGTGGAGGCAGTAAAAGAGAGGAAGTGGAACTGAGCAGGTAAGTTAGTGCGAATGACTGATGAGTATTTACCTAGTTGTATTTACCTAGTTCTATTTTGCGGGAAGGGAAGCTATGCTCGTGGTGTCCCTCCATTGTATCTCACAGTGTCTAGTTTGCTTTTAAACTCATGAATGGTTTTTGTGCATACTATTTCATTATCCAGTTTGTTCCAAGTGTCCAAAACTCTATGTGGAAAACTGTTTTTCTTCAGTTCTCTTCTATAGCTATGTTTTTTTATTTTCTTTCCATGTCCTCTTGTGTTTCTCTTGTCCCAGTTAAGTAAGTCCTCTCTATCAAGTATCTCTGTACCTTTCATGATTCTGTAGATGGTCAGTAGGTCGCCTCTCTCTCTTCTTTGCTTCAGTGTCAGTAACTCCAGTTTAGGCAATCTCTCCTCATATGATAGGTTTGCAAGTGCAGATGCCATTTTTGTTGCTGCTCTCTGGATTCTTTCTATTTTCTTTATATTCTTTTTGGTACTGGGGGACCATAATGTTGCTGCATACTCTAGTCTAGGCCTTATCAATCTAACCAATATTTTTTTTATCATGTCTTCGTCCAAGTATGCAAATGCCACTTTTATTGAGCTTAGCAAGTTGAAAGTCTCCCCGACAATTTTGTTAATCTGTTTATCATAGGACAAGTCGTTCATGATAATTACTCCCAAAAAGAGGAGAGCAGATGTGAAATGGGGTAGGAGTATGACAGAAAATTTTGAAAGTAATACAAAGATGTTTTGGAAAGAAATTAAGAGAGGAAGAGGAGGCGAATCAAGTAGGGAAGAAAAGGTAAAAGGTGCAGATGGAGAGTTGATAATGGAAGAGATGGCAGTGAGGGGAAGATGGGCAGAATATTTTAGGGAGTTGCTGAATGTGAAGGAGGATAGGGAAGGAAAGATAGCTGCAGTGGGATATACGAAGAAAATGAGAGTGATGAGTGAGGAGAATGGAGGAAATATAAGAAAGGATGAGGTGAAGGCAGTTGTAAAGATGATGAAAGCAGGTAAGGCACCTGGTCTGGATGGATGTCATGCAGAATGTCTGAAAAAGGGAGGTTCAGTGATGGTGGACTGGTTGGCGAGATTATTTAATGTTTGCTGGAGAGAGGGTAGAGTACCGGAGGACTGGAGTAGTGCCTGTATAGTTCCTCTTTACAAGGGAAAAGGGGACAAGTGTGAATGTAGTAATTTCAGAGGGATTAGCCTGTTGAGTGTAGTAGGGAAGGCTTATGGGAGAATCTTAATTGAGAGGATTAGGAGAGGAACAGAAGGAGTAATTGGTGAGGAACAGTGTGGTTTTAGGACGGGTAGAGGTTGTGTAGATCAGATCTTTGTGGTAAGACAGATATGTGAGAAAGCTATAGGAAAGGGGAAGGATGTTTTTTGGGCTTTTATGGATCTGGAAAAGGCTTATGATAGGGTAGACAGAAAGGCACTGTGGGAGGTTATGCAGATTTATGGGATAGGAGGAAAGCTTTTGGGAGCTGTCAAGAGTTTTTATGTGAGTAGTAGAGCATGTGTTAGGATTGGAAATGGAGAGAGTGAGTGGTTTGAAGTAAAGGTGGGACTTCGTCAAGGATGCGTTATGTCGCCCTGGCTGTTCAACTTATACATGGATGGGGTGGTGCGAGAGGTGAATGCTAGGGTAGTGAGTCAGGGATTGGAGATGGTTAAAGAAAATGGAGAAAAGTGGGAGGTGAGCCAGCTGTTGTTTGCGGACGACACTGCGCTTGTGGCAGGGTCAGAGGAGGGATTGAGGAAGCTGGTGGTAGAGTTTGGGAGAGTATGTGATAGAAGAAAGCTAAAGATAAATGTGGGTAAAAGTAAGGTGATGAGATGTACAAGGGGTGAAAGTGGCAGTAGACTGGAAGTGAACATTAAGGGAGAGCGACTGGAGGAAGTGGATAGTTTTAGATACTTGGGTGCAAGTGTAGCAGGAAAAGGTGGAGTGAAGGTGGAGGTAGAATGTAGATTGAGAGAAGCGAGTAAATGCCTTGGTGGTTTAAAGAGTGTAATGAGAAATAGACATTTGGGAATGGATGCGAAGAGGAGACTGTATGAAGGAGTGATTGTGCCAACAGCACTGTATGGGGCAGAAACGTGGAACATAAGAGAAGAAGAGAGAAGGAGTTTGAATGTGTTTGAGATGAGGTGTCTGAGAAGTATGAGGGGGGTTACTAGGCTAGATAGAGTGAGAAATGAGGAGGTGAGGAGGAGAACAGGGGTGAAAAAGGATTTGGGAGAGAGGGTTGATGAAAGAATATTAGGATGGTTTGGACACATGGAAAGAATGAGTGAAGAAAGACTAGTAAAAGAGGTATGGAAGGCAGATGTGGAGGGAGTGAACATGAGGGGACGTCCTAGGATGAGGTGGATGGATGGGGTGAAGGGGGCTTTGGGGAAGAGGGGAATGTCTGTTGAGGAAGGAAGGGAGAGGACGGAAGACAGAGGTGAGTGGAGAATGGTTGTATATGGATGATGTGACTGCATGAGGAGGAATGGGCGGGGGGGTGGGGTAGTATGTGTGAGTAAATTTTGACGCAGCCCGAAGGGATTTCTCCCCGTCCTCTCCTTATATGCAAAGGGGGACGGAGAGGGGGGGTCGCCGATCAAATGAAGCGGCCTTGCTGTGGATGTACTGTGTCTTGCGACACTGCTTCTGACCCAGGGCGGTGGGCGGGGTGCAGGGATGACCCGTCATCCAGGAGGTGCTCAGATGAGAGGAAGGGTGGGAGGGGTGTGGAGTGTATTTGGGGATGAAATGGGTGGGAGTGTTTTTTATGCCTTTCCCTTTTTTTGGCTACCTCCCTTGTAAGGGGGAAAAAGCCTTGGTATATGTATGTATGTATGTACTTTCTTTACTTCCTTGGTTCCAATTGTATATTTTCCTGATATTCTGTTTTTGCTTTTTCCAAATTCCATTATGCTACACTTCTTAGTATTAAAGTCCACTTCCCATTTCTGACTCCAGTTCCATACCCTATTCAGGTCTTCTTGCAGTGCTTCACAGTCCTTATCAGTTTCTACTTTCCTTAACAGTTTGGCGTCGTCAGCAAAGAAGCTCATGTAACAGTTCACGTCCTCGTCCATGTCATATAGATAGCAAACATTATTGGTGCCAGTACAGATCCTTGCGGTACTCCACTGATCACCTCTTTCCAATCTGAATATTTTTCTCTGAGCACTACTCTCATCTTTCTACCAGTCAGGAAGTCCTCCATCCATTTTAGTAGGTTCCCTTGTATTCCTCCTATGTGTTCCAGTTTTGTTTTAGTAATTTTCTGTGTGGTACTTTGTCAAAGGCTTTTTGCAAGTCTAGGAATGCACAATCAGCCCATCCATTTCTTTCTTGCACTATGTCTATTAGCCTTGAGTAGAAGCATATTAAGTTTGTGGTGCATGATCTTCCTTGTCTGAACCCAAATTGTCTTGGGTTTAATATGTTGTTGTCTTCCAGATGTTTTACCCATCAATTCTTGATAATTTTCTCACAAATTTTGGCTATAGTGCTTGTTAGTGATACTGGCCTGTAGTTGGTGGGTTCTTCCTTGTTTCCTCTTTTATGTATTGGTACAATGTTAGCATTTTTCCAGTCATTAGGTATCTTTCCTTCTTTGAGTGAGCTATTTATTATGATGTGTATTTTGTCCATTAGTTCTTCTTTGCATTCCTTTAGAATCCAATTTGCAATACCATCCAGGCCATGTGATTTTTGACGTCCAGTTTTGATAGATGATCTGATATTTCTTTTTGTGATGTTGTAAACTCACTCATGTGGGGAGATTGCTTGTTATTATCTACGTCCCAATTTTGTATTTTCTCTCTGGTGAAGACAGATTTAAAGTGGTTGTTCATGACTTCGGCCATCTCTAATTCCTCTGTGTACTTTATATTTCCTTGGCATAGTTTCACCATTTCCTGTTTGGTTTTAAGTTTACCAGTCACATACCACTAGAATAGCTTGGGTTGATCTTTGCATTTATCTATAATATCCTTCTCATGGTTTCCTTTTTTCCTCCTCTTCTCACATTAACATACTCATTTCTATAGTTTATATGAATTTGCCATTTGCTTTGTTTTTTGTTTTGTTTTTCACCTTTTCCAAGCTTTGTCCCTTCTGTCTTTTGCCTCACTGCATCTTTTGTTGAACCAACATTTAATGTACTCTCTCGCTTTTGTCTTGGTACATGCCTGTTTACCCCTTCATTGTAATTATCTATCAATATATTCCATTTCTCTTCCACTGTTGTCTCTTCCATATAGAATTTTTCCCAGTTTGAATTCCGGAAGAATGTCTTTAGTTTTGCAAAGTCTGTTTTGTTGTACATCAATCTTCCTTTCCTATGCTTTTCGTTCCTCTCCATGTCTATTTCTTCCTTTAGTACAGTTTCGATGAGTACATGGTCACTCTTTCCAATTGGTGTCTTGTAATGGATTTTGTCCATTATTTCAGGTTCTGTTGTAAATATTAAATCTAGTTTCGATGGCTCTTCATTGTTTCTGTACCTTGTGTTTTCACTGACCCATTGCATCATTTTGTACTCCATGGTCATGTCTAGCAGTACATTGCCCCACAAGTCATCTCCTCCTCGCACTGTCATGTTGTCCCAACAAATTTCTTTGCAATTGAAGTCCCCCATAATTATCAGATTACCCTTACCCATTAGTATCTCATTTAGTGATTTTCTTGTATCTGATTGAGCAAGTGTGTTACTGAGTGGACGTCGTGAGATAGGAAGCGTGAAAGAGGGAGACCAGACAAAAGGTAGAGAGATGAGATTGAGAAGTTTGCAGGAGTGATATGGCAGAGGATGGCGCAGTCATGTGATTCATGGAATGCTATGAAGGAGGCTTTTGTTCAGCAGTGGACTCAGGATGACTGATTTGATTGATTGACATAAGACTAGCTTTCTATTTGACTTTACATTTGATGCTTTTCTTATAAATTTTAGAAGGGTATGTCATATATCTGTCAATATATACTGACAGTGACATGTGAAGGCAAGAAACGTGAAGTAACAATTCACTGTGTATCACTCAAGTGTTGCTGTTGACACCTTCCATCCCCCCCCCCCTTTTTTTTTTAGTGTGGGTCATTATGTAACTAGGGACTGTATTTACCTAGTTTTTACCTAGTTGTATTTTACGGGAAGGGGACCTATGCTCGTGGTGTCCCATCTTCATATCTCATTTTATCTAAACTATTTTTAAATTCATGTATTGTTTTTGCACACACCACTTTCTCATCTAACTTGTTCCAACTGTCTATTATTCTGTGAGGAAAGCTGTTCTTTTTCAGACCTCTTCTGTAGCTGTCTTTCTTGATTTTCTTTCCGTGTCCTCTTGTATTTCTATCATTCCATTTTATCAGATTCTCTCTATCAATAATTTCTATGCCTTTCATGATTCTTTAAATAGCTATCAAATCTCCTCTCTCTCTTCTTTGTTCTAGTGTCTGTAGTTCAAGTTTTGCTAGTCTCTCTTCATATGATAGTTTTGAGAGTGTTGGTGCCAATTTTGTAATTGCTCTTTGTATTCTTTCAAGTTTTGTTATACATTTTTTTTGTACTTGGTGACCACATCGTTGCAGTATATTCCAATCTTGGTCTTATCAGAGTGATTAGAATTTTCTTCACCATTTCTTCATCCAGGTATGTAAATGCCACTTTGATTGTTCTTATTAAATTATAAGTTTCTCCAAAAATCTTATTTATGTTTCTCAGGTGATATATTATTCATAACAATGACTCCCAGGTCCTTCTCATTTTCTACTTTTTTTATTCCTTCTTCTCCCAATTTATATGATCCTGTTATTCTGTTTTTGCTTTTTCCAAATTCCATTATACTACACTTTTTAGTGTTGAACTCCATCTCCCTTTTCCTACTCCATTCCCATACTTTATTTAGATCACTCTGTAGTGACTCACAATCTTCTCCCGTGTTCACTTTTTTTAATAGTTTTGCATCATCTGCAAAGAAGCTAATATAACTTTCAATTTCTTCATCCATATCATTAATATATATAGCAAACATTATTGGGGCCAGAACTGTTCCTTGTGGAACACCTCTTATTACATCATCCCATTTTGAGTGTTTGTCTCTTATCACTACTCTCATTTTTCTTTCTTGTAAAAAGTCTTCCATCCATTTAAGCAGTTTGCCCTGTATTCCTCCTTCAGTTTCTAATTTCTTAAGCAACTTCTTATGTGGTACTTTGTCAAAAGCTTTTTTTAGGTCTAGAAATGCACAGTCAGCCCATCCATCTCTTTCTTGTATTATATCTATTAGCCTTGAATAGAAACATATTAAATTAGTGATGCATGATCGTCCTTGTCTGAATCCAAATTGCCTTGGATTTAGCACGCTGTTTTTTTTCTAAATATTTTACCTATCTACTTTTGATAATTCTTTCACAAATTTTTGCTATTGTACTTGTTAGAGAGACTGGTCTATAGTTGGTAGGGTCTTCTTTATTACCTCCTTTATATATAGGTACTATATTTGCTTTTTTCCAATCTTCTGGAACTTTACCTTCTTTCAAGGAACTATTTATTATGCTATGTTATGTCTGCCAGTTCATTTCTGCATTCTTTCAAAATCCAGTTTGCTATTTCATCTGGTCCATGCGATTTTCTAACATCAAGATTACTCAAGTGTTTCATTATTTCATTCTTTGTTACCTCTATTTCTTTCATAGGGGGGACTTTCTCTTTCCATTCGATCTCTTCCGGTTGTATACTCTTCCTTGTAAACACTGATTTAAAATGCTTGTTCATGATTTCCGCCATTTCAATGTCCTCTGTGTATTCAACTCCTCCTTGTCTCAATTTCTCGAAGTCTTGTTTGTTTTTCAGCTTGTTGTTTACAAATCTGTAGAATAGTTTTGGTTGATCTTTACATTTTTCTATGAAATCTTTTTCATATTTTCTCTTTTCTTCTCTGCACGCTTGTACATATTCATTTCTATAACAAGTATATATTTTCCATTTTTCAGGTCTTTTGTTTTTCTTGCATTTGGTCCAAGCTTTGTCTCTTTTGTCTTTTAACACTCTATAACTTTTGTTGTACCAGCACTTTACATATTCTTTTTCTTGTTTTTGTCTTGGGACATACTTTTCCACTCCTTTTTTATAAATTTTTGTCAAAATATTCCATTTCTCTTCTACTGTTGTATCTTCTTTGTGTACTCTTTCCCAGTTTTCATTTTGAAAGAATTCTCTTATTTTATCAAAATTTGTTTTTTCATACATCAATCTTCCTTTTCTATATTGTTCATTTCTTTTCATGTGTTGAATATATGGAAGTGGCTCATCCATGGTGAAATAAAACTCCAATATGAATCACTCTTTCTGTAATGCCCCAGTAAGAGTCAATAAAGTAATGCAAATATGATAAATTTCACAAAATACTACACTTCATTTATGATATATAATTTATAAATATTTACACATTTTTATCTATATTGTCAATAATTTTTTTCATACAGAGGGTGGAATTTTTTGTTTTATCTTTGTGCCTCAATATCTCAGTAACAGTATTTTTGTCACATTTATGCTTATAATTCAGAAACTTATTTTTCTATATAGATTATTTTTTGTTTATACAATATTTATACTTTTTTCTAAATTATCTTGTTGAACTATGTCTCTAAAGGTATAACTATAGCTTTTAGCAATACAATTACATGAACATGTTTACAAAACTTGGATATTCACAAAGAAAAATCCAGTTGGGTGTAACTTACCAATAGCCACAACCCCAGTCTATTTTTTTTTTTTTTTTTTTAAGTGTGCCTTATAAGCCATGAAATACTGTGCTTATTTTTACACTGCATTTTTTTTTACAGGACATACAGACAGTAAAAGATATATAGGGAGGTAACCAAAAAAGGAAGGCATAAAATCCATTTCCACCCATTCCATCCCCACATACTCCACTCCCACTCGACCCCTCCCTACCTTTTAACTTGGCTCCTCCTGAATGACGGATCATCCCTGCATCTCGCCCACTACCCTGGGTCAGAGGCAATGTAGCAAGACACAGCATATCCACAGTAGGGCTGCTTCATTTCATCTCTGTCCCCTCATGCAGAACAAGAGAAGATGGAGAAAAATCCTTTCAGGCTGCATCAAACTATTCACACATACTCCCACACTACCCCATCCCCCACCCACTTCCTTTTATGCATCACAGCACCATCCACTCACCCCTATTATCTGTCTTCTCCATTTCTTCCTCAACAGACATTCTCCTCTTTCCCAATACCCCTTTTACCTCATCCATCTATCTCATCCTTGGTCACCCCCTCATGTTCACTTATGCTCTCCTCCTCCCCTCGTTTCTCACTCTATCCAGCCTAGTATCCCTATCATACTTCTCAGGCACCTCATCTCATACATATACCAAGGCTTTTTCCCCCTTACAAGGGAGGTAGTCAAAAAGGATAAGGCATAAAATCATTTCCACCCATTCCATCCCTGAACACACTCCATGCCCCTCCACCCTCCCTCTTATCTTAGCACCTCCTGGATGACAGGTCATCCCTGCACCTTGTCCACTGCCCTGGGTCAGAAGCAGTGTCGCAAGACACAGCACATCCACAGCAAGGCAGCTTCATTAAATTGGCGAACCCCCCTCTCTGTCCCCTCATGCATAAAAAGAGAAGACGGGGAGAAATCCCTTCGGGCTGTGTCAAATTTTGCTCACACATACTACCTCACCCCCCATCCCCCTGCCCATTCCACCTCATGCATCACAACATCATCCATATACAACCATTCTCCATTCACCCCTGTCTTCTGTCCTCTCCCGTCCTTCCTCAACAGACATTCCCCTCTTCCCCAAAGCCCCCTTCACCCCATCCATCCACCTCATCCTAGGACATCCCCTCATGTTCACTCCCTCCACATCTGCCTTCCATACCTCGTTTACTAGTCTTTCTTCACTCATTCTTTCCATGTGTCCAAACCATCCTAATATTCTTTCATCAACCCTATCTCCCAACTCCTTTTCCACCCCTGTTTTCCTCCTCACCTCCTCATTTCTCACTCTATCTAGCCAAGTAACCCCCATCATACTTCTCAGACACCTCATCTCAAACACATTCAAACTCCTTCTATCTTCCTCTCTTATGTTCCATGTTTCTGCCCCATACAGTGCTGTTGGCACAATCACCCCTTCATACAGTCTCCTCTTAGCATCCATTCCCAAATGTCTATTCCTCATTACACTCTTCAATCCACCAAGCCATTTACTCACTTCTCTCAATCTACATTCTACCTCCACCTTCACTCCACCTTTTCCTGCCACATTTGCACCCAAGTATCTAAAACTATCCACTTCTTCCAGTCGTTCTCCCTTAATGCTCACTTCCAGTCTACTGCCACTTTCACCCCTTGTACATCTCATCACCTTACTTTTACCCACATTTATCTATAGCTTTCTTTTATCACATACTCTCCCAAACTCTGTCACCAACTTCCTCATTCCCTCCTCCGATCCTGCCACAAGCGCAGTGTCGTCAGCAAACAACAGCTGGCTCACCTCCCACTTATCTCCATTTTCTTTAACCATCTCCAATCCCTGACCCACTACCCTTGCATTTACCTCTTGCACTACCCCATCCATGTATAAGTTGAACAGCCAGGGCGACATAACGCATCCTTGATGAAGTCCCACCTTTACCTCGAACCACTCACTCTCTCCATTTCTAATCCTGACACAAGCTCTACTACTCTCATAAAAACTGTAGACAGCTCCTAGAAGCTTTCCTCCTATCCCATATATCTGCATAACCTCCCACAGTGCCTTTCTGTCTACCCTATCGTAAGCCTTTTCCAGATCCATAAAAGCCCAAAAAACATCCTTCCCCTTTCCTATAGCTTTCTCACATATTTGTCTTACCACAAAGATCTGATCTACACAACCTCTACCTGTCCTAAATCCACACTGTTCCTCACCAATTACTCCCTCTGTTCCTCTCCTAATCCTCTCAATCAAGATCCTCCCATAAGCCTTCCCAACTACACTTAACAAGCTAATCCCTCTGAAACTACTACATTCACACTTGTCCCCTTTTCCCTTGTAAAGTGGAACTATAAAGGCACTCCTCCAGTCCTCCAGCACTCTACCCTCTCTTCAGCAAACATTAAATAACCTCACCAGCCAGTCCACCATCACTGTACCTCCTTTTTTTTTAGACATTCTGCATGGCATCCATCCAGACCAGGTGCCTTACCTGCTTTCATCATCTTAACAACTGCCTTCACCTCATCCTTCCTTATTTCTCCTCCATTTTCCTCACTCATCACGGTCATTTTCTTAGCATTTCCCACTGCAACTATCTTTCCCTCCCTATCCTCCTTCACATTTAGCAACTCCTTAAAATATTCTGCCCATCTTCCCCTTACTGTCTTCTCTTCCATTATCATCTCTCCATCTGCACCTTTTACCTTTTCTTCTCTTCTTGATTTGCCTGCTCTTCCTCTCTTAATTTCTTTCCAAAACATCTTTTTATTACTTTCAAAATTTTCTGTCATACTCTTACCCCACTTCACATCTGCTCTCCTCTTTGCCTCCTTTACCTTTTTCTTTACTTCTCTTTTCTTTTCTTTGTACCTCTCATATGACTCCCTCGTACTATTTTGTAACCAATCTGTGAAAGCTCACTTCTCTTCTACAACCTTCTTTGTTTCCTCATTCCACCATTCACTACCCTTCCTATTTCCTCCTGTCCTTCTTGTTCCACACACCATCCTTGCACACTTTATGACTCCCTCCTTGAACCATCCCCATTCCTCCTCCACACCTAGCTCTACTCTATCCTTCACTCCCTCCCACTCCTCCTTCAGCTTCTTCTTGTACTCCTTCCCCTTTTCCTTTTCATTTAAAGAGTTCACTCTAAGCACCTCCCTACCTTGTGTCCGTTTCCTCTTTCTCCATCTATCCTCCACTCTCAACTTACCTTCCACCAAAAAATGATCTGATATTCCCCCACCCTCTCCCCTTAGCACATGTACATCCTTAACTCTCCCTATCATAATCCTATTTACCAGTACATAATCCATCAACGCTCTATCTACCACCCTTCCATCCACCACTCTCTTCCGAAACACTGTATTTGCTATCATCAACTCTAGACACATTTCCACCATCAACTCTCCACTACGATTCTTTCCTGGAACTCCACATTTCCCAACCACTCCATCAATTGGACCATTTCCTACCCTAGCATTAAGGTCTCCCAGTACTATTACATTGACATTTCTCCCTAAATCCTCTATGCACTCATTTAAATCTATCCAAAAGGCCTCCCTTTCTTCTACACTCTTCTCACTGCCAGGCCTATATGCACTTACAAAGACCCACATCTCCTTTCCCAGTTTCACCTTGATCCACATTATCCTTGAGGAAACCTCCTTCCACTCCACTACACGTTTACCTATCTCTTCACTTACTAGAATAGCCACCCCTTCCCTCCCTCGCCCTCTCTTCACTCCTGATAACCTCCCACTTACACTCCCAAACTTACACTCACCCTTCCCTTTCAACTTAGTTTCACTCAAAGCCAACACATCCATCTTTCTTCTCACATACATACTACCTATCTCTTCCCTTTTACTCTCATCTGTACCACATCCACGCACATTAAAAGACCCAAACCTTAGGGTGCTGGTCGGAAAACTCCCAGACCCTCCTATGCCTTTACTTTTTTGTTTAGAAATGTCCCCTGTGGGGCTACAGGGAGAAGGATGCCTAGTCCCACTCCCCGTCCCTTTCTTCTCGCCTCTTATGATCCAAGTGGAAATACTTGGTGGCAGTGTTCTTTTCCCTCACCACAGGGAATTCCCCCACTGCAGAAAATGAATACTCAGAGAAATGGTACAGGACAGCAGCAAGGGGTTGGGGGACAGCATAACGGAGGGACAGTCGTAGTATAAAAGTGTCATCACTTCTCTATGAAGAGTTTTCCTCTATCATAGACAAAATGATGTGTGGCTCTGGTCTGTAGTGGCACCCCATATAGACCCTAAAGTATCAACTGCATGCTACTTTGCCACAATAACAAGCAGCCAATACCCCAGACGGGGTATTGGCTGCTTATATTCCATGGTTCTGCCCCATACAGTGCTGTTGGCACAATCACTCCTTTATACAATCTCATTCTAGCATCCATTCCCAAATATCTATATCTCATTACACTTTTTAATCCCCCAAGGCATTTACTCACTTCTCTCAATCTATATTCTACCTCCACCCCCACTCCTCCCTTTAGTGACACATTCGCACCCAAGTATCTAAAACTATCCACTTCCTCCATTCTCTCTACTTTAATACTCACTTCCAGTTTGCTGCCACATTCTTCCCTTGTACATCTCATCACCTTACTATTACCCACATTTATTTTCAACTTTCTTTCACATACCTTCCCAAACACTATCACTAACTTCCTTAATCCCTCCTCTAATCCTGCCATAAGCGCAGTGTTGCCAGGAAACAACAACTGGCATATCTCCCACTTTTCTCCATTTTCTTTAACCATCTCCAATCCCCAGCCCATTGCCCTTGCATTTATTTCTTGCACCATCCCATCCATATATAAATTGAACAGCCAAGATGATATAACACATCCCTGGCGAAGTTCCACCTTTTCAAATCACTCTCTCCAATTCTAATTCTAACACAGGCTCTACTACTCTTGTAAAAACTCTTGACTGCTCTTAACAGCTATCCCACATATCTGCAATACCTTCCACACTGCCTTCCTGTCTACCCTGTCATAAACCTTTTCCAAATTTATAAAGGCCCAGAAAACACCCTTACCTTTTCCTAAAGTTTTCTCACATATCTCTCTTACCACATATATCTGATCCACACAACCCCTACATGTCCTAAACCCACACTGCTCCTCACCAATTACTCCCTCTGTTCCTCTCCTAAGCCTCTTTGATCAAAACCCTCCATAAAGCCTTCCCAACTGCATTCAACAAATTGATCCCTCTGAAACTACAACACTCACACTTGTCCCCATTTCCCTTGTAAAGTGGAATTAAACAGACACTCCTTCAGTCCTCCAGCACTCCACCCTCTTTTAAACAAACATTAAATAACCTCACCAGCCAGTCCTCCATCACTGTACCTCCCTATTTTAGACACTGCATGAAACCTGTCTAATCCGTGCCTTACCTGCTCTCATCATTTTAATAACTGCTTTCACCTGATCTTTCCTTATTTCTCCTCCATTTTCCTCACTCATCACTGTCATTTTCTTATTGCTTCCCACTGCAACTACCTTTCCCTTCCCATCCTCCTTCACATTTAGCAACTCTCTAATATACTCTACCCACCTTTCTCTTACTGCTGTCTCTTCCATTATCATCTCTCCATCTGCACCTTTTACCTTTTCTTCTCTACTTGATTAACTTCCCCTTCCTCTCTTAATTTCCTTCCAAAACATATTTTTATTAAAGATTTGTCATATTCTTACCCCACTTCACATCTGCTTTCCTCTTTTTCTCCTTTATCTTATGCTTTACTTCTAATTTTTTTATACCTCATGTAATTCTCTCGCCCTATTTCATAACCAATATGTGAATGCTTGCTTCTTCTCTTTTACAACCATCTTTGCTTCTTCATCCCACCACTCACTATCTTTCCTTCTATTTCCTCTGTTTTTTTAAAACAGAACAAAGTAGAATACTGATAAAGAATTATAGATAAGGCATATATTCACAACTAATCCTGTCAAAAGGGGTTGTCATTGGAAACGCAATACCTTGGCAATGAAAACAATTGTGAACAAAGATGTACACAAATTTCTGACAATTTTGGGGTATATTTGTAAAAAAAGAATAAATAAATAAATAAATAGATAAGTAAAATAATGAAATAACTTATTTGTTATAAGCTATGATTAGAATGATGCCCAGCACTGCTGTATTCATCATGAACTTGGTTTAAACATGAGTATATACACTATACATATACATACATATATATATATATATATATATATATATATATATATATATATATATATATATATACATTTACCTAGTTGTATTTTACGGGAAAGGGAGCTATGCTCATGGTGTTCTGTCTTCATATCTCATTTTATCTAGACTATTTTCAAATTCATGTATTGTTTTTCCACACACCACTTTCTCATCTAATTTGTTCCAAATGTCTATTACTCTGTGGGGAAAGCTGTTCTTTCTCAGGTCTCTTCTATAACTGTCTTTCTTGATTTTCTTTCCGTGTCCTCTTGTATTTCTACTATCCCATTTTATTAGATCCTCTATAGTTTCTATGCCTTTCATGATTCTATAGTTATCAAGTCTTCTCTCTCTTCTTTGGTCTAATGTCTGTAGCTCAAGTTTTGCTAGTCTCTCTTCATATGATAGTTCTAAGAGTGTTGGTGCCAATTTTGTAATTGCTCTTTGTATTCTTTCAATTTTTGTTATACATTTTTTTTGTACTTGGTGACCACATCGTCACTGCATATTCCAATCTTGGTCTTATCAAAGTGACTAGTAATTTTCTTCACCATTTCTTCATCCAGGTATGTAAATGCCACTTTGATTGTTCTTATTAAATTATAAGTTTCTCCAAAAATTTTGTTTTTGTGTTTCTCAGGGGACATATTATTCATAAGAATGACTCCTAGGTCCTTCTCGTTTTCTACTTTTTTTTTTTATTTCTTCTCCCAATTTATATGATCCCACTATTCTTTTTTTCTTCTTCCAAATTCCATTATACTACACTTCTTGATATTGAATTCCATCTCCCACTTCCTACTCCATTCCCATACTTTATTGAGATCACTCTGTAATGAATCACAATCTTCTTCAGTGTTCACTTTTTCAACAATTTTGCATCATCCACAAAGAAACTTATATAACTTTTAATTACTTTATTCATATCATTAATATATATAGCAAACATTATTGGGTCCAGAACTGTTCCTTGTGGAACACCACTTATCACTTCATCCCAATTAGAGTGTTTGTCTCTTATCACTACTCTCATTTTTCTTTCATGCAAGAAGTTTTCCATCCATTTCAGCAGTTTGTCCTGTATTCCTCCTGCAGTTTCTAATTTCTTGAGCAACTTCTTATGTGGCACCTTATCAAAAGCTTTTTTCAGGTCTAAAAATGCACTATCAGCCCATCCATCTTTTTCTTTTATTACCGGTACATCCATTAGCCTTGAATAGAAACACATTAAGTTTGTGACGCATGATTGTCCGTGTCTGAATCCAAATTGCCTTGGATTTAGTATGTTTTTTTTTGTTTTTTTTTTTTTCCCTCCAAAATGCCTTACCCATCCACTTTTGATAATTCTCTCACAAATTTTTGCTATCGTACTTGTTAGAGAGACCGGTCTATAGTTGGTAGGGTCTTTGTTTCCCCCTTTATATATTGATGCTATATTTGCTCTTCTTAAGGGGAGGCTCCACAATAAAATAGGCAAAATATTTTCAAAAAATGTATTTTTTTTTTACGTGATTTATGCACCTTAAAGTAATATGAAACTATTGCGGTAGAATTTTTTTTGCCAAAGCAGACATATACGACGGTTTAAAGGGCACAATGGCGTATCCCTTTAAATAGCGTATGGGGATTTAACACTTCCGTAGTAGGAATAAACGTTTCATTTTTTCTTGCTTTGACGTCCATTCCTTCAAGTCGAGTGCCGTATACTGGTCTACAAGGCTGCTAGACGTACGATTGTATGATGAGTTGCTTATTGGCTTATTTATGAAGCAATCAGTTACCCTAATTGTGTGAATAAGTGAAGTGCTTTACTTTTTCCCTCCCAACATGTTCGTTCATATTCTCTCGCGCAAAGTTGTTACAAAGAAATTATATCAAAATGGATAGATTAAAAAACAAAAAGCTTACTGCAAAGCAGAAAATAAAGAAAATGATTGAGGTACGTAGAAAAATGAAATTAGAAAAAATGGACATCGTGAGGCAACACGAACCGGAGGAGACCTCACTCCCCTCAACATCTGGTGAACTGATAAATCGTGACTACTTTTTCGACACTTTCTCGTAGTAAATTTAAACTTGAAAACATTCCTGTTGCTGATGTGCAACAGGGGAATGACAGAAATTATGTCATCATTGACAAAGACAACCTAATACAGTGGGTTCAAGAAATTGCTCGCTGTGAGTGTGGGAGGAAGATGCTTGTGAAAGAAGATAAGCAGATAGGGATGACAAGCTATTTTGAGGCGAAGTGTAATGTTTGTGGAACCAGAAAATCCCACCTCACAAAAAGAATATGAAAACTTACCTGAGAGAGGATGTAGTTGCGAAGATTCTACCCATTTACCAGAGAATTGCAACATCAGAACTATTAGAGAAGTGCAAGGGGGACACTCAAAACTCAAATGAATCTCTCCACAGTGTTATATGGAACGAACTTCCAAAAACTAAATTCTTCTCCTTACAAAGAATGATGTATGGTGTCTACAGGAGTGTCATCACATTTACCATGGGGCTATTGCACTTGCAACGGCAATGGAAGACTCTTCCTTGAAAGCTCGTCAACAGATAGACAGGAAGAGACTAAGAAGTTCAATAAGATCATCAGAGAAGAAGGAAGAGGAAAAGGAGAAGAAAATTAGAAAAATACAAGAGGAAGAAGAAAAGAGAGAAGCTGAAGGTAAAACATATGGCGCAGGAATAGCACCTGTGTAACCAGGTGTACGTGCACAAGGCACCTGTTTGGTAAGTAATTATTAATGTTTTAAATATCAATTTTCGCTCATTCTATTCACTATGTGTTATACAATCATGTGTGTGAAAATAATACAAATTGTACGATAACTACCCAAGATACATGACATTGAAACTTTTAAATCCCTTTTTCTCAAAATGAGAAAAATACGCATTTAAAAATTCACCAAAAAAAGAGAAACATTTAGAACTTCTTGAAAATTCTCATAGTTATACAATTTGGGTGTGTGTACATCGTGTAGTTTTGCTTTTTTTTATAAAGTGCAAAGTTAAGCCACGGGAGCGTTTAATTGATGAAAAATACGGACGTCATCAAAAAGTAAAAATATACACATATTTGTAACAGTAATTTCTTGCGACGTATGGAAAATTTTAACAAAACTAAAACTACAGGGTGTTTATATGATATTTAAGTATTACCATGCAAAAGCTGGGGTCTCTGGGACAAATATTACGATTCTCATTTACTTATGAAGTCTTAACATCGGTATGACGTCATACCATTATGACGTCATAACACAACAAGTTCTTATTTTGGCAAAACATCAGCGTCTAGACTTTAAACAAAACCTGAAAGTTTGAACAACAAATATTGAAAACTTTTTTTTTAATAAACATTTTAACTTTATTGTGGAGCCTCCCCTTAACTCTTGGAACTTTTCCTTCTTTCAATGAACTGTTTATTAGACTATGTATTTTGTCTGTTAGTTCATTCCTGCATTCTTTCAAAATCCAGTTTGCTATTTCATCTCGTCCATGCGATTTTCTGACATCAAGATTACTCAAGTGTTTCATTATTTTATTCTTTGATACTTCTATCTCTTTCATAGGGGGGACTTTCTCCTCCCATTCAATATCTCTAGGTTGCATGTTCTCCCTTGTAAACACCGATTTAAAATGCTTGTTCATAATTTCTGCCATTTCTATTTCCTCTGTGTATTCAACTCCTCCTTGTCGTAGTTTCTCTAATTCTTTTTTGGTTTTCAGTTTGTTGTTTACAAATCTGTAAAATAGTTTTGGTTGATCTTTACATTTTTCTATATCTTTTTTTGTATTTTCTCTTTGCTTCTTTGCACACTTGTATATATTCATTTCTATAACTAGTATATATTTTCCATTTTTCAGGTCTTTTGTCTTTTTTATCCATTTTATCCAAGCTTTATTTCTTTTGTATTTTAACTCCCTACATCTTTTGTTGTACCAGCACTTTACATATTCATTTTCTTGCTTTTGTCTTGGGACATACTTTTCCACTCCTTTTTTTATAAATTTTTGTCAAAATATTCCATTTCTTTTCTGTTGTTTCCTCCCTATGTATTCTTTCCCAGTCTGTTTTTTGAAAGAATTCTCTTATTTTATAAAAATTTGTTTTTTCATACATCAATCTTCCCTTTCTATATTGTTCATTTTTTTTTCATGTATTTTTCCTCTTTTAGTTCCAATTCAACCAATATGTGGTCACTTTTACATATTGGTGTCTTATATTCAATCTTGTCCACCATTTCAGGTTCTGATGTGATTATTAGGTCCAGTCTCGATGGTTCTTCCTCATTTCTATACCTAGTATTCTCTTGAATCCATTGCGTCATTTATGTTCTATAATCACATCAAGTTGTACATTTCCCCATAGGTTTTCTCCACCCTTCACTGTCATCTCTTCCCAGCAGATTTCTTTACAATTAAAGTCACCCATTATAACTGTTCTTCCTCTATCTTCCATTATCTTATTTAGTGTTATCCTTGTGTCTTCTAACATACTTTTGTGTTCTTTCTCTTCCCGTGAAGCCGTTTTAGGAGGCACATAATTTACTACAAACTTCCTGCTCTTCCCATCCTTGTCCTCCACTTCCATCATAATCATCTCTACCCTTTTCTTTCCATATGTGACATTCCTCACATTTTTATCTTTCTTAGTCAGGAACATAACTCCACCCCCTTGTTTTACCTCTCTGTTTCTAATCCAACAATTATATGCACCATGTCCTACACTGTTAGGTGGTAGTGGACCTTTCAATTTTGTCTCTACAATTCCCATTATGTCCGGTTCTTTTTCCTTCAGGTAATCATTCAGTTCATTCAAGCCTCTTATTAAGCCATCTACATTTGTACAAGACACTTTTAATTTTCTGCTACTTCCATTGTGTTTTCTGTTTCCCTTCTGTTTTTCTCTGCTATGAACCATTTCTTCACTTTTATATTCACTACTCTCCAATAGAATTTGTCTTTTTCTGACTGTTCTTTTCTCGTTTTTTTCTTTAGCTTCTAGTCTTTTTGATTTCTCCTCCTCTCTTTCCTCTTTATTCATTTCTCTTTTGATCCATACCTGTTTATATTGATCACTGTCTGCTAGTTTCCCTGTTTTTGCTAAGATATTCTCTACTGTCGTTTGTGACCTAAATTTGATCTTAATTGGTCTGGTTTTATCTGTATTATATTTCCCTATTCTATATATTTCTTCAATTTCTTTCCCTGTTTCTTGTCCATCCTCTTGAAGTACTTCTAATATGTTGTTTACCTTTTCCTTCTCTTTTACTCTTGTGGTCCTATTTAGATTATACTGATCTTCCACCCCTAATACATTTCTTTTTCCGCTAAGTCTCTTACTAAATTCTCCTCTTCTCTCATCACTTTAATAATTGTGTCCTTAGTTTGTTCTTTCATCTGTTCTTTCACTATATCTGTAAATACAACTTTGTTATTTTCTTGGACTTTTCTCCAACCCTGTGCTTCGTTTGCTATGGACTCTTTATTCTCTTTATTATTATTCTTTAATTCCTCATTCTCTTACTGCTTTTAACTGTCTTTTTAATTCTTCTATTTCTTTAGTTAGGTTTTGGTTCTCCTTCTTTAGTTCTTCTAATTTATCAACTCTTTCCATAATCCGTGTAAGTTGGCTGAACCTAGCTTCCCAATGTTTGGTCATTTTCTCTACTTTTTCCTCTAGACTTGCTGATTATGGGAGGTTGGCATCCCCCCCCTCATTAGATCCATGGAAATTATTATCTCCACTTTCTATTGTGCTGTTCTTATCTATATTTCTAAACTTAATGTTTTTACTGATATTTTCGACTTCACCTGCATCGTCTGCAGCCCTCTTGTTGACATTTCTCCTGACGTCTGGGGGAACCCGTTCATCACCTTTCCCATTTCCTTCAGTAATCCCTCCCTTTCTCCTTTTTCTTCACCTTCCCACTACACCACAAGCTTTCCCCTTCCCTATTAATACAACAAAGGTACTCCCTCATTGTTGAGATTGATGAAACTTGAAGTTTTCTTGGAGTTCCAAACTTCGTTGTCACTTCAACCGATGTGTGTATTTACCTAGTTATATTTACCTAGTTGTATTTTACGGGAAGGGGAGCTATGCTCATGGTGTCCCATCTTCATATCTCATTTTATCTAGACTGTTTTTAAATTCATGTATTGTTTTTGCACATGCCACTTTCTCATCTAACTTGTTCCAAATGTGTATTACTCTGTGGGGAAAGCTGTTCTTTTTCAGATCTCTTCTATAACTGTCTTTCTTGATTTTCTTTCCATGTCCTCTTGTATTTCTACTATCCCATTTTATTAGATCCTCTATAGTTTCTATGCCTTTCATGATTCTATAAATAGTTATCAAGTCTTCTCTCTCTTCTTTGGTCTAATGTCTGCAGCTCAAGTTTTGCTAGTCTCTCTTCATATGATAGTTTTGAGAGTGTTGGTGCCAATTTTGTAATTGCTCTTTGTATTCTTTCAAGTTTTGATATACATTTTTTTGTACTTGGTGACCATGTTGTCGCTGCATATTCCAATCTTGGTCTTATCAAAGTGACTAGTATTTTCTTCACCATTTCTTCATCCAGGTATGTAAATGCCACTTTGATTGTTCTTATCAAATTAAAAGTTTCTCCAAAAATCTTGTTTATATGTCTCTCAGGGGACATATTATTCATAAGAATGACTCCTAGGTCCTTCTTGTTTTCTACTTTTTTTTTATTCCTTCTTCTCCCAATTTATATGAAAGGCACGGAAGTCCTTGTGTATCTACCTAGTTGTATCTTATGGGAAGGGGAGCTATGCTCATGGTGTCCTGTCTTTGTATCTCACATTGTCTAGTTTGCTCCAAAATTTGTTTATAATTTTTGTATACACCATTGTTTCATCCAGTTTGTTCCAGACATCCACTACTCTGTGTGGAAACTTTTTTTTTTTTTTTTTTTTTTTTTTTTTTTTTTTTTTTTTTTTTTTTTTTTTTTTTTTTTTTTTTTTCTTTTTCTTTTCCTTCTGTAACTGTCCATTTTGGGTTTCTTTTCATGTCCCCTTGTAATTATCTTATCCTAATTTAGTAAGTCTTCTTTTTCAAGGACTTCCGTGCCTTTCATGATTCTATAGATCATTAGCAAGTCCCCTCTTTCTCTTCTTTGTTCTAGAGTTGGTAATTTCAGTTTTAACAGTCTCTTCTCATATGACAGTTTTGAAAGTTTTGGGGCTATCTTTGGATTTGCTCTCTGGATTCTTTCAATTTTCTTCATATACTTCTTGATACTGAGTGACCATTGTGTTGCAGCATACTCCAGTCCAGGCCTTATCAGTGTGACTAGTATTTTCTTCACCATTTTCTTCACCATTTTTTCGCCCAAGTAGGTAAAAGCCACCTTTATTGATCTTAGCAAATTGTAGGATTCTCCAACAATTTTGTTTATCTGTTTATCAGGAGACATGTCATTTGTGATGATTACTCCCAGGTCTTTTTCAGATACCATTTTCTTTACTTCCTTTGTACTGATTTTATTTTGTCCTGATATCCTTTTTTTTTTACTTTTCCCAAATTCCATTATGCTACATTTCTTGATGTTGAAGTCCACTTCCCATTTCTGCCTCAATTTCCAAACCTTGTTCAGATCTCTTTGTAACAATTCCCAATCCTTTTCAGTGTTCACTTTCCTCAGCAATTTTGCAGCATCTGCAAAGAAGCTCATGTAACATTCCACATCTTCATTCATGTCAGTCACATAAATAGCAAACATTATTAGAGCCAATACTGATCCTTGTGGAATTCCAGTGTATATATGCACTGGATTGGTCCATATTTTATCCATGGAAGACATATTTTGTGGACTGTGTAAAGTCAGAGTGGGGCAATACAAACTGAGGTGTTCACTGTCTTTGGTGATTGCACCTGGAGCAAGTTACTTCAGTTACCACTCCTGTTCTATGTTGGTGTTGTTTTAGACAATAGATGGTGACCTGAACACAGTTGTGCTAGCATAGTTCTTGCTTGTGGGAAGAAACTGTATGTAGGGCTGATGTCTGGAATAATTTGGAGTGATTATAAAAGCAAAAGAGTGCTAAGATTCCTGGTTATACAACATTCATGATGTGACATATATTTCAATAAGATTGTGGCTGAAATATATAGACTCCTTATGTGCATAAAAGTCTTTCCACTACACGGATGAGAGAAAAAATATATATATAGAATATCTGATCTCCCTGAGGCCGATTCACAGTGGTAATGTGGTCTCCATATAAGGTAAAGGATGTAAACAAGATTGAGAGAATGTAAAGAGCAGTGACCTAACTGGTTTCTAACCCTGCAATTAAAATATGCAAAAAGAGATTGGAAGCTATGGA
The DNA here is from genome assembly GCF_046742065.1 of Oratosquilla oratoria. Lineage (NCBI taxonomy): Eukaryota > Metazoa > Arthropoda > Malacostraca > Stomatopoda > Squillidae > Oratosquilla > Oratosquilla oratoria. The sequence goes on from NC_134791.1 coordinate 67,416,041, forward strand.
CCAACCATTGAAAAAGAGAAGCAAGGGGTGATTTGATAGTAGTGATTAGGCCATTAATAGGAAGAGATAAAACTAACAAACCTTATAGTAGTCTGGTATGAGAATCATGAGCTCATGGGAACAAATTGAAAAAAAAGTCTAAAGGATTTCAAGTTTTTTTTTTATATATACTGTCAAGTTACTAGGGTTCTGCTTGGGGTTCTTCATCCCAGACATTTTTATACTTTGTCTTTTCATAGGAAAATTATACAAAGAACAGAATCCCTGGTCTCATCACTTCATCCCACTTAGTTGCCTCTTACAAAACACATGAGAGACATACCGGGTATTGGGAAAAAAAAAAATTCCACCATCATAGGTGGTTCCAGAAGAGGTTGAGTCATAGAAGTGGTAAAGGAGAGGTTCAAAGGAACAGTATAAAGGAGGGACAGCTTTATTTCATAAGTATCATAAGCCATCTATGAGTAATTGTTTTTTATTTTAATATAGACAAATTTTTATTTTAATATAGACAAATTATGTTCATCTCTCCCCATCTGGGGTATTGGCTGCATGCTTTAGTGGCAAAGTAGCATGCAGTTAATACTTTAGGGTCTATATGGTGTGCCCCTATGGACCAGAGCCACACATCATTTTGTCTGTGTTAGAGGAAGAGTCTGTTCAAAGAAAAATGATGACACTTATCATACTACGACTGTTCCTCCGTTATGCTGTCCTCCAACCCCTTGTTACTGTCCTGTACCATTTCTCTGAATATTAATTTCCTTTTTTTGCCTACCCTGTGGTGGGGGAAAAGAATGCTGCCACCAAGTCTTCGCACTTGAGTCATAAGAGGCGACTAAAAACGGGACAGGGGATGGGACTAGGAGTCCTGCTCCCTGTAGCCCCACAGGGGACATTCCAAAAAAAGTAAAGGCATAAGAGGGTCTAGGATTTTTCCAACCAGTACCCTAAGGTTTGGGTCTTTTAATGGGTGTGGATGTGGTACAGATGAGAGTAAAAGGGAAGAGATAGGTAGTATGTTTGTGAGAAGAAAGATGAATGTGTTGGCATTGAGTGAAACTAAGTTGTTGTTGTTGTTGTCGTTCCCTAGACTGTCTGTCCGAGCAGTCCCGTCTCCCCAAGGAATGCCATAGCCGAAACTGGGTTTTCCCACAAATCCTTTATAGAGCGTATGTTGTGTTGTTTGCGTGCATGATTGTGTATAATGCAGTCTTCCATTATGTGTTGTATGGTATGGGGTGAAGTGTTACATCCTGGGCAGCTGTTCACAATGCGGTCATCCAGCTGCAGCGTCTACGTCGTGGGACCACCCCCCAACCCCAAGAGTTGGGGGCCAAACGGCAGCAACCACCCCTGGCCACCGGCTCTACGCAGGTGGCACCGATCCCCAAGTGAAACTAAGTTGAAAGGGAGGGGAGAGTGTGAGTTTGGGAGAGTAGTTGGGAGGTTCTCAGGAGTGAAGAGGGGACAAGGGAGAGAAGGGGTGGCTATACTAGTAAGTTAAGAGATAGGTAAGCATGTAGTGGAGTGGAAGGAGGTTTCTCCAAGGTTGTGGATGAAGGTGAAGCTGGGAAGGGAGATGTGGGTTTTTGTAAGTATGGGCCTGGTAGTGATAAGAGTGTAGAGGAAAGGGAGGCTTTTTGGATAGATTTAAATGAGGGCATAGAGGGATTAGGGAGAAATGTCAATGTAGTGGTATTAGGAAATGAACCAAAAGACAGAGTGATTGGGAAGTATAGAGTTCGAGGGAAAAATCATAGTGGAGAGTTGATGGTGGAGATGTGTCTCAAAAGAGAGTTGATAGCAAATACAGTGTTTAGAAAGTCAAGCATAAATACACATGGGAGAAGGTGGTGGATGGAAGGGTGGCAGATAGAGTGTTAATGGACTATACAGTGGTGACCAGGAGTATGGTAGGAAGAATTAAGGATGTATATGTTCTAAGGGGAGAGAGTTGGGGATATCAGATCATTTTCTGGTGAAAGGTAAGTTGAGAGTGGAGGGTATGTGGAGAAAGAGGAAAAGGGTAGAAGGTAGGGAGGAAGTGAACTGCTTAGATGAGAAAGAAAAGGAGAAGGATTATAAGAATAAGCTGAGGGAGTGAAGAATAGAGTAGAACTAGGAGTGGAAGAGGAACAGGGATGGTTCAAGGAGGGAGTCATAAGGTGTGCAAAGATAGTGTATTGGAAAAAGGAAGAAATAGAAGGAAGGGTAGTGAGTGGTGGGGTGAGAAAGCAAAGAAGGGTGTAGAAGAGAAGAAATAGGCTTTCATAGATTGGTTACAAAATAGGATGAGGGAATCTTATGAGAGGTACAAAGTAAAGAGAAAAGAAGTAAAGCATAAGATAAATGAGGCAAAGAGGAGAGCAGATGTGAAATGGGGTAAGAATATGACAAAAAAAATTGAAAGTAATAAAAAGATGATTTGGAAAGAAATTAAGAGAGGATGAGGAGGCAAATCAAGTAGAGAAGAAAAGGTAAAAGGTGCAGATGCAGAGATGATAATGAAAGAGAAGGCAGTGAGAGGAAGGTGGGCAGAGTATTTTAGGGAATTGCTAAATGTGAAGGAGGATAGGGAGGGAAAGGTAGTTGCAGTGGGAAGCACTAAGAAAATGAGAGTAATGAGTGAGGAAAATGGAGAAGAAATAAGGAAAGATGAAGTGAAAGCAGCTGTTAAGATGATGAGAGCAGGTAAGGTACTTGGGTTAGATGGATGCCATGCAGAATGTCTAAAAAAAGGAGGCACAGCTATGGTGGACTGGCGGGTGAGGTTCTTTAATGATTGTTTGAGAGAGAGTAGAGTGCTGGAGGACTGGAGAAGTGCCTGTATAGTTCCACTTTACAAGGGAAAGGGGGACAAGTGTGAGTGTAGTAGTTTCAGAGGGATCAGCTTGTTGAATGTAGTTGGGAAGGCTTATGGGAGGGTCTTGATTGAGAGGATTAAGAGAGGAACAGAGGGAGTAATTGGTGAGGAACAGTGTGGGTTTAGGACAGGTAGGGGTTATGTAGATCAGATCTTTGTGGTAAGACAGATATGTGAGAAAGCTATAGGAAAGGGGAAGAATGTTTTTTGGGTTTTTATGGATTTGGAAAAGGCTTATGACAGGGTAGACAGGAAGGTACTGTGAGTGGTATTGCAGATATATGGGATAGGAGGAAAGCTGTTAAGAGCAGTCAAGAGTTTTTATGGAAGTAGTAGAGCTTGTGTTAGGATTAGAAATGGAGAGAGTGAATGGTTTGAGGTAAAGGTGGGACTTCATCAGGGATGTGTTATATCATCCTGGCTGTTCAATCTATACATGGATGGGGTGGTGCTAGAGGTGAATGCAAGGGTAGTGGGTCAGGGGTTGGAGATGATTAAAGAAAATAGAGAAAAGTGGGAAGTAAGCCAGTTGTTATTTGCTGACGACACTGCGCTTGTAGGAGGATCAGAGGAGGGATTGAGGAAGTTAGTGACAGAATTTGGGAAGGTGTGTGAAAGAAGGAAGCTGAAGATAAATGTGGGCAAATGTAAGGTGATGAGATGTACAAGGGGAGAGAATGGCAGCAAACTGGAAGTGAGTATTAAAGGAGAGAGACTGGAGGAAGTGGATAGTTTTAGATACTTGGGTGCAAATGTGGCAGGAAAGGGAGGAGAGGGGCTGGAGGTAGAATGTAGATTGAGAAAAGCAAGTAAATGCCTTGGTGGATTAAAAAGTGTAATGGGAAATAGACATCTGGGAATGGATGCTAAGAGTGATTGTGGATGCTAAGGAGTGATTGTGCCGACAGCACTGTATGGGGCAGAAGCATGGAACATAAGAGAGGAAGAGAGAAGGAGTTTGAATGTGTTTGAGATGAGGTGCCTGAGAAGTATGATAGGGGTTACTAGGCTAGAGTGAGAAATAAGGAAGTGAGGAGGAGAACAGGGGTGGAAAGAGAGTTGGGAGATAGGGTTGATGAAAGAGTATTAGGATGGTTTGGACAAATGGAAAGAATGAGTGAAGAAAGATTAGTAGAAGAGGTGTGGAAGGCAGATGTGGAAGAAGTGAACATGAGGGGACGTCCCAGGATGAGGTGGATGGATGGGGTAACAGGGACATTGGAAAAGAGAGGAATGTCTGTTGAGGAAGGACGGGAGAGAACAAAAGGTAGGGGTGAGTGGAGAAGGGTTGTGTATGGAGGATGCTGTGATGCATGAGGGGTAGTGGGTGGGGAATGGGGGGGTGAGGGAGTATGTAAGAGAAATAAATTGACACGGCCCGAAGGGATATCTCCCCGTCTTCTCCTTTTCTGCATGAGGGGATGGAGAGGGGGGGGTTGCCAAATTAATGAAGCAGCCTTGCTGTGGATGTGCTGTCTTGCAACACTACTTCAGACCCAGGGCAATGGACAAGATGCAGGGATGACCCGTCATTCAGGAGGGAAGAAGGTAGAGGGGAGTGGAGTATGTAGGGGATGAAGTGGGTGGGAGTGGTTTTCTATGCCCTTTTCTTTTGGCTACCTCCTGTGTAAGGGGGAAAAAAGCCTTTGGTAAATGTATGTGTGTATGTATGTTCAGCTGTGGTCCATATGGGTACTTCAAAACTGTCTTTAAATTATTGGTTGCATTTTAGCATACAGTCAGTACCCAAGATGCCAGGGGTAAGGATGGCCCTTTATCCACAAGGAATTAAGAGATTTCTAAAAGGGGAAACAAATGGGTGTGGAATGGGTGGAGGGTGAATGCATGTATCATACTGATGGTATTCTATTAAAGTACATTCACATGTAACACACACGTTACCTTAAATATAACCAATGTGACAACTTTTCATTCAGGAAAACAGCTGAGAAATGTAATAATACATAATAGGCTGTATATATGGTAAGACAGATTTTAAAAAATAAGGGTGACTATTCATGGGTTAATAGAAAAATGATTGCATCACCAGTGTTGATCCATTACAGTAGGCCTGAAAAATTAGGGCCTACTGTTTCACAAGATAAATGAAAAATTCTAGCTTTTATTTTGGCCACAAATAGTAGGTTGACTTTTATATAAAGTTGACTATTACGCAAGTATATATGGTATGATATGAGGATATGGGAATAGTAGTCTGTAAAGAACAGCTAGGTAAGTACAAGGTAAATAAGTACTAATTCACTCATTTACATACAGTATTTCTCTTTTCCCATCATTTCCTTCATTTTTCTGACAAGAAAATCTCTTTGTTGTACAATAATTCTTATAGTTTTATTTCAGGACAATTTTTTAAAAATATGAAATGCATGAATGTAGTGTAGTATTACATGTGGTAATCCTTAATATGTCTATGAAGCCTGAGGTATAGAGGAGAGGTATTTCATCCAAAAAATAGTTCATTTACTCTATACCCCATTAATACTGGACTAGCTTTGCCATGGGTTATAGGGTGAGAAGTATCAATTTTACCATAAATAGTTTACTAGTGTAATTCTCTTTCTTCATTAAAAACATGTTTACAATGATGTATACTATTCTGACACAAAGGTAATAATAATTGTCATTATATTGTTTCTTTACACTATTTTAAGTTTATTCAGCCCGGACAGAAACTATCATAGTCTTAGGTGATAGTAAAAAAAAAAAAAAAAAAAAAAAATTATATATATATATATATATATATATATATATATATATATATATATATACAGACGCTCCTCAACTTACGTTTTAGTTACGTTCCGAACGGCCAAATGTAATGTGAAAATGAACTCAAGTTGTTACAGTACGTTCCAGTAATATATGACCGTTCATACTGTACTATACATCCATAAATTCTATTAACGTATCTTATGAAATACCCCTAAATCATTAATTATAAACATAACATTGTAAAATAATAACATTAATTTCAAATAGATTAAATTCAAGCAACATAAAATGAGATGGTGGAGGAGGAGGGGGAGGAGGAGGAGGCAAGGCACGTTCAGTCTATCGTTTGTGCCATGTAAACAATGGACCCAGCATCATGCATAAGTATAGTTTGAATGTCTTGTACTACAGAGAGCACGCTAAACTCAAAAATTCACTCAAAAAATTTTTTTTTTTACAATTTTTTTTTACAGTCAGCTCAAACGTAAAATAAAAAAAACATAAAATGAATGAAGGTAAGTAGAGGAGCGTCTGTATGTATGTATATATATATATATATATATATATATATATATATATATATATATATATATGTATATACAAACAGTTTTAATTTGAGTTTTCTCTCATCTTTATGGATGAATTAGTTGCAAAAAATGTTAGGATTATCAATTGAAATCAAATAGACTATGGTTGAATAAAAAGACAGTCATAATCATGAAGAAGGAAACCATGAAGTAAGAATAATGTTGGGACAAAAGAGCTTATTTGTTAATATTAATTGATTCTTAAGGACTTCAGAATCTAAAGCCTATAAGAATCAGTTAGATTATAGGCTATTTAGCTTTAGTAATGGTTTTGATATGTTTTAGCTATCCAGTATGTGAATTAAAATACCTGGTAATCTCCTCTATGCTAGTGGTTGTTTAGCTAGTTTCTGATGTGCGGTACTACAAGTGTATTGATACCTAAGACGTGTACGTTATGTGTTGTCTGCATGCGGCCAGGAGTGCTTCCACGCGCTCATGGGGGGACACACACCGCCATTTGACCGTCGACTCAATGAAAGGGCTCGGGTAACATTGTCTTTTGTCCTTCATTTTATTGTGCCATACTAGAATTTTACCTAGAATTGGATTACCCTATTCAATCCAGATTTGTGATTGTCTTTTGTATAAGTAGAGTGAGCAGGGCATATCCAAAGAACCAAGTACAGCTATTTCAATCATTTGGAATGACTAGGGATTTGGTATTTATTATATGTTTCCATTATTTTACAGTGAGCAAATTCAAGGAATCAGTATAACGTCATTGCATGTTGTGTTTGATTTATTATAGTATTTGATATATGTGTTGAAATGGGAATATTTTTTTTGAATGTGCACTATCTAACTGTAAGGTAGTTTACAATGATTATATTTTCATTGGTGCACTGGAATTCTTGCATCTTCTCTTTCAGACCCTAGATTGTGAGGAAGAGTTTTTGGTGGCAGCTAATAGTGACATTGCCCAGTTGTGTGCAGAAAATATTATTCTTTGGCAGCATTTTCTCTCTGTCTGCCTTAATTCAGAACCCGTGAGGCAGCACCTAGCCAAGCAGCATCATATTCAAAGAGTAAGTATAACATCAATACTTCCAGTGTGTACTTTTCATCATCTCTCATGTCCTCAATCTTGCTTGTACATATTGCTTTATACTGTCCTTACTATTTATAATAGCTTTTGTACATACATGGGAAAAATTCTACAATGAAGAGACACAAGTGAAAGAAAAATGGGTGATTTTGATGGAAATTTATAATTGAATGGATAAATATGTACGAAGACAGAAACGGGAAAAGGTGTATATTAAATGCTGCTTTAACAGAAGGTGCAGTGAAGCAAAAGATAAGAGATAAAGCTTGGAAAAGATAACCTGGAAAGTGGCAATTATTGTCGGGTTAATAAGACGCGTGGATGCCCATACACAGTCTTTATTATTGTTATGCAAGGTTTGCCAACGTATACATTAAGCATGAACATCTACATGCGCAACAGCAATGGTAATAAGAGTAATATGAAAAGCAATAATACAATACCCCTCCTCAAGTTTATAAAATCTCTAAATAAACTTATTAGCAAATAACAGTTTACTAATTCCCGAATAAGCTGCAAAAGAGAGCATATTGATGACATATCAAACTAGAGTAAACCTTTAGAGTCAAGAACCAAATTAGATACTATACTTGCGATACATACACAAAACAGTTTTATCCTGTTTCAATAATAAATCATCTCAGGTTGTACATTGGGTTTAGACACTCTGCCGGACCTTCTAACTTTAGTTTGTGATGGGCTAGGTACACTAGGTTTAGTACTAGGACAAACAATAGATGTAGATGCACCTTTAGGAATATCACTGACATATATGGAATCATCAGAAGAACCGAGCAGGGTGGGAGTCCCTTCTTTGGATTCATTGTTAGGCAATTTACTGTGTTCACCTGTGTGTATGAGAGAGTGTCTGTTCCTTCTTATTATGGAGCCTGCTTCAGTCAGGACTTTGTATGATCTCGGTTGAGTCAGTCTCTGTGTTACTTCTCCATAACGTTCTTGGTCTCGTATGTATACTTTATCACCTGCTTGAAGAGCTGGCAATGTCTGGATACGATGGTGGTTGTTGTAGTTCTTTGAGTATTTCTCTCTATAGAGTTCCTCTTTTTCTAGTAAATCATCTTGGTTATATCCCTTTGGTATCAATGTATCAGGGAGTACTGGCAGCTTTGTTCTGATTTTTCTACTCATCAGTATTTCACTTGGGGTCAAACCATTTCTAAGTGGAGTTGAACGATAAGCAAGTAGTCCTAAATAAGGGTTAGCATTCTTTTTAAGGATGTTTTTAGCTGTCTGGACTGCCTGTTCTGCCTCCCCATTTGCCTGTGGGTGTAGGGGTGATGAAGTAACATGGGTAAACCCCCAACACTTGGCAAATTCTTTGAACTCATGGCTGGAGTACTGAGGTCCATTGTCAGATACAACAGTTTCAGGAATTCCATGTACAGAGAAAATATCTGCCAGAGCTGTTGTGACTGCAATCGTTGTTGTGTTTTTCAGTTCTCTGAACTCAAACCATCGACTGGAATAATCAACAGCAATGATGTATGACTTACCCTCTAATTCAAAAAGATCTGTACCAATTCGGCTCCAAGGTTTGCCTGGAAAGGACATTGGTAAGAGAGATTCCTTTGGTTCAGGTCATAGCTTAGCACAAATATGGCACTTGTTAACCATAGATTCTATCTGCTTTGTGATGAGAGGCCACCAAATTGAGTAACTTGCTTGTCCTTGGCACTTAGTAATTCCTAAATGACCTTCATGTAAAGCATTTAGAATTTCTAGCTGTAGAGAGGTTGGAACAACAATACGGTTGTTGAACATAAGTAGTCCTTGGTTGACTGTCAAATGCTGTTTTATCTCCCAATAGGGTTTCAAGAGTGGCTGAGAAGGCATTAGTGAAGGCCACCCGTCAAGGCAATAAGCATGTACTTGTTTGCAGATGGCATCTGCTTGTTGAGGTGCTTTGATCTCTCCCAGGCGTCGTTCTGTAGCAGGGATAACTTGAAAATTACCCTCTTGACTTTCTTCTACTTCTTCTATAAGCTCTAGATCTGCTTCTGTAGGAAGACTTGTTGGAGCACGCGATAAAGCATCAGCGGTGTTCTGATGAACACCTTGTACATATGTCACTTCTGGCGAATATCTTGCTAGTCGAAGACGAAAGCGAAGAATTCTAGGCGGAAGTTTTGACAAATCAGTACCTGAGAGCAAAGGCACTAAAGGGCGGTGATCTGTCTCAAGCTTGAAAACTTTTCCTAAAATGTAGTTCTTAAACTTTTCGCAAGCCCAAGTAGCTGCTAAAGCCTCTTTTACAATGACTGCATACCTCTTCTCAGTGTCACTGAGCGATCTTGAAGCATAAGCAATAGGACGACGGTGCCCTGTGTCATCCACTTGTATAAGAACAGTGCCAATGCCGTCTTGACAAGCATCTGCAGCAATAATACATTTCTTGTTTGGATCATAATGGGCTAGGATCTCTGTTGACACAAGTTTCTTCTTGATTGTTTGAAATGCAGCTTCTTGTGGTTGGTCCCAGAACCATTGTTGACTTTTCCTTAAAAGCTGGCAAAGTGGTTCATTTACACTGGCCAAATCAGGAATGAACTTAGCGAGCTGATTAACCATACCGTTGAATCTTTGTAATTCTGTAACATTCATTGGTCTTGGGAAATCTTGGACAGCTTTGGTTTTTCCTGGATCTGCTTCAATGCCTTTCTCTGAAATGATGTGGCCCAAGAATTTCATGTGTCCTTTCGAAAACTCGCATTTGTCGTTTAGGGTGATTCCTGCTCCCTGTAGTCGACGTAACACTTCTTGAACTCGATTGTCATGAATCTCCTGTGTGGGCCCATGGATGAGGATATCATCCATGTGGCAAACAACTCCTTCCAAACCTTCCAGTATGGTTGACATGGTTCTTTGAAAGATTTCAGGGGCAGAGCTAATGCCGAAGGGCAAACGATTGAAGCAATAATGCCCAGATGGAGTCACAAATGTTGTTAGCAATCTTGATTCTTCATCAAGTGGTATCTGCCAGTATCCAGAGTTGGCATCAAGTTTTGTAAAAACTTTACTACCTCGTAACTTGGCAAGATTCTCGTCCACACTGGCCATAGGGTGTACTTCTCTCTTCACGGCTTTATTCAAAGGTGTCAGATCCACACAAATTCTCACATCTCCATTAGGTTTTACAACGTTAACCATCCCTGAGCACCACTCTGTAGGAACAGTTACAGGTGAAATGACTTTTTGGTGAACCATGGACTGTAGTTTCTCTTTGACTTTAGGTAACAGAGGATGTGGTACATGTCTTGGAGTATAAAGGCAATGAGGAGTAGCATCTTCGTGCAAAGAATTTCTGTATGTAGACTTGAGTAACCCTAATCCTTTAAAGAGCTTGGGAAATTCTTCCTTGAAATTTACTGCATTTTCTATGCTATACACTTCTTTAGCAGGTTTCAGCAGTTCAAGAGCTTCAATAGCTGATTTGGACAAAAGATTATTACCCTGACCTGTCATAACATACACATTTTCTATATGTCTCCTATCACCTAATTCAAGCACAGCATCTACAATTTTCCCTTCAATAAGGGGGATTGAGATTCACTTCCCCTGGTCCTCAGAAGTCACTAGCTGCTGGCGTGAGGTTACACTCTTTAAACCAAGGTGTTTTGTCACTAACAATTGTCACTTTGGATCCACAATCAAGTTTAAAGTTAGTCACTTTCCTATCTATTGTGACATCAACTGACCAAAAATTCTCACTAGCAGATTTGACTTCCCCTAACATAAAAGAATTATCTACAATTTCATCACAATCATCGTCTATTTCAAATATAGATTTTGAAAAATGGCAAACTGAAGCATAATGGCCTACTTTCGAACACTTGTGGCATTTAGAATCTCTGGCTGGGCAGTTTTTCTTGAAATGTTTGTCATTATTGCCACACCATTAGCACCTGGAAGAGCTAAAACCAGACGTTTTATTTGGAGATTCACCTCTCTTCTTTCCTGTCTGTTTCGGTTTCGGTGCCTCATGTACATTTTCATTCAGGTTTCTTTTGTGCACTGGTTTCCTCGTTGAAGATGTACTGGTACCTTTCCGCTTATTCATGTACTCTACTGTAGCTTCCAATTTACCTGTAATTACTTGCTTGTGTGTTCTGGAGATTTCTGCTGCTCGAAGACTTTCAATCACTTTGTCGAGGCTTGGGACTGGCCGTTCATGGAGTAGTCGTTCTCTCCCTGCCTCATCCGATGTACCAACCACAATTCTGTCACGAATGAGAGAGTCTTTCAAGGTTTCAAACTCACATGATTCGCTTAGTTGTCGAAGACGGAGCACATACTCATTTACTGATTCGTTGCTCTTCTGAATGGCAGAGTTGAACAAAAACCGTTCATACAAGACATTTCGCTGGGACACAAACTGCTTCTGCAACTCTTCAATAATCCTAGCAGGTTTCTTCTTGTCTTCCTCTGACAGCGTAGGAAGAGAATTCATAACTTTTTTGCACTCAGGTCCCATGACAGAACAAAGTGTGGCAGCAACAATTTGCATTCCCTCAGGGTTATCTGTTCCATCATCTTTTTTCAATTTTGACCTCAAATTAGTAGCGATCATGTAGTAGTGCCATGAATTTTCAAAATCATTCCAGTTCTCCACTACATCCCCTTTTAAAGACATAGGTGGGGGTGCTGGAATCTGGTATTTTGACATTTTAGATTATTTTTCCTCGAGAATGTTATTCGCGACGCTGTCACCTACACGGTCACTGCTATGGATGACGTCTACGTCGTCAAACGCCAGGGCGGAACCCTCTACGGTTTCGGAGGTTAAATTAAGAAAATATGTCATTCACTGTGGCCTAATTTTCGTCTTCAGCAGTAGGAAGTAGGCCTACACTGTTCACGATTACCCTAGGGTAGCATAATATTGTCAGCACTTCATATGTGAATGTTCTGCGATCGTCTGATGTGGGCGGTTACGTAAACAAAACGAGGGGAACTTTATGTAATATCTGAGGGATATGTTGATTCACATGCCCTTTTCTCCGAACTCTGCAGTCTGGCACGATTTTCACACGCAATTACAGGAAAGATGTCTATTTTCTTCGTAATGTTCCCATTCCAGGATGTTCACTGAAGTTTATAGCGTATCTTTCGAGACGTGGTTTCTTGATACTTGACTAAAAATACCTAAATAGTAAAAAAAAAAAAAAAAAACACGCTGCCGCCATGTCGGGTTAATAAGACGCGTGGATGCCCATACACAGTCTTTATTATTGTTATGCAAGGTTTGCCAACGTAAACATTAAGCATGAACATCTACATGCGCAACAGCAATGGTAATAAGAGTAATATGCAAAGCAATAATACAACAATTATATATCAATCAAAGGAATGAATATGTAAAAGTGCACAGAGAGGAAAAAAGAATCTATGAAAAAGGCATAATAGAAAAATGTAAAGATGAACCTACACTATTCTATAGATATGTCGATGGTAAACTAAAAAACAAAGAGGAAATGGTGAAATGACATCATGGAAATATAGAATACATAGAAGATTTAGAAATGGGTGAAGTCATGAACAATCACTTCAAGTTGGTTTTCACTTGAGAAAATGTACAGCATTGGGATGAAGGGCAAGAAGTGTGATCCCCCCATGAGGGAAATAATAATAACACAAAAAGAAATAATGGATCATTTAATGAACCTTGATGTCAGGAAATCACACAGCCCAGATGGAATTGCAAATTGGATACTAAAAGAATGTAAAGAAGAATTAATGGACAAAATATATAATATAATAAGTTGCTCACTCAAAGAAGGAAAAATACCAAAGGACTGGAAAAATGCCAATATTGTATCAATATATAAAGGAGGAAACAAGGAAGACTGAAAAAATTACAGACCGGTTTCTCTTACTATCATTGTAGCCAAAATTTGTGAAAAAGTTACTAAGAACAAATAGATAAATCATCTGGAAGAAAATATACTAAACACAAGACAATTTGGATTTAAACAAGGAAGATCATGTGCCACAAATATGATATGTTTCTACTCAAGACTGATATAATACAAGAGATAGATGTGCTTTCCTAGACTTACAAAAAGCCTTCAACAAAGTACCACACAAAAAATTAAGAAAACTGGGAACCATAGATGGGATGCAAGGTAAATTACTGAACTGCATGGAGGATTTCTTGCATGAAAGGAAAATGAGGGTAGTGCTCAGAGAAAAAAGTTCAACTTGGGAAGAGGTAATTAGTGGAGTTCCACAGGGATCAGTATTGGCTCTAATAATGTTTGCTATTTATGTGAATGACATGGATGAAGATGTGGAATGTTACATGAGCTTCTTAGCTGATGATGCAAAATTGCTGAGGAAAGTGAATACTGAAAAGGATTGGGAATCGTTACAGAAAGATCTGAACAAGGTTTGGAAATTGAGGCAGAAGTGGGAAGTGGACTTCAACATCAAGAAATGTAGCATGATGGAATTTGGAAAATATAAAAAAAGAATATCAGGAAAGTATAAAATTGGTATAAAGGATTTAAGAAAGTGGAATCTGAAAAAGACCTGGGAGTAATCATCACAAATGACATGTCTCCTGATAAGCAGATAAACAAAATTGTTGGAGAATCCTACAACTTGCTAGGATCAATAAAGATGGCTTTTACCTACTTGGATGAAGAAATGGTGAAGAAAATACTAGTCACACTGATAAGGCCTGAACTGGAGTATGCTGTGACACTATGGTCACCCAGTACCAAAATGAATATAAAGAAAATTGAAAGAATCCAGAGAGCAACTACAAAGATGGCCCCAATACTTTCAAAACTGTCATATGAGAAGAGATTATCAGAATTGAAATTACTGACCCTGAAACAAAGAAGAGAAAGAGGGTACTTGTTAATGATCTATAGAATCATGAAAGGCACAGAAATCCTTGATAGAGAAGACTTACTAATTTGGGATAAGAGAATTACAAGGGGACATGAAAGGAAACTCAAAAAGCACAGTTACAGAAAAGATTGATAAAAAACAGCTTTCCAAACAGAGTAATGGATGTCTGGAGCAAACTGAACTAAACAATAGTGTGTACAAACAATATACATAAATTTAAGAGCAAACTACACCCTGCGAGATACAAAGACTGGACACCATGAGCATAGCTCCCCTTTCTGTAACATCAATCAAATCAGCCATCCTAAATCCACTGCTGAACAAAGGCCTCCATAGTATTCCATGAATCACACGACTGCGCCATCCTCTGCTACTTCACTCCTGCAATCTTCTCTATCTCGTCTCTCCACCTTCTGTCTGGTCTCCCTCTTCCACACTTCCTATCTCACGACGTTCACTCAGTAACACACTTGCTCAATCGCTCATTAGTCATTCGCACTAACTTAACTGCCCAGTTCCACTTCCTTTCTTTTACTGCCTCTACAATATATTTCACTCTAGTCTGCTCTCTCACCCAACTTGCTCTCTTTCAGTTTCTCAGTGTTATTCCCACCATAGATCTCTCCATTCTCTTCTGTGCAGTCCTTAGCTTTGTTTTCATTGCCTCCATCAGTTTCCAAGTCTCACACCTGTAGATTATTGCTGGTAGAATGTATTGATTGTAAACTTTATGTTTCAAACATAAAGGTAGAGAGCCTCTCAGGATTTTATTATACTTACCAAACAGTTTCCAACCAATTGTAATGTGTCTTTTTATTTCATTATCATGATCTTTCGTCACTTTCACCATCTGGCCTAAATAATTATACTTCTGGCGCAGCGAATTACTATGCTGCGCATAGGGGAAAACGTAGCGGGTGCCCTCTTAGCCCTCTTACATAACATAAACAAACGCGTGAGGGGAAAGGATCCACTGAGTACTTGGTGCTACGTTTATTTGACGATAGGAAAGGCTTTCTCCTTTACAAGAGGCATTTTCCTCTTCACATTAAAGGTGTTGCCATTGAAACTTTGGGAACAGAAGAAATTTTTAGAGGAGGAGGAGGAGGAGATGAAAAATGAGTTGGCCGGAAGGGAGGGGTGTGTACACCTTAGGCGTTTTGAACCAGACTGGCGCCTAGAAGTGTGATGTGACATCACAAACGGCAACCGGTCTTACACACCTTCTTAATTCTAATTCTTAAAGTGAACATTGTACAAATAATGCGATGTTATCTTGCGACATAGCTTGCAGACAACTTACAAAGGTGGGATTTCGAACAGATGAGGTCTCTGTTCGAAATACACTTAAAATTAAAGCATTACAAAAAAAAAATTGAAACCCCTTCCGAGGGGAAACGAGCCTTACGACAAAAAATATGTAAACATGGAGGTACACGGAATTATAAAAAAAAGCCCCGTTACTTCTCGTAACGGCACACTCCCTTCCTAATTTTCTAGGGGGAAATTACAAAATCTATTGACATAACAGTACAAGCTCAGAAATGGGTCTTACATATTCATGAGCCTTGTTGTTTACCAAAACTCTTACTTGGACTTTCCTGACTAAACCATCCTTGCTAGGGAATACTTTAATTACAATACCCAAGGGCCACTGTCCTTGGGGACACTCTTGATTTTTCACCAACACTACATCATCCACCTTTACATTTGGAGAGGAATTAACCCACTTTCTTCTAGGTTGCAAAGAGGAAAGATACTCTTTCTTCCATCTCTTCCAGAATTCCTCAGCAAGGTGATGTACATGCTTCCATTGTGTTTTGTATACTGCCTTAATATCTATCTCTTCAGGAAGAGTTACAGGAATATCAGTTTTCTGAGTGAGAAGGATAGATGGAGACAAAACGAAAGGACTACTAGGGTCCAATGAAACAGGAACTAAAGGTCTGGAATTCACGATCTTACATACCTCCGCAAAGAAGGTTACTAACACCTCATGTGGTGGTGGTTAGTCAGTATTACATTCATGATGTTGCGGACTATCCCAACCATACGCTCCCATGCTCCACCCATGTGAGAAGCATGAGGAGGGTTAAACAACCAAGTGCAACCTTGACTTGACAAGAAACTATTGACATTACCACCTTCATTGGTAATGGCAAGCAAATTCAGTGCTTTGACAGCACCTACAAAGTTCGTGCCTCTGTCAGAACGCATCAGTTTAACTGGGCCACGAATACAGATGAATCTCTTTAAGGCATTAATGAAGGAAGAAGTACTCAATTCTTCTACAGTCTCTATATGGATAGCTCTGGAAACAAGACAGGTGAACAGAACGCCCCATCTTTTACTTTCGAGGAAGGAACTTCTAGTGCGCCGCGTTTTTATATGCCAGGGGCCAAAGAGGTCAACTCCTACATAAGAAAATGGCGGATTGGGAGTAAGTCTGTCAATGGGCAAGTCTCCCATCTTCTGAACACATACCCCACCTCTTACCCTTTTACAGGTGACGCATTTAGAAATGACCTTAGAGATGGTACGTTTCCCTCCCAAAATCCAGAAACCACCTGTACGGATGGCTCCTTCTGTAATCACTCTCCCTTGGTGGTGCACTGTCTCATGGTAGTGACGGATCAACAACAAGCCTAAGTGGGATTCCTTTGGAATAATAATAGGCTTTGCAAGCATACCAAGTACATCGCTGCCTTGACTCAACCTGCCTCCTACACGAAGTAGGCCCTTCTGGTCTAAATAAGGAGACAGAGATGCAATGGGACTGGAAGGAGATAAACAAACTTCACTTTGCAATTTAGTCGTGGCAGACGAGAAATAATCCCTTTGGTATATCTGAACAATGAGATCAGCTGCATCTTCTAGTTGATCGGGCGACTTATGTTTGTTGCACATATGCCAACCTGAACAACACTTGTTACCTTGTTTGAAAGAACGGGCTATATGCTTAAGGAGAGCTACCGCTCTTACAAGTCTCCTCCAACAGGAGAAATTAGAGAACCTCTGAGCTAATGACACAACTGCAGGTTCTACATTGCTCTTGTTTACACTAACAAGGGGTTCAGACTCAATTGTGTAGTCTGATACCTTCACTTCTTTATCTGTCTCAGGGCTTACAAGAGGAAAACTTCCACGGATGGATACAACATCCTCAAATAAGCATGAGGGACCTGACAACCATTCACTCTGATTTAGGTCGGTTATTTCGAGACCACGGGTAGCCAGGTCTGCTGGATTACAATCCGTAGGTACATAATGCCATTGGGTAGGTTCGGTGGACGACCTAATGTGGTCTACTCTGTTACTTATGTAGACATGAAATCTACGCCTTTCATTATGAATATAGCCTAAGACAATCATGCTGTCAGAATAGAAATGCCTTGCGTCAAAGGTTTTGTCTAAGCAATCTGTGATGGAATTACTGAGATTAACTGCCATCACTGCAGCACACAACTCTAACCTGGAAATAGTATGACCATGGTTGGGAGCTACTTTAGCCTGTCCCCTCACAAAACACACCTGGTAGCTTTTGGTATCACTAAAAACTTTAAGATATGATACAGCTCCTACTGCTACTCTGGAGGCATCTGAAAAGGTATGAAGCTCTATCCTGTGAGCTTGAGACAAAGAAATACTAGCGAACTGACGATTGATGCTTATGTCCTTGAGGTTCCTTAAGGACGTTAGCCATCTGGACCATTTGGTGTGGATCTTAGCTGGTATGGGTTCATCCCAACCACACTTTAGATTGGTTATCTCTCTCAGGAGTAGTTTTCCCACTATTATTACTGGAGCTAAGAACCCCATGGGGTCAAACAGACTGTTTACAACAGACAGTATTCCTCTTTTCGTCAAAGGCTTGTCTGAATCCATGAATCTGTATATGAAAACATCCTTTTGGATATCCCATAAGAGGCCTAGGCTAGACTGCATAGGCATAGAGTCAGAAGTTAGGTTCAGCTCCTGAAGGTTATCAGCCAGCTCACTGGTGGCAAACTTTTCCAGCACTTCCTTACTGTTGGAAGTGATCTTGTGCAAGCGCAAGCGTCCTCCTTCTTGGAGTGCTGACTTAGAGTCTTGGATTAACTTGTAAGCAGTCTCTGCATCTGGCAGAGATGCTAACCCATCATCCACGTAGAAATTGTTCTCTATGAAATAACGAACTTCAGGAGAGGCATTTTCTACAGACTTACGCAAGCCATAGGTGGCAATGGCGGGAGATGGAGTGTTTCCAAAGACGTGAACAGTCATCCTATACTCAATCAACCTTTGATCAGGGTCGTTATCCTTGTACCAGAAGAATCTGAGGTAATCTCTTTGCTCAGTCTTCACTTTGAAATTGTAGAACATCTGTTCTACATCAGCTGCCACTGCTACAGCTTCCTGACGGAAATGCAGAAGAATCCCGAGAATGCTGTTTGTCATATCAGGACCTGACATCAGCATATCATTTAGGGAGAACTCTCTGGATTTGGCAGAAGAGTCGAACACAACTCTGATCTTGTCAGGTTTCTTAGGGTGGTATACCCCAAACAAGGGAAGATACCAGCACTTCTGATCAGACTTCAATGGTGGTGCAACCTCAGCATGCCCACGATCTAACATCTTTTGCATGAAGGCCATCATATGCTGACGTTTTTCAGGCTTTGTGCTGAGGCTACGATGGAGAGACAGTGTGCGGTGCCACACAAAGTCTCTATTATTACTGGTGGCTACAACATTAGGACGGAAAGGCAGTGGCGCGACCCAATGGCCACTTTGATCCTTGCGGAACTCTGAGTTCATGACATCTAAGAACTTCCTGTCTTCAATCGACAGGGCAGTCTTGTCATCATCTTTGGTTACTTTGAACAAATCATCCTTTACTTCAGAGACATGAATCTGGTTACCACATGGTGCGACTATAGAGGGACGTCTATCATGTACAAAGGATGTTTTGAAACTGCTAATGACAGAAGGCATACAAGTGCCATGGAGACACACTTCCCCAATGATTGCCCATCCCAGACTGGTCTGTTGAGCTAGAGGGGCATTGACAGGTCCGATTCTCTGGTCAAAAATGTAATGGGCTGAAGGTACATCTCGACCAATGATGAGTAGAATCTCAGCCTCGGGAACTAGAGGCGGAATACATTCAGCCAGGTCGGACAGATGGGGATAGCCGTGAGCTATGGCAGGAGTGGGTATCTCTTCTCTCACATTCGGAATGCTGTCACATTCCACTAGCAGAGGAACATGTACCTCATGTGAGTTATGCCACGACACGATGGTGTAATTTTTGGTGGTGCACCCAGAAGCGCCCGTTACACCTGCACAGGTAGCTAGACGATATGAAACTCGTTTGCTCTGCTTGTCAAACAAATAAAAAAACTCAGACCTTGCTAAAGAGCAATTGCACCGGTCGTCTAGGATGGCGTAACACCACACCCCGAGCTCTGGCTTACTTTCAGGATAAACTTTCACCAAGAAGGTCTTGGCACAGGACTTACTCATGGAGGTGGGGTTACTGCATATCAAGGTACACTTTGAATTGACAGCAGCGTCCTCCCCTCCATGAGTCTTTACTACAGGAGTAAGAACATTGGGAAGCGACACTTGGTTGACTACAGGGGCGCGAGGTGTCTTATCTTGAGCAGCCTCCCTTCCTTGCTGTGTTACAGCTTGAATGGAATTTCCTTTTTGTCTGGGTCCATCGTAGTGTAAGGCAGCCACGTGACTGGAGGCCTTACAGAGCTTGCAGAACAGTCTTTGTCTGCAGCTGGAGGGAGGATGGTCATCTTTGCAACATCTAAAGCATATACCTTTATCACTTAAGAAATCCTTCCTTTCGCTGACAGACAGGGTACGGAAGGCCCTGCAGAAATTCAAATCATGCACCTCGGCATTATGGAAAATACAGAATCTCTCTTTTTCTGCCTTTCCTTGATCGGTGGAACTAGCAGTGTTAACTGACCTGTCAGCAACCGCGATCGTCTTACTACCACTGGACAGTGTGGTGTCGGTCTTCCTCACGTGTACTTGGGGAAACTTAGAGGAATGTGGCTTCTCTGCTTTCATAAACCTGTCACCCGGGTCATGAAAGGTGAAACATGGATTATTCTTGACCTTTGCCGTCTCCTTCACAAACTCTACAAAGAATGTGAAGGGTGGATACGGTACACCATAGGTGGTCATGTAGTTCGAGGCTTTGCCAACCCACTTCTCTTGTAAATAGGATGGGAGTTTATTGACAATAAGATTGATGCCTGAATAGGTATCATAATAGGCAAAGGGAGTACTGTAGACCGGGTCTGCCTTCAAAGCTTCTATATGGAACAGGATGTCACACAGGTCAAATAACTTGGAGGTATCTTTAGGTGCTAGCTGGGGTAAGACGGCTAACTTCTTTTTAATCGAAGTCTCAACGATCCCAGGGGCAGCAAACCTATCATCTAAGCGTTCCCAGATTCTATTGCACGCCCTGTTTGGATCATTTGCATTGGAGGCTCTGGTCGCACGGGCCCATCTTTTCGATTCAGGCCCTAGGTGCTTAACTAACAGATCCATTTCCTCCTTGCGTGAGATATTCAACTCTCGCACGACTTCGCTGAAACTCTCTCTCCAGACAGCATAATTTTCAGGAGTGTCATCAAAATTAGACAGTCTACCAAGAAGTAATTCCTTCCGCATGAGGAACTTAGTTACATCAACACAATTAGAGGGTGTTCCCGACCCATGACACGTACTACAAGGAGGTTTTACTATAGGTTGGGACACAGAAATGCTATGATTAGCAATGGGTTGCTGTGCAAGTTGCACAGGCTTCACGTTGGCTTCCTCACTGTGAGGTTCAACACTGGATGGAATATTGTTCACAGGCTGTGAGTTAACTCTGAGATCGGAACAGGGCTTGAAAACAGGACTTTTAGGGTTCAAGCCTACCGGATCTTTCTGACTAGCGGAAACATCAACTATACCACCCTGCTGTTCCACATATAGCTGGGTGCGGGTAGCAACTGTTTCTTTTAGTTGGTCCCATTCACTGCATGTTTCCCAATCATTGTCGGCTCCTAAGTGCCTAAGTTCGGCTTCGGCTACTTCCAACTCCTTTTGCTGTGCCATAACTTTGAACTTGGCCAGCATTTCAGCCTCTTCTCTTGACCTTTGAGCTTCCTTGTCAGCCTTTTCTTTTGCCCTTTGAGCTTCCTTTTCAGCCCTTTCTTTCATAAGCTGATCTTCTTGCTCGGCAAACTTGACTCTAATACGAGCGGTCTCCACCTTGGCTCGTTGCCTCCTTGCAACACTAACACTGGTGCTACTGGAACGACCTGACCTAACCGACTTTCTCGAACTGCCCTTCATGGAAGGGGGTACACAAAACTCAGAGTGGTCGGCGAGGGATAAAGGAACTTGACTGGACTTCGGGTCATCTTGTAAAAACGGTTCAGTGTGGTGTTCCTCTTCCGTGACTTCAACTGAGGAAGAGGATGCATAATTACTGATTGCCTGACGAAAAGATGCCTGAAAATCCCTGTCTTCATTCTTCACTAATTCAGCACGAGCCAGACTTTCTGAAGTACGTTCACGCGTTAAATATTCCAGATACTTTTTTACAGTATCCTGGTACACAGCGTGGGCCTGGTACAACCAAGGACTACGATTCGGGTCCTCTAATAAGGCCTGTACTCCATCTCTACTCGCCTTTACCCTTTCTTCATATTGGTCAGTTACTCTATGATAACCTTCTTGTCCTCCGGCCGTGAGAGTCCTTACTCTGTTAGAGACGGGTCCCTCATCCATACTGTGAGTGGAGGACATATTGCCAAGCGGGAGAAACAGCGAGAGACAAGACTGAACAATGCTAAGGATGGCAAGGAGAAAACTCAAACTTAATCGAAAACCGCAGAGTAAGATTACACAGACACTCCTACTAAACGATGGTTGAGGTAGACAACAACAGATTAAACCCTACATTTGGTTCAATCTAAAAATGCACATTACTGGATGCTTATATTAAACATACAGGACAGGTTTTTAGGCAAGGTAGCCTTGCCTTCAAAAGGAAAAAACATGCTTACATAAATACGATAGGGGTCTGTTATGTAAACACTGGTGGGACTTGGCGCCCATATGTTGTTGCCACATCAACACTTGCGCGCCGATACGAATACTAAGACAACACAAGATCACTACACTTAATTTCCGCGTCGGCCACTACACTTAGTTTCCCGCATCGGCAACTTCACAACACTACGCATACACTTGCAACTTAATGCTCGCGAAACACTAGCGACACTTGATTGTCGCTTGTTGTGGTGACGACGAGGCGAATCTAGACGTGGCAACAGTGGACAGGGCGTGGTCGACACTCGAAACATGGACATGGCATACTGCTAAGGTTACCTTCCTTCGCAGCGACTTCTCTCTTCATTCACCTCTTCACGAAGGCGATTATCTTTCATTTCATTGGCAGGGAGCGCCACTGTACTCATTTTTCATTCTGGCGCAGCGAATTACTATGCTGCGCATAGGGGAAAACGTAGCGGGTGCCCTCTTAGCCCTCTTACATAACGTAAACAAACGCGTGAGGGGAAAGGATCCACTGAGTACTTGGTGCTACGTTTATTTGACGATAGGAAAGGCTTTCTCCTTTACAAGAGGCATTTTCCTCTTCACATTAAAGGTGTTGCAATTGAAACTTTGGGAACAGAAGAAATTTTTAGAGGAGGAGGAGGAGGAGATGAAAAATGAGTTGGCCGGAAGGGAGGGGTGTGTACACCTTAGGCGTTTTGAACCAGACTGGCGCCTAGAAGTGTGACGTGACATCACAAACGGCAACCGGTCTTACACACCTTCTTAATTCTAATTCTTAAAGTGAACATTGTACAAATAATGCGATGTTATCTTGCGACATAGCTTGCAGACAACTTACAAAGGTGGGATTTCGAACAGATGAGGTCTCTGTTCGAAATACACTTAAAATTAAAGCATTACAAAAAACAAAATTGAAACCCCTTCCGAGGGGAAACGAGCCTTACGACAAAAAATATGTAAACATGGAGGTACACGGAATTATAAAAAAAAAAGCCCCGTTACTGCTCGTAATGGCACAATACTCTTCTACTTCCTCAAGACTCATCATCAATTACAATCTCTTTACTTTGAACTTTTGTGTTGAACATTACTTTGGTTTTACTCATTCATTTTGAAATCTACTTTGAGACTTTCCTTGTTTAGATCACTCAGCACATCTTGCAAGTCTTCTGCTCTTTCTGAAATAAGAATAATGTCACCCACAAATCATAGGAGGTTCAAATATTTGCCATTAATCTTCAAACCTTTCTTTTCCCAACACAACCTTCTGAAAATCTCTTCCAAGCAAGCTGTAAATAATTTGGGTAAAATGGTATCGCCTTGCCATACTTCTTTCCAGATCTTGATATTTTCTCTCTCTTTATGTAGACAAATTGTAGCGGTATATTTCACATAAATCTTTTCTAAAACTCTTACAATATGTTTGTTTGTACCCTGATTGCATAGCGAGTTTAATATTGTTATTTCTTCTACTGAGTCAAAGGCCTTCTCATAATCTATAAAAGCTAAACACAGAGGTATATTGTATTCTGTTGTTTTCTCAATTAGTTGGTTTATTGTCTGCAAATGGTCTAGGGTCAAGTATCTGCTTCTAAAGCCTGCCTGTTCTCTCAATTGGTTTCCATCTAAAACTTGACTTAGTCTGTTTGTAAGGATCTTGGAGAATACTTTATATACATTTGATAGCAAGCTAATTGATCGGTAGTTACTAAGGTCCTTCTGGTCTCCTTTTTTATGAAGCAAAATCACTATAGCATTGCACCACACATCAGGAACGCTTTCTTGATGTAAGCACTGGGTGTACAACTGAGCTAATTTAATATGAACTAATTTACCTGCGTTTTTCAACAGATTTATCAATATACCATCTTCCCCAGATGCTTTTCCTTGTTTCATATTTTTTTTTAGAGCAAATTCTACTTCTTCCTTTGTAGTCTCTGGTACACTACTAACATCTACATATGAATTTATTGATGAACTATGGTCTTCGTTGAGTAAACCTCTTGGTAATGTTCTTCTCTTTTTACCCTTCTGTCTCTACATTTAATTATTTCTCCATTTCTATCTTTCAAACATATCATTTGCTGTCTTCCTAAAGCATGTCTGTGCTCAGTCCCTTTAATACTTTTACCTTTCTGAATAGTTTCCTCTATTTCGTCCATGTTTCTCTTTCTTTCCTCTGATATCTGCCTTTTTTTGATAAGCTTGTTTAGTTCTACTCTATCTATTTCTTCTCTCCTGCTTTTAATCTGCATAGTCCTTCTTTTAATTAGGTCATTTGTAGCTTTGGAGTAGTTGTTTTCTCTAATGTTTCTTGTACTTCCTACTTTCTCTGCTGGTTCCCTAAGAATATTCACTAAATTAAAATTAATATCTTCCATGGTGTCCTCACTAGTTCTTAGAGCTTTGAATATATTCTTAATATCTAACTAAAATTCCTTCTTGTTATCCTTAACCTTTGCAAGGCTTATATTCTTTTTTAAAACTAGTTTATTTCTCTCAGCTCTGAAATGGAATTTAGCTGTGCAACCTACCATTCTATGGTCACTACCTATGTTGAATTTATCACTGTAACGTTGCTAACACTTTTGCTCTCATTTCCCAATATGAAGTCCATTTTGTTCTTTGTTGTTCCATTTGGACTTTTCCAAGTCCATTTACAACCTACATGCTTTTGGAAGAAAGTGTTCATTATCCTCATGTTGTAGTTCTCTACAAAATTGACTAACATCTCGCCTATGTCATTTCTTTCACCTACTCCAAATTTTCCAATGCACATCTCATCTCCCATCCTCTTCCCCACTTTAGCATTAAAATCTTCTATTACCAACATGTACTTACTTTTTTCTTGATCCATTACCTGACTTATATCATCATAGAAGGGCTCAATTTCTTCGTCTAAACTCTGTGGTGCATAAACCTGAACTATTTTTAGATTGTACCTTTTACACAGCCTAATCACAATCCAAGCTACCCTGTGTGATAAACTACTGAACTTGACTACATTACCAGCAACCTCTCAGTTGATCAAAAATCCTACTCCACTAGATCTTTCTTTGTTCTTACCTCTATAGTAGAACAGGTGGTGACCATTTTGTAATTGTATCAGCTCTTCTTCCACTTCGGACTTCACTCAGTCCTATGATGTCCCACTTGATGTTGTCTATTTTTTCCATTAAACTCTACAGCCTGCGGTCTCTTGAGAGAGTTCTTATATTGTAAGTATAGATCTTCATTTTCTTCATGTTGTTTAATGTCCAAGACTTGGATCTGCTTGGACAGTGCTTACATTCAGTGGCACACTGCCCATAAACACACAAGGCAATGCAGTTGGACCTTAAGGAGACAATGATCCAACAGGAACCCCCAGTTTTGTTTTGGTTGTACTGTTCATTTTTGCTATGAAGGTTTTTTTTGGCAGTAATCTCACCTCCATACCAATTGGTTTCTGGTGAGATATTTCTCTGGTGTCACCTTATTAACTATATTCAGTGAAGCCCTATATCTATAGGGTGACCAGTGGTCCATGCCATCATTATGACAGTACCCTATATATCTATGAAGAATTTCCCCGTTTGCCATCAGGAACATGCCAGTTTGCAGTGGGTCCTGCGACTGTGTTTGTGAGCTGCTCTTTGCCTCATCTTTCTTACAAAATCTGTTCGATATGGGTGATCCTGCAGAGCCATCCTCTCTATTGACATAGCTCTTGTAATCATTAAGATTCTCAAGCCTATCCACCATGTCAAGGTGTCAACTCTCGGATAGGTCCCGTAAGATTACAACTAGGTAAATACATATACCATTGGCTTCCTCCTCCTTACAAGGGAGGTAACCAAAATCAAAGGTATAAATCCACTCCCACCCATTTCATACCCACATACTTGACACCCATTCACCACCCCTCCCTCCCTCATTTCTTGGCTCCTTGATGATGGATAATCTCTGGATCTCACCTGCTGCCCTGTGTCAGAAGCAATG
Organism: Oratosquilla oratoria; assembly: GCF_046742065.1. Taxonomy (NCBI): domain Eukaryota; kingdom Metazoa; phylum Arthropoda; class Malacostraca; order Stomatopoda; family Squillidae; genus Oratosquilla; species Oratosquilla oratoria. The sequence continues at coordinate 67,442,217 of NC_134791.1, forward strand.
TAGTAAGACACAGCAAGGCCGTTTCATTTAATTGGTGACCCCCCTCTCCATCCCCTCATGCAGAAAAAGAGAAGATGGGGGAGAAATCCTTTTGGGCTGCATCAGACTATCATTCATACATACTCCCTCACCTCCCATCCCCCACCCAGTCCCTTCCATGCATCACAGCATCATCCCTACACAACCATTCTCCACTCACCCCTATCATCTGTCTTCTCCCTCCCTCAGCATACATTCCCCTCTTTCCCAATACCTCCTTTACCCCATTCAACCAATTCATCCTTGGTCACCCCCTCATGTTCACTCGCCACACCTCTGCCTTCCACATCTCTTATACTAATCTTTCTTCACTCATTCTTTCCATCTATCCAAAACATCCTAATACTCTTTCATCAACCCTATCTCCCAACTCCTTTTCCATTACACTTTTTAATCCCCCAAGGCATTTACTTGCTTCTCTCAATCTACATTCTATCTCCACCTCCACTCCTCCCTCTCCCGCCACATTTGCACCCAAGTATCTAAAGCTACCCACTTCCTCCAGTTTCTCTCCCTTGATAATCACTTCCAGTTTGCTATCATCCTCTCCCCATGTACATCTCATCACCCACATCTATCTTCAACTTCCTCCTATCTCACACCTTCCCAAACTGTCACTAACTTCCTTAATCTCTTCTCTTATCCTGCCACAAGCACAGTGTCATCAGCAAATAACAACTGACTTATCTCCCATTTATCTCCATTTTTTAAACCATGTCCAATCCCTGGCCCATTATCCTTGCATTTACCTATTGCACCACCCCATCCATGTATAAGTTGAACATCCAAGGCAACATAACACATCCCTGGCAACATCCCATCTTTACCTGAAACCATTCACTCTCTCCATTTCTAATTCTAACATAGGCTCTACTCTACTACTCTTGTAAAAACTCTTGACTGCTCTTAAAAACTTTATTCCTGTCCCATATACCTGCAATACCTTCCAAAGTGCCTTCCTCTCTAATCTGTCAACCTTTTTCCAAATCCATAAAGACCCAAAATAAGCACCCTTTCCTTTTCCTACCCTATCTCCCAACTCCCTTTCTACCCCTGCTCTCCTCCTCACCTCCTTGTTTATCACTCAGTCCGGCCTAGTAACCCATACTATACTTCTCAGGCATTTCATCTCAAATTGGGAAACCTTCTTTAATGAAGAAACAAAGATGGAACAGAAATGGAAGATATTAAAAAAAATCTATAATGAAGGAATAGATAAAAATGTATACCAAAACAAAAACAGGAAAATGTATATATTAAATACTGGTACAACAAAAAATTTAGTGAGGCAAAAGATAGAAGAGACAAAGCTTGGAAAGATGGAAAAAAAGATGGGTAAGTGGCAAGCATATATCAAACTAAGAAATGAATATGGAAAAATATGCAGGGAAGAAAAAAGAAACTATGAAAAAGACATAATAGACAAATATAAAGATCAACCTAAATTATTCTACAGATATGTGAATGGTAAATTAAAAATAAACAGTAAGTATGAAACTGCATCAGGGGAATGTGGAATATATAGAAGATGTAGAAATAGCTGAAATTATGAACAAATATTTTAAGTCTGTATTCACAAATGAAAATACACATAATTGGGATGAAGGAAAGGGAGAAAAATCCCCCCAATGAAAGAAATAATTGTGACACAGAAAGAAATAAAGGACCAAATAATAAACCTTGATGTCAGAAAATCACACGGCCCAGACATAATTGCAAATTGGATACTAAAAGAATGTATAGTTGAACTAATACACAAAATATATATGATAATAGATTGCTCATTTAAAGAAGGAAAGGTACCACAAGATCGGGAAAATGTAAATATTGTACCAATATATAAAGGGGGAGATAAGGAAGACCCAACAAACTATAGACTGGTCTCCCTTACAAGTACAATAGCTAAAATATGTGAAAAAGTTATCAAAAATAGATGGACTAAACATCTGGAAGAAAACAATATACTGAACTCAAAACAATTTGGCTTTAGACAAGGAAGATCATGCACCACAAACTAGATTTATTTTTATTCAAGTTTAATAGATATAATACAAGAAAGGGACAGATGGGCAGATTGTGCTTTCCTGGATTTACAAAAGGCATTTGATAAAGTACCACACAAAAAACTATTAAGGGAGCATCGCCAGCGATCATTTGAAAAATTCTGGTACATGAGGAAATTTTAGGTAAACATTTCAAAAGAATCTCTATGATGGTGGCAACACATATAAAAAGTTATACATCTGTATTTAGTTTCTATTCTTTTATACAGCATAAAATATATTCAATATTGGCAACCTCTGGCATCCCCATTGCATAAAAAAAGCTTTCTTTATAGAATTGTATCTATGGAGATATTTGTAACTCCTCCCACCAGCATACCCCACAAAGACAGTGGACAGGTCATCAGTACTCTTTTAAAGGTCAAAGTAAGGTGACGTCGCTCCTGGCGCTCTCACCATACACAATTTTGATTCCTTGCCCAGTATTGTTGTTGTGATCATGGAAAAATTAACAAGAAACAAAGGAGTGAAGTGGCAGAATATAGAGAGGGCCCGTGAGTGTCTGAAATAGAAAAAAGAAGAAGGAAAAAGAAAGAGGAGAAAATCATCACAGCTGCACCCAGCACTCCACAAGCATCTACTAGCCACGCCCACCTTACACCTCCACCCATGCCACACCATTCACCCCCACCTCACACCTCATCAGCAAAGAAGAGGAAATTGGAGATTTGCTATACATCACAACCATCAAACAAATGGTCGCAAAAAATGGTCAAGAAAATACCCTGAGGAATTATACACTAATGTAAGGGGTTTTTATACCTAAGTTCCTTAAATAAATATTTGAAAATTTGATATCACCTACTCTATAAAATTATGCGACACTCCCTTAAGGAAGCTCAAAACAACAGGAGGTGTACAAGGAAAGATAATAAAATGGATGAAAGATTTCTTGCACAGGAGGAAAATGAGAGTGGTACTTAGATACAAACTTGACCTAGGAAGAAAAGATAAGTGGAGTCCCACAAGGTTCTGCATTAGCTCTGATAATGTTTGCCATATATATAAATAACATGGATGAAGGTATAGAAAGTTATATGAACTTCTTTGCTGATGATCCAAAACTACTAAAGAAAGTAAGTACAAAAAAGACCGAGAATACTACAGAGAGACCTGGACAGAGTCTGGTAATGGAGCCAGAAGTGGGAAGTGAACTTCAGCATCAAGAAATGTAGTGTAATAGAGTTTGGAAAATGTAGAAAAAGAGAATATTAGGACAATATAAAATTGGTACAAAGGAAGAAAAAGGTTAGCTCTAAAAAGGACCTAGGAGTAATTATTAACAAAGACATGTAGTATAATGGAATTTGGAAAAAGTAAAAACAGAATATCGAGATATTTTAAAATTGGTGAAGAGGTCAAAAAAGTAAACTCGGAAAAAGACCTTGGTGTGATGATCAGCAAAGACATGACACTGGACAATCATATTGATAAAGTAGTCGGAGAAACCTACAATTTATTGAAGCCAATAAAAATGGCATTTGTCTATTTGGATGAGGAAATGATAAAAAGAAATTTACCATTGTCTTTGTTATGTATGATTAGTCACTCACTATTTTCTTCTGTAGGAAGCCCCTTTGCTTCCAATAATCTGACTTAGTCAAGTTCCACTTAGCATTACCCTGTATAAGAAAGGGGAATTAAACAGAATTTAATTTTTCTTCCTTTTCTTCCTGAATATTAATACACTTGGTTCTTTAAGTTACACCAAGGGACCTCTATCTAGGAATCAAATGTTAAAGCTTGACGTTAACAAATCACATGGCACGGACGGAGTTGCAAACTGGATACTAAAGGAATGTGTAGATGAACAAACAGGAAAAATATACAAAATAGTTGAATGCTCACTCAAAGAGAGAAAATTACCAGCAGACTGGAAAAATGCCAATACATAAGGGGGAAAAAAAGGAAGACCCAACAAATTATAGACTGGTGTCCCTAATGAGTACAATAGTTAAAATTTGTGAGAGAATCATCAAAGATAGATGGACAAAATATCTGGAATAGAACAATACACTGAACCTGAGGTAATTTGGATTCAGACAAGGAAGATCATGTACCACTAATTTGATTTGTTTCAATTCAAGATTGATAGATATATAGCAAGAAATGCATGGCTGGGCAGACTGTGCCTTCCTGGACTTACAAAAGGCATTTGATAAGGTACCACACAGAAAATTGCTATATAAACTGGAAACAATAGAAGGCATACATGGAAAACTATTGAATTGGATGGAGGATTTCCTACATGGAAGAAAAATTAGAATAGTGCTCAGAGACAAATATTAAAAATGGGAAGAAATGAGTAGTGGCCTCCGATATATGTGAATGGCATGGGCAAAAGTATTGAATGTTACATGAACTTCTTTGTGGATGACACAAAGTTATTAAAGAGAATAAACTCTGAAATAGACTGTGACTCATTACAAAGTAATCTGAACAAAGTCTCAGGCTGTGTCAATTTATTTTTCACACATACTTCCACACCCCGCATCCCCCACCCACTCCCACTCATGCAATCATAGCATCATCCATACATAGTTCTGGCCCCAATATTGTTTGCTATATATATTAATGATATGGATAAAGGAATTGAAAGTACGGTACTTTCCTGAAGAGGGCTACAGTTGATAGCCGAAATATAGGATTCTTCTTTATTCGAAGTTTATTTTCTCCGACTGTGGGTTCCTGTGTGTCATTTACAAATGTGCTACTACATTTCTGTTTAGAAACTGAAGAAGATTGTGAGTTGCTACAGAGTGATCTCAATAAAGTATGGGAATGGAGTAGGAAGTGGGAGATGGAATTCAATATTAAGAAGTGTACCGTATATACTCGTCTATAGGTCGATCTCGTGTATAGGTCGACCCCCCATTTTTGGGCAAAAAATCTGGAATTTTCCATATAGCTCATGTATAGGTCGAGTGGTTTGTTTTTGTTTTTGGTGCTGTGAGCATTCCACTGCCTTAATGCTTTGAAGTAGCATGGCTTGCCTGGTATAGCAATTGATTATTATGGTTTTTTCACTTTATTAATTCTGATGTATTCTGGTTTATGTTTTTTCAAGTTCACTGATTTTAATATTTAATAAGTTTCACTGAAATTGCCATTTCAGCGGAGTGAAAAACTTGAACAGATTGCCAAGTACGGTAGATTACCAAGTACGGTATTCGGAATAAACTGGCTAGGCGTGTTTCGTTAGAAAAAAATTTAACCAACACTCAGAGTTAGTCTTGTAATCTCAACTGTGCGGATGATCAGGCTAATGATAATGCGGAGGAGAAAGATGATGTTGATGTTCCTATGGCTGATGAGGTTGATTCGTATGACGATACTCGACACAGAAGTGAGTGGGAGGAGCTGTTTGGTGGTGAAGATGACGACATCAAGGAAAACGATTTTGGTGGATTTCAGTTAAAATATTTAGGATTATACCATGTGTCACTGTAACAGTAACAAGTTGGCAATACTGAACAGTTTGTTTTCGTGATGGTGAGATCCATGCATTGTTTTGGTAATGGTAACAGTAACATATACCATGTAGAAAGCTAAATTTGGGTAAATTTTTAGTTTCGACCAAGGGCGCAACATAGCAATAAAAATTGATTATTAATTTTGTAGATTATAATGTATCAACGTAATATGCAATTTTGTGATCGGAAATATAAAAAAAAAACAAGAAAGATGCTAAAACATTTCGTAAGTAATGAAGTCGTGTCGGACGAATAGTACGTCATATTTGTTATGATACATGCCGACGACGAAGAAATGAGAAGTTGGCGGGCTTTTCAACCACTTAGCTTGCTGGCTATACAAAGTTCTTGCAGCTTGAAGGAATGCATGTATCTCCGCTCCATAACATTCCTTCAAGAAAATGTACCTGGCGAGGTACTGTCGGAGGCACCGAGGCCGTCAATTGACAGACAAGATGGCGTTCCGATCCTATGCTTGTGGCAAGGTATTTTTCATTTTCACTTCCGCCCACAAAATTGCATATTGATATTACGTTGATACATTTTAATTTATAAAATTAATGATTAATTTTCTATTGCTATATTGCGCCCATGGTCGAAACTAAACTATAAAAAAATAAATAAATAAATTTGAGAATATCACAGCATTTCATTTTTTTTTTTTTTTTAATTATGGGTACTGTAATAGTATACATGATATAATAAGCTCGCCTGTGTTAAGAAATTTAACCGTATCTAGAAGGAATTTTACATGTTTTAGTACGTACCGTGTATTTTATGTACCCATTGTTTACTGGTAGTATTTAGTAGGTAAATATTTTGATTTCTGAACCTAAAGAAAAGGTAAGAGTTCTTCCTAGCCTTTCTTGTCATGTCTGGATTTCAACCTAACAAGATTATTATTTGTGTATAGGTCGACCCCTAGGTTTTGGCCTAAAAAAAATCCTTAAGATTTCGACCTATAGACGAGTATATACGGTAGTATAATGGAATTTGGAAGAAGCAAAAAAGAATAGTGGGGTCATATAAATTGGGAGAAGAAGAAATAGAAAAAGTAGAAAATGAGAAGGACCTGGGAGTCGTTATTATGAATAATATGCCCCCTGAGAAACATATAAAAAAAAAATTGGAGAAACTTATAATTTTATAAGAACAATCAAAGTGGCATTTATATACCTGGACGAAGAAATGGTGCAGAAAATACTAGTTACTTTGATAAGACCAAGATTGGAATATGCAGCAACAATGTGACACCAAGTACAAAAAAATATATATATATAACAAAACTTGAAAGAATACAAAGAGCATTTATAAAATTGGTACCAACACTCTCAGAACTATCATATGAAGAGAGACTAGCAAAACTTGTGCTACAGACATTAGAGCAAAGAAGAGAGAGAGGAGACTTGATAACTATTTATAGAATCATGAAACCATTGATGGAGAGGATCTAATAAAATAGGATAGTAGAAATACAAGACGACACAGAAAGAAAATCAAGAAAGACAGTAATAGAAGAGACCTGAAAAAGAGCAGCTTTCCCCACAGAGTAATAGACGTTTGGAATAAGTTAGATGAGAAAGTGGTGTGTGCAAAAACAATACATGAATTTAAAAACAGTCTAGATAAAATGAGATATGAAGACGGGACACCACAAGCATAGCTCCCCTTCCTGTAAAATACAACTAGGTAAATACAACCATTCTCCATTCACCCCTATCTTCTGTCTTCTCCCTTCCTTCCTCAACAGACATTCCCCTCTTTCCCAATGTCCATTTTACCCCATCCATCTATCTCATCCTTGGTTGCTCCTTCATGTTCAATATTTCCACCTCTGTCTTCCACACCTCTTTTACTAGTCTTTCTTCACTAATTTTTTCCATGTGTCCAAACCATCCCAATACTCCTTCATCAGCCCTATCTCCCAACTCCCTTTCCACCCCTGTTCTCCTCCTCACCTCCTTGTTTCTCACACTATCCAGCCTAATAACCCCTATCATACTTCTCAGGCAATTCATCTCAAAGACATTCAAACTCCTGTTTTCCTCTCTTATGTTCCATGTTTCTGCCCCATACAGTGCTGTTGTCGCAATCACTCCTTCATACAATCTCCTCTTAGTATCTATTCCCAAATATCTTTTTCTCATTATCCCATCTGGGGTATTGGCTGCATGTTATTGTGGAGTTAAAAGCTTCTAAGTAGCATGCATCTGATACTTTAGAGTCTATATTGGGTGCCCCTATGGACCAGAGTCACACATCATTTTATCTGTGGTAGAGGAAATCTATTCATAGACAAATTATGATACTTTATTATACTGCAACTGTCCCCCTGTTATGCTGTCCCCCCACTCTTGTTACTGTCTTGTACCATTTCTCTGAATATTATTTTCTCTTTTGCTAAATCCTGTGGTGGGGGAAAAGAATAATGCCACCAAGCCTTTCCACTTGAATCATATGAGGCAACAAAAGTGGGACAGGTATAGGACTAGGTATCCTTCTCCCTATATTCCCAAAGGGGACATTCCTAAAGAAAAGTAAAGGCATAAGAGGGTCTGGGAGGAGTTTTCCAGCCAGTATCCTAAGGTTTGAGTCTTTTAATGTGCATGGGTGTGGTACAGATGATAGTAAAAGGGAAGAGATAGGCAATATGTTTGTGAGGAGAAAGATGGATGTGTTGGCATTGATTAAAACTAAGTTGGAAGGGAGGGGTGAGTTTGAGTTTGGGAGTGTAGTTGGGAGGATCACAGGAGTGAAGAGAGGATGAGGGAGAGAAGGGGTGGCTATACATGTAAGTGAAAAAATAGGTAAATGTGTAGTGGAATGGAAGGAGCTTTCTTCCAGGTTAATATGGATGAAGGTGAAACTGGGAAGGCAGATATGGGTCTTTGAAAGTGCAAGTGGACCTGGTAGTGAGAAGAGTGTAGAGGAAAGGGAGGCCTTTTGGATAGATTTAAATAAGTGCATAGAGGGATTAGGGAGAAATGTCAGTGTAGTTGAATTGGGAGACCTTAATGCTAGGGTAGGAATTGAAGTAATAGATGGAGTGGTTGGTAAGTGTGGAGTTCCAGGAAAAAAAATTGTAGTGGAGAGTTGGTGAAAATGTGCCCAGAGAGTTCATCATGGCAAGTACAGTGTTTAGGAAGAAAGTCAAGCATAAGTACACAAGGGAGAGAGTAATGGATGGAAGGGTGGTAGATAGGGCTTTAATGGACTGTATAGTGGTAACCAGGAGTATAGTATGAAGAGTTAAGGATGTACATGTTCTAAGGGGAGACAGTGGGGGAATATCAGATAACTTTTTTTTTCTTTTTGGTGGAAGGTAAGTTGAGAGTGGAGGATAGATGGAGAAAGAGGAAAAGGACAGAAGGAAGGGAATTGTTTAAAGTGAACTGCTTAAATGAGAAAGAAAAGGAGGAGTACAAGAAGAAGCTGAGAGAGGAGTGGGAGGGAGTGAAGGATAGTGTAGAACTAAGAGTGGAGGTGGAATGGGGATGGTTCAAGGAGGGAGTCACAAGGTGTGTAAAGATGGTGTGTGGAACAAGGAGGATGGGAGGAAATAGAAGGAAGGGTAGTGAGTGGTGGGATAAGGAAGCAAAGAAGGTTGTAGAAGAGAAGATGTTAGCTTTCACAGATTGGTTACAAAATAGGATGAGAGAATCATATGAGAGGTACAAAGAAAATGGAAGAGAAGTAAAGCCTAAGATAAAGGAGGTAAAGAGGAGAGCAGATGTGAAATGGGGTAAGAGTATGACAGAAAATTGTGAAAGTAATAAAAATATGTTTTGGAAAAAAATTAAGAGAGGAAGAGGAGGCAAATCAAGTAGAGAGGAAAAGGTATAAGGCACAAATGGAGACGTGATAATGGAAGAGAAGGCAGTAAGAGGAAGATGGACAGAGTATTTTAGGGAGTTGCTAAATGTGAAGGAGAATAGGGAGGGAAAGATAGTTGCAGTGGGAATCATTAAGAAAATGACTGTGATGAGTGAGGAAAATGGAGGAGAAATAAAGAAAGAGGAGGTGAAGGCAGTTTTAAGATGATGAGAGCTGGTAAGGCACCTGAGTTGGATGGGTGTCATGCAGAATGTCAAAAACAAAAGGAGGTACAATGATGGACTGGCTGGTGAGTTTATTTAGTGTTTGTTTAAGAGAGGGTAGCGTGTTGGAGGACTGGAGTAGTGCCTGTATAGTTCCACTTTATAAGGGAAAAGGAGATAAATGTGATTGTAGTAGTTTCAGAGGGATCAGTTTGTTAAGTGTAGTTGGGAAGGCTTATGGGAGGGTCTTGATTGAGAGAATTAGGAGAGGAACAGAGGGAGTAATTGGTGAGGAATAGTGTGGGTTTAGGACATGTAGGGGTTGCGTGGATCAGATTTTTGTGGTAAGATATATGAGAAAGCTTTAGAAAAAGTTAAGGATGTTTTTTGAGCTTTTATGGATTTGGAAAAGGCTTATGACAGGGTAGACAGGAAGGCACTGTGGGAGGTATTGCAGATATATGGGATAGGAGGAAAACTGTTGAGAGCAGTCAAGAGTTTTTATGAGAGTAGTAGAGCTTGTGTTAGAATCAGAAATGGAGAGAGTGAGTGGTTTGGTGAAAAGGTTGGTCTTTGTCAGTGATGTGTTATTTTGCCTTAGCTGTTCAATTTATACATGGATGGGGTGATGCAAGAGGTAAATGCAAGGGTTGTGGGTTGGGGATTGGAGATGGTTAAAGAAAATGGAGAAAAGTGAGAGATAAGCCAGCTGTTGTTTTTTGATGACACTACTTGTAGCAGGATCAGAGAAGGGATTGAGGAAGTTAGTGACAGAGTTTAGGAAGGTGTGTGAAAGAAGAAAGTTTAAGATAATTGTGGGTAAAAGTAAGGTAATGAGATGTACAAAGGGAGAAAGTGGCAGCAGACTGGAAGTGAGTATTAAGGGAGAGAGACTGGAGGAAGTGGACAGTTTTAGGTACTTGGGTGTGAATGTGGAAGGAAAGAGAGGAGTAGAGGTGGAAGTAGAATGTAGATTGAGAGAAGCAAGTAAATGCCTTGGGGATTAAAAAGTGTAGGTAAATACATTTGGTTAAATACCTGACAAACATGTCACCAAAATCATGGATGAAACATGCTCACTGTTGATTGGCATGAAAGATGCTAATCGAAGAATGCCTGATTTGCTCTAAATTAGAATGTGCAGTGATGGTATGTTCTCTAAACAAAGTGAAAGATATACAAGGTCAAGACAATGCAGAGGGCACTGACCAAATTGGTTCCCACCCTTGCAGATGAAATGTATGAGACTCAAGCACATGATCAGCAAGTGACTTGACCTCCTCAGAGTTGATGGGGGGGTGGAGCAAATGAGATGAATGTGAAGGGATGGGGAGAGGAGAGAGGGGTAAGACTTCTCTCCCACAGCAAAGTGTTGTATAGTGCAATGTTTAAGGTCATGTTCAACTCTGCCATAAAAACTCAAAATACATAAACTCCAAAATCTTTGTTTTAAGAAAATCAATTGTAAAGGTTTGAATATTCATAGCATTTTTGGTACTTATATCTGCATCTTGTAGTTTTGCAAACCTGGGGATTGACATTAGAGCTGTTGCTTTATGATGTTAAATTGCGACAAAATGTTAAGCAAATAGTCAATATGTTATGCCTTCTAATAACGTAGAGGACATGTGGAATTAATGCAGCCTGCCTGTTGAGACCCCAATATAATGGTAAGACAGGATTAAGCCACCTTAAGGATAAGGTTTGTCTATTTTTGTGGGTACCATAGATACCAAAATGGCAAAAATGGCATTTTTGGAGTTAATGTATTCTGACTTTACTGTAGGACTTTTTGCTGATGGTTGGGTCTTTTATCATGAATAAGTATTTAGTTAGTTGTATTTTACAGGACAAGAGCTATGCTCACAGTGACCCATTTTTATATATCTCCGCATCCAGTTTGTTCTTAAAATCTTGTATAGATTGGCACTCACTGTTTCCCCGTTTAGTTTGTTCCAGACATCAGCCTGTGTGGGAAGGTATTCTTTTTCAAATCTCTTCTGTAACTGTCCTTTTTTAACTTCTCATGTCCTCTCGTTTCTCTTCTGTCCCATTTTAATAAGTCATCTCTATCAAGAACTTCCATCCCTTTCATAATTCTGTACATCGTCAACAAATCAACGCTTTCTCTTCTCTGTTCCAGTGTTGATGGATGTAATTTATCCAATCTTTGTTCGTATGTCAAATTTGTGAGTGTAGGTGCCATTTTTGTTGCTGCTCTTTGAATTGTTTCTAATTTCCTTATGTTTTTTTTTTTGTACTAAGCACCCATACTCAGCGTACTCCAATTTAGGTCTTATTAGTGTAATTACTATTTTCTTTACCATATCTTCATCCATGTAGTCAAAGGCCACTTTCATTGATTTTAATAAGTTAAAAGTCTCTCCAACTAGTTTATTGACATGTTTATCAGGTGTCAAGTCACTTGAGATAATCACTCCTAGGTCCCTTTCTGAGTCGACTTTTTTGACTTCCTTGGTTCCAATTCTATATTGACCTGATATTCTATTTTTGCTTTTTCTAGATTCCACTATACTGCATTTCTTAATGTTAAAGTTCACTTCACACTTCTGACTCCATTCCCATATTTTGTCTAGGTCTTCTTGTAGCAATCTGCAGTCTTCTTCTGTGCTTACTCTCTTAAGTAATTTAGTATCGTAAACAAAAAACTTCATGTAAAACTTCACTCCCTCACCTATATCATTTATATATATGGCAAACAAAGGAGCCAATACAGAGCCCTGCAGGACACCACTTTTCATATCTTCGAAGTTTGAGCTTTTGTCTCTAAGTACCACTCTCATTTTTCTCCCACTTAAGAATTTTTTCATCCATTCCAGTAGCTTACCTTGTATTCCTCCTATTACTTCAATTTTTCTTATTAGCTTTTTATGTGGTACTTTGTCAAAAGCCTTCTGCAAGTACAAGAAGGTGCAATCTGCCCAGCCACTCCTTTCTTGTATTATCTCTATTAATCTTGAGTAAAAACATGTTAAGTTTGTGGTACATGATCTTCCACTTCTAAAGCCAAATTGTTCAGGGTTTATTATTTGATTCTCTTCCAAGTGTTTGATCCATTTGTTCCTGTAACCTTTTCGCATATTTTTGCTACTGTGCTTGTAAGAGATACTGGTCTGAAGTTTGTAGGATCTTCCTTGTTCCCTCCTTTATATATTGGTATGATGTTTGCATTTTTCCAATCTTGCGGTACCTTTCCTTCTTTAAGTGAGAAATCTATTATCTTGTATAATTTGTCCATTAGTTCATCTATACATTCTTTCAGTATCCAATTTGCAATTCCATCCAGTCCATGTGATTTCCTAACATCTAGGTTTTTTATTTGGTCTCTTATTTCTTTCTGTGTTACCTTAATTTCTTTCATTTTAGGGGATCTTTCTTGTCCATCTTTCCAAAATTGTGAACTCTCAATTGTAAAAATAGACCTGAAATGTCTGATCATAACTTCAGCCATTTCTATGTCATCTACATATTCTTTATCTCCTTCATGCAGTTTTATAATTTCATGTTTGTCTTTTAGTTTATCATTTACATATCTGTAAAAGAGTTTAGGCTGATCCGTACATTTGTCCATAATATCTTTTTCATATTTTCTTTTTTCTTTCCTGGATATATTCACATATTCAATCCTAAGTTTTATATATGTTTGCCATTTGTATGTTTTTTTTTTTTCATCTTTTCCAGGCTTGTCTCTTCTGTCTTTAGCCTCACTGCACCTTTTGTTATACCAACACTTTATGTAAATCAGTTTTTGCTTCTTCTTTGGTACATATTTATCAATTCCTTCCTTGTACTTTTCTTGAAATATGTTCCATTTATCTTCCATCTTTGTTTCCTCTTTGGAAAATTTATCCCAGTTTGCGTTTTGGAAAAATTCTCTAAGTTTTACAAAATCCGTTTTGTTGTACATTAACCTTCCTTCTCTATGTTTTTCATTCCTTCTCATGTCGTTTTATTCTTTTAGTTCAAACTCTATTAGTATGTGATCACCCTTCTCAGTTGGTGTCTTATATTCCATTTTGTGCATGATATTAGGTTCAGAAGTGAATATCATGTCTAATTTTGATGGTTCCTCATTGTTTCTATATCTAGTATTTTCCTTAACCCATTGTGTTATGGTATATTCAATGGTCAAATCCAGTAGAATGTTGCTCCAAAGTTCTTCTCCCCTTTTATTATCCTTTCTTCCCAGATTATTTCCAGATTATTATTGACCTCAAGCATTTGCAATCTCTGAGAGCCAGTAGTTTGCCATTATTCTGGTACACCAACAAGATCTTCCCAGGTTGTATTTACCTAGTTGTATTATATGGGAAGGGAGCTATGTTCTTGGTGACCCGTCTTAGTATCTTTCAGCATCAAGTTTTTTCTTAAAATCTTGAATAGTGTTTGCACACACTGTTTCTTTGTCTAATTTGTTCCAGATAGCTGTCACTCTGTGTGGGAAGCTATTCTTTTTCAGATCTCTTCTGTAGTTATCTTTTTTTGAGTTTCTTTTTGTCTCCTCTTGTTTTTCCATTGTCCCATTTCAATAAATCATTCTTAGCTAAGATTTCCATTCCTTTCATAATTCTTTAGATAGTAGGTCTCCTCTTTCCCTTCTTTGTTCCAGCATTGGTAATTCTACTTTGGACAGTCTTTGTTCATATGTCATTTTGGAAAGAGTTGATGCCAGCTTTGTTTTTGCTCTTTGTATTTTTTATTTATTTATCTATTTTTTTTTTTATTCTTTTTGGTATTGGGTGTCCATAGTGTTGCTGCATACTCAAGTTTTGGTCTTATTAGTGTAGTTATTTTTTTTTTTTTTTTATTTATTTTTTTTATCAATTCCTCATCCAAATAGACAAATGCCACTTTTATTGACCTCAATAAATTGTAGGTTTCTCCGGCTATTTTATTAATATGTGTGTCTAGTGTTATGTCTTTGCTGATCATCACTCTTTATCCGAGTTTACTTTCTTTAACTCTTCTTCACCAATTTTATAATCTCTCGATATTCTGTTTTTACTTTTTCCAAATTACATTACACTACATTTCTTGATATTGAATTTCACTTCCAACTTTTGAGTCCATTTCCAGATCTTGTTGTAATGAGTTGCAATCCTTCTCCGTTCGTACTTTCTTTAGTATTTTTGCATCATCTGCAAAGAAATTCATATAACACTCTGCTCCTTCATCCATGTCATTTATGTATATGGCAAACATGGGGCCAGTACTGATCCCCGTGGTACACCACTTATCATTTCTTCCCAATTTGAGAATTTATCTCGAATTACTACTCTCATTTTCCTCCCAGTCAGGAAGTCTTTCATCTATTCCAATAACTTTCCTCTGATGTCACCTGTTGACTCTATTTTCCTTATTAGTTTCTTGTGTGGTCCTTATCAAATGCCTTTTGTAGGTCCAGAAAGGCACAGCCTGCCCAACCATCTATCTCTTGTATTATATCTATTAATCTTGAGTAGAAGCAGATTAAGTTTGTTGTACATGATCTTCCTTGTCTGAATCCAAATTGATTTGGATTCAGTATGTTTTTTTCTTCTAAATGTTTAACCCATCTATTTTTTATGACCTTTTCACAAATTATTGCTACTGTGCTTGTCAGGGAGACTGATATGTAATTTGATAGATCTTCCTTGTTTCCTCCCTTATAAATCGGTACAATGTTTGCATTCTTCCAGTCCTGTGGCACCTTTCCTTCTTGAAGTGAGAATTTAATTATATTGTATATTTTATCTGTTAATTCCTCCATGCATTCCTCCAGTATCCAATTTACAATTGTGTCTGGACCATGTGATTTTCTGACATCAAGGTTTTTGATTTGGTTGCTGATTTCCTTCTGTGTTACAATTATTTCTTTCATTGAGGGGGATATCTCTCTATTTCCTCACAGTTAGGTGAGTTTTCTATCGTGAATACTGATTTGAAGTGGTTGTTCATAATTTCAGCCATTTACATTTCTTCTATATATTTGTATTTATCCTGGTACAGCTTTTCTATTTCTTGTTTATTCTTCAGTTTGCCATTTACATACTTGTAAAATAGCTTGGGTTCTTCCTTGCATTTTTCTATTATTATTATTATTTTTTTTTTTTAGTTTCTCTATTCATCTTTGCATATTTTTACATAATCATTTCTTAGTTTGCTTGTTTTCTTGTCTTTTTTCCATTTCTTCCAAGCTTTGTCTCCTTTATCCCTAGCCTCACTACATTTTTTGTTGTACCAGCTTTTTATGTATGTTCTTTCCTTTTTGTTGTGGTACGTATTTATTCTATCCCTCATTATAAATTTCTTTTAGTATATTCCATTTCTCTTCCATCCCTGTTTCTTCATTTAGGAATTTTTCCCAGTTCGTGTTGCAAAAGAATTTTTTTGAGTTTCTCAAAATTTTTGTTGTACATTAGTCTTCCTATTCTATGTTTTTCATTGCTACTTTGATCCATTTGCTCTTTCAACTCAAATTCTATTAGTACATGGTCACTCTTTCCTAACGGAGTTTTTGTAATAAATCTTATCGACAATTTCAGGCTCTGTTGTAAGTATTAAATCCAGCCTTGATGGTTCTTCACTACCTCTGTATCTGGTATTTTCCTTTATCCACTGAATCATTGTGTATTCAATGGTCATGTCGAGCAGGAAGTTGCCCCAGAGTTCCTCTCCACCCTTCACTGTTATTTCCTCCCAGCATATTTCTTTTGAATTAAAGTCACCCATAATTACTATATTTCCTCTGCCCTTCAGTATATTAGTTAATTTGTATTTTGTATCTTCTAATATTTTGGAATGATCACTTTCTATCCAGGACTGTGTTTTGGGGGGCACATACACCACTACAAATTTTCTACTCTTCATATATTTGCTTTAAACTTGTATTGTAATTGATTCTACATTATTTTCTCCTTCAGTTACTTTTGTTACATTTAAATCTTTATTAGTCAAAATTAATACTCCGCCACCCTGTTTATCCTTTCTATTCTTCATCCAACAATTGTATAAACCTTGTCCCACAGTGTTGGGTGGTAGAGTAAACTTTAATTTAGTTTCCACTATTCCCATTATGTCATTCCTGAAGTTATTCCATCTATATTGGTATAAGCTATTTCAATTTCCTTTCTCTTCATCTTTTTCTGCCTGCTTTGTTTCCTTTTTCCTTATATACTATTTTCTCAGCCTCAGGTCCACCACTCAAAAAAAAAAAAAAAATCATTCGCTTCATTTCTAAGTTGTCACCCTGTCACTGCTCTTTGCAGTAATTCTCTAGAGTTGTTCTTATGAAAATAGTTCTTAAGGCTCCATGCCTATTCTTCTCTCAAGCTTGAGGGGTGAATTAAATGAGGGTGATTTTTTATCTCTTCATTTGGCTACTTGGTCTTCTGATCTACACCCAGAGAGTCCCCTAGAATCCCTCTACAATACGTCAAGCCACCTTTGTTCTGATGTTACTATTTCATTCATCCAATATCCTTTTACTTCTCAAACAAGTGCCACTCTTTAAGGGCGTGACTTTTACCTCCCTGCGCCAATAATTTTTCTCCTCCACCTTTTTCTCCAATCAGAGAGGCTATTATACTGTTTCAAACAATACCACCACGTAAGCATTATGTCGCAACGGAAATGGCTTGTACGCTTACAATTTTTGCTACAGCATTATTACAATTAGTCACCTCTGTTTATCAATATGCAATCTATATTACAAAACACCAGGCGACACTCTCCGTCACTCTGCAACTCAGCATTGTTTATATATACAAGGTGCAAGCAAGTGCGTGGATGACTAAGCCCTTCCTGTCGGCCGTTGTTTTTAAACCTATAACATTAGCATATGTCCCCACCTACCCCTCTATCTACTGGCGTCTTACATAAGTTCTTTTTCTCTTTTTCTTCATCACTTGTTTCTTATTTATCCACATATTTTTGTATTGTTCACTATTTGCTAATTTCATTGATCTGGCTAGTACTTTCTCTGCAATTGTTTGTGACCTAAGCTTTACTTTCAGGGGCCTGTATTGTTTTTCTTTAGAGTATCTACTCATTCTTTAAGTCGCCTCAATTTCTTTATCTAAACCCTGTTCTTCCGCTTGTAATTCTTTCAGAATTTCCTTAGTGATCTCTTTCTCCTCCTTTTCCCTCTGATATCTAGGAACATCATGCCTCTCTTTAATGTCATAGATTACAATGCATCTTTTTTTAACCACTGTGTCCCTAAGTTGCCTTCCTCTTTAATCACTTGGATCACCGTTTCCTTGGCATTCACCTTGACCTGTTGCTCCACTATTTTTTTAAAGGATACTTTTTGACATTCCTGTTCTACTTTCCACTGTTTCTTTATTTCCTGTAAGTCATTTTCTTTGATTTTTTCTTCCACCTTTTCAGTCACTGCCTGCGTTTGATCTTTTATCTCCTTTTCGTATTTATATCTTCACTTTTAAACCTTTCATTTTCTCCCTTTAATTTATTTAATTCCTTTTTTAAGTCATCTATTTCCCTATTATTCTCCTCATTGGCTTTCCTTAGCAGAGTTACTTCTTTGTACATTATTCTATACTCTTTTTTGAGCTCTATTAATTCATCCAAAATATCATTAATACCTCTATTTCTCATTATATTGCTATACCTGGGCTCTCTATCCATTTCTATCCCTCTATGCATAAAATTTTCTTCCCCTTCAAACCCCGAAAAAATTCCTCTTTCAAACCTTTGGTATTCCCTTGGTGTTTGAGAAAGACACGTCTTCTTTCGAATGACACCAAGTGGAGTCTCTATTCTGCTTTCTTCCAAGCATCTTTTTGCTGGTTCTTTGTCTTTCGGAGTTTCTTTGCTTCTTTCCATTTTTTATGAAATGGAGATACAAAGACAGTTACATTTTGGTCACACCAAATACACTTCTCCCTTCGCCGTATCTTTGTAAACAACTAGGCTTGCTTACAAATTTGTTCGTTTGTGAATCGCTAAATAGCGGGTTCAGAGCATTTGTTCCGGCACGTCTTGCTTTGACCATGATTTTCATGTCATATTCTTGTCCCAAGTTGTGGTTTGACATAGATAAAGATTATTAGAGGAATGAGTACTGACTCTTGTATTTTCCTAGTTGTAATTACTGGGTACTAAGTTGTAGGATATAGGATGAGTTCTGCCTATAAGGTCCAATCTCAGGTTACCAAAGGTCAGTTCTAACCTTAAATTGACCCTTTTTTGACTTTATAATTCTTTCATCCAAACTCTCTCATAAATAAACCTGTACAGAAGGCCATATTTTTTTTAATGTCTCAAATTTCTTGTCTTTCTTTAATTTCATCTTATGGCCTCTGGTTTTCCTGTGTTCCCACACTAAGAGCCCTTTATCAAGTATGTGTATATATTTCATGTCTCTAAACACTGCTATTAAATTACCCCAAGAATTTTCATTCTTTTTTTCAAATGATCTATGAACAAGATCTGGAAACATTTTAGTCATTGCTTTCTGAATTGTCTTGTTTATATCTTCCATTCTAGGGCAAATCAGGTTTTGATCATTTTCTTCATGTAGTAGAATGCTTCTTTTATGTTTTTCCTATTCTTGTGTTTGACATCACTAATTTTTATATTTAACTTCTGAGTATTAACAAAATTCTCCATAAAATATCAGTGACTAATTACAGATATTGAAAGTACCTAATGTAAGATATAATGAAATTGTGAATGAGTACATCCTTGGCAAATTTCACACTCATTGATTAAGTTGGGCTGTCTTGTTTAAATAGGTTGCATTGGGAATTTTATCTTGAAGATCTTGTTTGGGGGGTTTCTATTAGATTTTGGATGTAGTTTTTAGTACTATGGTTATAACAGATGGTAAAGTATTTGGGGTGTACACAACATCGTTGACAAATTTCAAATACCCTTAGGTTAAGTTGTCTTGCTTAAGTTAGGTTGGATGTAATTCTTAATGCTATAGTTAAATAGAGGGTACAGTATATTGTAGGTACCCCCGAATCCACGCGCGGCACCACAGTCGACCATGTAATGTTTACGTCGCCCTTTGTTGCGGACCACTAGCTTCTGTTTAGTTTAATTTGAATGCTTACCGCGTTCAGCGCATGCACAAAATATTCAAATTACCTTGTTGTTTTGCAAGTGTATGCCCAATTTTGAAATAGAAACAATTTTTCAGCGATTTCAACAGAAATTTGGTTATCAAACCCGGCAACATAGTTTTCCGAGTAAAAATATTAAGGTAAGGCATCACTAAACATAATTTTAAGTTACATAAACAAGTTTATCAACCTTTTTTTCCCGGAAATGAGAAGCTTAAGATCGTTGATCACTTGATGTTTGAGCTTAGTGGCATTATATGTAGGCATATCACCCATGAATCTGATGCGTCTAGTTCGTCCAGTCGACCAATGCCGACCAAAACCACACAATTACGGTTTTTGCTCAAATGCATAATTTATATATAAAAAATAGCATATGGTTGCATTATTTGACCTATTTTCTTTAAAATGTGTGATTTCCATGTAAAATGATCAAAGAGAAGTTACGTTTTTATTCTCTGCAAAATTACCAACTGGCAACCAATGCCGACTAAACCCAAACAATGATGGCTTTTGCTCAAATGTATAATTTTAAATATAAATTAGCATATGGTTGCATTACACAATGTAACACATGTTTTGTTTATTTGTATTTTTTCATGTTTATATGTGTATTTCGTATCACTGAATCCAAATATCACATTAGTTTTGACATAACATCGATATTTCTTTATTTATTCTTGATTTTATATTTTATTGTTATATACGCAACCTTTCTCTACAGTAGTTAATTGATTCAATCTACTTTAGCATTCTAAGGATAATTATACAACATCTAGTATTTTTTCATAATATGAAGTGTATTTAAGAGCTACAATATTAGTAAGAACAAAATAAACAACACAACTTTGCACTGCAAGTGTTTTGATGACTCTTCTCATGATTAGAAGTGCTTTGACGATCGAGATGTTCTAGAATGCATGCTTTCATCTTTTCTGACTAGTGACCATATGTAATCTCCCATCATAGCAGTATTCCATCGTCCTTGATATCTTCTTTCCATAGTTGCGATATCCTGATGAAATCTCTCGCCATGCTCCTCACTGACAGCCCCCAAATTTTTGGGGAAGAAATCTAGGTGAGAATGCAAGAAATGTATCTTCAAGGACATACGACAACCAAGTTTCCTGAAGTTCTCAATAAGCTTTGCCACTATTTGTTTATAATTAGGGTCCTTGTGATTTCCTAGGAATCCACGAACTACATCACGAAATGAACACCAAGCTTCTCTTTCAACTTTCGTCATCGCTCTTTCCAGTTTCTCCGACTTCAACATTTTGTTTACCTGGGGTCCAACAAATATACCACTCTTGAGCTTAGCCTCAGATAGCTTGGGAAACATGAGACAAATTTCTTGGAAAGTTTCGCCTCCAAAATCCAAAGCCTTCACAAACTGTTTAATTAACTCTAGCTTGATATGAAGTGGGGGTAATAAAACTTTTTTCGAATCTACTAGAGGCTGTCTGAGAACATTTAACATTCCTGGCTGCAGTTCAACTCTTGGGGGCCAATGAACTTTATTATAATGATCATCATCAGCCCTGCTGTCCCATAAACAAAGAAAACAGGAATACTTTGTGTATCCCCCTTGTAAGCCAAGCAAAAAGGCTAGCATCTTGAAATCACCACAAACATCCCATTTGAATTCAGTATAATTGATTTTTTCAAGAAGCTGTTTGACATTATGATAGTTTTCTTTCTTCTGTACTGAGTGTGCAAGAGGCAAAGATGGGTTTTTATTTCCATTGTGGAGCAATACTGCTTTGAGACTTCGTGTTGAGCTATCTATGAACAGTCGCCATTCTGCAGGATCATGTTCGAGTCCAAGGGCTGTAAACAAACCAGTAACATCCTTACAATAACACATATCATCACTAAAGTCATAGTAAATTTTAAATTCTTCATGTCGTTTCCGGTACACAGATGTCCTGCAGTCTTCTCCTAGTAGATTCCATTCTTTCATCCTTGATGTAAGAAGCTCAGCTCCTGACTTAGTAAGACCTAAGTCTCTGATTAAGTCATCTAGCTCACTCTGACTTGGAAAGTGAGGCTCCGAAGTCGTTCTTGGTGCGAAATCTTCGTCTCCCATTTCATGGCTGCTGCTACCTGATGACCCTTCAGATGAAATTTCCATTGCATCTTCCATCTGGAAAGAAAGAAATAACTAAATATAGCAACTTCAACAAAGACGAATAGCATTAGTATTCCATATATCTTTAGGAAAGTGAATGTATATTAAGTACTTAATATTGAAGTTAATTAAAAGTAAAGAGAGTATGATAAAAATAAACTTGCATTTTCTGGTGGTTGTGGTACTGGTAAGCTATCATCATGTGGGACAGGTGCTCTAGATGATGGTATGTCTGGATACTGCAGAGCTTGTCTTCCTTTCACTTTCCTGTACTTCGTCACATCAATCATACAAAAGTAGCAGTCGTCGTGATGGTTCTTCGGCTCTCTCCATATTCTAGGAATGGCAAAGGCATTGCCCTTCCTGTACCTCTCAGCCATCCTTCTAGAGTAGATCGGCAGCTTCCACATATCACATGAGGTGCCCATGGCTTGTCCTGGTCACCCATGGGCATTCCGAAATAGAGTCTGTACGCTATCCACACTTTAGCACCTCTCACGATCTTATGTAGTACTTGTTTTTTCCCAATATAATAACCACACACATAGCAAAATGAATCAGGAGAATTTTCACATCCTCTAGTAGCCATCTTAACAGGTAAATAGTTCAGTCATTGATCTGAAAGAGAAAATTAGATAAACATTTAGTAGCAGACCACATAACAATTCCAAAATATACATGGTAACATTGAAATTATATGTACTTCTATAACGGTCAATGATACAGAAAAAATAATTGCATATTTGAAATCAGCAGGAAAAATGGATTAATAAACTCTAAAAAAATACAATAAACAAAACTTTTGAAAAAAATGTTACGTTGTGTTATCTGACCTATTTTCTTTACAATGTGTGATTTCCATGTAAAATCATCAAAGAGAAGTTATGTTTTTATCCTCTGCAAAATTACCAACGTCAACCAAAACCACACTATGACGGTTTTTGCCGAAATGCACAATTTATATATAAAAAAAGCATATGGTTGCATTATTTGACCTATTTTCTTTAGAATGTGTGATTTCCATGTAAAATCATCTAAGAGAAGTTACGTTTTTGTCATGCAAAAGCCGTCATTGTTTGGGTTTGGTCGGTGTTGGTTGCCGGTTGGTAATTTTACAGAGGATAAAAGCGTAACTTCTCTTTGATCATTTTACATAGAAATCACACATTTTAAAGAAAATAGGTCAAATAATGCAACCATATGCTATTTTTTATATATAAATTATGCATTTGAGCAAAAACCGTCATTGTGTGGTTTTGGTCGGCTTTGGTCAGCGTTGGTCGACTTCAGTCGGCGTTTAGCGAGACCCACCATTGATACCTTCATGGTTGCCATGAAAAGGCAAATATGGTATGATGGAGATGCCTCACATTGTTTTTGACATGCTCATGTGATTTGTTGATCCATAAAACCCTAGTATTCCAAATTTTAATAAAATTGGACCAGTGGTTTAGAGTTAATGTGTATTTCTTTACTGAAATCTTTACAAATTACCACCCTTAATTCTAACACTTTGTTATGGTAAATTCTAGCCAAAAATGCGGGCTAAAAAAATAATTAAAAAAATCGTATCTCCCTTATAATTTAAAGGCTATTTTTTTCTTCTTTTTTTTTGTGGGGGCCTATATAATATTGTATGCCCACAACATAATTGACAATTTCCACATTTTCTTGCTTAAGTTGTGTAGGTTGAATGGATTAAGATAGGGAATTTTGTCATAAAGGTCTGTTTGGGGATTTTCATTTAAATTCTGGATGAACTTATTAATAAAATAATTATGTCTCAGCAACATTTGATAATATTGTGTTCATACCAGCAATATTTTTTCAGGTGAAAAGATTTGCAGAAGCATTTTTTGTGATAGACAATCCAAGACCATCAGCTACAGGTTGCTATGACAGCAACTACCAGAATTATGTTGCAGTGTCTGAAGCTGTCAGACGCTCAAAATACTTCAATTTGCTGCCACCTTTGCCTGTGGAGTGTGTTGAGGTAGGTAAAACTCTTAATATGTTTTAATCTATCCTTAGCTGCTCTAGTACTTCTGTGTTGAAATGCAGCAAAATTATAAGTTGTGATTCTCTTTAGTTGGGGATAAGTAATTCATCACAATCAGTCCATTGCTGTTGCGGTGTAGCTGAGGATAAAATCCAAAAGGCAGGGACCAAGCTTTGCTATTTATTTAGCAAGCTGA
The DNA here is from genome assembly GCF_046742065.1 of Oratosquilla oratoria. Classification (NCBI taxonomy): domain Eukaryota; kingdom Metazoa; phylum Arthropoda; class Malacostraca; order Stomatopoda; family Squillidae; genus Oratosquilla; species Oratosquilla oratoria. The sequence continues at coordinate 67,466,246 of NC_134791.1, forward strand.
TGTGTATACAAAACAAGCCAAGATAGATGTCGTGGTATAAGTACTTTAACAAAAACAAAAGACGTTTACTTAGGATTCAATCATATAAACAATACTACCAGGTGCTGTATAGCATCTAAACATATTACAGAGTATAAACATATGAGAATCGCCTATGTAAGGAATCCTAAAGCACAATTATACAATTCTTAAACACCATCACAAAGTATATTGTAAAATTAAGAATAATGCAATAATACAAGTAATCTCAATTTACCACAATTGCCTTACATCTTTCGCAGGAGATGCATGACTCCCAGGTTAATTGGCAACAGCCACTGGATTGGCCCATTGAGTCACTCAAGGAAGAAATATTGTGTTGCTGTCTTGGTATGGTTAGTGTAAGATGAATGCAAGATGAGGTGTTTTGTGTCTTCTATGTAACAGACAACACATGATTTCTTCCTTGAGTGTCTTATGAGTCCATCCAGTAGCTGTAGCCATCTGGGAGCCATAATTCTCCTGCAAGAGAAACCTTGAGCAAAGGATTGACTGTCCAACTTTCCTTATCAAAGTAACTATCACATCCCTATGATACAATACACCTCTGGCAGGAAATCCTTACCATGCACCGAAGGGAGTGACAGAAAATTTTGTGATCTACAGCCACTCCTCGTTTAACGACCTACTCGGTTAGCGACGACGCGGAGTTACAACGGGCTTTATGACAGACCAACATTCGTTTAACGTAAATCTCCCGAAGTTACGACGTCGTGTACGATAATTAAGTTGGCTGAGGCAAATTTGTATGATGTTATAATTGAACTTGTATGGTGGATATTAGCTGTGAGGTAAAGTGTTCTGAAGCTTAGGTCTACATTACCATCCTGCAAGCTGCAAAAACTACCTGGGGTACAGTATATACCGGTAGTGGTAAATTTTTAGTTTCGACCATGGGCGCAATATAGCAATAGAAAATTAATTATTAATTTTGTAAATTATAATGTATCAAAGTAATATGCAATTTTGTGAGCGGAAATAAAAAAAAAAGGTGCTAAAACAAATTTCGTAAGTAACGAAGTCATGTCGGATGAATGGTACACCATGTTTGTTATGATAGATGCCGATGTCGAAGAAATAAAAGGATGATAAATTCGTCTAACCTAAACTAACCTGACCTGTGTTTGATAAATCATTACCTGCAAATTAAATGTCATCCGGCTCGTCCTCGTTGTTGTCGTCGTGAGAGATGTTGGCAGACGACAAGATGGCGTCCCAATCCTATGCTACCGACTTTGTTCATTAGCATATTTTCTTGTAGCATGGTATTTTTTTACTTTCATTTCCGCCCACAAAATTGCATATTACGTTGATACATTTTAATTTACAAAATTAATAATTAATTTTCTATTGGTATATTGCGCCCATGGTCGAAACTAAAAAAATACCCCGGTATTCAATATGGAATGTCAGCATACGCGGATTTGATCATATACGGTAATTTTAGGAACCTAACCACCGTAAATAAACAGTAAATAAAGCTTTAATGTACTGTATAAAAGAGGGAAAATACACAAAAATAAAGATACATGTATTGCTGGACATTGTACATACAGTACATGTACGTATATGTATACACTTTCTCTTAACGACCAATTCGGTTAACGACGGCGCGCTGGTCCCAATTGTCGTCGTTAAATGAGGAGTGGTTGTATATTCAAAGACAGAGGGAGGATAAGATTCCCAGAATTATCAACAGACATTTATAACTACCTCTACTTTAACTATATATAAAAATCACAATTCAGTTATATATAATCACATTATGTTATGATAAGAACAATCCAACAACAACATCACTTTCAATCACAGTACTATCTTGTTATTAAAGGTTATGATTATTGATAGAAAATTTCCATGGATTAGCTATTTGGTATTTCTAAGGTAGGCAAAGTCCAATTTCTCTACCATACCATATCTTTGTATCACATACACTTGAGCTTGCCTAGTGTGCATTCTTGCCACTATAGTAAATATGATCTAAAATGAGCCCTTTGGCATGGCCTAGGAAAAGCAGAGGAAATCTTTATTGTGGACACATCTAGCAATGTCAATCTGTCTCACTGTTATCCTGTACTTTAACAATTTATGGAATATATATATATGTATATATATATATATATATATATATACATATATATATATATATATATATATATATATATATATATATATATATACATATATATATATATATATATATTATATATATATATATATATATATATACTGTATATATATGTTCATAATATGACTCTATGGTGTTAGGAATGGATTGGGATTCGATTGAAAGAGAGTGACATAAGAATTTCCATTTCATTTGGCAAAATGCCTAATGTAACATTGCCAAGTGAAATGGGGGTCTCCCCAGGTTCCTCAGGTTCCCCAGGCTACGCCAAAGGGCTCACATTAGATCACAATATTGTTGATAACCTTGCTTTTGTGTCCATCTATTTCAGTCTCTCATCTCCTTTTACTGGGATATTTTATCACCATGGCTTCCGTCTGACTAGTCAGCCTTCTTAGATAATGAATAAACCTCATCATCATCTATCATCATTATTTATCATTATTCATCATTTGCTGGCCTACCAAGGATTGAGGATAATAATGATATAGTATACTGGACTATCAGGATACTATACTGTAAATACTGTAATGATGTACACTGTATTTACCTAATTGTAGTATACAGGAAAGGAGCAAGGCTCATTGGTTCTGTCTCCTATTCTCTAATTTTCTAACATACTTAGACTCAGATTCATGTATGGTTCCAACTTAATCTATGTTTTTTATTTCCAATTATCATATTTTGATTTAAACTCATGTATTGTTTGAGCTTGGGCTATATCACCTTCTAAGCTATTCCACATATATATCTGCATGGAAAACTGTATTTCTTCACATCCTTTTGACATGTGGTCTTTCTTAATTTACTTCCTTGACCTCTTAAAGCCCTCCCATCTTTAATCAGGAGATCTGTTCTATCAATGCAATCTATCCCCTTAAGTGACCTGAACACTGTAATCATGTCACCTCTTTCTCTTTAACCACTTCAGTACGCCTCGAATTCTCATGTGCACCATTGCCTGCCATATGTAATTTGCATTACACTACTCACATTATAAAATATAAATTCACTGCTGTATTACTCATTGTCTTTTACTTTGAGTAATAATAAACACAGAAAATGCGATCAAACCAGTTCACAGAATCCGGGTGTAACTCATGTACAACTACAAAAATATATATATAATCAAGATGCCTATTCTGGTATTGTGTACCCACTTGTGCCTCATGATGCCAACATTGGTGTCATCATACCTAAGTGGTTAATCTTTCAAAGTTGGTAGACCCACAACTTTTAGTCTCCTCTCATATGGTTTATCTGCCATGCTGGGGACCAGTTTGGTTGCTGCCCTTTGTATTCTCTCAATCTTGCTTATATCCTTCACTCTGTGTGGGGACCATACTACTGACACATATTCCAGTCTTGAATGTATCAGGGTTTTGATGAGTTTTTTCATCATCTCTTCATCCATATAATGGAATGCCACTTTAATCTTCTGCATAGTCCATGTCTCTCCCACAACCCTGCTGATATGTCTGTCAGGTGACAGGTTGTCTTTTATCAAGACTCCCAAGTCTTCCTCTTCTTTTGCTTTTGTAATGTGTTTGCTTCTCGAGGAATAGTTTAAGGATGGCCTTTTGCTGCTATTGCCCATTTCCAATACATTGCATTTTTTGTATTGAATTTCATTTCCCATTCTTGGTTACATGCAAAAATAGTACCTAAATCTTTTTACAATATTCTACCATCCTCCTCATTTTTCATTCATCTCATGAGTTTTGCATCATCTGCAAACAAGTTGGCATAACTTGTTGTTACTTCCCTCATGTCATTAACATAGACAAGAAACATTATTGGTGCAAGCACTGAACCTTGTGGAACTCTGCTCATTACTGTTCTCCAGTTTGACATCTTGTCCTTTACCACTGTCCTCATGTATCTTTCCGTCAAAAAGTCTTTGATCCATTCTAGTAGGTTGCCTCTCAATCCTCCAACATGCTCCAGTTTCCACATAAGTTGACTGTGAGGCACTTTATCAAATGCCTTCTCTAGGTCAAGGTGCACACAATCCACCCACCTCTTGCAGCACATCAATCACTCTAAAGTAAAAGCTTAAAAAGTTCGACACAGATTACCCTCCAGATCTGAAACCAAACTGTGTCAAAATGTTCATCTTTTCAAGATATTTGGTCCATTGATCTTTCACAATCCTTTCACATAATTTCACTATTGTCCTGGTTAGTGATACTGGCCTATAATTTAATGGTATTTACTTTTTTCCAGCTTTGTGAATTGGCACCATGCTTGCCCTTTTTCAATCAAGTGGCACAATGCCTTCTTTCAGTGAACATGTAATAAGACTGAGGATTTTATCCACTAGTTGTTCCCTACATTCTTTAAGTATTCAGCTTGGGATCTTGTCAGGTCTTGAAGTTTTTGTCACATCCAACGATCCCAGGAGATTGAGCATTCCTTTCACTTTCCTCCAAAAAGTTGCACTCTTTTGAGAAGACCAATTGGAAACCTTTATTCACTATTTCTGAGGCTTTTTCAAAGACCTCACCATTTACTATCAACCACTTCAGTATGACTCAAATTCTCGCACAGTATCGGCTGCCATTTGAAATTTGCATCACACTACTTACATTATAAAATATAAACTCACAGCTGTATTACTCATTCTTTTTTACTCTTAGTAATAATAAACACAGAAAATGTGATCAAACCAGCTCACAGAATCTGGGGGTAACTCACATACAACTACAAAATATATACATACCGTATTTTACGGCTTACAAGACGCACTTTTTTTCCTAAAAAATACCCTGAAAAATTCTAGTGTGTCTTCCAAGACGAATGTTGTATTGTAAGACAACACCCAGGCTCAAGTGAGCTTGGACACTTGACCAATAGCATTCTGGATTTGTATGTTGAGTCATTACACTATGATGTTAGCTTAAGTACTATTTAATTCAGCCTTTTGTATAATGTGAACTCAGTACTTAGCTGTTACAAGTGTTTCCAATACCATAATCCTTCCAGTAATGACGAGTTCTCGGGATTTGAGGATGAATATATATATATATATATATATATATATGTTTTTTTATTTTTATATTCTTACATTCATATTTTTGAAAATTTTAATTTATTCTTATGAAAATAAAACCACCCTTGGACAATGAAAAATGTGTGGTATATTTACTAACCACCAACTAGTATGTCATCGTCATACAAACAAAATCGGATAAGTGATTACGTAATGTAAACAATACATGCCGTCACCCCCCATTAAAACCTTTAAATAATTTACCTATGCTATTTCTATTTACATATTTGTGAATCGATGGTGAGTGCTTCAGCAAATTTATGATGAGAGTTGAGACAATAGAGTCTAGCAGACTCCTTGCTTCTTATGTTTTTTTGTTCAGTGGTCGGGTATATGGTGAATGTGTTCTTGTATAAGAATGACTTTTTCTTAGAAATTTCTTTCAAATATCAGGGTGCGTCTTCCAAGATGCAGTGTCTTGCAAGCCGTAAAATACGGTAATCAAGATGCCAACACCAGTATCATCATGTACCCACTCGCAACTCATGGCACACACTGTTCGTTGTAGCAACAATAACTATTACTTGGTGTTCCAGTGATAATACTTATATTCACAAAACGATACAACAGTGCTTCAGTTATATACTACCTAAAGTGTATTTATGGGAAGGGGAGTGCTTGTGGACCCCCAAAATGATTATTTAGAAGGTAAAAAGTGAGAAATAGAAGGAAAATGGAGGAAAGTGTTGACAGGTCAGAAGATTCCCAAGATGGCCGACCACCACGTTAGAATGTAAACAGTTATGCAGAAGCGCTTGTTAGTGTGAAACCAAAGCAGAACATAAATCCTGGTTTTACATCTCGAAGAGGTACCAAAAGATTTTTATTTGGTAGTAGTGAGGATAGTAATTTTTCTGGTTTTACGGGACATGAAAGAAGGTTCTTTAGTAGAATTTTAGACATAGAGAGAGATGTCAGAAATATGAACGATACATGGAGAAGAGAAACAAACGATTTATGGAAAACAAATAATAACTTGAACAATGAAATGGCTATCAAGAAAGTGAACAACGAAATGAAGGAAGAAATTAGGGTACTAAAACAGGATCTGGCAGAACTGAAAGGTGAAAATGGAAAAAAAAAAAAAAAAAAATAATGATACCATAAGGAAAGAGGTAGATGAAAAGATTAAAACAATGACCATAGAAGCAGGAAAAAGCATAGGAGAAAATTAATTACAGCAGCTTAGAAATGATTGGAAAAAGGATAAGAAAAAGTAATTTTCAAGGAAATAGTTCGTCAACAGATGCAGGAGAAGGCCAAAGATGCAGTTATCAAGATAATCAAGCAAAAAGAAAACATAGTAAGAGACACAATAGATAAGAAAAAATGTATATTTATAGTTTAAAGGAAAAACATAACTGAAATTGGTTCCACGAAGAAAAAGATAACAAAGAATTGGCAAAAAGTGTTCTAAAAGAAGTACAGGACAGTGACCAAGAAATAGACAAGGAAATAGAAGAAGTACACAGATTGAGTAAATATGTAGAATAAGGAAAAACTCAACCAATAAAGATTAAATTAAAGTCACAAGTGGCAGTAGAAGGAATTCTTATTTGAACAGGAAAATTGCCAAGAAGTGAACACTATAAAAATATATGGATAAAAAGAGACATGAATAACAAGGAAAGGGAAAAATTTAGGACATTAAGAAATTAAGCTAAAGGAAAAAATGAGAAGAGAACGGGGATCAAGAAAACACAGTTCTATTGGAGTGTTAGATATGAGACTCAAAAAGTAGTACACTCAAGGAGAAAAAAAAAGAAAAAAAGAAAAAAAAAAACATGAAGGGTGTAGAAAGTTAAAACTGGTGTATATAAATATAAATGGTTTTATTTCAGGATTAAACAAACTAAATTATTATCTGTTAGAAGCTAAACCAGATGTAATGGCAATTGTGGAGACAAAATTGAGAGGTCCACAAGTACCAAACAGCATTGGACATGGATAATCACTGGCTTAAAAATAGGAAGGAGAAAAAGGGTGGAGGAGTCATGTTCCTGGTTAAGAACAACATAAATGTGACAAAAGTTACATATGGAATGAACAGGGCAGAGATAATCACAATGAAATTTGAAAATAATGACATGAAAAGCAGAAAATTTGCAGTGATTTATGTGCCCCCAAAAACAGGGTCTTGGACAGAGAAAGATCACTTCAAAATGTTAAATGATACTAAATCTTCATTAAATGAGATGCTAATGGATGGAAGTAATGCAGTACTCATGGGTGACTTTAATTGCAAAGAAATATGTTGGGAAGAGATGACAGTGAAAGGTGGAGAAGATCAGTGGGGGAATGTATTACTCAACATGACCATGGAACATACAATGACACAATGGGTAAAGGAGAGCACTAGATTTAGAAATAATGAAGAACCATCAAGACTAGATCTAATATTTACATCAGAACCTGAAATAGTAGACAAAATTGAATACAAGACACCAATTGCGAAGAGTGACCATATACTACTCAAGTTAGAATTAGGAGAGGGAATATATATAAAGAGAAATGAGGAACACAGAAAGGGCAGACTGATGTATAGCAAAGCAGACTTTGAGAAACTTAAGAAATTTTTTCTTGAAGCAAACTGGGAAAAATTCTACAAAGATGAAACACAAGTGGAAGAAAAATGGATGATTCTGATGAAGATTTATAAAGAAGGAGTGGAAAAATATGTACCAAAGCAAAAACAAGAGAGGGTGTACATAAAATGCTGGTTTAATAGAAGGTGTAGTGAGGTGAAAGATAGAAGAGACAGAGCTTAGAAGAGATGGAAAAGAGACAGGAAACCTAGTAAGGGGTAATTATATGTTAACCAAGGAACAAATATGTAAAAGTAAGTAGGGAAGAAAAATGTAAATATGAGAAAGATATAATAGATAAATGTAATGATCAGCTAAAACGATTCTAAAGATATGTAAATGGGAAACTGAAAAACAACCAGGAAATAGTGAAACTAAATCAAAGGAAGTACATAGGAGATACCAAAATGGCAGAAGTTGTGTGCAAATATATTAAGTCAGTTTTCACTAGAGAAAAAGTAAAACCACAGGTTGAAGGGAGAGAAGTGAAATCCCCCCCCCCCATGAAGGAAATAATAATAACATGGAAAGAAATAATGGATCAAATAATGAACCTTGATATCAGAAAATCACTCGGCTCATATGGAATAGCAAATTGGATATTAAAAGAATGTAAAAGAACTATGTTGCTCACTTAAAGAAGGAAAAATGCCAGAAGACTGGAAAAATTTTGATATACCAATACATAAAGGAGTAAATAAGGAAGACTTAACAGATTATAATCCAGTTTCCCTTACAAGCATAGTAGCAAAAATCTGTGAAAAAGTTATAAAAGATAGAGGGATAAAACATCTGGAGGAGAAAAATATACTAAATCCAAGACAATTTGGATTCAGACAAGGAAGATCATGCACCAAAAATTTGATCTGCTTTTACTCAAGGCTACTGGATATGATACTGTACAAGAATGGGATGGATGGGCTGGTTGTGCTTTTCTAGATCTACAAAAAGCTTTTAATAAAGTCCCTCACAAAATACTATTAATAAAGATGGAAACCTTAGGAGGGATACAAGGTAAACTACTGAAGTGGATGGAGGACTTTTTGTATGAAAGAAAAATGAGGGTAGTGCTCAGAGACAAGACTGTTTGGGAAGAGGTAATTAATGGAGTCCCACAAGGATCAGTACTGGTTCCAATAATGTTTGTCATTTATGTGAATGACATGGTTGAGGGAGTGGAATGTTATATGAGCTTCTTTGCAGAGGATGCAAAACCATTGAAGAAAGTGAATACTGAAACAGACTGCGAATCATTACAGAGAGATCTAAAAAAGGTTTGGGAATGGAGTCAGAAGTGGGAAGTGAAATTCAACACAGAAAAATGTAGCATAATGGAATTTGGAAAAAGTAAAAAAAAAAAAAGGATATCTGGAAGATATAAAGTTGGTGAAAAAGAAGTTAAGAAAGAAGGATCTGAAAAAGACCTGGGAGTGATTATCACAAAAGATATGTCCCCAGACAAAGGTATAAACAAGATTGTCAAGGAAACCTACAACTTACTGAAAGCAATATAATTGGCTTTTACCTACTTGGATGTAGAAATGGTAAGGAAAATACTAGCCACAATGATAAGGCCTAAATTGGAGTATGCAGTGACACTGGTCACCCAATACAAAAAAGAATATAAAGAAGATTGAGTGAATCCAGAGAGCAGCTACAAGGATGGCTCAGAACTCACAAAATATTCATATGAAGAAGACTGATAAAATTGCAGTTGCCGACTGGAACAGAGGAGAGAAAGAGGTGACTTGTTGACCATCTATAGAATTATGAAGGGCATGGAAGTTCATGACAGAGAAGACTTGCTAAATAAGGATACGAGAAACACAAGTGGACATGGAAAGAAGCTTAAAAAGGACAATAATAGAAGAGACCTGAAAAAGAACAGCTTTCCCCACAGAGTGATAGATGTATGGAACATACATACATATACCAAGGCTTTTTCTCCCCTACAAGGGGGGTAGCCAAAAAGAAAAAGGCATAAAATCACTCCCACCCATTCCATCCCTGAATACACTCCACACCCCTCCACCCTCCCTCTTATCTTAGCACATCCTGAATGACGGGTCATCCCTGCACCTTGGCCACTGCCCTGGGTCAGAAGCAGTGTCGCAAGACACAGCACATCCACAGCAAGGCAGCTTCATTAAATCGGCGACCCCCCCCTCTCCATACCCCCATTGCATAAAATGAGAGGATGGGGAGAAATCCCTTCGGGCTGCGTCAAATTTTGCGCACACATAATACCTCACCCCCCATCCACCCGCCCATTCCACCTCATGCAATCACAACATCCATATACAACCATTCTCCATTCACCCCTGTCTTCTGTCCTCTCCCGTCCTTCCTCAACAGACATTCCCCTCTTCCCCAAAGCCCCCTTCACCCCATCCATCCACCTCATCCTAGGACGTCCCCTCATGTTCACTCCCTCCACATCTGCCTTCCACACCTCTTTTACTAGTCTTTCTTCACTCATTCTTTCCATGTGTCCAAACCATCCTAATATTCTTTCATCAACCCTATCTCCCAACTCCTTTTCCACCCCTGTTCTCCTCCTCACCTCCTCATTTCTCACTCTGTCTAGCCTAGTAACCCCCATCATACTTCTCAGACACCTCATCTCAAACACATCCAAACTCCTTCTTTCTTCCTCTCTTATGTTCCATGTTTCCGCCCCATACAGTGCTGTTGGCACAATCACTCCTTCATACAGTCTCCTCTTAGCATCCATTCCCAAATGTCTATTCCTCATTACACTCATTAATCCACCAAGGCATTTACTCGCTTCCCTCAATCTACATTCTACCTCCACCTTCACTCCACCTTTTCCTGCCACATTTGCACCCAAGTATCTAAAACTATCCACTTCCTCCAGTCACTCTCCCTTAATGCTCACTTCCAGTCTACTGCCACTTTCACCCCTTGTACATCTCATCACCTTACTTTTACCCACATTTATCTTTAGCTTTCTTCTATCACATACTCTCCCAAACTCTGTCACCAACTTCCTCAATCCCTCCTCCGATCCTGCCACAAGCGCAGTGTCGTCAGCAAACAACAGCAGGCTCACCTCCCACCTTTCTCCATTTTCTTTAACCATCTCCAATCCCTTGCCCACTACCCTTGCATTTACCTCTCGCACCACCCCATCCATGTATAAGTTGAACAGCCAGGGCGACATAACGCATCCTTGACCAAGTCCCACCTTTACCTCAAACCACTCACTCTCTCCATTTCCAATCCTGACACAAGCTCTACTACTCTCATAAAAACTCTTGACAGCTCCCAGAAGCTTTCCTCCTATCCCGTATATCTGCATAACCTCCCACAGTGCCTTCCTGTCTACCCTATCATAAGCCTTTTCCAGATCCATAAAAGCCCAAAAAACATCCTTCCCCTTTCCTATAGCTTTCTCACATATCTGTCTTACCACAAAGATCTGATCTACACAACCTCCACCTGTCCTAAATCCACACTGTTCCTCACCAATTACTCCTTCTGTTTCTCTCCTAATCCTCTCAATCAAGATCCTCCCATAAGCCTTCCCAACTACACTCAACAAGCTAATCCCTCTGAAACTACTACATTCACACTTGTCCCCTTTTCCCTTGTAAAGAGGAACTATACAGGCACTCCTCCAGTCCTCCGGCACTCTACCGTCTCTCCAACAAACATTAAATAACCTCACCAACCAGTCCACCATCACTGTACCTCCCTTTTTCAAACATTCCACATGGCATCCATCCAGACCAGGTGCCTTACCTGCTTTCATCATCTTAACAACTGCCTTCACCTCATCCTTCCTTATTTCTCCTCCATTCTCCTCATTCATCACTCTCATTTTCTTCCCACTTCCCACTGCAGCAATCTTTCCTTCCCTATCCTCCTTCACATTTAGCAACTCCCTAAAATATTCTGCCCATCTTCCCCTTACTGTCTTCTCTTCCATTATCATCTCTCCATCTGCACCTTTTACCTTTTCTTCTCTACTTGATTCGCCTCCTCTTCCTCTCTTAATTTCTTTCCAAAACATCTTTTTATTACTTTCAAAATTTTCTGTCAAACTCTTACCCCATTTCACATCTGCTCTCCTCTTTGCAACCTTTACCTTTTGCTTTACTCCTCTTTTCTTTTCTTTGTACCTCTCATGTGACTCCCTCATCCTATTTTGTAACCAATCTGTGAAAGCTCGCTTCTTCTCTTCTACAACCTTCCTTGTTTCCTCATTCCACCATTCACTACCCTTTCTTCTATTTCCCCCTGTCCTTCTTGTTCCACACACCATCCTTGCACACTTTATGACTCCCTCCTTGAACCATCCCCATTCCTCCTCCACACCCAGCTCTACTCTACCCTTTACTCCCTCCCACTCCTCCTTCAGCTTCTTTCCATATTCCTTCTCCTTTTCCTTCTCATTCAAAGAGTTCACTCTAAGCACCTCCCTACCTTTTGTCCCTTTCCTCTTCCTCCACCTATCCTCCACTTTCAACTTACCTTCCACCAAAAAATTATCTGATATTCCCCCACCCTCTCCCCTTAGCACATATACATCCTTAACTCTTCCTATCATAATGCTATTTACCACTACATGATCCATTAGCGTTCTATCTACCACCCTTCCCTCCACCACCCTCTCCCATGTGTACTTATGCTTGACTTTCTTCCGAAACACTGTATTTGCTATCATCAACTCTCTTTCTAGACACATTTCCACCATCAACTCTCCACTACTATTTTTTCCTGGAACTCCACATTTCCCAACCACTCCATCGATTGGACCATTTCCTACCCTAGCATTAAGGTCTCCCAGTACTATCACATTGACATTTCTTCCTGAATCCTCTATGCACTCATTTAAATGTATCCAAAAGGCCTCCCTTTCTTCTACGCTCTTCTCACTGCCAGGCCCATATGCACTTACAAAGACCCACATCTCCTTCCCCAGTTTCACCTTCATCCACATTATCCTTGAGGAAACCTCCTTCCACTCCAATACCCGTTTACCTATCTCTTCACTTACTAGAATAGCCACCCCTTCCCTCCCTCGCCCTCTCTTCACTCCTGATAACCTCCCACTTACACTCCCAAACTTACACTCACCCTTCCCTTTCAACTTAGTTTCACTCAAAGCCAACACATCCATCTTTCTTCTCACAAACATACTACCTATCTCTTCCCTTTTACTCTCATCTGTACCACATCCACGCACATTAAAAGACCCAAACCTTAGGGTGCTGGTCGGAAAACTCCCAGACCCTCTTATGCCTTCTCTTTGTTTAGGAATGTCCCCTATGGGGCTACAAGGAGAAGGATGCCTAGTCCCAATCCCCGTCCCTTTCTTCTCGCCTCTTACGATCCAAGTGGGAATACTTGGTGGCAGTATTCTTTTCCCCCACCATAGGGAATTCCCCCATCACAGAAAAGGAATACTCAGAGAAATGGTACAGGACAGCAACAAGGGGTTGGAGGACAGCATAACGGAGGGACAGTCGTAGTATAAATGTCATCATTTCTCTATGAACCGAGTTTTCCTCTATCATAGACAAAATGATGTGTGGCTCTGGTCCATAGGGGTGCCCCATATAGACCCTAAAGTATCAACTGCATGCTACTTAGCCACAATAACAAGCAGCCAATACCCATTGGATGAAAAAACAGTGTGTGTAAAAACAATACAAGAATTTAAGAGCAAATTGGATATGGAGAGACACAAAGACAGGACACCATGAGCTTAGCTCTCCTTTCACGTAAGATACAACTAGGTAAATATATAGGCATCATCATACCAAAGTGGCTAACTTGGTGATTACTTCCCTGTGTCTCATTTTACCATTTATGAACCAGTAAATCAGTTTTGGTTTATCTTTGCATTTATCTACCACACCTCTTTCAAAGTTGCTTTCTTCCTGCAAATTCTGATATAATTATTCTTAGCTTGTTTGTAAGCTTCTTTTGTTTTATTGCTTCTTTTCTTTCTCCATTTTCCTCAAGCCACATTCCTGGGCTTTTTTTGCAATCTCACACTTTTTATTAAACTAATCCTGTTTTTGCTTCTTCCTTTCTCTAGTCTTTGGCACATGTTTGTTCACTCCTAGGTTGTAAATGTCAAGAAAGATTTCCCATTTCTCCATATTCATGTGGTATTCATGAATTCCTCCCAGTTTGTTTCTTCAAAGAATTTTCTCAACCCTAAGTAATCTGCTTTCCTAAAATTGATTCCCCTTTGTCTGTGTCATTCATTCCTTGGCTCTATTTCCTCATCCTCCAGCTGAACTGTACTGACTCATCAACACTTCACTAATGGAATTGTAAGTTTACTAGTTATTTCACTCATTATTATTTATACTTTTACATATTTATTAAGCATACTTTGTAAAGCAAAATTTTTTATTACTTAAATGTACATTTATTAAACATACTTTGACTAGTAAGACCCCCCCCCCCCACTAGACTATAGATAGTTACTGGTATGCAACTGTATCAGCATCAATGGTTATATTATTGATAGACATTTCAAGAACATAACTCCCATCGATAACAAGGGAGTACTGTACTGACTTCTTCTTCCTTTGTTCCTTGTTGTTTCACACCTGGGCTTCAAGATCAGAGAGGAGCCAATAATGGTGGTAGTCCAAATTCTCCATGCCGGTAGAACACAGCTTAAGATTGGCCTGGAAATGATAGAGGAAGGGAGTCCTAGTTCTCCATACAGGCAGGAACACAGCTTAAGATTAGCCTGTAACCAATAGAAAAGGAGAATCCTAGTCTTCCATGCTGGCTGGAACACTGCTTAAGATCAACTTTGAGGCAATAGAGAGAGTCGTATTTTTCCATGCTAACCAGAACACTATTTAAGATTGGCCTTGAGCCAATAGAAGAAGGGAGTCCTAGTTCTCCATGCTGACCAGAACACTGCTTAAGATTGGCAGTGAGCTGATAGAGGAAGGGAGTCCAGAGTATTGAGGCTAGAAGGAAGTCTGCTTCTCTTTTCCAGGAGGCTGTGTCACTGTTTTTATAACCTATACTTGTGACATCATGATATGCACAATAGGCATTGGCAGGTACCTTAGCCTGTGGATATTCTGGACAATCAAGTTCTCATAGGGCATTTACATAATGTCAAATACTAGGATGTTTGGAACATCATCTCAGATACAACTTCTTAATGGTTCACTGTGTCACACATCACCATGCATTTTACATTATACATTAAATATTCATAATATACATAAGATACCTATCTGACAGTTGACACCTTGACATGGTGGATAGGCTTGAGAATCTTAATGATTACAAAAGCTATGTCGATAGAGAGGAAATCTTTGCAGGGTCACCCATATCAAACAGGTTTTGTAGGAAACATCGGACAAAGAGCAGCTCAAACACACAGTTGCAGGACCCACTGTTAACTGGCACGTCCCTGATGGCAAACAGGGAAATTCCTCATAGATATATGGGGTACCATCATAATGATGGCATGGACCATTGGGCACCCTATAGATATAGGGCTTCACCAAATATAATGAATAAGGTGACACCAGAGAAATATCTCACCAGAAACCAGTTGGCACTGAGGTGAGATTACTGCCAACCCCCCTTCATAGCCAATATGAATAGCACAATCAAAACAAAACTGGGTGTTCCTGTTGGATCATAGTCTCCTAAAGATCCAACCACATTGCCTCGTGTGCTTAGGGCAGTGTGCCACTGAATGTAAGTAAGCACTGTCCAAGCAGATGCAAGTCTTGGACATTAAACAACATGAAGAAAGTGAAGATCTATACTTATAACATAAGAAGTCTCTCAGAAGACCACAGACTGGAGAGTTTAATGGAAGAACTAGACAACATCAAGTGGGACATCGTAGGACTGAGCGAAGTCTGAAGAACAGAAGAAAAGCTGATACAATTACAAGATGTTCACCACCTGTTCTACTATAGAGGTAAGGACAAAGAAAGATCTAGTGGAGTAGGATTCTTGATCAACTGAGAGGTTGCTGGTAACATGGTCAAATTCAGTAGTTTATCGGACAGGGTAGCTTGGATTGTGATTAGGCTGTGTAAAAGGTACACTCTAAAAATAGTTCAGGTTTATGCACCAACTTCACAGAGTTCAGATGATGAAATTGAGTTGTTCTGTGATGATTTAAGTCAGGTAATGGATCAAGAAAAAAGTAAGTACACTTTGGTAATAGGCGACTTTAATGCTAAAGTAGGGAAGAAGATGGGAGGTGAGACATGCATTGGGAAGTTTAGAGTAGGTGAAAGAAATGACAGAGGTGAGATGTTAGTAAATTTTGCAGAGAACTACAATATGAGGATAATGAACACTTTCAAAAGTGTGAAGGTCGTAAATGGATGTGGAGAAGTCCAAATGGAACAACAAAGAACAAATGAGACTTTATATTAGGAGATGAGAGCAAAAGCATTAACAATGTTATGGTCATAAATAAAGTAAACATAGGTAGTGACCATAGAATGGCACAACTAAATTCAATTTCAGAGCTGAGAGAAATAAACTAGTTTTAAAAAAGAAAATTAGCCTTGCAAAGAATAAGGATAATAATAAGAAATTTCAGCTAGAAATTAAAATAGATTATAAGCTCTAATAACTAACGAGGCCCCGTGGATGATATAAATTTGAATTTAGTGAATATCATTAGGTAATCAGCAGAGAAAGAAGGAAGTACAAAAAACATTAGAGAAAAGAAATACTCCAAAGCTACAAATGACCTAATTAAAAAAAGAAGGACCATGCAGAGTAAAAGCAGGAGAGATGAAAAAGAAAGAGTAGAACTGAACAAGCTTATCAACAAAAGGTAGAGATCAAAGAAAAGAAAGAGAAACATAGATGAAATAGAGGAAACTATTCAGAAAGGTAAAAGTATTTGATTGACCAAGTATAGGCATGCTTTAGGAAGACAGCAAATGATATGTTTGAAAGATAGAAATGGAGAAATAATTAAACTACATTTAATTAAACTACATTTAATTACAGAATAGTAAAAAGAGTAGAAGAATTTTACCAAGAGCTTTACTCATCGAAGACCGTAGTTGAGTCAGTAAATTCATGTGTAGACATTAGTAGTGTACCAGAGATTACAAAGGAAGAAGTAGAATTTGCTCTAAAAACTATGAAATGAGGAAAAGCACCTGGGGAAGATGATATATCAATAGATCTGTTGAAAGATGCAGGGAAATTAGTTCATATTAAATTAGCTCAGTTGTGCACCCAGTGCTTACGTCAAGAAAGTGTTCATGATGCGTGGTGCAATGTTATAATGATTTTGCTTCATAAAAAAAGAGACCAGAAAGACCTTAGTAACTATCAATCAATTAGCTTGCTATCAAATGTATATAAAGTATTCTCCAAGATCCTTACAAATAGACTAAGTCAAGTGTTAGATGGAAACCAACCGAGAGAACAGGCAGGCTTTAGGAGTGGATATTCAACTCTAGACCATTTGCAGGCAATAAACCAACTAATCAAGAAAACAACAGAATACAATATACCTCTGAGTTTAGCTTTTGTAGATTACGAGAAGGCCTATGACTCGGTAGAACAAATAACAATACTAAACTTACTATGCAAACAGGGTACAAATGAACAGATTGTAAGAGTTTTAGAAAAGATTTATGTAAAAGGTACTGCTATAATTCGATTACATAAAAATACAGAAAAGATCAAGATGAAGAAAGGAGTATGGCAAGGCAATACAATTTCACCCAAATTATTTATAGCTTGTTTGGAAGATATTTTCAGAAAGTTGAGTTGGGAAAAAAAAAGGTTTGAAGATAGATTAATGGCGAATATTTGAACCACCTAAGATTTGTGGATGACATTATTCTTATTTCAGAAAGAGCAGAAGACCTGCAAGATATGCTGAGTGATCTTAACAAGGAAAGTTTCAAAGTAGGTTTGAAAATGAAGAGTAAAACCAAAATAAATGTTCAACACAAAAGTTCAAAGTAAAGAGATTGTAATTGATGATAAATGTCTTGAGGAAGTTGAAGAGTTTAAGTATTTAGGCCAGATGGTGAAAGTGACGAAAGAACATAATAATGAAATGAAAAGACGCATTACAATTGGTTGGAAAGTGTTTGGTAAGTATAATAAAGTCCTGAGAGGCTCTCTACCTATATGTTTGAAACGTAAAGTTTACAATCAATGCATTCTATCAGCAATAATCTTGGAGTGTGAGACTTGGAAGCTGACAAGGGTGATGGAAACATAGCTAAGGACTGCACAGAGGAGAATGGAGAGATTAATGATGGGAATAACACTGAGAGACCGAAAGAGAGCAAGTTGGGTGAGAGAACAGACTAGAGTGAAAGATATTGTGGAGGCAGTAAAAGAGAAGAAGTGGAATTGGGCAGGTAAGTTAATGAGAATGACTGATGAACGATGGAGCAAGTGTGTTACTGAGTGGACGCTGCGAGATAGGAAGCATGGAAGAGGGAGACCAGACAGAAGGTGGAGAGACAAGATCGAGAAGTTTGCAGGAGTGACATTGCAGGGGATGGCATGGTCGTGTGATTCATGGAATGCTTTGAAGGAGGCCTTTGTTCAGCAGTGGACTCAGGATGGCTGATTTGATTGATTGATTGAACATATACACAAGATTATGATATCCATGCAAAGGCATGACAATAGCAGGCATGAAAATTTCTTTACGTTCATTCTGAGGTGTGACACGTTTCCCTTTAAAACTGATACCTCAAGGGAATGTAAGCAAGGATATTTTTGTGGCCAGTCACATGTTTTATATTGAGATTATTAGACTGCAAAAATAAGTTTCTGATCTTGTTCTTTCCACTGATTTTATATTTCTAGGAGATCCATCTCCTTAAAGGTCAGATATCAACAGATATACCATTCGCTAAAAATCATCGTATTGCTCGAAAAAGTACTTTTTAAAAGCATACAAATAAAGTTTTTACCTGTTACAGAAGAATTTATTCAGAAAATTCACTTTTAATTGCGCCTCACATACCACTTTTCCGAAGTCTAGATGTTCTAGTCGATTAGTAATTAGTACCAGTAATCGCCGCTAGGTGAACCGGCGGTGACGTCACAGTTGCCAAACAATCGGACAAAGAAACACACGCTGTAGTTCAGCTCAGTCATTCCAATCGAGTTATTCATCTTCATGTTCGTTTTTAATCCAAATTTGTTTGCAAAAATGGCCCATTGTGCATTCCAATTCGGAAGGATAATATGTATGGTGGAAGAGGAAGAGGAGTTTGATATCGCCGAACATCGCATTGTAAAGCCTTACCAGTTCAAACTGATAATAGGACAGCCTGTTTCTTCGTCGGAATACAGTGCAAGTGAAGATGAAGAAAGTGGTGAACAAAATAGCGAAGAAGAAGGGGAAAGCGATTTGTCAGATTCAGAACCCGAGACCATGGGGGAGGAGACGGAATTCGACGGCGACGTTGATTTAGACGGTGCCGAGAATCAAGATGGGCCTACCACCCCTCCTAGACGCAAACGCAAAAGATCTGACCACTCTCATAGGATTGGGAATACCAACTGGTATGAAATTCAGTGCATTATTCCTACCTTATTTAGGCTATCATTGCAAGCATAGGATGGGGTCCTTTGTTTTTATGTCGACGATCATTTGTCAGTCTCTCTCTAAAATTCCAAGCATGGGGGGAAAATTAAATGATATGAATTGCCTTGTGGCCATTTCTTCCTGCAAGATCGAGATTATTCATTTAAAATACTGGAATGAATAAATGAATACAGTACATGTAAATAAAATGAAGCCAAATAATCTTTTAATAAGTACTGTCAACTGTGTATTTTCTATTTTACTAAACACAGTAAAGTGCATAAAAATAAAAATATGCACAAGGAAAAACATCATAAAATGACTATCAATATTTATGCAGTTGTTTCTTTCAGGCTATACAGATATATTGCTTACCGGCACTTCACCAGATGGATTTACCACATCCTTGGTAAAAAAAACAGAAAAGTTTTGCCATCTTGTGCAGTCTCACGAATTCGTGCACAGTGGGAAAGTGAGGACTATACATAATGTGGTTTCAAATATCCCCAAGTTTGATGTGAACGCAATGACATGTGATATAAATATCAGGAAGCAATGTGGACTTATGAAATCACTGTTAGTTTGATTACAAAGTCATGTAACATGTACTAGTCTGTTGACTCTTTATCATGTTTATGTGATGGCAATACTGCTGCTGTACACAACCTAGTCAGTGCTTCAATGATTAAACCGTGTTCGCGATTGTCTTTCAGACACTACATCTGATTTAGTGTGTCTTTTGTAGGTATCAGCAATATTTTATACCTCCGGTCCAGCGGCGGCGCCAGGAATTTTTAGTTGGGGAGGCTAAGGGGTGGCTGAGCAAATTTTGGGGGGGCTAATAGTAATATGATAATACACATATATTATCCTCATTTCAGAAGGGGAGGGGGTTAATGGTAGGGCTAGCACTGATGGCTGACAAATCTTTAGCCCTGGCAATTAAAAATTCCACTTAATAAAATTATTTCAATGAGTGTTTTAAATTTTCAATTTGCTCATTTCAGTTGGGGGGGCTAATGGGGGGGCTGGCCACTTTTTTGGGGGGCTAAAGCCCCCTCAAGCCCCCCCCCCGGCGCCGCCACTGCTCCGGTCCATGGCTTCAGGGCCAGTTTAATTCACTAGGCCTATATAGGCCATCCTGCATGTCCATGGAATTTATAACAAGCCCTCTCTGACATAGGCATAGGCCTAAGCCTAACGCATGCACATGATGCATGGAGTCAGAAAAAGTAAACTGCCTACAGTACCTCAAGCCTCCGGCGTTTATCAAACGCTGACCTCCTACTTTTCTTTTTTGGTTTCGGCTTGGAATGCTTTGTAGTAGCTGCAAAAATTGAGGGCACAGCATCAGGTTTTAGATGTCTCCTGGTCTTCTCCATAAATCCAATCGATAACGCTAGATTCATTTCGAAGCATTCCTCTTCGAAGTGGTCAGAGCAAAGTTCTGAAAACTTCGAAGGCTCCCACAGTTTGCCCGGTCTTTTGCCTGCTCTGTTCACCTTTCTATCCATTCCGATCGTCGGGCTGGCTCCGTAGGAAATTGAAAGAAACTCCTCCCACTTCCACTACCATTGTTGCAGCCTGCGGCAATGCAGTACACCATTATTATCACAATTTTGTGACAATAAAATAAAAAAAAATTGAGACATTCAAGAGACGACACACGACTGACAATGCAAAAGCAATACGATGCATTCTCAGAATAACAATATTGTTCGGCAACTGTGACGTCACAAACGCGGAATTCCCCGAACGTTCCCGAAGCGCATGGGCGGGTTGTTTCGAATAGCAGACGACGCAATGAGATGAAGACAAACAACTGTTTTTGCCAAATTTGATAAGATGTAGATGGTGGAATTATATAGAATACTGTCAGTATGCTTTTTTATGTACATTAAACTGTAAATACAAAAAGTTACGGAAGTCTTGATATCTGACCTTTAATTGATTCTCCCACTTTTTTGGTCACTTCTTGTATTTGTTCTTTAACCTCTTTTTTTTCAGTTTCTCATTTTTGTTTTTGTCTTCATTTTTCTTTCTGTCATTATCACTTCTGATCACTTAGTTCACTTTTTAGGTCATTAAGCTCTCTGTTCATTTCTTTGTTTGATTTTTATAGATTGGTCATTTCTCTGTGCATTGCTCTATAATCAATTCTTAAATCTATTAGTTCCTCCATCAAGTCGTTAATGTTCCGGATTTCTTAGTACACTACTATACCAAGTTTCTCTTTCTACACCTAAACCTTTACCCAATAGTCCTCTTTCTCTTTGAAATCCTGAAAAAAACATTGTTTTCCCACCTTTGAGTTGATTATGGTGTGTGGTTTAAACAAGTCCTCTTGATATCACTCCTAGTGGCGATTCAATTCTTCTCATATCCAATCCTTTCTTCATTGTTTCTTTATTCCTTTTTTGTCCTTTTCCTTCCTCCATTTTATACACTAATACACTTTATCAAACTGGATACTTTTACACCATAGTGGTCACTCGAAAACCACCATTTCTAAATCCAAATTGGTTGGGGTTTAGTATTTTGTTCTCTTCCAAGTATTTAGTCCATTTATTTTTGTCAACTTTAGCATATTTTTGCAGTTGTGCTTGTAAGGGATACCAGTCTATAATTTGTTGGATTTTTTTTTATCTCCTCCCTTATATATTGGTACAATATCTGTATTTTTCCAGACTTGTGGTACTTTTCCTTCTTTGAGTGAGAGGTCAATTATCTTGTGTATTTTATCTGTGAGTTCATCTATGCATTCTTTTAATATCCAGTTCGCTAATCCGTCTGGCCCATGTTACTTTCTGAGATTGAGTTTCTTTATTTGGTCCCTTATTTCTTTCTGTGTCATGATTATTTCTTTCATTTTGGAGGATCCTTCTTGGTGACCATCAATCCCACATTTGTGAGCTTTCAACTGTAAATACACACTTAAAGTGTCTGGTCATTACTTCAGCCATTTCTACATCTTCTGTGTATTCTTTATTTCCTTCATGCAGTGTGTATTTACCAAGTTGTATTTACCTAGTTGTATTTTACGGGAAGGGGAGCTATAATCGTGGTGTCCTGTCTTCATATCTCATTTTATCTAGACTGTTTTTAAATTCATATATTGTTTTTGCACACACCACTTTCTCATCTAACTTGTTCCAAATGTCTATTACTCTGTGGGGAAAGCTGTTCTTTTTCAGGTCTCTTCTATAATTGTCTTTCTTGATTTACTTTCCATGTCTTCTTGTATTTCTACTATCCCATTTTATTAGATCCTCTCTATCAATAGTTTCTATGCCTTTCATAATTCTATATATAGTTATCAAGTCTCCTCTCTTCTTTGCTCTAATGTCTGTAGCTAAATTTTTGCTACTCTCTCTCCTTATGATAGTTCTGAGAATATTGGTGCCAATTTTGTAATTACTCTTTGTATGCTATCAACTTTTGTTACACATTTTTTTTTGTACTTGGTGACCACGTCGTCGCTGCATATTTCATTCTTGGTCTTATCAAAGTGACTAGTATTTTCTTCACCATTTCTTTGTCCAGGTATGTAAATGCCACTTTGATTGTTCTTATTAAATGTGTGTGTATTTACATAGTTGTATTTACCTAGTTGTATTTTACGGGAAGGGTAGCTATGTTTGTGGTATCCTGTCTTCATAGTTCATTTTATCTAGACTGTTGCACACACCACTTTATCATCTAACTTGTTCCAAATGTCTATTACTCTGTGGGGAAAGCTGTTCTTTTTCAGGTCTCTTCTATAACTGTCTTTCTTGATTTTCTTTCTGTGTCCTCTTGTATTTCTACTATCCCATTATATTTGATCCTCTCTATCAATAGTTTCTATGCCTTTCATGATTCTAAAAATAGTTATCAAGTCTCCTCTCTCTCTTCTTTGCTCTAATGTATGTAGCTCAAGTTTTGTTAGTCTCTCTTCATATGATAGTTCTGAGAGTGTTGGTGCCAATTTTGTAATTGCTCTTTGTATTCTTTCAAGTTTTGTTATACATTTTTTTTTACTTGGTGACCACGTCGTCACTGCATATTCCAATCTTGGTCTTATCAAAGTGACTAGTATTTTCTTCACCATTTCTTCATCCAGGTATGTAAATGCCACTTTAATTGTTCTTATTATAAGTTTCTCCCAAAATTTTGTTTATATGTGTCTCAGGGGACATATTATTCATAATAATGACTCCCAGGTCCTTCTTATTTTCTACTTTTTTTTTAATTTTTTCTCCCAATTTATATGATCCCACTATTTTTTTGCTTCTTCCAAATTCCATTATACTACACTTCTTAATATTGAATTCCATCTCCCACTTCCTATTCCATTCCCATACTTTATTGAGATCACTCTGTAGCAGCTCACAATCTTCTTCAGTGTTCACATTTTTAACAATTTTGCATCATCCGCAAAGAAGCTCATATAACTTTCAATTCCTTTATCCATATCATTATTATATATAGCAAACATTATTGGGGCCAGAACTGTTCCTTGTGGAACACCACTTATCACTTCATCCCAATTAGAGTGTTTGTCTCTTATCACCACTCTCATTTTTCTTTCATGCAAGAAGTCTTCCATCCACTTCAGTAGTTTGTCCTGTATTCCTCCTGCAGTTTCTAATTTTTTAAGCAACTTCTTATATGGCACCTTATCAGAAGCTTTTTTTCAGGTCTAGAAATGCACAATCAGCCCATCCATCTTTTTCTTGTATTACATCTATTAGCCTTGAATAGAAACACATTAACCCCTTCCATACGGTGCCGCACACGTAGGCGTCATGAGGAGCAAGTGGATTCGCGACGCTGCCATATCGGCGTCTTGATTATATTTATTGTAGTCGCCCCTGTGTTTTTACATTCTCCCAAATGCGCCCTGAATCCCATTCTCTGTGGTTTTCAAAATTCGCGGGTGAAAGAGAGAACGATCGATATAAGCGGTGACTATATTTTATGATGCGAGTATTATTACGACACGTCATACGGCTGGCATTGGCTGCTGCCCGCGAGATTTAAGTCCCGTACTGAAGTGGTTAAGTTTGTGATGCATGATCGTCCCTGTTTAAATCCAAATTGCCTTGGATTTAGTACATTGTTTTTTTCCAAATGCTTTACCCATCTAGTTTTGATAATTCTCTCACAGATTTTAGCTATCGTACTTGTAAGAGAGAGTGGTCTATAGTTAGTAGGGTCTTCCTTGTTTCCCCCTTTATATATATTGGTACTATATTTGATCTTTTCCAATCTTCTGGAACTTTTCCCTTTTTCAATGAACTGTGTATTAGACTATGTATTTTGTCTGTTAGTTCATTCCTGCATTCTCTTAAAATCCAGTTTGCCATTTCATCTGAACCATGCGATTTTCTGACATCGAGATTACTCAAGTGTTTCATTATTTCATTCCTTGATACTTCTATCTCTTTCATAGGGGGGACTTTCTCCTCCCATTCGATATCTCTAGGTTGTATGTTCTCCCTTGTAAACACCGATTGAAAATGCTTGTTTATAATTTCTGCCATTTCTATTTCCTCTGTGTATTCAACTCCTCCTTGTCATAGTTTCTCTAATTCTTGTTTGTTTTTCAGTTTGTTTACAAATCTGTAAAATAGTTTTGGTTGATCTTTACATTTTTCTATTACATCTTTTTCGTATTTACTCTTTTCCTCTCTTCACACTTGTACATATTCATTTCTGTAACTAGTATATATTTTCCATTTTTCAGGCCTTTTGTATTTTTTCCATTTTATCCAAGCTTTATCCCTTTTGTCTTTTAACTCCCTACATCTTTTGTTGTACCAGCACGTTACATACTCTTTTTCTTGCTTTTGTCTTGGAACATACTTTTCCACTCCTTTATAAATTTTTGTTAAAATACTCCATTTCTCTTCTACTGTTGTTTCCTCCTTGTGTGTTCTTTCCCAGTCAGCTTTTTGAAAGAATTCTTTAATTTTGTCAAAGTTTGTTTTTTCATACATTAATCTTCCCCTTCTATATTGTTCGTTTTTTTCATGTATTTTTCCTCGTTTAGTTCCAGTTCAACCAATATGTGGTCACTTTTACTTATCGGTGTTTTATATCTGATCTTGTCCACTATTTCGGATTCTGGTGTGATTATTAGGTCCAGTCGCAATGGTTCTTCCTCATTTCTATACCTAGTATTCTCTTGTATCAATTGCGTCTTGTATATTCAATAATCATATCAAGTAATACATTTCCCCATAGGTCTTCTCCACCCTTCACTGTCATCTCTTCTCAGCAGACTTCTTGACAATTAAAGTCACCCATTATAATTATTTGTCCTCCATCTTCCATTATCTTACTTAGTGATATCCTTGTGTCTTCTAACATATTTTTGTGTTCTCTCTTCCCACAAAGCCATTTTAGGAGGCACAAAATTTACTACAAACTTCCTGCTCTTCTTATCCTTGTCCTTCACTTCCATTGTAATCACTCTACACTATTCTTTCCATATGTGACATTCCTCACATTTATATCCTTCTTAGTCAGGAACATAACTCTACCCCCTTGTTTTACCTCTCTGTTTCCAATCCAGCAATTATATGCTCCATGTCCTACACTGTTGGGTGGTAGTGGACCTTTCATTTTTGTGTCTACAATTCCCATTATGTCCGGTTCTTTTTCCTTCAGGTAATCATTCAATTCGTTCAAGCCTGTTATTAATCCATCTATATTTGCATAAGACACTTTTAATTTTCTGCTACTTCCATTGTGTTTTCTGTTTACCCTTCCGTTTTTCTCTGCTATGAACCATTTCCTCACTTTCATATTCACTACTCTCCAATAGAATTTCTCTTTTTCTGACTCTGTTCTTTTCTTGTTTTTTCCTTAGCTTCTAGTCTTTTTTATTTCTCTCTTTCCTCTTTATTCATTTCTCTTCTTATCCATACCTTTTTATGTTGCTTATTGTCTGCTATTTCCCTGTTTTTGCTAAGATATTTTCTGCTGTTTGTGACCTGAATTTAACCTTAATTGGTCTGGTCTTATCTGTATCATATTTCCCTATTCTATATATTTCTTCAATTTCTTTTCCTATTTCAGGTTCTTCTTGAACTACTTCTAATATATTATTTACTTTTTCCTTTTCCTCCTTTATTCTTGTAGTCCTATTTAGATTATACTTTTCTTCTATCCCTAATATAATTATACACTTCTTTTTGCCTGCTAAGTCTCCTTCTCCCTCATCACTTTAATAACTGTGTCTTCAGTTTGTTCTTTCATCTGTTATGTCACTATATCATTAAATACAAATTTGTTGTTCTCTTGGATTTTCTTCTAACCCTGTGCTTCTTTTGCTATGGACTCTTTATTCTCTTTATCATTCCTCTTTAATTCCTCATTCTCATCTTTTACTTCTTTTAACTGTCTTTTTAATTCTTCTATTTTTTTAGTTAGGTTTTTGTTCTTCTCAAGTTCTTCCAATTTTTCAACTCTCTGCACAATCCGTGTAAGTTGACCAGACCTACTCTCCCAATGTTCGGTCACTTTCTCAAGTTTTTCCTCTAGGCTTGCTTATCAGGGGAGGTTGGTATCCCCCCCCCCTAATTATATCCATGGAAATTATTATCTTCACCTTCCATTGTGCTGCTCTTATCTATATTTCTAATCTTTACATTTTTGCTAATCCCTTCTTCACCAAAATCATCCGGCCTTTGTTTGTTTACAAGGTGCCTGGCTTCCTGGACCCAGTCTGCCCCTTCCTCATTTCCTTCCATTTTCCTCAGTAATCTCTCCCCTTCTCCTTTTTCCTCACCTTCCCACTACACCATGAGCTTTCCCCTTTCCTATACATACAAAAAGGTACTCCTCTCATTATTGATATCCACGAAAATCCATGTTTTTTGGAGTTCCAATCTATGCTGTCACCTTGACTGTCGTGTGTGTGTGTATGTGTATTATTGCATCTGACCTAGTTATGGACCAAAAGGTCTCCTGTTGGCATGCTCCACCTTTGTAATCCTTTGAAAAAAAAATGTGTATGTAAGGTTGAAAGTGTTGTAAGGCAGCGACCACAGCCAAAAAATTCTTCTCTATTGTAGTATAATTTCTCTAGCTGAGTCCAAGCTTTTGCTATAAAAACCTTCAAGAAACAAAATCTCATTCTCTTCTTGAATTAAAGCTGCTCCTAGGGCAATGTCACTAGTGTCTGGATAAATGAAAGAGTTAAAAAACAAAAACAAAAAAATCAGGTCTCTTTAGGACAGGATCACACATCAAAAGAAGTTTTAGTTGCTCAAAAGCATTTTCAGATTTTTCAGCCCAGTCAAACTTTTTCTCTTTCCATAATAATTCAATAGTTCTGCTAAATGTGAGAAGTTTGGACAGAATTTTCTCTAATAACCAACCATTTCTAGGAATCATCTTATATCCTTTCTGTTTATGGGAATAGGAATATCTTGGATGGCCTATACTTTAGCTTTCAAAGGTTTGACTTGAGAATTCCCAACCTTAAATCTTATATGTGAGACTTGTATTTACCTAGTTATAATATACGGGAGGGGAGCTATGCTCATGGTGACCCGTCTTTGTATCTCTCCACATCAAGTTTTATCTTAAAATCTTGTATAGTGTTTGCACATACTGTTTTGTTGTCTAATTTGTTCCATGTACTGTATTTATCGCTCTGTGTGGGAAACTGTTCCTTTTCAAGTTTTTTCTATAACTACCTTTTTTCAGATTCTTTCCGTGTCCTCTTGTTTTACCGTTGCCCCACACTAACAGGTCTTTCCTTTCTAAAACTTCCATTCCTTTCATTATTCTGTAGATAGTCAGCAAATCTCCTCTTTCTCTTCTTTGTTCCAGAGTTGGTAGGTTCAATTTGGATAGTCTTTGCTCATATGTATGTATGACCAAAATTGCTCTACCCTAGATTAATTGTTAACTTAGCCTGGTCAACTGTCTGGTTGCTATATGTTGTTCCCAAGTATTACTGTCAATGACCACATCATCTAAATGTGACTTTACTCCAGGCAAATTAGTTATTCATTTATTCATCATTCTCTGATGGAAAATTCTATTAGTCCTTGAAGAAGTAATAATTTGAATTATTTCTGTAAGATATACCATTTCTCATTATTGAGTCTGTATAGGTGACTTTTAATAACTTTTGTAGGGGTTAACTCTATTTTATGTTCTACTGTGGATGTTTGTCCAGGAATGTCAGCAGTTAGTAAAGGGTATGAATTAATTACACTTACAAAGTCATATTGACATTCAGCTTCTAAATGGGGCAGTTTTTCATCTAACTTTTTCAGAGATAAGGAATTCTGCAATGGCAATTGTGGGTGAGGCAAGTTTTGTTTATCTTGGTCTTCTCTCACATTGTTTGAACAGCATTTGTGGAATGGTACATTTTAAGGGATTTTATATGGCATAGTTGTTTTTTTATTTTTCTTCTGTCAGTGGTGGAAATTACATAGTTTAAATCATCTTTTCTTTCTGCAGTAGTACAAGGACCTTGATATTTTGCTTGAAGTGATTCTCCTTGTAAACGTAATACAAAAGGCTTTGTCTCCTATCTTGAAATTTCTAACTTGAGTCTTTTTGTCATAGTTATATTTCATCTTGGATTAAGCTTGTTTCAAATATTGTCTAGCTAAATTCCATACATGTTTTAACTTTCCAAACATTCTTTCAACATAAAGATGAACCTTTATAGGATTTTTAGGATTTATCCTTTTTTTTAACATCTTTAGGGTGCCTCTTACTTCATGTCCATATATGAGTTCAGCTGGAGAAAAACATGTATTTTCTAGGGTAGAATTTAAAAGATGTTTTGAAATTGGATGAAGTAAAATTACTGCCCTCGTTGCTCTTTATTTCTTCAGGAAAACCTTATGAGAGAAATATTTCAATAACTCTTTAATAATGGTGTTGGATCTAATGTTCTTAAGAGGAATAGCTTCAGGGAAGAGTGTGTTTAGACAGAGAATTGTAATGAGGAATTTGCTTCCTTTCCTAGAAGTGGGTAACAGACCTACACAGTCACTCAGTATCTTAGAGATTGATTGATTGGTTTGCCTACTCTTTGACATGTATACCTTACAATAGTGGGAAACCTCTTTCCTATTGAGAGGCCAATAGAAATGTCATATTATGTGTGTCAGTCTTTTTAACAGCCAAAGGAGTGTCATAGGCCATATATAGTATTTGTGACCACATGCTAAAAGGGACAACATTCTGTCTCTTAGCTTACCATGATTGATCTGGTTGGACATTAGGTGCTAACCACTTCTGCATAAGAATACCTTCATCCAGGTAATAACATCAAGACAAGGTCTCAAATTGAGCTTTGGACACACATTGATCCCAGAGGGATGAAAAAGTTTGGTCCTCTTTTTGGGTACTAATTTAAGATTCCCTAGATACTCTAGCAATGAAAGAACTTTCAGTAGGAACAGTAGAACTGTTTTCTAAGAAGAGTGTCAATGTCAAACAGATTCCTTTTCTTTAGAGAGAGTATAGTTGAGTGTTCAAGGACTATGTATAGTCTAGGATGGACTTTTGTTTACCCTTTTGGGCACGGGTAACAGCACATACTGGATATATAGAAAGATAATCTAGGGAGGAGTCTTTTGTTATTGTGTCTTTTGTAACCACAAATGACTTTACTGCCAGATGAATAATACACAATCACGCACACAAACAACACAACATACACTCTATAAAGGATATGTGGGAAAACCCCATTCTGGCCATGGCATTCCTTGGGGGACGGGACTGCTCGGATAGACAGTCCAGGGAACAACAACAGCAACAACAACAACTTCTCCCTTTATGATATCAGTACAACACCTTGTGCAGGGGAAGTTTTCTGATTCCCGCTATTGTATGTATAATGACATCTTGATCTGAGGGATTAAGTAAAGCATCAACTAACATGAGAGTTTGTTTGGCCCTTATGTCTCTGAGGACAGACATGGGTATTGACTTTTCCAGAGGTAGGTGGTATGATTCAGAAATTTGATTATCCGATTAATCAGATTCGCATTATTTATTTGGATAATTGAATTAGACTAACCTCTGCCAAGTGAATCAGGTAATCGTAATTAGACCTCCAAAAATTGAAAGCTATTTGTGATTAATCCAGCTCAACGTTGTCTTTGTTTTTTGCAATAACAGTTTCTTAATAAAGTTTTCTATATTTTTCCCAAGTAAATATTTCTTTATTTTATTCTATTCTGTTCACACTTTCATATTTTCTCTATAATTTGTAAAATATCACAATTAATTATTAAATCATATATAATGAAAAGGTTATATTTTACAAGTAAAAAGTAGGTATAATGCGTGTTTAGTTGTGATTTTTCTTATGCGTCTCATTTTGATTATGTGACGTGCCACACCAGTTTAGAGCCAGTTGTCATGAGAGCAAGCTGCTGCTACAATGCTCTTTTGCCACCACTTGTGAATGCCTTGAAGTAATCTTTCTGTTTTCATTTTCCTGCTATTGCGGACCCCAACGTAAGTTATACCATTAATATTTGCATTTAGTATTTCTATTTTGTTCTAATGGTATTCATATCTAGACTATTAATTTCAGAAAGTAATGATAAATCAAGCTTAAAGTTTGTGAATTAGCCATTTCATACAAGTTTCATCATGTATTCATGCGTACCAGTCTTTTACTTGTGTGCACTTGCTTATTGCTAGTTATTGGCTGCTTGTTATTGTGGCAAAGTAACATGCAGTTGATACTTTAGGGTCTATATGGGGCGCCCCTACGGACCAGAGCCACACATCATTTTGTCTATGATAGAGGAAAACTCGGTTCATAGAGAAATGATGACACTTTTATACTACGACTGTCCCTCCGTTATGCTGTCCCCCAACCCCTTGTTGCTCTCCTTTTCAATTTTGCTGAGTTTTCTTTTTCTGTGGTGGGGGAATTCCCTGTGGTGGGAGAAAAGAATACTGCCACCAAGTATTCCCACTTTGATTGTAAGAGGCGAGAAGAAAGGGACGGGGATTGGGACTAGGCATCCTTCTCCTTGTAGCCCCATAGGGGACATTCCCAAACAAAGAGAAGGCATAAAGTTTTCCGACCAACACCCTAAGGTTTGGGTCTTTTAATGTGCGTGGATGTGGTACAGATGAGAGTAAAAGGGAAGAGATAGGTAGTATGTTTGTGAGAAGAAAGATGGATGTGTTGGCTTTGAGTGAAACTAAGTTGAAAGGGAAGGGTGAGTGTAAGTTTGGGAGTGTAAGTGGGAGGTTATCAGGAGTGAAGAGAGGGCGAGGGAGGGAAGGGGTGGCTATTCTAGTAAGTGAAGAGATAGGTAAACGGGTAGTGGAGTGGAAGGAGGTTTCCTCAAGGATAATGTGGATGAAGGTGAAACTGGGGAAGGAGATGTGGGTCTTTGTAAGTGCATATGGGCCTGGCAGTGAGAAGAGTGTAGAAGAAAGGGAGGCCTTTTGGATACAATTAAATGAGTGCATAGAGGATTCAGGAAGAAATGTAAATGTAATAGTACTGGGAGACCTTAATGCTAGGGTAGGAAATGGTCCAATCGATGGAGTGGTTGGGAAATGTGGAGTTCCAGGAAAGAATCGTAGTGGAGAGTTGATGGTGGAAATGTGTCTAGAAAGAGAGTTGATGATAGCAAATACAGTGTTTCGGAAGAAAGTCAAGCATAAGTACACATGGGAGAGGGTGGTGGATGGAAGGGTGGTAGATAGAGCGCTAATGGATTATGTAGTGGTAAATAGGATTATGATAGGAAGAGTTAAGGATGTACATGTGCTAAGGGGAGAGGGTGGGGGAATATCAGATAATTTTTTGGTGGAAGGTAAGTTGAAAGTGGAGGATAAATGGAGAAAGAGGAAAGGGACAAAAGGTAGGGAGGTTCTTAGAGTGAATTCTTTGAATGAAAAGGGAAAGGAAAAGGAGTAAGAAAAGAAGCTGAAGGAGGAGTGGGAGGGAGTAAAGGATAGAGTGGAGCAGGGTGTGGAGGAGGAATGGGGATGGTTCAAGGAGGGAGTCATAAAGTGTGCAAGGATGGTGTGTGGAACAAGAAGGACAGGGGGAAATAGAAGAAAGGGTAGTGAATGGTGGAATGAGGAAACAAAGAAGGTTGTAGAAGAGAAGAAGCGAGCTTTCACAGATTGGTTACAAAATAGGACGAGGGAGTCATATGAGAGGAACAAAGAAAAGAAAAGAGAAGTAAAGCAAAAGGAAAAGGAGGCAAAGAGGAGAGCAGATGTGAAATGGGGTAAGAGTTTGACAGAAAATTTTGAAAGTAATAAAAAGATGTTTGGAAAGAAATTAAGAGAGGAAGAGGAGGCGAATCAAGTAGAGAAGAAAAGGTAAAAGGTGCAGATGGAGAGATGATAATGGAAGAGAAGACAGTAAGGGGAAGATGGGCAGAATATTTTAGGGAGTTGCTAAATGTGAAGGAGGATAGGGAGGGAAAGATAGCTGCAGTGGGAAATGCGAAGAAAATGAGAGTGATGAGTGAGGAGAATGGAGGAGAAATAAGGAAGGATGAGGTGAAGGCAGTTGTTAAGATGATGAAAGCAGGTAAGGCACCTGGTCTGGATGGATGCCATGTGGAATG
Source organism: Oratosquilla oratoria (assembly GCF_046742065.1). NCBI lineage: Eukaryota > Metazoa > Arthropoda > Malacostraca > Stomatopoda > Squillidae > Oratosquilla > Oratosquilla oratoria. Next base: position 67,499,193 of record NC_134791.1, read on the forward strand.
TCTGAAAAAGGGAGGTACAGTGATGGTGGACTGGCTGGTGAGGTTATTTAATGTTTGCTGGAGAGAGGGTAGAGTGCCAGAGGACTGGAGGAGTGCCTGTATAGTTCCACTTTACAAGGGAAAAGGGGGACAAGTGTGAATGTAGTACTTTCAGAGGGATTAGCTTGTTGAGTGTAGTTGGAAAGGCTTATGGGAGGATCTTTATTGAGAGGATTAGGAGAGGAACAGAAGGAGTAATTGGTGAGGAACAGTGTGGATTTAGGACAGGTAGAGGTTGTGTAGATCAGATCTTTGTGGTAAGACAGATATGTGAGAAAGCTATAGGAAAGGGGAAGGATGTTTTTTGGGCTTTTATGGATCTGGAAAAGGCTTATGATAGGGTAGACAGAAAGGCACTGTGGGAGGTTATGCAGATATATGGGATAGGAGGAAAGCTTCTGGGAGCTGTCAAGAGTTTTTATGAGAGTAGTAGAGCTTGTGTCAGGATTGGAAATGGAGAGAGTGAGTGGTTTGAGGTAAAGGTGGGACTTGGTCAAGGATGCGTTATGTCGCCCTGGCTGTTCAACTTATACATGGATGGGGTGGTGTGAGAGGTAAATGCAAGGGTAGTGGGCAAGGGATTGGAGATGGTTAAAGAAAATGGAGAAAAGTGGGAGGTGAGCCAGCTGTTGTTTGCGGACGACACTGCGCTTGTGGCAGGATCGGAGGAGGGATTGAGGAAGTTGGTGGCAGAGTTTGGGAGAGTATGTGATAGAAGAAAGCTGAAGATAAATGTAGGTAAAAGTAAGGTGATGAGATGTACAAGGGGTGAAAGTGGCAGTAGACTGGAAGTGAGCATTAAGGGAAAGCGACTAGAGGATGTGGATAGTTTAAGATACTTGGGTGCAAATGTGGCAGGAAAAGGTGGAGTGAAGGTGGAGGTAGAATGTAGATTGAGAGAAGCGAGTAAATGCCTTGGTGAATTGAAGAGTGTAATGAGGAATAGACATTTGGGAATGGATGCTAAGAGGAGACTGTATTTACCTAGTTGTATTTACCTAGTTGTATTTTGCGGGAAGAGGAGCTATGCTCGTGTTGTCCCGCCTTTGTATCTTGCAGTGTCTAGTTTGTTTTTAAACTCATGAATGGTTTTTGCGCATACTATTTCATTGTCCAGTTTGTTCCAAGTGTCCAAAACTCTATGAGGAAAACTGTTTTTCTTCAGTTCTCTTCTATAGCTATGTTTTTTTATTTTCTTTCCATGTCCTCTTGTGTTTCTTTTGTCCCAGTTAAGTAAGTTCTCACTATCGAGTACCTCTGTGCCTTTCATGATTCTGTAGATGGTCAATAGGTCACCTCTCTCTCTTCTTTGCTCCAGTGTCGGTAACTCCAGTTTAGCCAATCTCTCTTCGTATGATAGGTTTGCAAGTGCAGGTGCCATTTTTGTAGCTGCTCTTTGGATTCTTTCTATTTTCTTTATATTCTTTTTGGTACTGGGGGACCACAATGTTGCTGCATACTCTAATCTAGGCCTTATCAATGTAACCAATATTTTTTTCATCATGTCTTCGTCCAAGTATGTAAACGCCACTTTTATTGATCTTAGCAAGTTGTAAGTCTCCCCGACAATTTTGTTAATCTGTATATCATAGGACAAGTCGTTCGTGATAATTACTCCCAAATCTTTTTCGGATCCTACTTTCTTTACTTCTTTGGTTCCAATTGTATATTTTCCTGATATTCTGTTTTTGCTTTTTCCAAACTCCATTATGCTACACTTCTTAGTATTAAAGTCCACTTCCCATTTCTGACTCCAGTTCCATACCCTATTTAGGTCTTCTTGCAGTGCTTCACAGTCCTCATCAGTTTCTATTTTCCTTAGCAGTTTGGCGTCATCGGCAAAGAAGCTCATGTAGCAGTTCACGTCCTCATCCATGTCATTCATATAGATAGCAAACATTATTGGTGCCAGCACAGATCCTTGCGGTACTCCACTGATCACCTCTTTCCAGTCTGAATATTTTTCTCTGAGCACTACTCTCATCTTTCTACCAGTCAGAAAGTCCTCTATCCATTTTAGTAGGTTTCCCTGTATTCCTCCTATGTGTTCCAGTTTTTTTAGTAGTTTTCTGTGTGGTACTTTGTCAAAGGCTTTTTGCAAGTCTAGGAATGCACAATCAGCCCATCCATTTCTTTCTTGCACTATGTCTATTAGTCTTGAGTAAAAGCATATTAAGTTTGTGGAGCATGATCTTCCTTGTCTGAATCCGAATTGTCTTGGGTTTAATATGTCATTGTCTTCCAGATGTTTTACCCATCTATTCTTGATTATTTTCTCACAAATTTTGGCAATGGTGCTTGTTAGTGATACTGGCCTATAGTTGGTGGGTTCTTCTTTGTTTCCTCCTTTGTGTATTGGTACAATGTTAGCGTTTTTCCAGTCCTCGGGTATCTTTCCTTCTTTGAGTGAGCTGTTTATTAAGATGTGTATTTTGTCTGTTAGTTCTTCTTTGCACTCCTTTAGAATCCAATTTGCAATACCGTCCGGGCCATGTGATTTTCTGACATCCAGCCTTGATAAATGTTCTGATATTTCCTTTAGTGATGCTATAAACTCATTCATGAGGGGAGATTTCTTGTTTTTGTCTATGTCACAATTCGGTATTTTCTCTCTGGTGAAAACAGATTTAAAGTGATTGTTCATGACTTCGGCCATCTCTAAATCTTCTGTGTATTCTATGTTTCCTTGGCATAGTTTCACCAATTCCTGTTTGTTTTTAAGTTTACCATTCACATACCGATAGAATAGTTTGGGTTGCTCTTTGCATTTGTCTATAATATCCTTCTCATGGTTCCTTTTCTCCTCTCTTCTCACATTAACATACTCATTTCTATAGTTAACATAAATTTGCCATTTGCTTTGTTTTTTGTCTTTTCTCCACTTTTTCCAAGCTTTGTCCCTTCTGTCTTTTGCCTCACTGCATCTTTTGTTGAACCAACATTTAATGTACTCTCTCTCTCGCTTTTGTCTTGGTACATGCCTGTTTACCCCTTCATTGTAGTTTTCCATCAATATATTCCATTTCTCTTCCACTGCTGTTTCTTCCCTGTAAAATATTTCCCAGTTTGCATTCCGGAAGAATGTCTTTAGTTTTGTAAAGTCTGTTTTGTTGTACCTCAGTCTTCCTTTCCTATGCTTTTCGTTCCTCTCTATGTCTATTTCTTCCTTTAGTATAGTTTCGATGAGTACATGGTCACTCTTTCCAATTGGTGTCTCATACTGGACTTTATGCACTATTTCAGGCTCTGTTGTAAATATTAGATCTAGTTTCGATGGCTCTTCATTATTTCTGTATGAAGGAGTGATTGTGCCAACAGCACTGTATGGGGCAGAAACATGGAACATAAGAGAAGAAGAGAGAAGGAGTTTGAATGTGTTTGAGATGAGGTGTCTGAGAAGTATGATGGGGGTTACTAGGCTAGATAGAGTCAGAAATGAGGATGTGAGGAGGAGAACAGGGGTGAAAAAGGAGCTGGGAGATAGGGTTGATGAAAGAATATTAGGATGGTTTGGACACATGGAAAGAATGAGTGAAGAAAGACTAGTAAAAGAGGTATGGAAGGCAGATGTGGAGGGAGTGAACATGAGGGGACCTCCTAGGATGAGGTGGATGGATGGGGTGAAGGGGGCTTTGGAGAAGAGGGGAATGTCTGTTGAGGAAGGACGGGAGAGGACAGAAGACAGGGGTGAATGGAGAATGGTTGTATATGGATAATGTTGTGATTGCATGAGGTGGAATGGGCGAGCAAAATTTTGACGCAGCCCAAAGGGATTTCTCCCCGTCCTCTCCTTTAATGCAATGGGGGGACAGAGAGGGGGGGTCGCCGATTTAATGAAGCGGCCTTGCTTTGGATGTGCTGTGTCTTGCGACACTGCTTCTGACCCAGGGCAGTGGAGAAGGTGCAGGGATGACCCGTCATCCAGGAGGTACTGAGATAAGAGGGAAGGTGGAGGGGTGTGGAGTGTATTCAGGGATGGAATGGGTGGAAATGATTTTATGCCTTTCCCTTTTTGGTTACCTCCCTTGAAAGGGGGAAAAAGCCTTGGTATATGTATGTATATATGTATCATTTATTTGTACATTCAACTTAGCATTTATTTGTGCATTTCGTAATTTTGTTTCTAAATACTGAATCATTTTACAGAATTTAGCACATGCAAAAGGAGTAGTCTTGTCAAATTGGATAATTGGATAATCACTAATCAGACTTAGATTTTTGGCACCTGAATCTGATAATCGAATTGGACTTGACGAGCTGGCGAATCGGTAATCACTAGTCAGACTTCAATTTTTTCAAATTGCGCCTACCTCTGGACTTTTTACTGGAATCATTAGATATATTTCCCTTCATGATTAATGGGTCAAAACAGGGGTCAAATCCTGGATGTGATGGCAAAGCATGTGAAAGGACAGGAGTTGAAGGCACTATTTTAGTTGGGGATGTGGAATTAGGTTTGGTCTCACTAGAAGTGTTAGTCATACTTAGTCCTACTAGGTTGTATGGGTCTAGTTGCAGGCTTTGGGCTAATTGCTCTAGGGCAGTGGTTCTTAACCTGGAGTACCTGTACCCCTAAGGGGTACAAAACTTTAAACCTAGGGGTACGAGACATGATAGCCAGTGTATGGTACTGTATATTTACAATGAGAAAGCAAAGCAAGGTTTGTATCACTAATCTTTTTCATATTACATTGTATTTGTATTGGATGGGAGTATGAGAAAATTTTCTGAAATAACAAAGGGTATAGGCAGTGAAAAAGGTTAAGAACCACTGTTCTAGGGGAATTGTTTGAAGTAAGTACTGATTGTAAATGAATAAAGAAATGAGGTTTTCTACATTCAGAAATATGATAACCAATTTTATGACAACAAGCAGATGAAAGAACTTGATTCCAAGAACTATATCTAGGTTAAGGAATTTGATTAGACTTTGATTTGTAGGTTTGGATACCTACTTAGTTTCATAGAGGTGAATGAGACCAATTTTGATGTCTCAGATATGCCTAGCAAGATCAACTTATTGGCGAAAGTCATTACACTGTAGTGCACACTCTCATGTGGATGTCAATTAAAAGTTTACATATCCAAATGTAGCATTATATATATATATGTACATAGGCCTGATTATTATACAAAAATAGATTACAATAATATGATGAAAATAAATAGTTTTATATGGAGTAATTCAAGGATGAGGTTGAAATACAAGTTTTACAATAATATTGGCAGAGTATAAGACATTGGAATTTGCAGAAACAGATTACATGGGAAAACTGAATATACCATAAACAGAGGTATTGATGTGTCACTACACCACTTCCCCCTTGGTGATGAGGTAGGAGGAACGAGATTTTTGTCTCAAGGTGTGACATGTTTTCAGCCAGATCAGATGTCACCAACATGGCAGGAGGTGTTAAACCTTATGTTAGCATGTAGGCTGGTTTAACACAGTCTATGGCCATGGTATCCATAGAACCATGCCTATCAATGGTGATGGTCTTCCTTGTGCGGCATAACACCTTGAAGGGACCTTGGTAGGGCTGCTGCAACGGTTTTTTGACAGTGTCCACTCTAATGAAGACATGTGTGCAGGTTGTAAGGTCATTGTAGATGAAGATCTTTGCTGGGGAAGTGCAGGGCTGCCCAGGTTGGAAGCTTTTCATGGCACTCTTGAGACATATGCTTAAATCCTGAATGTTGCAGGTTTCAGGATCGATTGTGGCAGCAGGGATTTCCCCAGGGAGTCTTGAGTGTGGTGCCATAGATGAGCTCAGCAGAGGAGTTGTGGAGGTCTGTTTTCAGGGAGGTCCTTATCCCAAGTAGAATGAGAGGAAGGGATAGCAACCAGTTCTCTCACTCAGCTGAGGCTACCAGGGAAGACTTGAGTTGACAATGGAAGCGCTCAACTTTTTTTCATTGGCTTGTGGATGGTACACCAAATCTAGAGACCCATGTGGCTATGAAGGCATGTGCAACGGAGTCAATGGTGGTGTCTTCTAGGGGGTCAGTATGTGAAACGGTCTACACAGGTTAACAGGTAGCAATAGCTGTTGGAGTAAGGCAGTGGACCAACAAGGTCTATGTGGATGTGGTCAAATCTCTCCAAGATGGGGGGTAAAGGTGGCTGTAGGAGAGGTAGTGTGACAAGTTACTTTGGAAGCTTGGCAGCTGATCCAGGTTTGTGTCCAATGCCTGACATCTTTGTTGATGCCTACTCATATAAAACAGGTCATCATCTGCTGGGATGTGTGAATTCTAGGATGAGGAAGGTTGTGCAGGTGATAGAAGAGATTCACCTTGGTCCCTTCACCTTGGTCTCTGGATCATGTGCTGGACTCATGATCAACAGCTATTTCCTTCCCAAAAGAGAGTTCAGAGCTTGTATGACCGATCAATGGGTGATGCTGTGACCTTACACGCACACACACACCCAATTCCTCGCCCACGAGAGTTGAAGTAACGACCCGAAGTGTAGCGACACTGGAATTATTTCAGCCATGGGCAGGATTCGAACCCGGACCACTGTAGGGCTGTAGGGACAGTTGGGGACTCTACCAACCGCGATGGTTTGCTGGGCTGTATGGGCGAACAGTATCAGTGGATACATCAGGAAAAATGGTGACCTGGGTCCCTGGAAGTGTGATACTCTTCATCTATAGCACAGGGTTTTGCATGAGTTGCTGCAGTTAGGAATCGTTAGTCCGGTCTGCAGCAATGGCGGCATAGTCAATGGGAGAGGCTGTGACAGCAGAGATGTTGCAGGAGAGGGTGTCAGCTGGGGCATTGTCAACTCCTTTGATGTAGCGTATGTCAGTCGTGAATTGAGCTATGAAGTCCATGTAACACAGCTGTTGTGATGTGTATGAGTTTTTGTTCTTGTGGAACATAGTGGTCAGGGGTTTATGGTCGGTGTAAATGTGGAAGTGGCAGACCTCAGTGAAGTAGCAGAAACATTTGATGGCTTTGTAGATGGTGAGGACCTCTCTGTCATAGGCAATATATTTGGATTCCACTTAGTTGAACCTCTTGGAGAAGAAGGTGATGGGCTTCCAATGTCCATCGATAAGCTGTTGGAGGACAGCACCAACACTGATGTCAGAGGCATCTGTGGAGATAGAGGTGTCTCCGTTTGCTGCTGGTGTCCAGACGAGGGTGACGGACTGTCCTTTTTTGCAGGGTTTGATCAAGGCGTACAGGGGTCGAAGTAGGAGTGAGCAGTGAGGAATGAAGTGGTTGTAATAGTTGACCATCCCAAGGAATTGTTTGAGCTGGCATTGAGTAGATGGCTTCAGGAACTGCTCAATGGACTAGCACTTGGCTGGAAGAGGAGTGATGCCTGTTGGAGATACTTCATATCCGAGGAATTCAACGGAGGTGACTCCAAACTCGGTTTTGTCAATGTTGATCTGGATGCCATAATCTTGTAATTGGGAGAAAACTTGTTTGAGATGTTGTTTGTGAGTGGCTTCATCTGGGTTGGCTATGAGGAGGTCGTCAATGTAGGCGAAGCAGTAAGGAAGTCCTTGCAGGATCTCATCAATGAATCATTAGAAGGTTTGTGCTGTGTTACGTAGGCCGAACAACATTCTGATGTATTCAAATGAGCCAAAAGGTGTTATGATGGCAGTTTTTAGGATATCTGCTAGGTGGATGGGAATTTGATGGAAGGCCTTGACGAGGTCGATCCAAGAGAAAATGATGGAACCAGAGAGCTGTGATGAGAACACGTGGATGTTGAGCACAGGATATCTGTCTTTGACTGTGTGGGCATTGAGGGCATGGTAGTCCCCACAGGGCCTGACATCACCAATCTTCTTGTGGATGATATGTAGTGCTGATGACCAGTTGCTGTTGCTGGAACATATGATGCCGTGACTCATGAGAGATTCAAATTCAGCCTTAACTTCCTTGAAATGAGTCACGTGGTGCTCCACAGGCATGTTTGGAGAATATGGCTGTGTCAGCATTGGGAAGGCCTGGAGGAGGTTGGCAAACTTGAGGTCCTGGTGGATTACAGACAGTTTAGAACTGTCACCAGGCACAGTTTATGCTTTAGTGGAGAAGGCAGTGAAGGGATACACTAACTGCTGATGTTTGAGGTCAACCAACAAGTTGTGGTGCCTTAGAAAGTCAGCGCCAAGGATGACTTTACATATGGCTCCAACGCAGAATGTCCACTCAAAAGAATGGCAAAGGTTTAAATCCAGCTCCAATGTTCTACACAAGTACACTGGTATCTTGGTGTTGTTGGTGGCATACAGGTGTAGGGCTGAAGGTAGGGCCGTTGACTGGCTGGCGCCAGAAGGACACTAACGTCAGCGCCAGTGTCAATTAGGAACTTCTTTCAGGTAAGGCAGTTGTAGATGTGAAGCAATGCAAAGGAAGGGTGGCAAACTCTATGCTGTGTTAGTGGTTGCTGCTGGCGTTTAAAGTTTTAAAAGTGCAAGGAGCTTGACTCATGATGGCCTTGCCGAATTTTTTGTGGTAGAAGCAGAAACCTGGGGTCCTCAAGATGCTTTTTGAGCAAAATTGTTGTTGGGAGCAGTGAGGAGTGTGGGAGTGGGAGCATGGATACTCACGGAGTTGTTGCTTTAGTGTGGAGACTTCTACCATAAGTTGGGACAGCAGATCGTGCAGTTGTGCCAGCTATGGGTCGTGTTGCTTCACTGTGATGACAAAACTGAAGAATCTGGGATAGTCGCCATGAAATCATTGGTTAGATTTGCTAATTCATCTGGTGACAGCTTGGGATTGATGCTAAACAGAGATCGTTATATGGCTGGAGGTAGGCGTTGGTAGAAGATATGCGAGAACAGGTCAGTGTCAAAAGACTGGTATTTATCTCCCAATAGCTATTTCGCTACCAAGTTCCTCCTTGGATAACAGCTCACAGAAATGGGTTGTTGTTGTTGTCGTTCCCTAGACTGTCTGTCCGAGCAGTCCCGCAGAAATGGGTAGATACTGAAGGCTGGAGCCATTTCAATAGTGCTGTTTTGAGGTCAGTGCAGGGGGTAGTTGAATCTGAGATGGTGATGTCAGATACTTGTGAGAGATCTCGGATGGCAGTAGACTCACAGCATGGGTGAATTTGACCAAGTCGCTTGTGATGTGAGAGGCCATGAAGTTGCATTCTAGAATGGAAAACCATATCGATGGGTCTTGAGTGCAGAAGGCAGGGGCTTTCATGCCCACTGCCATGGTAGTTAGAGTGGTAGAATCGTCGTCAGACATTGTAGGAAAGTTCTATTTGCTGGTCTGGGTGACTGCAAGTCTCGGAGGTAACAGCTCGGGGCGGTGGGGGCGACAGCTCAGATGGTGGTGGCTGGGGTCAGCGGCATTAGTGGCAACAGCTCAGGGTGGCAACAGCTTAGGGCAGTGACAGCTTGGGGTGGCGACAGCTCAGGGTGGTGTCAGCTCGGTGCAGCGACAGCTTAGGGTGGTGTCAGCTAAGAGCAGAGACAACTCAGGGCAGCGTTAGGTCAGGGTGGTGACGGCTCAGAGGGCAGTGACTGGTAGAGGCAGCGACGGCAGCAGGAGTCATCCGTCAGCAGCAACTGTAGAGTTCACTCCCACAGGTCACCAATTGTAGGTTTGGATACTTATTTGGTTTTGTAGAGGTGAATGAGACCAATTTTGATGTCTTGGAAATATCCGGCAAGATCAATTTACTGGCAAAGGTCATTACACCATAGGGTTCCGAATAGCGACTGTCATAACAGCGACTGTCAATAGAGCGACTTCACAATCGCGATTATTTTAAAACAGCGACCATCACAACAGCGACCACATGATAGCGATTGTATTATAAGAGCGACTGTCATAACAGCGACATTATCGCATCAGCAGTCCTCCAAATGTTGCTATCATTATTTTTTTATCATTGAAAGAAAATATATTATTAAAATAATTAAAAAAAATTACTTATACATCATTTCAGGTAACAATATTTTTTGCACATACTGTGTTATCATTGCACAAAAAGTTGCCTAACATTGATAACATATTATAACAAGGAGTCTAGGGTTGGGTTGTTCAAAAACTAATTCTGGCGTTAGTTTATCTTGATGTTCATGATGCTTAATGTCAAGATAGATTTAACGCCAAGATAATGCAAAATTTTATTTTAAACAACCCAGTCCAGAAGTTCAACATCATTATGAGCATGCAGGAGGGGAGCGCATCGAATGTAGGATGTTTCGGCCACTGACGTTTCGGCCAGAACTCTGCAGGGTAGGACGTTTCGGCCAGTCCTCCAAATGTTGCTATTATTATTTACTTGTTATTGAAAGAAAATATATTATCAAAAGAATTAAGAAATATATATATATATATATCATTTCAAGTGACAATATTTTTTGAACATGCTATGTGAAAACGAAATTAAATTTGTGAAACAAATTATCTGAATTGAAATTATACAGTGCACCAAATTATCTAAATTAAAATCATACAACTTTCATGTGTGGACTAAGGTAAATGGTGTTATTGTTGCACAAAAAGTTGCCCAACATTGATAACATATTATAACAAGGAGTCTAGGGTTGGGTTGTTCAAAAACTAATTCTGGCGTTAGTTTATCTTGATGTTCATGATGCTTAATGTCAAGATAGATTTAACGCCAAGACAATGTAAAAATTTTTTTTTGAACAACCCAGTCCAGAAGTTCGACATCATTATGAGCATGCAGGAGGGGAGTGCATCGAATGTAGGATGTTTCGGCCACTGACGTTTCGGCCAGAACTCTGCAGGGTAGGACATTTCGGCCAGTCCTCCAAATGTTGCTATAATTATTTACTTATTATTGAAAAAAATGTATTATTAAAAGAATTAAAGAAATATATATCATTTCAAGTGACAATATTTTTGCACATACTGTGTGAAAACGAAATTAATTTTATGAAACAAATTATCTAAATTGAAATTATACAGTGCACCAAATTATCTAAATTAAAATTATACAGTTTTCATGTGTGGACTAAGGTAAATGGTGTTATTGTTGCACAAAAAGTTGTCTAACATTGATAACATATCATAACAAGGAGTCTAGGGTTGGGTTGTTCAAAAACTAATTCTGGCGTTTGTTTATCTTGATGTTAAAAGTCATGGTAACGCTCTGTGTTACCATGATGTTTAATGTTAAGATAGATTTAACGCCAAGATAGTGCAAAAAAAAAAAAAAAATTGAACAACCCAGTCCAGAAGTTCAACATCATTATGAGCATGCAGGAGGGGAGCGCATCGAATGTAGGATGTTTCGGCCACAAACGTTTCGGCAACTGACGTTTCGGCCAGAACTCTGCATGGTACGACGTTTCGGCCAATCCTAAATGTTGCTATTATTATTTACTTATTATTGAAAGAAAAATATTATTAAAAGAATTAAAAAAACCGACGTAGGACGTTTCGGCCAGTCCTCCAAATGTTATTATTATTTACTTATTATTGAAAGAAAATATATTATTAAAAGAATTAAAGAAATATCATTTCAAGTGACAATATTTTTTGCACATACTGTGTGAAAATGAAATTGAATTTATGAAACAAATGATCTAAATTGAAATTATACAGTGCACCAAATTATCTAAATTAAAATTATACAGCTTTCATGTGTGGACTAAGGTAAATGGTGTTATTGTTACACAAAAAGTTGCCTAACATTGATAACATATCATACAAAGGAGTCTAGGGTTGGGTTGTTCAAAAACTAATTCTGGCGTTAGTTTATCTTGATGTTAAAAGTCATGGTAACGCTCTGTGTTACCATGATGTTTAATGTCAAGATAGATTCAACGCCAAGATAGTGCAAAAAATTATTTTGAACAACTCAGTCCAGAAGTTCAACATCATTATGAGCATGCAGGAGGGGAGCGCATCGAATATAGGATGTTTCGGCCACAGACGTTTCAGCAACTGACGTTTCGGCAAGAACTCTGCAGGGTACGACGTTTCGGCCAATCCTAAATGTTGCTATTATTATTTACTTATTATTGAAAGAAAAATATTATTAAAAGAATTAAAAAACCGACGACTGAGCAACCGACCAGTAAATTCACTTCAGTGAACTTATCTCACGAAGTGAACACAAACATGTAAACACAAACAAATAAATATGAGCGATAGAAACATAAGTCTGCGACCTTTTGAGCATATTTCATTCTGAACCTATCTAACAAAGTAAACACAACTGAACGCGTAAATACAAACACGAAAACACAAGCAATTGAAACATAAGTCTGCGACCATTTTGACCGATCGATAGTAAAGTCGCTATTATTACAGTCGCTGTTATAATGCGGTCGCCATTAGGACAGTCGCCGTTTTGAAAGTCGCTCACCTGATTGCGTCGCCCTTATGAAGTCGCTATTATGACTGTCGCTGTTTTGACAGTCGCTATCCGGCCCGGATCCCCTCATGTGGATGTCAATGAAAAGGTTACATATGCAAATATAGCCTTGTATATGTATGTACATAGGTTTGATTATCATACAAAAATAGATTACAATACTATAGTTTTATATGGAGTAATTCAAGGATGAGGGTGAAATACAAAAATAGATTACAATACTACAGTTTTACAATACTATAGTTTTATATGGAGTAATTCAAGGATGAGGGTGAAATACAAGTTTTACAATAATAGTGGTAGAGTATAAGACATTGGAATTTGCAGAAACAGGTTACACGGAAAACTAAATATGTCATAGAAAACAGAGGTATTGACGTATCACTATAGGTTTGTATTTATATTGATTCTTAAATTCTCCCATATTACTAGACTTAATTTCTCTAGGTATATTTGATGAAGTGCTGTGTGCACTTAGAGAAGGACATAGTTCATAATTTGTTTTATGAATGTCAGGCCTCTTATGGATAAATGCATATGAATCAGTTAAATGAGAGGCTTCCTATAGACTGGAAGGATCTCTTTCCTCTAGGAAAATTTTAAAGGGTAACCACTGAGCTTAGGTACAACTTTGTATTTTCTCTTTTGTGTTATTTTCATGAGAACCATGATTAAAAGAAATATATTGCCTCAAAAGTACTATTTGAGAGACTTTTTGATAAAAAATATACATCGTCTGTTAATTTGCTTTCTTAAACACAGCATCATGAGCATGCAGAGCCATCTCTTGGTATTAGTTCCAATGACGTCATGAGCTCTGTACCAACCCATACATTTGGTAGTGAAACAGAGGATATTCAGTAATATTTAAAGTCTTTCATCATCTTTTGAGAGTAGTCTTGACTCCCTAAATATCTCTGAAAGCAGCCAAAATGTGTGGATAGATGGCATAGTTATGGGTTATCAATTTGAACCAGAATATCTCTGAAGAAATGTTCATATTGGTTCTTACCTGTGTGCATTTTGGTTCTGCAGTGCTGTTTTTGGGCACTCAAAAATGTACATACATACATATACCAAGGCTTTTTCCCCCTTACAAGGGAGGTAGCCAAAAAGAGAAGGCATAAAATCATTCCACCCATTCCATCCCTAAATACACTCCACTCCCCTCCACCCTCCCTCTTATCTGAGCACCTCCTGTATGACGGGTCATCCCTGCACCTTGTCCACTGCCCTGGGTCAGAGGCAGTGTCGCAAGGCACAGCACATCCACAGCAAGGCCACTTTATTAAATTGGCAACCCCCCCTCTCTGTCCCCCCATGTAGAAAAGGAGAAGACGGGGAGAAATCCCTTTGGGCTGCATCAAATTTTGCTCACACATACTACCTCACTCCCCATCCCCCCCCCACTCATTCCACCTCATGCATCACAACATCATCCATATACAACCATTTTCCATTCACCCCTGTCTTCTGTCCTCTCCCATCCTTCCTCAACAGACATTCCCCTCTTCTCCAAAGCCCCTTTCACCCCATCCATCCATCTCATCCTAGGAGGTCCCCTCATGTTCACTCCCTCCACATCTGCCTTCCATACCTCTTTTACTAGTCTTTCTTCATTCATTCTTTCCATGTGTCCAAACCATCCTAATATTCTTTCATCAACCCTAACTCCCAACTCCCTTTCCACCCCTGTTCTCCTCCTCACCTCCTCATTTCTCACTCTATCCAGCCTAGTAACCGCTATCATACTTCTCAGACACCTCATCTCAAACACATTCAAACTCCTTCTCTCTTCTTCTCTTATGTTCCATGTTTCTGCCCCATACAGTGCTGTTGGCATACAGTCTCCTCTTAGCATCCATTCCCAAATGTCTATTCCTCATTACACTTTTTAATCCATCAAGGCATTTACTCGCTTCTCTCAATCTACATTCTACCTCCACCTTCACTCCACCTTTTCCTGCCACATTTGCACCCAATTATCTAAAACTATCCGCTTCCTCCAGTCTCTCTCCCTTAATGCTCACTTCCAGTCTACTGCCACTTTCACCCCTTGTACATCTCATCACCTTACTTTTACCCACATTTATCTTCAGCTCTCTTCTTTCACACACTCTCCTGAACTCTGTCACCAACTTCCTCAATCCCTCCTCTGATCCTGCCACAATCACAGTGTCATCCCCAAACAACAGCAGACTCACCTCCCACTTTTCTCCATTTTCTTTAACCATCTCCAATCCCTGACCCACCACCCTTGCATTTACCTCTCGCACCACCCCATCCATGTATAAGTTGAACAGCCAAGGAGACATGACGCATCCTTGACATTGGTCCACTAATATCTGCTGACGGTCAACTTGAATATTCAAATGAAGGAATGTGTAATCTCTTAAACAATTATTTTAGCTCGGTATTCATAAACGAAACACCTCAAAGTGAATTCCAAACTGAAACCTGTGAAAAGTCTGGGGTAAACTTACTCACTACGGTAAATATAACAAAAGAAAAAATTAAAAGGTGTATAGACAAACTCAAAGTTAATAAAACACCAGGGCCTGACGGTTGGCATCCAAGAATCTTAAAGGAAATAAAAAATGAGATTGTTGTTCCATTAGAAATTATTTTCAAGAAATCCATCATATCCGGAGATGTCCCAAGAGAATGGAAGCTAGCTAACGTTACTCCCATATTCAAAAAAGGTGACAAAAAGAAACCAAATAACTATAGGCCTATTAGTTTGACTTCGATCGTAGGAAAAATAATGGAAACTATCATCAGAGATGCTATCGAATATCATTTAGAAAGTAACCGTTTGATAAATGATAGCCAACATGGTTTCAGACGGAAACGTTCTTGCGTGACTAACTTACTCGAATTCTACAACACAGTTGTCTCGAATTATGACAAAAGAAACAATATAGATTTAATATATCTAGACTTTGCAAAAGCTTTTGATACCGTCCCACACGAAAGACTTCTTACTAAATTAGCTTTGCATGGAATAAGTGGTAGCCTATTAGGTTGGACTAGTAATTGGTTGAAAGGTCGAAAACAGAGAGTTGTTTTAAATGGAAAAACTTCTGGATGGAAAAGTGTTGCAAGTGGAGTTCCTCAGGGTTCCGTTCTTGGGCCACTTCTATTCATAGTATATATAAATGATATAGACCATGGACTAAAATCTACTGTTTCCAAATTTGCTGATGATACAAAACTGTGCGGAGTGGCAAATGATCACTCAAACCAATTAGATATTCAAGAAGATTTAGATCAATTACAGCAATGGTCTGAAAAGTGGCTAATGAAATTTAACACAAGTAAATGCAAGGTAATGCACATAGGTAAAAATAACAGCAAGTACGATTACAAGTTATTTGGAAATTCGTTAACAAAAGTGGATAGTGAAAAAGATCTCGGCGTAATTATCAGTAACGACCTCAAATCATCCAAGCAGTGTATTTCAGCCTCTGAGAAAGCAAATAAGATTCTGGGATTGATTGCGCGATCTTTTGATTTCAAAAGTCCATCACTCATTAACAAGCTATATAAATCGTTAGTTCGTCCACATTTGGAATATGCTGTTTCCGTATGGTCACCGAATCTCATTAAAGACATTGACAGACTGGAAAAAGTACAACGGCGAGCCACAAAACTGATTCCAAATATCAAAAATAAATCATACGAAAATCGACTTAAGCACATGAATCTGTTTTCCCTAAAAAAGCGTAGACTCAGAGGTGACTTGATACAGGTCTTTAAGATTTTAAAGGGAATTGACAACATCAAAAGTGACCAAATTTTCACATTGAATGAGAATCAGACAAGAAACAATGGTCTCAAACTGTCCGGAAATAGATTTAATTTGGAAGTAGGTAGAAACAACTTTGCCAACCGTGTAGTCAATGAATGGAATAAACTTCCTGCACAGGTAGTGCAATGTAGTTCAGTTCGAAGCTTTAAGAATCATTTAGATAAATACCTAAGTAAGATGCTGTAATTATTATAATTTATGTTATATTATTTGTTTTTGTTTTGTTATAATTTGTCTGTCTGATTTTCATTTATTATTAGTTATATGTCAATTTATTATCATTTACTATTTACCTGTTTGTTTGTTATTCAACTATACCAATGCATTTATTTATGTATTTTAATTGTTATTTACATTGTTATAGTTTTAATCTATTATTAATATGATTTTTTTTTTTTTTTTTTTTTTTTTTTGCATCCGACCTAGATATGGATCAAAAGGTCTCCTGTCGGCATGCTTTGCCTTTGTAATCCTTTGTAACTCCCACCTTTACCTCAAACCACTCACTCTCCATTTCTAATCCTGACACAGGCTCTACTACTCTCATAAAAACTCTTGACCCAGAAGCTTTCCTCCCATCCCATATATCTGCAAAACCTCCCACAGTGCCTTCCTGTCTACCCTGTCATAAGCCTTTTCCAAATCCATAAAAGCCCAAAAAGCATCCTTCCCCTTTCCTATAGCTTTCTCACATATCTGTCTTACCCACAAAAATCTGATCTACACAACCTCTACCCATCCTAAATCCACACTGTTCCTTACCAATTACTCCCTCTGTTCCTCTCCTAATCCACTTAATCAAGATCCTCCCATAAGCCTTCCCAACTACACTTAACAATTTGCTGGTGTTTGTTTTGTGATCAAGTGTATTGATAAAGTGTTGCCAATTTTGTGTTTTTTGTTCATGTATTTTATTGGCAATCACAGTGTTTAGTGTTTGTATTTGGTCTGCTATGTTTTGAGGGATAGGTTGTGTGATTTTCTGTTGCCTCTAGGGATGTATCTCTTGTCTGCATTTTGTATGATTGTATTAAAAGTGTGCACAGCATTGTTTATGTTAGTGATTGGTGTACTGTTAAGTGTTTCAAAATGTTGTTCTGTCTCTTCAATAAAAGCTTCCCAGTTAGCTCTCTTGTAATTGGTGTAAGTGTGTCTGTGGCCAACTGGGGTGCATCTTGTTTTGGTGGTGATGATGATTGGAAGGTGGTCAGAGCCAAGGGTTCCGACCACTCTCCATGATGTGCAAATTGTACAAAACACTCAACAGCATTACACTATCCAACAGTAACACTACACGCTCTCACGCAGCAATAATCACAACAACAGATAATCTACCCTCAAACAGACAACAAGCAAACGCACTCATACGTAATTTTGCACAGACAAGCCATCTCACTTCTCACCCTGACGACCGACACACCATTCGACGTAAGAAAGACTTTCCCACAGACTCAGACTATATACCCTTCATAGACAGTCAGACAAAACTCATAATACATAGTCTCAAGCACTCATCTGCCTGTGGCCCTGATAACATAAGCAACATCCACCTAAAACACATTGGACCACAAGGTATACACGCACTCACAAACATTGCAAACTACAGCTATTCACACAACACTATACCCCGACATCTGGAAGCATGGTAAAATAATCACCATTCCAAAACCGAACAAAGACCCAACAATCACACTTCTCTGCACCCCCTCTAAAGTCATTGAACGCCTAATACTTAAACTTGTCACACCACATATTCCCCTTGCTGACTCACAACACGGTTTTAGGCCACTACACTCCACAAACACTCTTCTGACAAAGCTCACACAAAGAATTTTAGATGGCATCAATTCAGATAGGCCCCACCAAAGAACACTTCTTATAACATTAGACATTAGTAAAGCTTTTGATGCTATCCCCCGCCACAACCTAACAAATAAAATATATAACACAGACATGCACAATAACACCAAAAGATGGCTGGCCAATTATCTGGCAGGTAGGAATGCTTACGTGTCATATAATGGCCAATCATCGCACATCAGAAACATTAAGAACGGAGTACCACAGGGCTCAGTTCTATCCCCCACACTATTTAATCTATACATGCATGACTTACCCACGCCAGACACCTCAGAAATACAAATCTCTTTCTATGCAAACGACATAACAATCACATGCACACATCGTAACACAGACAAAGCTGCAGAAATAATCCAGCCATACCTTGACACACTCAACACATGGTTCATCACAAACAGACTCAAAATAGCTCCAACCAAATCTACAGCAACACTTCTCACAAACTGGACAAAAGAACACAAATACATACCTCATCTCTACATCAACAACACTCTAATACCACACACAAACACACCGAAAATTCTTGGTGTAACATACGATACATCCATGTCTTTCAAACAACACATCACAAACATAAAAAACAAATGCACACCCAGACTTAACGCACTTAAGTCAATCACTGGAACAACATTTGGACAAAACAAAGAAACTAATATAACAATATACAAACAATGCATACGCTCAGTGTTGAATTATGTGAGTCCTGCATGGGCTCCTAATCTCAGTGAGACACACCACAACACCCTTCAAATCATACAAAACAAAGCCCTAAAAACAATTACAGGCTGCACAAATACAAAACCTACAGACCATTTACACCATGAAACAAAAGTCCTCAAAGTCAAAGACCACCTCGACATGAGAGGCACACAAACACTTGCCGCAGCCCCCACAAACACATCATACCCGCTAAACTACATAGCAGAACACCCACACACCCTAAGAAACATTAAAACAACACCCAAAGACCTGTGTCACGCACAAATACTCTCTTCTCTTCCTCCACAACCATCAAATACCAGCCTCCGGAAACATATTCATAATCATATCACTCACTGCTCCATTAACACACTGAAAGACAACACACTGCTGCATGCCAGACCCCCTGATATCCACCCTTCTGAATCCTCTCTCCCACGAAAGGACAGAGTCCACTTGGCCAGACTGCGGTGCAGTCACCACCCAGCACTTCTAAGCTACCAGAAGAGGCTGGATGACCGCATTGTGAACAGCTGCCCAGGATGTAACACTTCACCCCATACCATACAACACATAATGGAAGACTGCATTATACACAATCATGCACGCAAACAACACAACATACGCTCTATAAAGGATTTGTGGGAAAACCCAGTTTCGGCTATGGCATTCCTTGGGGAGACGGGACTGCTCGGACAGACAGTCTAGGGAATGACAACAACAATAACTACACTTAACAAGCTAATCCCTCTGAAACTACTACACTCACACTTGTCCCCTTTTCCCTTGTAAAGAGGAACTATACAGGCACTCCTCCAGTCCTCTGGCACTCTACCCTCTCTCCAGCAAACATAAAATAACCTTACCAGCCAGTCCACCATCACTGTACCTCCTGTTTTTAGAAATTCTGCATGGCATCCATCCAGACCAGGTGCCTTACCTGCTTTTATCATCTTAACAACTGCCTTCACTTCACCCTTCCTTATTTCTCCTCCATTATCCTCACTCATCACTCTCATTTTCTTAGCACTTCCCACTGCAGCTATCTTTCCCTCCCTATCCTCCTTCACATTTAGCAACTCCCTAAAATACTTTGCCCATCTTTCCCCTACTGCCTTCTCTTCCATTATCATCTCTCCATCTGCACCTTTTACCTTTTCTTCTCTAACTTGATTCGCCTCCTCTTCCTCTCTTAATTTCTTTCCAAAACATCTTTTTATTACTTTCAAGATTTTCTGTCATACCCTTACCCCATTTCACATCTGCTCTCCTCTTTGCCTCCTTTACCTTTTGCTTTACTTCTCTTTTCTTTGTGTCTCTCATATGACTCCCTCGTCCTATTTTGTAACCAATCTGTGAAAGCTCGCTTCTTCTCTTCTACAACCTTCTTTGTTTCCTCACCCCATTCACTACCCTTCTATTTCCTCCTGTCCTTCTTGTTCCACACACCATCTTTGCACACTTTATGACTCCCTCCTTGAACTATCCCCATTCCTCCTCCACTCCTAGCTCCCACTCCCTCCCACTCCTCTCTCAGCTTATTCTTGTACTCCTCCTTTTCCTTTTCATTTAAAGAGTCCACTCTAAGCACCTCCCTACCTTTTGTCCTTTTCCTCTTTCTCCATCTATCCTCCACTTTCAACTTACCTTCCACCAAAAAATTATCTGATATTTCCCCACTTTCTCCCATTAGAACATGTACATCCTTAACTCTTCCTATTATACTCCTACCTACCGCTACATAGTCCATTAACACTCTATCTACCACCCTTCCATCCACCACCCTCTCCCATGTGTACTTATGCTTGACTTTCTTCCGAAACACTGTATTTGCTATCATCAACTCTCTTTCTAGACACATCTCCACTATCAACTCTCCACTACGATTCTTTCCTGGAATTCCACATTTCCCAACCACTCCATCAATTGGTTTATTTCCTACCCTAGGATTAAGGTCTCCCTTATCCCTCTATGCACTCATTTAAATCTACCCAAAAAGCCTCCCTTTCTTCTACACTCTTCCCACTACCAGGCCCATATGCACTTACAAAAACCCACATCTCCTTTCTCAGTTTCACCTTCATCCACATTATCCTTGAGGAAACCTCCTTCTACTCCACTACACATTTACCTGTCTAGTATAGCCACCCCTTCTCTCCCTCGCTCTCTCTTCACTCCTGATAACCTCCCAATTACACTCCCAAACTTACACTTGCCTTTCCCTCTCAACTTAGTTTCACTCAAAGCTAACACATCCATCTTTCTTCTCACAAACATACTACCTATCTCTTCCCTTTTACTCTCATGTGTACCACATCCATGCACATTAAAAGACCCAAACCTTAGGGTGCTGGTTGGAAAACTCCTAGACTCTCTTATACCTTTACTTTTTTTAGGAATGTCCCCTTTGGGACTACAGGGAGAAGAATGCCTGGTCCCAATCCCTGTCCCTTTTTTCTCACCTCGTACAATCCAAGTGGAAATACTTGGTGGCAGTATTCTTTTGCCACGCCACAGGGTAGGTAGGTGGAAAAGGAAATGAATATTCAGAGAAATGGTACAGGACAGTAACAAGAGGTTGGGGGACAGCATAATGGAGGGACAGTCGTAGTATAAAAGTGTCATCATTTCTCTATGAACAGAGTTTTCCTCTATCACAGACAAAATGATGTGTGGCTCTGGTCCGTAGGGGCATCCCATACAGACCCTAAAGTATCAACTGCATGCTACTTTGCCACAATAACATACAGCCAATACCCCAGACAGGTACTCAAAAATGTAAGGATAGTAAATGTGATGCCTTCAATATTTTTGCATTGTGCTCTACACAAATAATTACATTCACACTATGCCTCCTAGATGCCACGATATTTGTAAACAATGATTACAACATATACAGTATAAATATTTTTTTTCATATCGGCTCTAGTGTGTCAGTAAAATGGTTAATTATGATGACTTGACACTACAGGTACTCCTCGTTTAACGACCTACTCGGTTAGCGACGACGCGGAGTTACGACGGGCTTTATGACAGACGTTTAACGTATATCTCCCAAAGTTACGACGTCGTGTACGATAATTAAGTTGGCTGAGGCAAATTTGTATGATGTTATAATTGAACTTGTATGGTGGATATTAGCTGTGAGGTAAAGTGTTCTGAAGCTTAGGTCTACATTACCATCCTGCAAGCTGCAAAAACTACCTGGGGTACAGTATATACCGGTAGTGGTAAATTTTTAGTTTCGACCATGGGCGCAATATAACAATAGAAAATTAATTATCAATTTTGTAAATTATAATGTATCAAAGTAATATGCAATTTTGTGAGCGGAAAAAAAAAGGTGCTAAAACAAATTTCGTAAGTAACGAAGTCATGTCGGACGAATGGTACACCATGTTTGTTATGATAGATGCCGATGTCGAAGAAATAAAAGGATGATGAATTCGTCTAACCTAAACTAAACTAACCTGACCTGTGTTTGATAAATCATTACCTACAAATTAAATGTCATCCGGCTCGTCCTCGTTGTCGTCGTCGTGAGAGACGTTGGCAGACGACAAGATGGCGTCCCAATCCTATGCTACCGACTTCGTTCATTAGCATATTTTCTTGTAGCATGGTATTTTTTACTTTCATTTCCGCCCACAAAATTGCATATTACGTTGATACATTTTAATTTACAAAATTAATAATTAATTTTCTATTGCTATATTGCACCTATGGTCGAAACTTAAAAAAATACCCCGGTATTCAATATGGAACGTCAGCATACGCGGATTTGGTCATATACGGTAATTTTAGGAACCTAACCTCCGTAAATAAACAGTAAATAAAGCTTTAATGTACTGTATAAAAGAGGGAAAATACACGAAAATAAAGATACATGTATTGCTGGACATTGTACATACAGTACATGTACGTATATGTATACACTTTCGCTTAACGACCAATTCGGTTAACGACGGCGTGCTGGTCCCAATTGTCGTCGTTAAACGAGGAGTGGTTGTACTATATAAAACTAATTATTCTGTCTATGACAAGTTTGATCATTATTTTAGATTATTTACACACTACAAAAATGAAAGCTTTACTACAAGTATTGCTAAGCACATACCAATTTGTTGTAATTAATGACAAGTGTTTTTTGCATTTATTCTTATATTCCACACCCTTTTTTACCTAGTTCCTAAACTGTGATATTAGTGAACTTAGAAAAATGAAATAAAGTTCCAGTATAGGTGTAATAAAAGAAAATTGATGTTTCATATATTATTTAGTCAGTATTGTTTCTCTAAATTCAGAAAAAAATTCTCCAGTATAAAAAAAAAATAGTTATATTGTTTGATATAGTCTAGGGGTTGAATAAGAGTGTATAGATTAAAGTCAAAAGGTCCTTAGATTATCTTTCATAGGACTGTGCAGTTGGGCAACAAACTAATAACAAAACACATGGTCTCAGATGACCACAACAACAAGCTTACCAAGTTGTAGAAGGGTTACAAAATATGACATGTCTCCCCTTTTTAATAAACACATAACTTATGGTTACAAGTCCAGCTTATCAAGTGGTCTACAGATGCAACCAGAATGCCTCCTCTTGTTTGGTTGTACTGAACAATCCTGGTTATTACTTGGAGGTTTTACATTAGTATTATCTCAGTTAACAGGTGAATCCAACATTGGGTCACTAGAAACATCTACTCTAACTGAGGACTTATCTATGGAATTATCATTTGAATTGTCTAATACCTCACTCTTAGATTGGCCAAAATCACCCACAAATCTAGACATAATCTGATGTGCATGTGTTTTCCAAATCATATTTCCCAAACTTTGAAACTTCACCTTATGATTTCTTGAACCAGACACTTCATCAATCTTTCCTTCTACCCACGGAGAACCTTTACCAAAATTGTAAACAAACACTGCATCATCCAGACCATATGAGGGTTCTTCTTCCTTAAACACTTCATTACTCAATCTACTGGAAGATCTGTCCTGCACTCTAATAGCTTCTACAGTAACCTAGAAAATTATTAAACATTATCTCTGCTAGAGACTTACCAGTGGGAGAATTTATGGTTCTTTGGTAATAATATAGGAATCTACATAATCTAGTATGTATATCACCCTTCTGAAACTTTTCTACTCCTTCTTTGAATGTTCTTCCTGCCTGTTCTGCCAACCCATTCAATAAGGTGCTGGTATTAGGTGTCTAATGCCATTTTTTCTTAGAAACTCCTCCATTTCATTAGAAACCAGATTAAGAACATTATCTAACACTATAACATCCAGAAGACTATAGTTAGCAAAATTCTGTCTTGAATATCTAATCATTACAGTAGAAATTGCAGCAGTAGCAAAATGAACATAAAAAAAATTATTGTTGAAATCTACAATCATAAGGAAATGTTTACTATCAATACATCCTGCATATGTAATCTAACCCATAGTTAGACTAACATTAGGCCGAGACAGTGTAGGAGGTTTAGGAGTCTTTATGTTTTTGAAACTACAACAATTGTTGGTGATTTCTCTTATGTCATGGTCTATTTTTGGCCACCATACCCAATTTCTAGCCTCTGCTTTCACAGCATTTATACCATTATGACCACTATGTAAGTGGTTTGGTGTTTTAAATCTTAAATCAACAGGAATCAATACTCTGTTTCTATACAAAATTACATCATTATGAAGCGATAAAACATCTTTTACAGCAGCATATTCTAGCACTGACACATAATACTCTTTTGCCCATGATATGATGACACCTACATAGGCATCATGAGGCATGAGTGGGTATGCAAGGATACCAGCATTGGTGTCTTGATTATATTTATTTTGTAGTTGTAGCTGAGTGACCCCCAAATTCTGTGAAGTGGTTTGATCATATTTTCTTCGTTTATTATTACTCAGAGTGAAAGAGAATGAGTAATACAGTAGTGACTTTATACATTATAACACAAGTAGTGTGATGCATCATACATTAAGCATCTGATGCTGCACGCAAGAATTTGACTTGTATTGAAGAGGTTAAACAATTCTTTAACCAAAACAATACAGGATCTCTATTTGTCATCTGATAGTCTGAAAAGAAATATTCAAATCAAGGATCTCTACTAATTTTAGATATTCAGCTGGTGGGCCAGACTGCAAATCATCATCCAGAGGTAATATACTCAATGCATCAGCAATAAAAATTTCTTCCCCTGGTTTATGAACCAAATTAAAATCATACAGAGATAACAGTAATGCCCAGCATTAGCATTACAAGGGATCTGTTTTTCTCTTCCAAATAATCCCAACAATGATTTATGACATATTCTAACAACAAATCCTCAACCAAGCAAAAAATACCTGAATCTTTTAACAGTAGACATGAGAGCTAATCCCTCTTTATCCAATTGAGAATAATTCAGTTCAGTTTTTGACAATTTTTTACTTGCAAAGAATTTTTTTTCTCTACCATCTATCTTTCATAACGATACACATCCAGCTCCAATCAGAGATGCATGAACTTCTGCAATTAAAGGGCTTTCTCCATCAGAATGATACAAAACTGTAGATTCAGCAAAATCACTATTAATACAGTACATTCAAAAGTTTACTGATGCATTGCGTTCCATCATATTTTTACACCTTTGTTTAACAAATCATACAAATCAAACTTGCAACAGTAGGTTATCCCTAAAAAAGATTGTAATTCTTCTATAGAAGACATAGACAATCAAGAATAACTTTTATTCTCTTTGCTGTAGGTTTAGCTCCTTCACCAGATATGTGGTAACCTAGATACTCATAGATCATTCAAAACAGTTTTTGCTTTGAATCTATTTGCTTGATTTGAACAGCTCCTACAATTCAAAGACCAGGTGATACTTTGCCCTCTTTTGGATTATCAAAAGTGGTAGTTTGTAAAAATCTATTTTATTGTACATGCTTACAAAAATATATATCTTACAGTAAGTTGAGAGAACAGTGTGGGTGCATGAATCAGAGAGAAGGGACAAAAAATGCCTGTGCATTTTCTTATACCACAGCTGCACAACACCAGTGCCATGGCACAGGTGCCAATGTATGCCAATATAACCTATCCTATCACTATCTGCCCAGCTCCACACAATCTACCTGTTTCTTTATTTTTGTGTAAAGAAGGCTCACAATATATCAACTGCTACTCATCTAACACATGTAAGCATAAAAACAAATAAGGAATGACTCTACTTTGTGTCATCATCTTGATTTACATGTCCTTTGACCTCTGAGGGCAAGAGGCTCCAGTTGTTGTTGTTGTTGTTGTTGTTGTCATTCCCTAGACTGTCTGTCCGAGCAGTCCTGTCTCCCCAAGGAATGCCACAGCCGAAACTGGGTTTTCCCACAAATCTTTTATAGAGTGTATGTTGTGTTGTTTGCGTGCATGATTGTGTATAATGCAGTCTTCCATTATGTGTTGTATGGTATGGGGTGAAGTGTTACATCCTGGGCAGCTGTTCACAATGTGGTCATCCAGCCTCTTCTGGTAGCTTAGAAGTGCTGGGTGGTGGCTGCACCGCAGTCTGGCCAAGTGGACTCTGTCCTTTCGTGGGAGAGAGGATTCAGAAGGGTGGATATCAGGGGGTCTGGCATGCAGCAGTGTGTTGTCTTTCAGTGTGTTAATGGAGCAGTGAGTGATATGATTATGAATATGTTTCCGGAGGCTGGTATTTGGTGGTTGTGGAGGAAGAGAAGAGAGTATTTGTGCGTAATAAAGGTCTTTGGGTGTTGTTTTAATGTTTCTTGGTGTGTGTGGGTGTTCTGCTATGTAGTGTAGCGGGTGTGATGTGTTTGTGGTGGCTGCGGCAAGTGTTTGTGTGCCTCTCATGTCGAGGTGGTCCTTGACTTTGAGGACTTTTGTTTCATGGTGTAAATGGTCTGTAGGTGTTGTATTTGTGCAGCCTGTAATTGTTTTTAGGGCTTTGTTTTGTATGATTTGAAGGGTGTTGTGGTGTGTCTCACTGAGATTAGGAGCCCATGCAGGACTCGCATAATTCATCATTGAGCGTATGCATTGTTTGTATATTGTTATATTAGTTTCTTTGTTTTGTCCAAATGTCGTTCCAGTGATTGACTTAAGTGCGTTAAGTCTGGGTGTGCATTTGTTTTTTATGTTTGTGATGTGTTGTTTGAAAGACATGGATGTATCGTATGTTACACCAAGAATTTTCGGTGTGTTTGTGTGTGGTATTAGAGTGTTGTTGATGTAGAGATGAGGTATGTATTTGTGTTCTTTTGTCCAGTTTGTGAGAAGTGTTGCTGTAGATTTGGTTGGAGCTATTTTGAGTCTGTGATGAACCATGTGTTGAGTGTATCAAGGTATGGCCGGAACTGTGGGGGATGATTGGGGGGGAATGTACATGTTAACTATTGTCAGTGTTGATTTGTTGCCTGTGTGGATTCAAATGGATTGGATTTCTGTTGTGTTATCTGTGGTAGGGAGGAGAATTTTGGTTGTGGCACTTGTGTCCACAAAACAGATGGAGTGATGGATCAGGGTGCTGAGTCCACCGCCATTGCCGTCGGTCCGGTCTTGTCTAATGGTGGTGTAATTATGAAATGATGGTGTTTTGTGTGAGTGTCTTAGTTTTGTTTCTTGTATAATCGCAATGTGTATGTTGTGTTGTTTAAGAAAGTGTTCAAGTTCATGTTTTTTCGTGTTAATACCGTCAATGTTGTGTTGTAATATGTTGATGTTGTGTGTTCTGTATGTGTTGTATGTTGCCGTTTGGGTTTGAGGTTGGGGTGGAAATGGGGAAGGTGTAGGATCTGGGTTAGAGGGGGGGGAAAGGAGAGATCGGGGACAAAGGAAGGGGAGTACTGATCGGGGGTAAGGGCAAAGGGAAATTGGGAGTGGGTAAGGGTGCTGGGTGTGGTTGGGGAGGTGGGAGTGGGGTTACTGGAGGGCAGGTAGAACATGTCCAAGTGTTTGTGTATTGGTTTGTGTCAGCAAGTGTTGTACAAGTGAGGTGGGCCCAGTTTTTGCACATATTGCACTGAACTGAGCCCTTTGTCTGTCTGCTCGAAGTAATGGGTTTAGAGCATGTTGGGCATGTGTATTTTGTGGTGGGCCCAGGATTGCTCTCTACATCTCCGGCTAAAAGTAGAAGAAGAGGGGTGATCGCCGGAAAATCACCCCTCGGTGCAGAAAAAACGTAACATTGCATGTTGGGAAAAAGGATTGTGGTACTCCCCAAGGCAGGCGTAGCTCCTCTTGGGGAGGCTCCAGTTGTGTAGTCCTCTGCTGTCAGCTTGCAAACCTCCTGTAATTTGAATAACAAAATAAGGTACTCATGTCTACAACCGGACATCTTACTAACTACATTTTTAGGTAAACCTACATATTTTACTATTTACCTAGAAAGCAGGCCCAATGGCTCCAGCTAAAATGTGGCTTGATACCATACCAGCATCCTTTGTGTCAGTGGTGCCTGCATCCTTTGTCAGTGACACATCATGGAACATGACATATATCCCCCTTCCTTGGATGAAAATGTTTAAGCCTGTGAAACAAGGATTGAACATTTTGTATCAGGATGCAACAAGGCATCAGCTATCACATTTGATTTTCCTGGGATATGTTGAATACTTAGATCATATCCCATCTGGCTAATCTGCCATTCTTTGTCTTACCACTTATGATATACTTTAAGGGGTTATGATCATTCAAGATGATTACCCTTTTGTCCAGGAATATCTGGGATTTCTTCAAATCAAACATGAAGCTGAGGGCCTCCTTTTCAATGGTAAAATATTGCCTCTGATAATCCTTGAGAATCTGAGACATGAATGAGATTGGCCTCATGACACCATCTTTTTGCTGAGCAAGCATAGCACTTACTGCTACATGGCTGGCATCACAAAGAAGATAAAAACTCTTACTATAATCCAGGGCTATCAAAACAGGACGACCTGAGAGAAGTTTCTTACACTCCTCAATGGCTGCATCATTGCCCTTATCCCACCTAAAATTATTATAAGAGAGCATGCAGATTAAAGGAGCAGCTACCTCTGTAAGGTTCGAACAGTACCTCCAATAGAATCCAAGCATGCCCATGAATCTTCTTCTGATACCTTTCTTTGTCTTCAGGACCTGGAAGTCTGTGATGTCCTTCACTCTGTCCTCCAACAGCGTGATGTAACTCTGGCCAACTTGATGTTCCAGGTAGTCGATAGTACTCCTTCCAAAGGCACTCTTCTTCAGATTCATACTGAGATGGGCTTGTTCCAGTCTGTCAAGTAAATCTCTCAATCTGTGCATCTGATCACTCCATGTGTCAGAGAACACTACTATGTCACCTGAGTATGCTATAACACCCAGCAATCCCTTGACTAGCCAATTACAAGGCGCTGAAAGGATGCTCCACTCTTCTTCATCCCAAATGGGGTCACTTTATAAAGTGCCCATGTGGGGTAACAAAAGCAAATATTTCAGTAGCTTTGCTTGTAAGGGGGATCTGATAATATCCTTTCATCAGATCCAATTTGGATAAATATCTTCCAGCAGCGGCCTCTTCAATGAGATCATCTTTTCTGGAGAGAAGGTAAGGGTCCTCTTTTGTGACTGCATTCACCTTCCTGTAATCAACACACAGTCTCCGCTCACCTCTGGGCTTATGTACCATCATGGCTGGTGAAGCCCAAGAACTAGTGCTGGGTTCCACTAACCCTTAATCCATGAACTGCCTTACTTCCTTCTCCATGATCCTCTTCTTCTGGGACAACAATCTGTAGGGTGTCTGCTTCACTGGCTTGGCTCCATCTTCTAGGACGACATCATGAGATATCGATTGAGTAATGGTGGGGCAATGGAAAATATCTGGGTGCTCTTGCAGAGAAGTGCTCGGACTTCATGCATCTCTCCCTCTAGTGATGACAGAGATCCCTCCAATACCTCACTTATGTTTGATCTGTCCAAATCATAAAAGAAAGTTAGATCCCCAATATCCGAATCAAGGTTCCTGTCAGCTCGTCCTGTCTAGATCAAGCCAATTGCTTCCTCCTCTACCATCCCCTTAAACTCTTTCAAGAGGTTAATATGTGCTTGTTGCACTCCTAGTCTCCTAATCGGGTTTCTTTGAACATAGTTAGGACCCCCCTCTCTCTCAAGTACCCTGAATGGTCCCTTATATTTTGGATTCAATGAGGTCCTCTGTAGATACCTTGTGCCTTTTCAAAGTTTCTTTTTGCTATTTGCCTAAACTTTCTCGACTTCTCGAAGTTGGTACCCACTAGCTTGGTGTACAGGGTACTGCCTTCTGGATTTTTTGACAGTACCTGTTCATATAATGATGTAAGGGGTTCTCGCGGGGTTCTACCGAACATTAAGTAAAATGGAGAAAATCCTAGGCCTTCATATACAGTTATTCTAACAACATATAGTAGCAAGTCTATGTCTTATTTTGGGGGTAATATACTCATGCAATCACATGTTTTATATTGAAGCTTTCCAGGGTTTCTTTGAATATTCCACTTAAAAAGTTAGTGCCTCTATCACTTTGTACTTCCCAAGGCATACCCATCTTACTAAAATAAGACATTAAAGCTTTGGTGATTGTTCTGGCCTTAATGTTTGGAAGAGGTATCGCTTCAGCATACTGTGTAGCCTGACACATTATGGTGAGGAGAAATGACCTCCCAGACTTAGTCCTTGGGAGAGGTCCTACACAATAACAATTTTGCAAAAGGCCTCAGTGACAGGTATTTGGAACATGGGTACTTTCTTTGGTGTATCATTTGGCTTCCCAGTCACTTGACACACAACACATCTAGGTCACTCCTTATATTCCTGGCTAGATCCATTATCCATGACTGATATCTTTCCTATCTTCCCTGAATTTCTTTCTGAAATACTCAGGAAAAATCTTGTATACCTTTAGTATTTCACTCTTAATCTGATCATAATCATACATACCATCTCAATCAAACACTGTGTACACACTTAAGGGAGTGTCGCATTGCTTTATAGAGTAGGTGAAATTAAATTTTCAAATATGTATTTAATGAGCTTAGGTATAATAGCCCTTACATTAGTGTATAATTCCTCAGGGTATTGTGTTCCTCCCATTTATATATAAGGCATAGTGAAGATATAGTGAAGCTCTAGTGAAGCTCTCTCTATATTCTGCCACTTCACTTTCTTGTTTCTTGTTAATTTTTCCATAATCACAGCAACAATACAGGGTGAGGAATCAAAATTGTTGCATATGGTGAGAACACCAGGAGCAACGTCTTCTTACTTTGACCTTTTCAAGAGTACTGATGCCCTGTCCACTGTCTTTGTGGGGCTGGTGGAAGGAATTGCCAAATATCTCCATAAACACAATTCGGTAGCAAAAAATGAAATGGCTATAGAAATGTTGACACTATTTCAGTATACAGAATATTTTTTATGCAATGGGGTTACCAGGTTGCCAAAATTTTATCTATTTTATGCTGTATAAAAAATAGAAATGAAATACAGTTGTATAACTTTGTATGAGTGTTGCCACCATCATAGAAATTCTTTTGAAATGTTTACCTAAAATTTGGTCATGTACTAGAATTTTTCAAATGATCGCTGGCAACGCTCCCTTAAGGCTTTTGGGGTTAGGTTAAATCTTATCATAGCTGACCAGAGGTCACATTTCCTTTCTACATGATTTGCTATGCCTTTAGAAAAGAATAATTCTGGATCCTTTTTGGTAAATTTGGAGATAAGATGACTCACTTTTATGATACTGTCTACTACACTTCCTTCACTACTTGCCCCCGTTGACTGTTGCATAGGCTGTCCTGCTCCAATTCTACTCATTTCCCTTTTGGTCTCTGTTCCCCTTCTAGGATAAAGCTTACTGTGTGATCCAGCTCTAGGTTCCCTACTTATTCTAATTCCACTCATACTATCTACCACATCATAATATCTACCTCTTTCCTGTGGAAGTCTTTCATCTTAAACTCTAACTTCATCCATGTAATATCTCTCTTTTATCATTGGCAATTCTTCATCTATCCACATTTCTCTCCTGTCATCCTCCCCACTGTAATATCTGCCCCTTACCTGTGGGAATTCCTCAAAGTAGCACAATTCAGACACCTGTTTGCGGGTGATTTCATTGTGTCTCATCCCACTTTCAAATCTATTTTCCTCCATGTAATATCTATCACCTAGCCTAACTTCACTTCTGTTATCTTCTGTGTCATAGTACCTGCTCCTTACCTGTGGGAATTCCTCAAAACCATGAAATTCTGCTCTTTGTCTTCGATTGATTTCATCATCTATTCTGCTATCACTGATACTACTTCTCATATCATAATACCCATCATTTCCATCATCCCTTGCCTCATAATATCTCTCATTTCTGTTGTCTTTTACATTGTAATATCTGCCATTCCTATTTCTCTCTGATTCCACATCATAGACATAGTCATAGTACCTCTCCTTTCATTCCTTATATCGTAGTATTCCTCTCTCCTATTGTCTCCTGTATTACAATAGCTCCCTCCTACCCATGAGAATCCCTCAAAATCATGACTATCTTCAGAGCTGCTTGAAATATTTGAATGCAGCATCCTTTTTTTAAAGGTTATACTTTGAACACAATGAAAGATTTGGCACAGCACTGATATGTACCAGTAGATATGATAAGCGGAGTCCCCCAAGGCTCTCTATTGGCTCTGATGATGTTTGCTGTTTATATAAATGACATGGATTAAGGCATGGAATATTATATGAACTTCTTTACAGATGATGTGAAACTATTGAAGAGAGTAAGTACAGAAGAAGGTTACAAATCTTTTCAAGAAGACCTGGACAAAGTCTGGAAATGGAGTATAAAGAACAAAGTGAATTTCAACATTAAGAAATGTAGTATAATGGAAGTTGGAAAAAGCAAAAATAGAATATCAGGTCAATATAAAATTGCTACAAAAGAAGTTATAAAAGTAAACTCAGAAAGGGACCTAGGAATTATTATCTCAACCAACATGACACCAGACAAACATGTTAACAAAATAGTTGGAGAAACTTACAATTTAATAACATCAGTGAAAGTGGCCTTTGACTACATGGATGAGGAAATGATAAAGAAGATTACACTGGTAAGACCAAAATTAGAGTACGCAGCATCTCTATGGACACCTAGTACAAAAATAAAACATAAAGAAACTAGAAAGAATTCAAAGAGCAATGACAAAGGTGGCACCAACACTTTGCAAGTTGACATACAAACAAAGGTTGGACAAACTAAACTTATCAATTCTGGAACAAAGAAGAGAAAGAGGTGATTTGATAACCATCTACAGAATTATGAAAGGGATGGAAATTCTTGATAGGGATGACCTACTAAAATGGGACAGAAGAAATACAAGAGGACATGAGAAGAAACTTAAGAAAGACAGTTACAAAAGAGATCTGAAAAAAAACTGCTTTCCACATAGAGTAATAGATATGAGACTGAGGAAATGGTACATCAGAATGGGTGAACCAAAGACAGAAAAAAAAAATGGAGAAAGCAGAAAATTGAAAGTGCCATATACCAACATCGACGGATTAATTTCAGGACTGAATGAACTTAATGATTACCTGCTAGAAGAAAAACCAGACATAATGGGAATTGTGGAGACTAAACTAAGGGGCGTAATACCATCCATCAATGTTGGAAATGGACTATATAATTACTGGATTATAAACAGAGAGAAGAACATGGGAGGAGGAATCATGTTCTTGGCCAAGAAAAACTTGAATGTGACAAAAATAGTGGAGGGCAAATGTAATGTAGAACTGATCATGATGAAAGTCGAAAACAAGAATATGAAAAGTAGAAAATTTGTGGTGACTTATGTGCCCCCAAAACAAACACTTGGAAAGAGAATGAGCATACAAAAATGTTAGAAGATACAAGGCAATCATTAGACGAGATACTAAAGGGAAGGGGTAATCTGGTAATTATGGGGGACTTCAATTGCAAAGAAATTTGTTGGGAAAACATGACAGTGCAAGGAGGAGACAACTTGTGGAGTAATGTACTACTGGATATGACCATGGAGTACACAATGACTCAGTGGGTCAGTGAAAACACCAGATACAGAAACAACGAAGAGCTGTCGAAACTAGA
Organism: Oratosquilla oratoria; assembly: GCF_046742065.1. Taxonomy (NCBI): domain Eukaryota; kingdom Metazoa; phylum Arthropoda; class Malacostraca; order Stomatopoda; family Squillidae; genus Oratosquilla; species Oratosquilla oratoria. The sequence continues at coordinate 67,533,076 of NC_134791.1, forward strand.
TTTAATTTTTACAACAGAACCTGAAATTGTGGATAAAATCCAATACAAGACACCAATTGGAAAGAGTGACCATATACTCATTGAAACTGAACTAAAGGAAGAAATATACATGGAGAGAAATGAAAAGCATAGGAAAGGAAGATTGATGTACAACAAAATGGTCTTTGCAAAACTAAAAAAAAATCTTCCAGAATGCAAACTGGGAAAAATTTTACATGGAAGAGACAAAAATGTAAGAGAAATGGAATATCTTGATGGATAATTACAATGAAGGGGTAAATAAGCACATACCAAGACAGAAGCGAGAGAGAGTGTACATTAAATGCTGGTTGAACAAGAGATGCAGTGATGCAAAAGACAGAAGGGACAGAGCTTGGAAAAGGTGGAGAAAAGATAAAAAAAAAACCTGGAAAATGGCAAGTCTATATAAACTATAGAAATGAGTATATTAAAGTGAGAAGAGAGGAAAAAAGGAACCATGAAAAGGATATTATAGATAAATGCAAAGAGCAACCCAAACTATTCTATCGATACATGAATAGCAAACTTAAAAACAAGCAAGAAATTGTGAAACTATACCAAGGGAATATAGAATACACAGAAGATTTAGAAATGGCCAAAATCATTAGAGAGAAAACACAATATTGGAACGAAGGTAATGAAAGGCGATCTCCCCCCATGAGTGACATAACAATAGCACAACTATAGCTATAGAAGAGAACTGAAGAAAAACAGTTTTCCACATAGAGTTTTGGACACTTGGAACAAACTGGATAATGAAATAGTATGTGCAAAAACCATTCATGAGTTTAAAAGCAAACTAGACACTGCGAGATTCAATGGCGGGACACCACAAGCATAGCTCCCCTTCCCGCAAAATACAACTAGGTAAATACAAAAAAAAAATATTAGAACACCTATCAAACCTTGACGTCAGGAAATCACATGGCCCGGATGGAATTGCAAATTGGATTTTAGAAGAATGCAAAGAAGAACTAACGGACAAAATACATAACATAATAAATTGCTCACTCAAAGAAGAAAAAATACCAAAAGACTGGAAAAATGCTAACATTGTACCAATATATAAAGAAGGAAACAAGGAAGAACCAACTATAGACAAGTCTCACTAACAAGCACTATAGCCAAAATTTGTGAGAAAATCATCAAGAATAGATGGGTAAAACACCTGGAAGACAACAATATAATTAACCCAAGACAATTTGGGTTCAGACAAGGACGATCATGTACCACAAACTTAACCTCTTCACTCCGGGGCACATCGCACATCTGGCAGCATTAGCTGCCCGACGTGCAATGTTGCGTCATAATAATCGCATTATAAAAAATAAAGTCAGTGCTCAATCATTCGTTCTCTTTCACCCGTGTATTTTGATAACCATAGAAAATTGATGAAGCCAGTTTAGAGAGAATGGAAATTACGTAGGTACGACTACAATGAGTATAATCAAGATGGCAACGTTGGCATCATCGAGGACCCACTTGCTCCTCATGCCGCGTACATAGGTGTCACCGTATGGAAGTGGTTAATATGTTTCTACTCAAGATTAATAGACATAGTGTAAGAAAGGAATGGATGGGCTGATTGTGCCTTCCTGGACTTACAAAAAGCTTTTGACAAAGTACCACACAAAAAATTATTTAAAAAAAACCTCAAACATATAGGAGGGATACAAGGGAACCTACAAAAATGGATGGAGGACTTTCTGATTGGTAAAAAGATAAGCTCAGAGAAAAATATTCAGATTAGAAAGAGGTGATCAGTGGAGTACCGCAAGGATCTGTACTAGCTCCAATAATGTTTGCTATTTATGTGAATGACATGGATGATGATGTGAAATGTTACACGAGCTTCTTTGCAGACGATGCTAAACTGTTAATGAAAGTAAAAACTGAAGAGGATTGCGAATCACTACAGGAAGACCTGAATAAAGTATGGAGCTGGAGTCAGAAATGGGAAGTGGACTTCAATGTTAAGGAGTGTAGCATAATGGAGTTTGGAAAAAGCAAAAACAGAATATCAGGACAATATAAAATTGGAACCAAGGAGGTAAAGAAGGAGAGATCCGAAAAAGATTTGAGTGTAATTATCTCAAACGACTTGTCCTATGACAAACAAATAAACAAAATTGTTGGAGAATCCTACAACTTGCTAAGAACAATAAAAGAAGTATTTACATAGTTGGACAAAGAAATTATTAAAAAAAATATTGGTCACACTGATAAGGCCTACACTAGAATATGTGGTGACATTGTGGTCACCCTGTACCAAAAAAAAATATAAAGAAAATAGAAAGAATCCAGAGAGCAGCAACAAAAAGGGCACCTGCACTCACAAACTTGTCACATGAGGAGAGATTGGCTAAACTAGATTTACTGACTCTGGAGCAAAGAAGAGAGAGAGGTGACCTACTGACCATCTACAGAATCATGAAAGGCACAGAAATACTTGATAGAGAGGACTTGTTAAACTGGGACAGGAGAAGCACAAGAGGACATGGAAAGAAAATAAAAAAACCATAGCTACAGAAGAGATCTGAAGAAAAACAATTTTCCACATAGAGTGGTAGACACTTGGAACAAACTGGACAAAGAAATAGTGTGTGCAAAAACCATTCATGAGTTTAAAAGCAAACTAGACACTGCAAGATACAAAGGCGGGACATCACGGCCGTAGCTCCCCTTCCTGCAAAATATAACTAGGTAAATACAACTAGGTAAATATGGAACAAACTGAAAGATGAAGCAGTGAGTGCTAAAACTATACATGATTTTAAGAAAGAACTGGATGTAGAAAGATACACCTGTGGGTCACTATGAGTATAGCTCTCCTCCCGCAAAATGCAACAAGGTAAATAAAGATAGTGGATGTGCTTCTGTTTCTATGATCGATCACAATTTGAATCACTCGGCAACCTAATGTCTCTACTTTCATCTTTTTCCTATTTTCCTATCGAGTATTTTGCACACACTAATTTCTTCATCTAGTGAAGAAGAAAATTGATCCCAGAGAGAAGGCCCCATTTATGTCATGAACTAGCCCTTGTATTTGAGTTTTTGCTTTGAATCTATTTGCTCAATTCAAACAGTCCCTGCAATTCAAAGGCCAGGTGATACTTTGTCCTCTTTTTATAAATGTCATCTTTTGGATTATCAAAAGTGGTAGTGTGCAAAAATCTATTTTATTTTATGTTCTTACAAAAATATATAACTTACAGTAAGTTGGGAGAATGGAGTGTGGCCGCGTCAGTCAGAGAGAAAGGACAAAAAATGCCCACACATCTTCTTATACCACAGCCACATGACACCAGTGCCATGGCACAAATGCCAATATAACCTATCCTATCACTATCTACCCAGCTCCACACAATCTACCCATTTCTTTATTTTTGTGTAAAGAAGGCTCACAATAAACTACTACTCATCTAACACATGTAAGCATAAAAAACATAAAAGTGATGACTATTTTGTGTCATCATCTTGATTAATGTGCCCTCTGACCTCTGAGGGCAGGAGGGTCCAGTTGTGTAGTCCTCCACTGTTGGCTTGTAAATCTCCTATACCTTGAATGGCAAAATGTAATACTCATGTCAACAACCAGACATCTTACTAACTACATTTTTAGGTAAACCTGCATATTTTACAATGTACCTAGAAAGCAGGCACAATGGCTTCAGCTAAGATGTGGCTTGATACCATACCCATGTCCTTTGTAAGTGATGTGTCACAGAACATGACATGCCTTTGTATCATAGCCTGTTGCCTCACTGCGCCTCATAATGCTATGGACGCCAGTTTTTCTTTTTACCTTCTCAAACCTCTCACAGCTTGCCTTGAATGCTTCTTTGTCCATTGTTGCTCCTGGCATTTTCTTAATGAGGTTGGTGAAAATTTTGCCTTCTCCCAAATGATGCTCTCATTAATAATGTCACCTTACCTTTGCTTCTTGTTGATCCATATGAGAAGCAACCTTTCAACATGGTCAAGAATACATGGTTGTTGCATAGCTATTCTTGTCACTCCCTTTGAAGCATCTGTCTCCTTAATCTTGTCCTTGTTCTTGAGGAAAATGCTTGCTTCTCAATTTCACGTATCTTATCCCTGTCTTCTTGCATTTTTCTTTTCTTTGAGGACATTCTTGCAAGGGTTAAACTTTGCACTGAAAAAATCACAAATAATGCATCTGAACACATACATACATATACCAATTGCTATTTTCCCCTTACAAGGGAGGTAGCCAAAAAACAAAGGCATAAAATCCACTCCCACCCATTCCATCCAAAGGATTATAAAGGATTACAAAGGAACATGCTGACAGGAGACCTTTTGGTCCATGACTAGGTTGGATGTGAAAAAATTATAATAATGATAAATGAAAAAATAAGAATAAAGATATAGATAATAATAAATAAAATAGATAAATAAGTAAATAGGTGAATTGAAATAATAAAACAGGTAAATAGTAAATAATGATAAATGGACAGATAAGTAATAAATAATCAAGTAAGTAATAATAAACAGACAAATGCAAACAGACAAATAATAGCAAACAAATAAACACTATAAATGGCAGGCATTACAGCATTTTGCTTAGGTGTTTATCTAAACAAATCTTAAAACTTTGAACTGAACTACATTGCACTGCCTCTGCAGGAAGTTTATTCCATTCATTAACTATATGGCAAAGTTGTTTCTACCATTTCCAAATTAAATCTATTTCCTAACAGTTTGAGACCATTAGTTCTTGTCTGATTCCCATTCAGCATGAAATGATTTTGTCACTTTTGATGTTGTCAATTCTCTTTAGAATCTGAAAGACCTGTATCAAGTCACCTCTGAGTCTATGCTTTCTTTAGGGAAAATAGATTCAAGTTTTAGTTGATTTTCATATGATTTATTTTTTATATTTGGAATAATTTTTGTGGCTTGCTGTTGCACTTTTTCCAATCTGTCAATGTCTTTAATGAGATTTGATGACCATTTGGAAACAGCATATTCCAAATGTGAACGAACTAATGATTTATATAGCTTGTTCATGAGAGATGGATTTTTTATGGCAAAAGATTGCACAATCAGTCCTAGAATCTTATTTATTTTCTCAGAGGCTGAAATACTCTGCTTTGATGATTTGTGATCATTACTAATAATTACACCATCCTTTTCACTATTAATTTTTGTTAATGATTTTCCAAATAACTTGTAATCATAGTGTTATTTTTACCTATGTGCATAACCTTGCATTTATGACACACACACACCCTTTCGTCGAATGGATGGCAAGAACTAGAGTTCCGAAGAAAAAGGAAAATCTACCTGGATCTCAATGTCCAGGAAGTGCCTTATTGTATTTATAGGGAAGGGGAGAGTTCGTGGTATAATGGGGGGGTGATAGGGAAGGAGAAAGGTAGGGATTATAGAGGGAAATGGAAGGACATGAGGAAGAGGGGGACATGGTCCAGGAGGCCAGGCATCTTGTAAACAAAAGGCGGACTGATGACGTTGACTTTGGTGATGACGGGATCAAGAAAAATGTAAAGATTAGAAGTATAGATAAGAGCAGCACAGTGGAAGGTGATGATAATAGTTTCCAGGGATTTAAAGAGGGTGGGGGGGATACCAACCTCCCCTGATTGGCAAGACTAGAGGAGAAATTTGATAAGATGACCGAGCATTGGGAAAACAGGTTCGGTAATGTAGCCAAGATTGCACAAAGAGTTGAAAGATTGGAAGAACTAGAGAAGGCAAACAAAAACTTAACTTTAGAAATAGAAGAATTAAAAAGACAGTTAAAAGAAGTTAAAGAAGAGAATGAGAAATTAAAGAGGAATAATAAAGACAATAAAGAGGCCATAGCAAAGGAAGCTCAGGGCTGGAAATAAATCCAAGAAAACAGTAAAGTTGCATTTACTGACATAATTAAACAACAAATGAAAGAACAAACTGAAGACTCAGTTATTAAAGTGATGAGACAGAAGGAGAATATAGTAAGAGACTTAGCAGACAAAAAGAAATGTATAATTATATTAGAAATGGTCCAATCGATGGAGTGGTTGGGAAGTGTGGAGTTCCAGGAAAGAATCGTAGTGGAGAGTTGATGGTGGAAATGTGTCTAGAAAGAGAGTTGATGATAGCAAATACAGTGTTTCGAAAGAAAGTCAAGCATAAGTACACATGGGGAGAGGGTGGTGGAGGGAAGGGTGGTAGATAGAGCGCTAATGGATTATGTAGTGGTAAATAGGATTATGATAGGAAGAGTTAAGGATGTACATGTGCTAAGGGGAGAGGGTGGGGGAATATCAGATCATTTTTTGGTGGAAGGTAAGCTGAGAGTGGAGGATAGATGGAGAAGGAGGAAAGGGACAAAAGGTAGGGAGGTTCTTAGAGTGAACTCCTTGAATGAAAAGGAAAAGGAGAAGGAGTACGAAAAGAAGCTGAAGGAGGAGTGGGAGGGAGTAAAGGATAGAGCAGAGATGGGTGTGGAGGAGGAATGGGGATGGTTCAAGGAGGAAGTCTTAAAGTGTGCAAGGATGGTGTGTGGAACAAGAAGGACAGGGGGAAATAGAAGAAAGGGTAGTGAATGGTGGGATGAGGAAACAAAGAAGGCTGTAGAAGAGAAGAAGCGAGCATTCACAGATTGGTTACAAAAGAGGACAGGGGAGTCATATGAGACGTACAAAGAAAAGAAAAGAGAAGTAAAGCAAAAGGTAAAGGAGGCAAAGAGGAGAGCAGATGTGAAGTGGGGTAGGAGTATGACAGAAAATTTTGAAAGTAATAAAAAGATGTTTTGGAAAGAAATTAAGAGAGGAAGAGGAGGCGAATCAAGTAGGGAAGAAAAGGTAAAAGGTACAGATGGAGAGTTGATAATGGAAGAGATGGCAGTGAGGGGAAGATGGGCAGAATATTTTAGGGAGTTGCTGAATGTGAAGGAGGATAGGGAAGGAAAGATAGCTGCAGTGGGAAATGCGAAGAAAATGAGAGTGATGAGTGAGGAGAATGGAGGAGAAATAAGGAAGGATGAGGTGAAGGCAGCTGTAAAGATGATGAAAGCAGGTAAGGCACCTGGTCTGGATGGATGTCATGCAGAATGTCTGAAAAAGGGAGGTGCAGTGATGGTGGACTGGTTGGTGAGGTTATTTAATGTTTGCTGGAGAGAGGGTAGAGTACCGGAGGACTGGAGTAGTGCCTGTATAGTTCCTCTTTACAAGGGAAAAGGGGACAAGTGTGAGTGTGGTAGTTTCAGAGGGATTAGCCTGTTGAGTGTAGTAGGGAAGGCTTATGGGAGGATCTTAATTGAGAGGATTAGGAGAGGAACAGAGGGAGTAATTGGTGAGGAACAGTGTGGATTTAGGACGGGTAGAGGTTGTGTAGATCAGATCTTTGTGGTAAGACAGATATGTGAGAAAGCTATAGGAAAGGGGAAGGATGTTTTTTGGGCTTTCATGGATCTGGAAAAGGCTTATGATAGGGTAGACAGAAAGGCACTGTGGGAGGTTATGCAGATTTATGGGATAGGAGGAAAGCTTTTGGGAGCTGTCAAGAGTTTTTGAGAGTAGTAGAGCATGTGTTAGGATTGGAAATGGAGAGAGTGAGTGGTTTGAAGTAAAGGTGGGGCTTCGTCAAGGATGCGTTATGTCGCCCTGGCTGTTCAACTTATACATGGATGGGGTGGTGCGAGAGGTGAATGCTAGGGTAGTGAGTCAGGGATTGGAGATGGTTAAAGAAAATGGAGAAAAGTGGGAGGTGAGCCAGCTGTTGTTTGCGGACGACACTGCGCTTGTGGCAGGGTCAGAGGAGGGATTGAGGAAGCTGGTGGCAGAGTTTGGGAGAGTATGTGATAGAAGAAAGCTAAAGATAAATGTGGGTAAAAGTAAGGTGATGAGATGTACAAGGGGTGAAAGTGGCAGTAGACTGGAAGTAAACATTAAGGGAGAGCGACTGGAGGAAGTGGATAGTTTTAGATACTTGGGTGCAAGTGTAGCAGGAAAAGGTGGAGTGAAGGTGGAGGTAGAATGTAGATTGAGAGAAGCGAGTAAATGCCTTGGTGGTTTAAAGAGTGTAATGAGGAATAGACATTTGGGAATGGATGCGAAGAGGAGACTGTATGAAGGAGTGATTGTGCCAACAACACTGTATGGGGCAGAAACGTGGAACATAAGAGAAGAAGAGAGAAGGAGTTTGAATGTGTTTGAGATGAGGTGTCTGAGAAGTATGGTGGGGGTTACTAGGCTAGATAGAGTGAGAAATGAGGAGGTGAGGAGGAGAACAGGGGTGAAAAAGGATTTGGGAGATAGGGTTGATGAAAGAATATTAAGATGGTTTGGACACATGGAAAGAATGAGTGAAGAAAGACTAGTAAAAGAGGTATGGAAGGCAGATGTGGAGGGAGTGAACATGAAGGGACGTCCTAGGATGAGGTGGATGGATGGGGTGAAGGGGGCTTTGGGGAAGAGGGGAATGTCTGTTGAGGAAGGAAGGGAGAGGACGGAAGACAGAGGTGAGTGGAGAATGGTTGTATATGGATGATGTTGTGACTGCATGAGGAGAAATGGGCGGGGAAGTGGGGGGTGGGGTAGTATGTGTGAGTAAATTTTGACGCAGCCCGAAGGGATTTCTCCCCGTCCTCGCCTTATATGCAAAGGGGGACGGAGAGGGGGGGTCGCCGATTAAATGAAGCGGCCTCGCTGTGGATGTACTGTGTCTTGCGACACTGCTTCTGACCCAGGGCGGTGGGCAGGGTGCAGGGATGACCCGTCATCCAGGAGGTGCTCAGATGAGAGGGAGGGTGGGAGGGGTGTGGAGTGTATTTAGAGATGAAATGGGTGGGAGTGTTTTTATGCCTTTCCCTTTTTGGCTACCTCCCTTGGAAGGGGGAAAAGGCCTTGGTATATGATGATGAGAAATGGAAGAGAAATTTAACCAAAATAGAACCACAAGAATTAAAGAGGAAAAAGAAAAAGTAAGCAGTTTACAAAAATTAGTTCAGGAAGATGAACCAAAAATCATGAAACAAATTGAAGAGATGTTTAGGCTTGGAAAATATAGTACAGATAAGACCAGACCAATTAAGATTAAATTCAGGTCACAAACAACAGCAGAGAATATCTTAGCAAAAACAGGGAAGCTAGCAGCAAGTGAACAATATAAAAAGGTATGGATAAAAAGAGGAAAGAGAGGAAGAAAAAATGAAAAGGCAAGAAGCTAAAGAAAAAAACGAGAACAGAACAGAGTCAGAAAAAGAAGAATTCTACTGGAGAGTAGTGAATATGAAAGTGAGGAAATGGACCATAACAGAGAGAAACAAAAAAGAAACAGAAAATACAATGGAAATAACAGAAAGTTAAGAGTGTCCTACACAAATATAGATGGATTATTAACAGGACTGAATGAACTGAACAAGTATCTGAAGGAAAAAGAACTGGACATAATGGGAATTGTAGAGACAAAATTAAAAGGTCCACTACCACCCAACAGCATAGGACACAATGCATATAATTTTTGGATTAGAAACAGAGAGATAAAACAAGGGGGTGGAGTTATGTTCGTGGCTAAAAAGAATATAAACGTGAAGAGTGTCACATATGGAAAGAATAGAGTAGAGATGATTATGATAGGAGTAGAAGACAGAGATAAGAAGAGCAGAAAGTTTGTAATAAACTACATATCCCCAAAAACAGCCTCGTGGGAAGAGAGTGAACATAAAAGTATGTTAGAAGACACAAGAATAACATTAAACAAAATAATGGAAGATGGAGGAAGAATAGTTATGATGGGTGACTAAAATTGCAAAGAAGTCTGCTGGGAAGAGATGACCGTAGAGGGTGGAGAAGACTCATGGGGAAATGTTCTACTTGAGATGATTATTGACCACACAATGACACAATGGATTCAAGAGAACACTAGGTATAGAAATGAAGAGGAACCATCAAGACTAGACCTAATAATCACATCAGAACCTGAAATAGTGGAAAAGATAGAATGCCAGGCACCAATAAGTAAAAGTGACCACATATTGATAGAACTAGAACTAAATGAGAAAAAATACATGAAAAGAAATGAACAATATAGAAAAGGAAGAGTGATGTATGAAAAAACAAATTTTGATAAAATAAGAGAATTCTTTCAAAATGAAAACTGGGAAAGAATACACAAAGAAGGTACAACAGTAGAAGAGAAATGGAATATTTTGACAAAAATTTATAAAAAAGGAGTGGAAAAGTATGTCCCAAGACAAAAACAATAAAAAGAATATGTAAAGTGCTGGTACAACAAAAGTTGTAGGGAGTTAAAAGACAAAAGAGACAAAGCTTAGACCAAATGGAAGACAAAAGACCTGAAAAATGGAAAATATATACTTGTTATAGAAATGAATATGTACAAGCGTGCAGAGAGGAAAAAAGAAAATATGAAAAAGATGTCATAGAAAAATATAAAGATCAACCAAAACTATTCTATGGATTTGTAAACAACAAACTGAAAAACAAACAAGATTTGTAGAAATTAAGACAAGGAGGAGTTGAATACACAGAGGAAATAGAAATGGCGGAAATTTTGAACAAGCATTTTAAATCCGTGTTTACAAGGGAGAACATACAACCTGACGACCGACGCACCATTCGACGTAAGAAAGACTTCCCCACAGACTCAGACTATACACCCTTCATAGACAGTCAGACAAAACTCATAATGCATAATCTCAAGCATTCATCTGCCTGTGGCCCTGATAACATAAGCAACATCCACCTAAAACACATTGGACCACAAGGTATACACGCACTCACAAACATTGCAAACTACAGCTATACACACAACACTATACCCGACATCTGGAAGCATGGTAAAATAATCACCATTCCAAAACCGAACAAAGACCCAACAATCCCAACATCGCACCGCCCAATCACACTTCTCTGCACCCCCTCTAAAGTCATTGAACGCCTAATACTTAAACTTGTCACACCATATATTCCCCTTGCTGACTCACAACACGGTTTTAGGCCACTACACTCCACAAACACTCTTCTGACAAACCTCACACAAAGAATTTTAGATGGCATCAATTCAGATAGGCCCCACCACAGAACACTTCTTATAACATTGGACATTAGTAAAGCTTTTGATGCTATCCCCCGCCACAACCTAACAAATAAAATATATAACACAGACATGCACAATAACACCAAAAGATGGCTGGCCAATTATCTGGCAGGCAGGAATGCTCATGTGTCATATAATGGCCAATCATCGCACATCAGAAACATTAAGAACGGAGTACCACAGGGCTCAGTTCTATCCCCCACATTATTTAATCTATACATGCATGACTTACCCACACCAGACACCTCAGAAATACAAATCTCTTCCTACGCAGATGACATAACAATCACATGCACACATCGTAACACAGACAAAGCTGCAGAAATAATCCAGCCTTACCTTGACACACTCAACACATGGTTCATCACAAACAGACTCAAAATAGCTCCAACCAAATCTACAGCAACACTTCTCACCAACTGGACAAAAGAACACAAATACATACCTCATCTCTACATCAACAACACTCTAATACCACACACAAACACACCGAAAATTCTTGGTGTAACATACAATACATCCATGTCTTTCAAACAACACCTCACAAACATAAAAAACAAATGCACACCTAGACTTAACGCACTTAAGTCAATCACTGGAACAACATTTGGACAAAACAAAGAAAATAATATAACAATATACAAACAATGCATACGCTCAGTGATGAATTATGCGAGTCCTGCATGGGCTCCTAATCTCAGTGAGACACACCACAACACCCTTCAAATCATACAAAACAAAGCCCTAAAAACAATTACAGGCTGCACAAATACAACACCTACAGACCATTTACACCATGAAACAAAAGTCCTCAAAGTCAAGGACCACCTCGACATGAGAGGCACACAAACACTTGCTGCAGCCACCACAAACACATCACACCCGCTACACTACATAGCAGAACACCCACACACACCAAGAAACATTAAAACTACACCCAAAGACCTTTATTACACACAGATACTCTCTTCTCTTCCTCCACAACCACCAAATACCAGCCTCCGGAAACATATTCATAATCATATCACTCACCGCTCCATTAACACACTGAAAGACAACACACTGCTGCATGCCAGACCCCCTGATATCCACCCTTCTGAATCCTCTCTCCCACGAAAGGACAGAGTCCACTTGGCCAGACTGCGATGCGGTCACCACCCAGCACTTCTAAGCTACCAGAAGAGGCTGGACGACCGTGTTGTGAACAGCTGCCCAGGATGTAACACTTCACCCCATACCATACAACACATAATGGAAGACTGCATTATACACAATCATGCACGCAAACAACACAACATACACTCTATAAAGGATTTGTGGGAAAACCCAGTTTCGGCTGTGGCCTTCCTTGGGGAGACGGGACTGCTCGGACAGACAGTCTAGGGAACGACAACAACAACAACCGGAAGAGATCGAATGGAAAGAGAAAGTCCCCCCTATGAAAGAAAGAGAAGTAACAAAGAATGAAATAATGAAACACTTGAGTAATCTTGATGTTAGAAAATCGCATGGACCAGATGAAATAGCAAACTGGATTTTGAAAGAATGCAGGAATGAACTGGCAGACAAAATACATAGCATACTAAATAGTTCCTTGAAAGAAGGAAAAGTTCCAGAAGATTGGAAAAAAACAAATATAGTACCTATATATAAAGGGGGAAATAAAGAAGACCCTACCAACTATAGACCAATCTCTCTAACAAGTACAATATCAAAAATTTGTGAAAGAATTATCAAAAGTAGATGGGTAAAATATTTAGAAAAAACAGCATGCTAAATCCAAGGCAATTTGGATTCAGACAAGGACGATCATGCGTCACCAATTTAATATGTTTCTATTCAAGGCTTATAGATATAATACAAGAAAGAGATGGATGGGATGATTGTGCATTTCTAGACCTAAAAAAAACTTTTGACAAAGTACCACATAAGAAGTTGCTTAAGAAATTAGAAACTGAAGGAGGAATACAGGGCAAACTGCTTAAATGGATGGAAGACTTTTTGCAAGAAAGAAAAATGAGAGTAGTGATAAGAGACAAACACTCAGAATGGGATGAAGTAATAAGCGGTGTTCCACAAGGAACAGTTCTGGCCCCAATAATGTTTGCTATGTATATTAATGATATGGATGAAGAAATTGAAGTTATATGAGCTTCTTTGCAGATGATGCAAAACTATTAAAAAAAGTGAACACGGAAGAAGATTATGAGTCACTACAGAGTGATCTAAATAAAGTATGGGAATAGAGTAGGAAATGGGAGATGGAGTTCAACACTAAAAAGTGTAGTATAATGGAATTTAGAAAAAGCAAAAACAGAATAACAGGATCATATAAATTGGGAGAAGAAGGAATAAAAAAAGTAGAAAATGAGAAGGACCTGGGAGTCATTGTTATGAATAATATGTCACCTGAAAAACATATAAATAAGATTTTTGGATAAACTTATAATTTAATAAGAACAATCAAAGTGGCATTTACATACCTGGATGAAGAAATGGTGAAGAAAATTCTAATCACTCTGATAAGACCAAGATTGGAATATGCAGCAATGATGTGGTCACCAAGTACAAAAAAAAATGTATAAAAAAACTTGAAAGAATACAAAGAGCAATTACAAAATTGGCACCAACACCCTCAAAACTATCATATGAAGAGAGACTAGCAAAACTTGAACTACAGACACTAGAGCAAAGAAGACAGAGAGGAGATTTGATAGCTATTTACAGAATCATGAAAGGCATAGAAATTATTGATAGAGAGAATCTGATATAATGGGATGATAGAAATACAAGAGGACATGGAAAGAAAATCAAGAAAGACAGCTATAGAAGAGATCTGAAAAAGAACAGCTTTCCTCACAGAGTAATAGACAATTGGAACAAGTTAGATGAGAAAGTGGTGTGTGCAAAAACAATACATGAATTTAAAAATAGTTTAGATAAAATGAGATATGAAGACGGGACACCATGAGCATAGCTCCCCTTCCCTTCCCGTAAAATATGACTAGGTACACTAGGTAAATACAGGTTTCATTTTGGAGGTCACTTTGATTTTTTACAAATACTGAGCTAAATATTTGTTTAAAATATCACACATTCCTTCATTTGAATATTCAGGTTGACTGTCAGCAGATAAAAATGGGCCAATGTGATTCCTAATAACCATCTTATCTCTAACATAACTATAGAATTCTTTGGGATTATTTATGGGCTTATTAGCAATATTAATTTTGTATTGTCATTTTCATGTTTTTTTTTATCTCTCTGTATTATTACATAACTTTGATAGCCATTAAGTGCACCTGAGCACTTGTATTTCTTATAAGCCTGTCTCTTTTTCAATTTCTTTGTCAAGCCATTTTGGGCAAGCATGATTTGGGGGGTGTCCTTAAACAGGTTATATGAATCATCTTAGTAAGCGTATTTTGAAATATTTCCTACATCTGATCTACTGGACTTTCTCTTAATTTTGCCTCCTAATCTGTAAGCTGAAGCTCCTGACATAGTCCTATGAACTAAGCTTTACTGAAATCGGGTATTGTTTAGCAGTTTGAATCTAACTAAATTGTGATCACTACTTGCAATGGTTTCACCAACTTCTACATCAGTTGTAATGCTTTTGCAGCTAGTGATCAATAGATCACATAAATTTCATGTCTTGTGGGCTCTTTTACATGCTGAACCAAGTAATTGTCACATAGAAAATCTATCGAGCAACTACCTATATGGCCATGTTCAAGGGTCATCCAATCAGTATCAGTAAAATTGAAATCAACTATTATCAATAAATCCTGGTTGCAGAAACTAGACAGTTCTTGAAACAACAGTTTGTCGTCTGCTAATGGTAATGTTTTTGGCATATATATTACATTTACATTCATCTTTTGTCTATTTCTTTGGGTTAATTCTACCCACAAACTATCATATCTATCCCTGCATACTCCACTCCCATTCCCCCCCCCACTTCCTCCCTATTATCTTGGTTCCACCTGGATGATGGGTCATCCCTGCATCTCACCCACTGGCCTGGGTCAGAAGCAGTGTAGCAAGGCACAGCACATCCACAGCAAGGCCACTTCATTCAGTCAATGACCACCCCTCTCCATCCCCTCATACAGAAAAAGAGAAGACATGGAGAAATCCCACTATTGAGTCCATTTCCAGATTTTGTCCAGGTCTGATTGTAATGACTGGCAATCCTTCTCTGTTCCTACTTTTTTAGTATTTTTGGGTCATCTGTGAAGAAATTCATATAACACACTACTCTTTCATCCATGTCATTTATATGTGTATTAACTAGTTGTATTTTCTTAGTTGTATTTTACGGGAAGGGGAGCAATGCTCATAGGGTCCCATTTCCATATCTTGTTTTATCTAGACTGTTTTTAAATTCATGTATCGTTTTTGCACACACCACATTCTTATCTAACCTGTTCCAAACGTCTATTATCCTGTGGGGAAAGCTGTTCTTTTTCAGGTCTCTTCCATAATTGTCTTTCTTGAATTTCTTTCTGTGTCCTCTTGTATCTCTACCATCCCATTTTATTAGATCCTATCAATAATTTCCATTCCTTTCATGATTCTATAAATAGTTATCAAGTCTCCTTTCTGTCTTCTTTGCTCCAATGTCTGCTATTCAAGTTTTGCCAGCCTCTCTTCATATGATAGTTCTGAAAGGATTGTTGCCAATTTCATAATTGCTCTTTGTATTCTTTCAAGTTTTCTTATACATTTTTTTGTACTTGGTGACCATGTTGTCACTGCATACTCCAATTTTGGTCTTATCAAAGTGACTAGCATTTTCTTCACCATTTCTTCATCCAGGTATTTAAATACCACTTTGATTGATCTTATTAAATTATAAGTTTCTCCAAAAATTTTGTTTATATGTGTCTCAGTGGACATATTATTCATAATAATGACTCCTAGGTCCTTCTCTTTTTCCACTTTTTTAATTTCTTCCTCTCCTAATGTATATGATCCCACTATTCTTGTTTTGCTTCTTCCAAATTCCATTATACTACACTTCTTAAGGTTGAATTCCATCTCCCTCTTCCTACTCCATTCCCATATTTTATTGAGATCACTTTGCATCGACTCGCAATCTTCTTCAGTATTCATTTTTTTTTCAACATTTTTGCATTGTATGTGAAGAAGCTCATATAACTTTCAATTCCTTCATCCATATCATTAATATACATAGCAAACATTATTGGAGCCAAAACTGTTCCTTGTGGAACTCCATTAATCACCTCATCCCAGTTAGAATGTTTGTCTCTTATCACCACTCTCATTTTCCTTTCATGCAAGAAGTCTTCCATCTATTTAAATAGTTTGCCCTGTATTCCTCCTCCAGTTTCTTATTTCTTTAGCATTGTGTTAGTGTGTATTCACCTAGTTGTATTTCATGGGAAGGGGAGCTATGCTCGTGGTGTCCCGTCTCCATATTTTGTTTTATCTATACTTTTTAAATTTGTGTATCATTTTTGCACACACCACATTCTCATCTAACCTGTTCCAAATATCTATTATCCTGTGGGGAAAGCTGTTCTTTTTCAGGTCTCTTCTATGTCTTTCTTGATTTTCTTTCCATGTCCTCTTGTATCTCTACTATCCCATTTTACTAGATCCTCTCTATCAGTAATTTCCATTCCTTTTGTTATTCTATAAATACAGGTACTCCTCGTTTAACGACCTACTCGGTTAACGACAACTCGGAGTAACGACGGGCTTTATGACGTTTAATGTAAATCTCCCAAAGTTCCGACGTCGTGTACGATAATTAAGTTGGCTGAGGCAAATTTGTATGATGTTATAAATGAACTTGTACGGTGGATATTAGCTGTGAGGTAAAGTGTTCTGAAGCTTAGGTCTACATTACCATCCTGCAAGCTGCAAAAACTACCTGGGGTACAGTGTATACCGGTAGTGGTAAATTTTTAGTTTCGACCATGGGCACAATATAACAATAGAAAATTAATTATTAATTTTGTAAATTATAATGTATCAACGTAATGTGCAATTTTGTGAGCGGAAATGAAAAAAGAAAAATGCTAAAACAGATTTCGTAAGAAACGAAGTCATGTCAGACAAATGGTACACCATGTTTCTTATGATAGATGCCGATGTCGAAGAAATGAAAGGATAAATTAATTCGTCTAACCTAAACTAAACTAACCTAACCTGTGTTTAATAAATCATTACCTGCAAATTAAATGTCATCCGGCTCCTCGTTGTCGTCATCGTGAGAGACGTTGGCAGACGACAAGATGGTGTCCCGAGCCTATGCTACTGACTTCGATCATTAGCATATTTTCTTGTAGCAAGGTATTTTTTACTTTCATTTCCGCCCACAAAATTGCATATTACGTTGATACATTTTAATTTACAAAATTAATAATTAATTTTCTATTGCTATATTGCGCCCATGGTCGAAACTAAAAAAACACCCCGGTATTCAATATGGAATGTCAGCATACGCGGATTTGGTCATATACGGTAATTTTAGGAACCTAACCACCATAAATAAACAGTAAATAAAGCTTTAATGTACTGTATAAAAGAGGGAAAATACACGAAAATAAAGATACATGTATTGCTGGACATTGTACATACAGTACATGTACGTATATGTATACACTTTCGCTTAACGACCAATTCGGTTAACGACGGCACACTGGTCCCAATTGTAGTCATTAAACGAGGAGTACCTGTAGTTATTAAGTCTCCTCTCTCTCTTCTTTGCTCTAATGTCTGTAGCTCAAGTTTTCCCAGCCTCTCCTCATATGATAGTTCTGAAAGCGTTGGTGCCAATTTCGTAATTGCTCTTTGTATTTTTTCAATTTTGTTATACATTTTTTTGTACTGTACTTGGTGACCACGTTGTTTCATACTCCAATCATGGTCTTATCAAAGTGACTAGTATTTTCTTCACCATTTCTTCATCCAGGTATGTAAATACCACTTTGATTGATCTTATTAAATTATAAGTTTCTTCAAAAATTTTGTTTATATGTTTCTCAGGGGACATATTATTCATAATAATGACTCCTAGGTCCTTCTCTTTTTCCACTTTATTAATTTCTTCCTCTACCAATGTATATGATCCCACTATTCTTGTTTTGCTTCTTCCAAATTCCATTATACTACACTTCTTAAGGTTGAATTCCATCTCCCATTTCCTACTCCATTCCCATACTTTATTGAGATCACTTTGCAGTGATTCACAATCTTCTTCAATGTTCATTTTTTTCAACATTTTTGCATCATCTGCAAAGAAGCTCATATAACTTTCAATTCCTTCATCCATATCAATATATAGAGCAAACATTATTGGAGCCAGAACTGTTCCTTGTGGAACCCCACTAATCACCTCATCCCAATTGGAATGTTTGTATCTTATCACCACTCTCATTTTCCTTTCATATAAGAAGTCTTCCATCCACTTAAGTAGTTTGCCCTGTAATCAACCTACAGTTTATAATTTCTTTAGCAATTTCTTATGTGGCACCTTATCAAAAGCTTTTTTCAGGTCCAGAAATTCACAGTCAGCCCATCCATCTGTTTCCTATATTATATGTATTAGTCTTGAATAGAAACACATCAGGTTTGGGAAGTAAAATTCAATATAAAGAAATGTAGTATAATAGAATTTGGAAAGAGTATAAACAGAATATTGAAAGATTACAAAATTGGTGAAGAGGTGAAAAAAGTTAATTCGGAGAAAGATCTTGGAGTGATGATCAACAAGGACATGACACCAGATAAGCATATTGATAAAATATTCGGAGAAACGTACAATTTATTGAGGTCAATTAAAGTGGCGTTTGCTTATTTGGATGAGGAAATGATAAAAGAAATTCTAACTACTTGAGTATACAGCAACACTATGGACACCCAGTACCAAAAAGAATATAAAAAAATTAGAAAGAATACAAAGAGCAGCAACAAAACTAGCACTAACTCTTTCCAAAATGAAATATGAGCAAAGACTGTCCAAACTAGAATTACCAACTTTGGAACAAAGAAGGGAAAGAGGAGACTTGCTGACTATAGAATAATGAAAGGAATGGAAGTCTTAGATAAGAATGACTTGTTAATATGGGATAATCGCAAAACAAGAGGACATGAAAAGAAACTAAAAAAGGATAGTTACAGAAGAGATCTGAAAAGTAACAGCTTCCCACACAGAGTGATAGATACTTGGAATAAATTAGACAACGAAACAGTGTGTGCAAACACTATTCAAGATTTTAAGAAAAAACTTTATGCTGAAAGATACAAAGACGGGTCACCACGAGCATAGCTCGCTTCCCGTATAATACAACTAGGTAAATACATGATCTTCCTTGTCTAAATCCAAACTGCCTCAGATTTAGTACATTGTTTTTTTCCAAATGCTTTACCCATCTAATTTTTACAATTCTTCCACATATTTTTGCTACTGTACTTGTAAGAGAGACTGGTCTATAGTTTGTAAGTCTTCTTTGTTCCCCCCCCTATATATTGGTACTATATCTGCTCTTTTCCAATCTTCTGGGACTTTTCCTTCCTTCAATGAACTGCTTATTAGACTATGTATTTTGTCTGTTAGTTTGTCCCTGCATTCTCTCAAAATCCAGTTAGCCATTTCATCTGGACCATGCAATTTTCTGACATCTTTGTTAATTCTATTTCTTTCATAGGGGGGATTTTCCCCTCCCACTCGTCATCTCTCAGTTGTTTGTTCTCCCTCGTAAACACTGATTTAAAATACTTGTTCATAATTTTTGCCATTTCTATTTCCTCTGTGCATTCTATTCCTCCTTGTAGTTTAACTAATTATTGTTTGTTTTTCAGTTTTTTGTTTACAAATCTATAAAATAGTTTTGGTTGATCTTTACATTTTTCTATGACATCCTTTTCATATTTTCTCTTTTCTCTGTGCACTTGAACATATTCATTTCTATAATCAGTATATATTTTCCATTTTTTGGGTCTTTTGTCACTCCATTTTATCCAAGCTTTATCCTTTTTGTCTTTTAACTCCCTACATCTTTTGTTGTACCAACGTTTTAAATATCCTTTTTCTTGTTTTTGTCTTGGAACATACTTTTCCACTCCTTCCTTATAAATTGATGTCAAATTTTTCCATTTCTCTTTTACTGTTGTTTCCTCTTTATATCCTCTCCCAGTCTGCTTTTTTAAAAAATTCTCATTTTATAATTTTTTTTTCCATACATCACTCTTCCCTTTCTATATTGTTTGTTTTTCTCATGTATTTTTCTTCATTTAGTTCCAGTTCTACTAATATGTGGTCACTTTTACTTAGTGGTGTCTTATATTCAATCTTGTCCACTATTTCAGGTTCTGATGTGATTATTAGGTCTAGTCTCGATGGCTCTTCCTCATTTCTATACCTAGTATTCTCTTGTATCCATTGTGTCATTGTATGTTCTATAATCATATCAAGTAGTACATTTCCCCATAGGTCATCTTCACCCTTTACTGTTATTTCTTCCCGCAGATTTCTTTACAATTAAAGTCACCCATTATAATTTTTCTTCCTCCATCTTCCATTACCTTATCTAGTGTTAGCCTTGTATCTTCTAACATATTTTGGTGTTCTCTCTCTTCCCACGAAGCCATTTTTGGAGGCACATAATTTACCGCAAAATTCCTGCTGTTCTTGTCCCTGTCCTCTATTTCAATCCTGATCATTTCTACTCTATTCTTTCCATATGAAACATTCCTCACATTTATATCCTTCTTAGTCAGGAACATAACTCCACCACCTTGTTTTACTTCTCTGTTTCTAATTCAATAATTATATGCACCATGTCCTACACTGTTGGGTGGTAATGGACCTTTCAATTTTGTCTCCACAATTCCCATTATGTCAGGTTCCTTTTCCATTCAGTTCATTCAAACCTGATATTAATCCATCTATATATGTGAAGGACACTTAATTTTCTGTTACCTCCATCCTGTTTTCTGTTTCCCTTCTGTTTTTCTCTTCTATGAACCATTTCCTCACTTTCATATCCACTATATTCAATAGAATTTCTCTTTTTCTGACTCTGTTCTGTTCTCGTTTTTTTTCCCTAGCTTCAGTTCTTTTTGTTTTCTCTTCCTCTCTTTCCTCTTTATTCATCTCTCTTTTTATCCATACCTGTTTGTACTGATCACTTTCTGTTAGTTTTCCTGTTTTTGAGAAGACATTCTTTGCTGTCGTTTGTACATACATACATACATACATATACCAAGGCTTTTTCCCCCTTACAAGGGGGGTAGCCAAAAAGAAAAAGGCATAAAATCATTCCCACCCATTCCATCCCTGAATATACTCCACACCCCTCCACCCTCCCTCTTATCTTAGCACCTCCTGGATGACGGGTCATCCCTGCACCTTGTCCACTGCCCTGAGTCAGAAGCAGTGTTGCAAGACACAGCACATCCACAGCAAGGCCGCTTCATTAAATCGGCGACCCCCCCTCTCCGTCCCCCCATTGCATAAAAGGAGAGGACGGGGAGAAATCCCTTCGGGCTGCGTCAAATTTTGCTCACACATACTACCTCACCCCCCATCCACCCACCCATTCCACCTCATGCAATCACAACATCATCCATATACAACCATTCTCCATTCACCCCTATCTTCTGTCCTCTCCCGTCCTTCCTCAACAGACATTCCCCTCTTCCCCAAAGCCCCCTTCACCCCATCCATCCACCTCATCCTAGGACGTCCCCTCATGTTCACTCCCTCCACATCTGCCTTCCATACCTCTTTTACTAGTCTTTCTTCACTCATTCTTTCCATGTGTCCAAACCATCTTAATATTATTTCATCAACCCTATCTCCCAACTCCTTTTCCGCCCCTGTTCTCCTCCTCACCTCCTCATTTCTCACTCTATCTAGCCTAGTAACCCCCATCATACTTCTCAGACACCTCATCTCAAACACATTCAAACTCCTTCTCTCTTCTTCTCTTATGTTCCATGTTTCTGTCGTTTGTGACCTGAATTTAAACTTAATTGGTCTGGTCTTGTCTATACTGTATTTCCCAAATCTATATTTTTCTTCAATTTCTTTTCCTATTTCCTGTTCACCTTCTTGAAATATTCTTAGTACCCTGTTCACTCTTTCTTTCTCCTCTTTTACTCTTGTAGTCTTATTTGGATTATATTTTTCTTCCATTCCTAACATAATTATACATTTCTTTTTATTTGCTAAGTCTCTTACTATATTCTCCTTCTCTCTCATCATTTTGATAACTGTGTCCTTAGTGTGTTCCTTCATCTGTTGTTTCACTATATCTCTAAATTCAATTTTGCTATTTCCCTTAACCTTTTTCCAACCACTTATCTCTTTTTCTATGGACTCTTTATTCTATTTATTATTATTCTTTAATTCCTCATTCTCATCTTTTCCTTCTTTTAACTGTCTCTTTAATTCTTCTATTTCTTTATTTAGGTTTTGGTTCTCCTTTAGTTCTTCCAGTTTATCAACTCTTTGTGTAATCAGTGAAAGTTGACTGAACCTAACCTCCCGTTGTTCATTCATTTTTGTTAGTTTTTTCTCTAGACTTGCTAATCGGGGGAGGTTGTAGTCTCCTCCCTCATTAAATCGATAGAGAGGACTTTTTAAATTTGGACAAGAGAAACACAAGAGGACATGGAAAGAAATGAAAAAAATATAGTTATAAAAGAGAACTGAAGAAGAACAGTTTTCCACACAGAGTGGTGGACACTTGGAACGAACTGGATGAAACAGTAGTGTGTGCAAAAACTATTCACAAATTTAAGAGCAAACTAGACACTGAGGATACAAAGGTGGGACACCACAAGCATAGCTCCCCTTCCCATAAAATACAACTAGATAAATACACATTTATTTACCTAGATGTATTACCTAGTTGTATTATATGGGAAGGGAGCTATGCTCATAGTGACCCATCTTTGTATCTTTCAGCATATAGTTTGTTCTTAAAGTCTTGTATGGTTTTTGCACACACTGTTGCCTCATCCAATTTGTTCCAGACATTCACCACTCTGTGTGGGAAACTATTCTTTTTCAGATCTGTTCTATAACCATCCTTTTTTAGTTTCATTTCATGTTCTCTTGTGTGTGTATTTACCCAGTTATATCT
The DNA here is from genome assembly GCF_046742065.1 of Oratosquilla oratoria. Classification (NCBI taxonomy): domain Eukaryota; kingdom Metazoa; phylum Arthropoda; class Malacostraca; order Stomatopoda; family Squillidae; genus Oratosquilla; species Oratosquilla oratoria. Next base: position 67,556,319 of record NC_134791.1, read on the forward strand.
TAACCTCTTCCATACGGTGCCGCCTACGTAGGCGGCATGAGGAGCAAGTGGATACACGAGGCTGCCATATCGGCGTCTTGATTATATTTATTGTAGTTGTCCCTGCGTAACTGACATACTCTCTAAACTGGCTTCATCACATTTTCTATGGTTATCAAAATTCACGGGTGAAAGAGAGAACGATCGATATAAGTGGTGACTATTTCTTATGATGCGAGTATTATGACGCAACATCGTACGTCTGGCAGCTAATGCTGGCCATGAGATTTTGGTCCGGAGTGAAGTGGTTAAGGGAAGAGGAGCTATGTTTGTAGAGTCCCTCCTTTGTATCTTGCAGTGTCTAGTTTGCTCTTATATTCATGTATAGTTTTTGCACACAGAATTGTTTTGTCCAGCTTGTTCTAAGTATTTACCTAGTTGTATTTTGCAGGAAGGGGAGCTATGCTCGTGGTGTCCCGCCTTTGTATCTCACAGTGTCTAGTTTGCTTTTAAACTCATAAATGGTTTTTGCACATACTATTTCATTGTCCAGTTTGTTCCAAGTGTCCACTACTCTATGTGAAAAACTGTTTTTCTTCAGTTCTCTTCTGTATCTATGTTTTTTGAGTTTCTTTCCATGCCCTCTTGTGTTTCTCTTGTCCCAGTTTAGTAAGTCCTCTCTATCAAGTATCTCTGTGCCTTTCATGATTCTGTAGATGGTCAGTAGGTCACCTCTCTCTCTTCTTTGCTCCAGCGTCGGTAACTCCAGTTTAGCCAGTCTCTCCTCATATGATAAGTTTGGAAGTGCAGGTGCCATTTTTGTTGCTGCTCCCTGAATTCTTTCTGTTTTCTTTATATTCTTTTTGGTACTGGGTGACCACAATGTCACTGCATATTCTAGTCTAGGCCTTATCAATGTAACCAATATTTTTTTTTATCATGTCTTCATCCAAGTATGCAAATGCCATTTTTATTTATCTTAGCAAGTTGTATGCCTCCACGACAATTTTGTTAATCTGTTTGTCATAGGACAAGTCGTTTGTGATAATTATCCCAAAATCTATTTTGGATCCTTCCTTCTTTACCTCCTTAGTTCCAATTGTATATTTTCCTGATATTCTGTTTTTGCTTTTTCCAAACTCCATTATGCTGCACTTCTTAGTATTAAAGTCCACTTCCCATTTCTGACTCCAGTTCCATACCTTATTCAGGTCTTCTTGCAGTGCTTCACAGTCCTTATCAGTTTCTACTTTCCTTAACAGTCTGTGTGGAAAACTGTTTGTCTTCAAATATCTTCTATAACCATCCTTTTCGAGTTTCTTTCCATGTCCTCTTGTTTTTCTCTTGCCCCAATTTAGTAAGTCCTCTCTATCAAGTATTTCTGTTCCTTTCATGATTCTATAGATGGTCAGTAGGAAACTTCAATTTAGCCAGTCTCTCTTCATATGACAAGATTGAAAGTGCTGGAGCCATTTTGGTGGTTGCTCTCTGGATTCTTTCAGTTTTCTTTATATTCTTTTTGGTACTGAGTGATCATAATATCACAGCATACTCCAGTCTAGGCCTTATTAATGAGACTAATATTTTTTTTAATAATTTCTTCATCCAAATAGGTAAATGCCACTTGTATTGATCTTAGCAAGTTACAGGATTCTCCAACAATTTTGTTTATTTGTTTATCAGAGGACAAGTCATTTGAGATAATTACTCCTGGGTCTTTTTCAGATCTCACTTTCTTTACCTCCTTAGCTCCAATTGTATATTGTCCTGATATTCTTTTTTTACTTTTACCAAACACCATTATGCTACATTTCTTATTGTTGAAGTCCACTTCCCACTTCTGACTCCATTTCCAAACCGTGTTCAGGTCTATCTGTAATGATTCATTTTGGTTTTTACTTTCCTCAACAATTTAGCATTGTCTGCAAAGAAGTTCATGTAATATTCCACATCATTATCCATGTCATTCACATAAATAGGTACATTATTGGAGCCAATACAGATTCTTGCAGGACTCCACTAATCACCTCATTCTAACCTGAATACTTTTCTCAGAGTACTACTCTCATTTTCCTACCAGGAAGTCCTCCATCCAGTGTATTTTCCTAGTTGTATCTTACAGGAAGGGGTGATATGCTCGTGGTGTCCCACCTTTGTATCTCACAGTGTCTAGTTTGCTCTTAAATTCGTGTAGGGTTTTTGCACACACTATTGTTTTGTCCAGCTTGTTCCAAGTGTCCACCACTCTGTGTGACAAACTATTTTTCTTCAGACCTTTTCAATAACTATCCTTTTTGGATTTCTTTCCATGTCCTCTTGTCCCAATTTAGTAAGTCCTCTCTATCAAGTATTTCTGTGTCTTTCATAATTTAGATGGTCGGTAGGTCAGCTCTCTCTCTTCTTTGTTCCAAAGTCAGTAACTTCAATTTAGCCGGTCTCTCTTCAATTTTCTTTATATTCCTTTTTGGTACTAGGTAACCATAATGTCACAGCATACTCCAGTGTAGGCCAAATAGGTAAACGCCATTTTTATTGATCTTAACAAGTTATAGGATTCTCCAACAATTTTGTTTATTTGTTTATCAGATTGGAGATGGTTAAAGAAAATGGAGAAAAGTGGGAGGTGAGCCAGTTGTTGTTTATGGACGACACTGCGCTTGTGGCAGGATCAGAGGAGGGATTGAGGAAGTTGGTGGCAGAGTTTGGGAGAGTATGTGATAGAAGAAAGCTAAAGATAAATGTGGGTAAAAGTAAGGTGATGAGATGTACAAGGGGTGAAAGTGGCAGTAGACTGGAGGTGAGCATTAAGGGAGAGCGACTGGAGGAAGTGGATAGTTTTAGATACTTGGGTGCAAATGTTGCAAGAAAAGGTGGAGTGAAGGTGGAGGTAGAATGTAGATTGAGAGAAGCGAGTAAATGCCTTGGTGGATTAAAAAGTGTAATGAGGAATAGACATTTGGGAATGAAGGCTAAGAGGAGACTGTATGAAGGAGTGATTGTGCCAACAGCACTGTATGGGGCGGAAACATGGAACATAAGAGAGGAAGAGAGAAGGAGTTTGAATGTGTTTGAGATGAGGTGTCTGAGAAGTATGATGGGGGTTACTTGGCTAGATAGAGTGAGAAATGAGGAGGTGAGGAGGAGAATGGGGGGTGGAAAAGGAGCTGGGAGATAGGGTTGATGAAAGAATATTAAGATGGTTTGGACACATGGAAAGAATGAGTGAAGAAAGACTAGTAAAAGAGGTATGGAAGGCAGATGTGGAGGGAGTGAACATGAAGGGACGTCCTAGGATGAGGTGGATGGATGGGGTGAAGTGGGCTTTGGGGAAGAGGGGAATGTCTGTTGAGGAAGGACGGGAGAGGACAGAAGACAGGGGTGAATGGAGAATGGTTGTATATGGATAATGTTGTGATTGCATGAGGTGGAATGGGCGGAGGGGGTGGGGGGTGAGGTAGTATGTGTGAGCAAAATTTGAAGCAGCCCGAAGGGATTTCTCCCCGTCCTCTCCTTTTATGCAATGGGGGGACGGAGAGTGGGGGTCGCCGATATGATGAAGCGGCCTTGCTGTGGATGTGCTGTGTCTTGTGACACTGCTTCTGACCCAGGGCAGTGGACAAGGTGCAGGGATGACCCGTCATCCAGGAGGTGCTCAGATTTGGTGGGAATGATTTTATGCCTTTCCCTTTTTGGCTACCTCCCTTGGAAGGGGGAAAAAGCCTTGGTATATGTATGTATGTTTATCAGAGGACAAGTCATTTGAGATAATTACTCCCAGGTCTTTTTCAGATTCCACTTTACCACCTTAGTTACAATTGTATATTGTCATGACATTGTTTTTTTACTTTTATCAAACTCCATTATGATTTCTTAATATTGAACTCCACTTCCCACTTCTGACTCCATTTTCAAACTGTGTTCAGGTCTCCCAATAGTGATTTGCAGTCCTTTTCGGTTTTCACTTTCCTCAAGAATTTAGCAGTGTCTACAAAGAAGCTCATGTAACATTCCACATCATCATCAATGTCATTCACATAAATAGTGAACATTATTGGAGCCAATACAGATCCTTTCAGGACTCCACTAATCACCTCCTTCCAACCCTGAATACTTTTCTCAGAGTACTACTTTCATTTTTCCACCATGCAGGAAGTCCTCCATCCAGTGTATTTACCTAAATGTATCTTACAGGAAAGGGAGCTACACTTGTGGTATCCCACCTTTGTATTTCAGTGTCTAGTTTGCTCTTAAATTTGTGTATGGTTTTTGCACACATTATTGTTTTGTCCAGCTTGTTCCAAGTATTTATCTAGTTGTATTTACCTAGTTATATTTTGCGGGAAGGGGAGCTATGCTCATGGCGTCCCGCCTTTGTATCTCGCAGTGTCTAGTTTGCTTTTAAACTCATGAATGGTTTTTACGCATACTATTTCATTATCCAGTTTGTTCCAATTGTCCAATACTCTATGTAGAAAACTGTTTTTCTTCAGTTCTCTTCTGTAGCTATGTTTTTTTATTTTCTTTCCATGTCCTCTTGTGTTTCTCTTGTCCCAGTTTAGTAAGTCTTCTCTATCAAGTATCTCTGTGCCTTTCATGATTCTGTAGATGGTCAGTAGGTCACCTCTCTTCTTTGCTCCAGCGTCGGTAACTCCAGTTTAGCCAATCCCTCCTCATATGATAGGTTTGCAATGTTGCCGCATACTCTACTCAGGCCTTATCAATGTAAACAATATTTTTTTTATCATGTCTTTGTCCAAGTATGCAAATGCCACTTTTATTGATCTTAGCAAGTTGTAAGTCTCCCCAACAATTTTGTCCACCACTCTGTGTGGAAAACTGTTTTTTCTTCAGATCTCTTCCATAACTATCCTTTTTGAGTTTCTTACCATGTCCTCTTGTGTTTGTCTTGTCCTCTCTATCAAGTATTTTTGTGTCTTTCATAATTCTATAGATGGTCAGTAGGTCGCCTCTCTTCTTTGTTCCAAAGTCAGTAACTTCAATTTAGCCAGTCCCTCTTCATATGACAAGTTTAAAAGTGCTGGGGCCATCCTTGTGGTCGCTCTCTGGATTCTTTCAATTTTCTTTATATTCTTTTTGGTCTAGGCCTTATTAATGAGACTAATATTTTTTTAATAATTTCTTCATCCAAATAGGTAAATGTTACTTGTATTGATCGTAGCAAGTTATAGGATTCTCCAACAATTTTGTTTATTTGTTTATCGGAGGACAAGTCATTTGAGATAATTACTCCTGGGTCTTTTTCAGATCCCACTTTCTTTACTTTCTTAGTTCCAATTATATATTGTCCTGATATTCTTTTTTTTACTTATACCAAACTCCATTATGCCACATTTCTTAATGTTGAAGTCCACTTCCCACTTCTGACTCCATTTCCAAACCGTGTTCAGGTCTATCCGTAGTGATTCATAGTCTGTTTCTTTTTTCACTTTCCTCAACAACATAGCATCATCTGCAAAGAAGCTCATGTAACATTCCACATTATCATCCATGTCATTCACATAAATAGCGAACATTATTGGAGCCAATACAGATCCTTGCCGGACTCCACTAATCACCTTCCAACCTGAATACTTTTCTCATAGATCTACTCTCATTTTTCTACCATGCAGGAAGTCCTCCATCCAGTTTAGTAGGTTGCCTTGTATCCCTCCTATGTTTTCTAATTTTTTAAATAATTTTTTGTGTTGTACTTTGTCAAAGGCCTTTTGTAAGTCTAGGAAAGCACAATCAGCCCATCCATTCCTTTCTTGTATTATATCTATTAGTGTTGAGTAGAAACAGATTAAATTTGTGGTACATGCTCTTCCCTGTCTGAATCCAAATTGTCTCAGGTTTATTATGTTGTTTTCTTCCAGGTGTTTTACCCATCTTGGCTACAGTGCATGTTAGTGAGACCGGTCTGTAATTAGTTGGTTCTTCCTTATTTCCTATTGGTACAATATTGACGTTTTTCCAGTCCTTTGGTATTTTTCTTTCTTAGAGTGAGCAACTTATTATGTTGTATATTTTGCCCATTAGTTCTTCTTTGCATTTTTTTAGTATCCACTTTGTAATTCCATCCGGGCCTTATGATTTCCTAATGTCAAGGTTTGTTAATTGCTTCTCCCAATACTGTACTTTTTCTGTAGTGAAAACTGACTTGAAGTGATTGTTCATGACTTCGGCCATTTCTAGATCTTCTGTGTATTCTGTATTTCTGTGGCATAATTTCACCATTTCCTGCTTGTTTTTAAGTTTACCATTCACATATCTATAGAATAGTTTGGGTTGATCTTTACATTTTTCTATGATGTCTTTTTCATAGTTTCTTTTTTCCTCTCTGTGCACTTTTACATATTAATTTCTATAGTTTATGTATATTTGCCATTTTCCAGTTTTTTTATTTTCTTTTCTCCATATTTTCCAAGCTTTGTCACTTCTATCTTTTTCCTTACAGCATTTTCTGTTGAACCAGTATTTAATGTACACCCTTTCTTGTTTCTGTCTTGGTACATACCTATTTACTCCTTCTTTATATATTTCTATCAAGATCACCCATTTCTCTTCCACTTTTGTCTCTTCAATGTAGAATTTTTTCCAGTTTGCATTTGAAAGAATTTCTTAAGTTTTCCAAAGTCTCTTTTGTTGTACATCAGTCTTCCTTTCCTGTACTTTTCATTTCTCTCCATATATATTTCTTCCTTTAGTTCAGCCCCAATTAGTATGTGGTCACTCTTTCCAAATGGTATCTTGTATTCAATTTTATCTACAATTTCAGGTTCTGTTGTAAATATTAAATCTAGTCTCGATGGTTTGTCATTACTTCTGTATCTGGTATTATTCTGTAAATAGTTAGCAAATCACCTCTTTCTCTTCTCTGTTCCAGTATTGATAGATGTAATTTATCCAATCTTTGTTCATATGTCAAATTTGAGACTGTAGGTGCCATTTTTGTCGCTGTTCTTTGAATTCTTTCTAATTTTTTTTTTTTTTTTTTTTTTTTTTTTTTTTACTAGGTGCCCATAGTGTCACAGTATACTCCAATTTAGGTCTTACCAGTGTAATTAATATTTTCTTTACCATTTCTTCATCCATGTAGTTGAAGGCCACTTTCATTGATCCTACATACATACATACATATACCAAGGCTTTTTCCCCCTTACAAGGGAGGTAGCCAAACAGGGAAAGGCATAAAATCATTTCCACCCATTCCATCCCTGAATACACTCCACACCCCTCCACCCTCCCTCTTATCTGAGCACCTCCTGGATGACGGGTCATCCCCGCACCTTGTCCACTGCCCTGGATCAGAAGCAGTGTCGCAAGACACAGCACATCCACAGCAAGGCCACTTCATTAAATCGGCGACCCCCCCTCTCCGTCCTCCCATTGCATAAAAGGAGAGGACGGGGAGAAATCCCTATGGGCTGCGTCAAATTTTGCTCACACATACTACCTCACCCCCCACCCCCCACCCATTCCACCTCATGCAATCACAACATCATCCATATACAACCATTCTCCATTCACCCCTGTCTTCTGTCCTCTCCCATCCTTCCTCAACAGACATTCCCCTCTTCCCCAAAGCCCACTTCACCCCATCCATCCACCTCATCCTAGGACGTCCCCTCATGTTCACTCCCTCCACATCTGCCTTCCATACCTCTTATACTAGTCTTTCTTCACTCATTCTTTCCATGTGTCCAAACCATCCTAATATTCTTTCATCAACCCTATCTCCCAACTCCTTTTCCACCCCTGTTCTCCTCTTCACCTCCTCATTTCTCACTCTATCTAGCCAAGTAACCCCCATCATACTTCTCAGACACCTCATCTCAAACACATTCAAACTCCTTCTCTCTTCCTCTCTTATGTTCCATGTTTCCGCCCCATACAGTGCTGTTGGCACAACCACTCCTTCATACAGTCTCCTCTTAGCCTCCATTCCCAAATGTCTATTCCTCATTACACTCTTTAATCCACCAAGGCATTTACTCGCTTCTCTCAATCTACATTCTACCTCCACCTTCACTCTACCTTTTCTTGCAACATTTGCACCCAAGTATCTAAAACTATCCACTTCCTCCAGTCACTCTCCCTTAATGCTCACCTCCAGTCTACCGCCACTTTCACCCCTTGTACATCTCATCACCTTACTTTTACCCACATTTATCTTTAGCTTTCTTCTATCACATACTCTCCCAAACTCTGCCACCAACTTCCTCAATCCCTCCTCCGATCCTGCCACAAGCGCAGTGTCGTCCGCAAACAACAACTGGCTCACCTCCCACTTTTCTCCATTTTCTTTAACCATCTCCAATCCCTGACCCACTACCCTTGCATTTACCTCTCACACCACCCCATCCATGTATAAGTTGAACAGCCAGGGCAACATAACGCATCCTTGACAAAGTCCCACCTTTACCTCAAACCACTCACTCTCTCCATTTCCAATCCTGACACATCCTCTACACTCTCATAAAAACTCTTGACAGCTCCCAGAAGCTTTCCTCCTATCCTGTATATCTGCATAACCTCCCACAGTGCCTCCTTTCTGTCTACCCTATCATAAGCCTTTTCCAGATCCATAAAAGCCCAAAAAACATCCTTCCCCCTTCCTATAGCTTTCTCACATATCTGTCTTACCACAAAGATCTGATCTACACAACCTCTACCTGTCCTAAATCCACACTGTTCCTCACCAATTACTCCTTCTGTTCCTCTCCTAATCCTCTCAATCAAGATCCTCCCATAAGACTTCCCAACTACACTTAACAAGCTAATCCCTCTGAAACTACTACATTCACACTTGTCCCCTTTTCCCTTGTAAAGAGGAACTATACAGGCACTCCTCCAGTCCTCCGGCACTCTACCCTCTCTCCAGCAAACATTACATAACCTCACCAACCAGTCCACCATCACTGTACCTCCCTTTTTCAGACATTCTGCAAGGCATCCATCCAGACCAGGTGCCTTACCTGCTTTCATCATCTTAACAACTGCCTTCACCTCATCCTTCCTTATTTCTCCTCCATTCTCCTCACTCATCACTCTCATTTTCTTTGCATTTCCCACTGCAACTATCTTTCCCTCCCTATCCTCCTTCACATTTAGCAACTCCCTAAAATATTCTCCCCATCTTTCCCTTACTGCCTTCTCTTCCATTATCATCTCTCCATCTGCACCTTTTACCTTTTCTTCTCTACTTGATTCGCCTCCTCTTCCTCTCTCAATTTCTTTCCAAAACATCTTTTTATTACTTTCAAAATTTTCTGTCATACTCTTACCCCATTTCACATCTGCTCTCCTCTTTGCAACCTTTACCTTTTGCTTTACTTCTCTTTTCTTTTCTTTGTACCTCTCATATGACTCCCTCATCCTATTTTGTAACCAATCTGTGAAAGCTCGCTTCTTCTCTTCTACAACCTTCTTTGTTTCCTTATCCCACCATTCACTACCCTTTCTTCTATTTCCCCCTGTCCTTCTTGTTCCACACACCATCCTTGCACACTTTATGACTCCCTCCTTGAACCATCCCCATTCCTCCTCCACACCCAGCTCCACTCTATCCTTTACTCCCTCCCACTCCTCCTTCAGCTTCTTTTCTTACTCCTCCTTTTCCTTTTCATTCAAGGAGTTCACTCTAAGAACCTCCCTACCTTTTGTCCCTTTCCTCTTTCTCCATCTATCCTCCACTCTCAACTTACCTTCCACCAAAAAATTATCTGATATTCCCCCACCCTCTCCCCTTAGCACATGTACATCCGTAACTCTTCCTATCATAATCCTATTTACCACTACATAATCCATTAGCGCTCTATCTACCACCCTTCCCTCCACCCCCCTCTCCCATGTGTACTTATGCTTGACTTTCTTCTGAAACACTGTATTTGCTATCATCAACTCTCTTTCTAGACACATTTCCACCATCAACTCTCCACTACGATTCTTTCCTGGAACTCCACATTTCCCAACCACTCCATCGACTGGACCATTTCCTACCCTAGCATTAAGGTCTCCCAGTACTATTACATTTACATTTCTTCCTAAATCCTCTATGCACTCATTTAAATCTATCCAAAAGGCCTCCCTTTCCTCTACACTCTTCTCACTGCCAGGCCCATATGCACTTACAAAAACCCACATCTCCTTCCCCAGTTTCACCTTCATCCACATTATCCTTGAGGAAACCTCCTTCCACTCCACTACCCATTTACCTATCTCTTCACTTACTAGAATAGCCACCCCTTCTCTCCCTCGCCCTCTCTTCACTCCTGATAACCTCCCATTTACACTCCCAAACTTACACTCACCCTTCTCTTTCAATTTAGTTTCACTCAAAGCCAACACATCCATCTTTCTTCTCACAAACATACTACCTATCTCTTCCCTTTTACTATCATCTGTACCACATCCACGCACATTAAAAGACCCAAACCTTAGGGTGCTGGTCCGAGAACTTCCAGACCCTCCTATGCCTTCTCTTTTTTGTTTAGGAATGTCCCCTTTGGGGCTACAAAGAGAAGGATGCCTAGTCCCAATCCCCGTCCCTTTCTTCTCGCCTCTTACAATCCAAGTGGAAATACTTGGTGGCAGTATTCTTTTCCCCCACCACAGGGAATTCCCCCATCACAGAAAAAGAATACTCAGAGAAATGGTACAGGACAGCAACATGTTTATCAGGTGTCAAGTCACTTGAGATAATTACTCCTAGATCCCTTTCTGAGTTGACTTTTTTGACTTCCTTGGTACCAATTTTATAATGACCAAATATTCAATTTTTTGCTGTTTCCAAATTCCATTATACTGCATTTCTTAATGTTAAAGTTCACTTCACACTTTTGACTCCATTCCCATATTTTGTATATGTCTTCTTATAGCAATCTGCAGTCTTCTTCTGTGCTTATTCTCTTAAGTAATTTATATATATATGGCAAACATTAAAGGAGCCAATATAGAGCCCTGTGGGATGCCACTTATCATATCTTCCCAGTTTGAATTCTTGTCCCTAAGTACCACTCTCATTTTTCTCCCACTCAAGAAATATTTCATCCATTCCAGTAGCTTACTTTGTATTCCTCCTATCATTAAAATTTTTCTTATTAGCTTTTTATGTGGCACTTTGTCAAAGGCCTTCTGTAAGTCCAAGAAGGCGCAATCTGCCCAGCCATCTCTTCCCTGTATTATTTCTATTAATCTTGAGTAAAAACATATTAAGTTTGTGGCACATGATATTCCACTTCTAAAGCCAAATTGTTTAGGGTTTAGTATTATATTCTCTTCCAAGTGTTTGATCCATTTGTTCCTGTAACCTTTTTGCATATTTTTGCTTCTGTGCTTGTAAAGGATACTGGTCTGAAGTTTGTAGGATTTTCTTTATTTCCTCCTTTATATATTGGTACAATGTTTGCATTTTTCTAATCTTGCGGTACCTTTCCTTCTTTGAGTGAGAAATCTATTATCTTGTCAAATTTGTCTGTTAGTTTATCAATACACTCTTTCAATGTCTAATTTGCAATTCCATGTGGTCCATGTGATTTTCTAACATCTAGGTTTTTATTTGGTCTCTTATTTCTTTCAGTGTTACCTTTATTTCTTTCATTTTGGGGGATCTTTCTCATTGTCCATCTTACCAATTTTATGAGCTCTCAATTATACAAACAGACCTGAAATGTCTGATCATAACTTCAGCCATTTCTATATCATCTATATATTCTTTATCTCCTTCATGCAGTTTCACTCTTTTGTGTTTGCCTTTTAATTTAGCGTTTACATATCTGTAAAAGATTTTAGGTTGATCCTAACATTTGTCTATCTTTTTCATAGTTTCTTTTTTCTTTCCTGCATATATCCACATATTCATTCCTAAGTTTTATACATGTCTGCCATTTTTTTTTTTTTCCTCCATCTTTTCCAGGCTTTGTCTCTTTTGTCTTTAGCCTCACTGCACATTTTGTTATACCAACACTTTATATAAATCTCTTTTTGCTTTTTCTTTGGTACTTTTCTTTAGATATATTCCATTTATCTTCCATCTTTGTTTCCTCTTTGGAAAATTTATCCCAGTATGCGTTTTGAAAAAAAAAAAAAAATCTAAGTTTTACAAAATCCATTTTGTTGTACATTAACTTTCCTTCTCTATGTTTTTCCTTCCTTCTCACATCGTTTTGTTCTTTTAGTTCAAACTCTATTAGTATGTGGTCACTCTTCCCACTTGGTGTCTTATACTCCATTTTGTTCACGATATCAGGTTCAGAAGTGAATATTAAGTCTAGTTTCAACGGTTCCTCATTGTTTCTATATCTCTTTTCCTTAACCCATTGTGTTAAGGTATATTCAAAGGTCAAATCCAGTAGTGTGTTGCTCCAAAGTTCTTCTCCCCCTTTTACTATCATTTCTTCCCAGATTATTTCCTTTGCATTAAAGTCACCCATAATTACTATGTTACCATCCTCTTTCAGTAACTCATTTAGAGCATTCTTTGTGTCTTCCAGTAATTTGGAATGATCACTATCAGACCAGGCCTGTGTTTTTGGTGGCACATATACTTCTTCAAATTTTCTACTTTTCATATTATTATTTACAACTTTAACCATAATTAATTCCACATTATATTTGCCTTCATTTATCTTTGTCACATTTAAATCCTCTTTGGTCAATATTATGACTACTCCTCCCTGTTTATTCATTCTATTTTTTGCCCAAGGGTTGTATATAGACCTTGTCCCACCATACTTGTTGATAGAGGACCTTTCAGTTTTGTCTCTACAATTCCCATAATGTCAGGTTTCTCTATTTCTAGCTAGTCATTTAATTAATTAATTCCAGAAACCATACCATCCATATTTGTGGATGCCACTTTTAGTTTCATATTTTCTTCTCTTTTTTTATTATTATTATTATTATTATTATTATTATTATTATTTTAAGTTTCCATTTGTCTGGTGTACCATTTTCACTCTCAAATCCAATACTCAAAAAAAAAAAAAAAAAAAAAAATCTGTCACTGTTCTTTTCTCATTTCTATCATTGGCCTCAATTCTGACAGCCTTGTCTTTCTCTTTTTCCTCCTCACTCATTTCCATTTTTATCTATACATGTCTGAAATTCTCACAGTTTGCTAGTTTAACTGCTTTCAATAATATCTCAGCTATCATTTGAGTTCTTAGTTTGATTTTCAGAGGTCTATGTTATTTTTCTTTTGAGTTTTTGTCCATTCTGTGAATATCATCAATTTCCTTGTCTAAATTTTGCTCATCGTCTTGAATTTCTTTCAGAATTTCCTTAACTATTTCTTTTTCTCTTTTTCTTTTTGGTATTTATACATATTATGTTTTTCTTGGATACCATGGACCACAATGCATTTACCTTTGTCTACTGTATCTCTCACCCAGTTTTCCTTTTCATTAATTTCATAACTGCTTTTGTATTCTCCTCCATCTGCTTTTGTACTATTTCTCTAAAGCAGGGGTTCTTAACCTTTTTTCTCCAATTCCCCACTTTTTAGTGAGCCAACTCTCCATTTCCCACCACAGCATCGGTCTTTGACAAATTCGATTTTAACCCATGCAGTGTTTAGTACGTAAATATACGCTCCGCTTTTTTTGTGCCATTTTACGGCCCTTAATTTTTGTTTGCATATATTAGATTTTTTACTAACAGTTATCACATTCCCCACTTGGCAACTCCGCCATTCCCCACCAGTGGGGAATTCCCCACAGGTTAAGAACCACTGCTCTAAAGGATATCTTTTTATTTTCCTGTTCCTGTTTCCACTGATTTTTTATTTCAAGGAGGTCTGTTTCCTTGATTGACTCTTCTATCTTTCTGGTCACTACCTGTAATTGTTCTTTGACCTTTTTCAGTTATTCATTTTGTTCTTATCCTCATTTTTCATTCTTTTGTTTTCTCTTTTAACCCCTTCGATACGATGACGCCTACGTAGGCGTCATGAGGAGCAAGTGGGTACACGAGGATGCCGATGTCGGCGTCTTGATTATATATATTGTAGTTGTACCTGTGTGACCCCCATACTCTGTAAACTGGCTTCATCATATTTTCTATGGTTATCAAAATTCATGGATGAAAGGGAACGAGCAATACAGCGGTAACTTTATTTTTTATAATGCGAGTATTATGATGCAACATCGCACATCTGGCAGCTAATGCTGCCCGCGAGATTTTGGCCTGTATTGAAGGGGTTAAGGATATCAAGTTTGCTTTTTAGGTCACTCAATTCTCTAATTGTTTGCTCATTACTCTTATGCAAGGTAGTCATTTCCCTAAGTAAAGCTCAGTAGTCCAATTTTAGATCAATAATCTCTTCCAATAAGTCATTTACTTCACGATTTCTTAATGCATTGCTATATCTAACTTCTCCATATGTATGCCTTTACCTATTTCTCCTAAATTTCTTTAAAAACCTGAAAAACTGTTATTCTCCCACCTTTGATTTATTCTTGGTATATCTTTTAAACATGTCCTCTTCAGTATCACTCCTCTTTGTGATTCGACTCTACTTACATCCAGCCCTCTCTTTGTTGGTTCATTTAATATTTTTTTTATATTTCTTTCTCCATTGTGCCAAACTATACTTTCTTAAGAACTGGATTTAACCTTTGCTGGTTACTTGAGAACATAGTCTAAACATTCCACAAAATAACAACTGGGTGTTTACTTCATATCAGCAACAAAACCACTATATCGGAGCTCAATCTCTGCACTTCCTTTTGCTTCGATGTCTTGTTTATGTATTTACCTAGTTGTATTTTGTGGGAAGGGGAGCTATGCTCATGGTGTCCTGCATTTGTATCTCACAGTGTCTAGTTTGCTTTTAAACTCATGAATGGTTTTTGCGCACACTATTTCCTTGTCCAGTTTGTTCCAGGTGTCTACCACTCTATGTGGAAAACTGTTTTTCTTCAAATCTCTTCTATAACTATGTTTTTTTATTTTCTTTCCATGTCCTCTTGTGCTTCTCCTGTCCCACTTTAACAAGTCCTCTCTATCAAGTATTTCTGTGCCTTTCATGATTCTGTAGATGGTCAGTAGGTCACCTCTCTCTCTTCTTTGCTCCAGAGTCGGTAAATCTAGTTTAGCCAATCTCTCCTCATATGAAAAGTTTGTGAGTGCAGGTGCCATTTTTGTTGCTGCTCTCTGGATTCTTTCTATTTTCTTTATATTCTTTTTGGTACTGGGTGACCACAATGTCGCTGCATATTCTAGTCTAGGCCTTATCAGTGTGACTAATATTTTTAAATAATTTCTTCATCCAAATATGTAAATGCCACTTTTATTGTTCTTAGCAAGTTGTAGGATTCTCCAACAATTTTGTTAATCTGTTTGTCATAGGACAAGTTGTTTGAGATAATTACACCCAAATCTTTTTCATATCTCTCCTTCTTTACCTCCTTGGTTCCAATTTTATATTGTCCTGATATTCTGATTTTGCTTTTTCCAAACTCCATTATGCTACACTTCTTAATATTGAAGTCCACCTCCCATTTCTGACTCCAATTCCATACTTTATTCAGGTCTTCCTGCAGTCAATTGCAATCCTCTTCAGTTTTTACTTTCATTAACAGTTTGGCATCGTCAGCAAAGAAGCTCATGTAACATTTCACATCCTCATCCATGTGATTCACATAAATAGCAAACATTATTGGAGCTAGTGCAGATCCTTGCAGTACTCCACTGATCACCTCTTTCCAATCTGAATATTTTTCTCTGAGCACTACTCTCTACCAATCAGGAAGTATGTGTATTTACCTACCTAGTTGTATTTTACGGGAAGGGGAGCTATGCTCATGGTGTCCTGTCTTCATATCTCATTTTATCTAAACTGTTTTTAAATTCATGAATTGTTTTTGTACACACCACATTTTCCTCCAACTTGTTCCAGATATCTATTACTCTGTGGGGAAAGCTGTTCTTTTTCAGGTCTCTTCTGTAACTGTCTTTCTTTATTTTCTTTCCATGTCCTCTTGTATTTCTACTATCCCATTGTATATTTACCTAGTTGTACCTAGTTGTATTTTACGGGAAGGGGAGCTATGCTCGTGGTGTCCCGTCTTCATATCTCATTTTATCTAAACTATTTTTAAATTCATGTATTGTTTTTGCACACACCACTTTCTCATCTAACTTGTTCCAACTATCTATTACTCTGTGAGGAAAGCTGTTCTTTTTCAGATCTCTTCTATAGCTGTCTTTCTTGATTTTCTTTCTGTGCCCTCTTGTATTTCTATCATCCCATTTTATCAGATTCTCTCTATCAATAATTTCTATGCCTTTCATGATTCTGTAAATAGCTATCATATCCCCTCTCTCTCTCTTCTTTGCTCTAGTGTCTGTAGTTCAAGTTTTGCTAGTCTCTCTTCATACGATAGTTTTGAGAGTGTTGGTGCCAATTTTGTAATTGCTCTTTGTATTCTTTCAAATTTTTTTTATACATTTTTGTGTACTTGGTGACCACATCGTTGCTGCATATTCCAATCTTGGTATGTATTTACCTAGTTGTATTTACCTAGTTGTATTTTACGGGAAGGGGAGCTATGCTCGTGGGGTCCCGTCTTCATATCTCATTTTATCTAAACTATTTTTAAATTCATGTATTGTTTTTGCACACACCACTTTCTCATCTAACTTGTTCCAACTGTCTATTACTCTGTGAGGAAAGCTGTTCTTTTTCAGATCTCTTCTATAGCTATCTTTTTTTTATTTTCTTTCCATGTCCTCTTGTATTTCTATCATCCCATTTTATCAGATTCTCTCTATCAGTAATTTCTATGCCTTTCATGATTCTGTAAATAGCTATCAAACCTCCTCTCTCTCTTCTTTGCTCTAGTGTCTGTAGTTCAAGTTTTGCTAGTCTCTCTTCATATGATAGTTTTGAGAGTGTTGGTGCCAATTTTGTAATTGCTCTTTGTATTCTTTCAAGTTTTTTTATACATTTTTTTGTACTTGGTGACCATATCGTTGCTGCATATTTCAATCTTGGTCTTATCAGGGTGATTAGATGTGTGTGTGTGTGTGTATTTACCTAGTTGTATCTTACAGGCAGGGGGAGCTACACTTGTGGTGTCCCTCCCCTTCTTGTAAGATACAACTAGGTAAATACAACTGTGTATTTACCTAGTTTATCTTGTTGTATTTACCTAGTTGTATTTACAGGAAGGGGAGCTATGCTCGTGGTGTCCCATATTTGTATCTCACAGTGTCTAGTTTGCTCATACATTCATGAATGGTTTTTGCACACACTAATTTTTCATCCAGTTTGATCCAAGTGTCCACCACTCAATGTGGAAAACTGTTCTTCTTCAGATCTCTTCTGTAACTATGTTTTTTGAGTTTCTTTCCATGTCCTCTTGTGTTTCTCTTGTCCCAGTTTAACAAGTCCTCTCCATCAAGTATTTCTGTGCCCTTCATGATTCCATAGATGGTCAGTAGGTCACTTCTCTCTCTTCTTTGCTCCAGAGTCGGTAACTCCAATTTAGCCAGTTTCTCCTCATATGACAAGTTTAAAACTGCAGGAGCCATTTTTGTGGCTGCTCTCTTGATTCTTTCTATTTTCTTTATATTCTTTTTGGTACTGGGTGACCACAATATCACCGCATATTCTAGTCCAGGCCTTATCAGTGTGACTAATATTTTTTTAATGATTTCAGGATTCTCTTGCAATTTTGTTTATTTGTTTATCAGAGGATAAGTTGTTTCAGATACTAATTCCCAGATCTTTTTCAGATCCCACTTTCTTTACCTCCTTAGTTCCAATTTTATATTGTCCTATTATTC
This sequence comes from Oratosquilla oratoria, assembly GCF_046742065.1. Lineage (NCBI taxonomy): Eukaryota > Metazoa > Arthropoda > Malacostraca > Stomatopoda > Squillidae > Oratosquilla > Oratosquilla oratoria. The sequence goes on from NC_134791.1 coordinate 67,574,091, forward strand.
TATTTTTATTTTTTTCCAAACTCCATTATACTACACTTTGTAGTATTGAAGTCTACTTCCCATTTCTGACTCCACTTCCAAACCTTATGTAAATGCGTGTGTATACAGTATATATTCATGTAAAGTATGCAGTATACACTTAACATCCTGTCACATTTATTACCCACAATTTAGAAAAAACATTCAGGGCCTACATGGATGAAAGTACAGTATGCAATTCATTGGTTGCAGTCACTCATAAATTTCATCTAACTTCAGGTGGATGGAGATGCAAACACTCTGCCAGTTATCTTTGAAGATCAATACCAGCATGTGGCTGAATTTGCAAGGAGAAGATCAATTGTCAGCAGAAAGTCAGGTAAGCTACTGACAAGGGAATTAAGCAAAATCCAAACAAGCAGATACTAGTTTCATTACTTGTATGTGAAAACTCAGGTGCATACACACATGTAAATATATATACATACTCATATGTATGTATATATATATTTACAATGTATGCACACACTCATACATGCACACACAAGCCCATCATGTTTTCTCTTCTTTTTCCCCTGGAACTAAGGATGGCTCCGTGAAAGAACTAATCGAGGTTCAATCCATAGAGTCAACAAAAGAAATAAACTGGTGAAACCACGTAATAATACATTTGAGTGTCATCCTTTTACCTATTGCCTTTGGTTTCTCAGCTAAAACAGTGATGCATGGATGAAAGGGACTTTTAAATTTTCTTTTTTGGGCAGTTAGATGAATATGCACACCTTCATGCATGCATGCACAGGCACACACAATGAAGGGATTTTTTTTCTCTCTAAAATTATGATGTTTATTTAGGTTGCATTTCCCACATTTTATATGATAATAAGTTTCAGAATGAGTTGAATATGAAACAGTGATTTTAAAGCTTTTAGTAGTAATCATGCTAACAATATAGATAAAATTCGGTAAGAGAATAAGCAAGGTCAAAGAGTTATAGAAGATAGTGACATAGAAATAAGATATCTGTGGTGGTCTGAAAAAGGTAAAATGTTGCCCATAAATTCATGTTTTAGGTGAGTAAAACAAATTTTCAACAGAAAACAGATATTGTATTTCTCCTATTTAAGATTAATTTTCACAGTGGTACAAAAGAAAAGAGGAAGATACTTTGAAAAGTTTAAAACTAATAATTGTAAATATAAAACCAAACTGTTCTATATGTTTGTAAATGGGGAACTGAGACTCAAAGAAGGAATCTCTATGCTAAAAGTAGAATAGATAATATAATGCTGCAAAAACCTAGCTGAAATGATAAACAAAAGTTTCCAATCTATATTCACCAAGATAAATTCAAGGAGAAAAGAATAGTGGGAGAAGTCATATTGAATGATAGAATTAAGATGGAAGTGTGAGAAGCCCATAAATAATAGACTCTAGTTGGGAGCAAAGCCATAGGGCAAAATGTCATTTCCATTAAAAGAAAAAGGGGGGGGGGCAAGATACACTGGTTCTATCTTTATGAGAACAAGTAAAATCAATCAGTCAATCCTGCTGCCCCAGATCTTGCATGCAAAAGACCCACAGTTTCTATGTAACTGGCAGCAGCTACTGGATTGGTCCATGAATCACTTGAGGAAAAAATATTGCATTGTTGTCTGGGTATAGGCTGGAGCTTTATAAGATGATGTTTTCATTGTCTATGAAATAGTTGGAACTTAAGCTATTTGTTTCTATAGCCAGACCTTTTCTGTGTTGGTATTATTTTAGTGATGGATGGTGACCTGAATAAAGTTGTGCTCATGTGGTTCTCACTTCTTTTGGGGGTGATATTTCTATTGGAATAATGACTGCATGGTAACATGCAGCAAATACTGTGGGGGATCCTATGGAGTTACCCTATAGACCAGAGCCACACACCATTCATCTATGTTAGAGTTTGAAATCTGCACTTGTAAAGGAATGGTGAACATTTTGTACAACAAAGGGGTCCCTGTTGAAGGAACATTTGTTGAACAAATGTTCACTGAATTAATCCACACAATTATGAAAGAAATTTTGTACTACTATTTGTACTTGAATGAAAGGTTTATCCCATGTAATAAATGCGTGTGGATGATGTAGTACTGATAAGAGTAAAAGAGATAGGCAGTATGTTTGTGAGAAGATGGATGTGTTGGCACTGAGTGAAATTAAGTTGAAAGGGAGGGGCAAGTTTGAGTTTGGGAGTGTAGTTTGGGGGGTATCAGGAGTGAAAAGAAGATGAAGGAGAGAAGGGGTGACTATGCTAGTAAGTGAAGAGATGGGTAAGCATGTGGAGGAGTGGAAGGAGGTATCTTCAAGGTTAATGTGAATGAAGTTTAAACTGGGAAGGGAGATGTGGGTTTTTGTAAGTGCATATGGGCCTGGTAGTGAGAAGAGTGTAAAGGACAGGGAGGATCTTTGGATAGATTTGAATGAGTGCATAGAAGGATTAGGGAGAAATGTCAATGTACTGGTGTTGGGAGATAGGGCTTTAATGGACTACATAGTGATAACCAGGTGAAGAGTTTTAGATGTACATGTTCTAAGGAGAGAGAGTGGGGTAATATCAGATAATTTTTTGGTGGAAGGTAAGTTCAGAATGAAGGATAGATGGAGGAAGAGGAAAAGGAGAGAAGGTAGGGAGGTGCTTAGAGTAAGCTGCTTAAATGAGAAAAAAAGGAGAAGTACAAGAAGAAGATAAGAGAGGAGTGGGAGGTAGTGAAGGATAGAGTAGAACTAGGGATGGAGAAGGAATGGGAATGTTTGAAGGAGGGAGTCACAAGGTGTGCAAAGTTAGTGTGTGGAACAAGAAGGATGGGAGGAAATAGAAGGGTAGTGAGTGGTGGGATGATGAAGCAAAGAAGGTTGTAGAAGAGAAGCAAGCATTCACAGATTGGTTACAAAATAGGACAAGAGAATCACATGAGAGGTACAAAGAAAAGAGAAGAGAAGTAAAGCATAAGATAAAGGAGGCAAAGAGGAGAGTAGATGTGAAATGGGGTAAGAGTATGACAGAATGTTTTGAAACTAATAAAGAGATGTTTTGGAAGGCAATTAAGAGAGGAAGGGGAGGTGAATCAAGTGGAGAAGAAAAGGTAAAAGGTGTAGATGGAGAGATGATAATGGAAGAGACAGCAGTAAGAGGAAGATGGGCAGAGTATTTTAGGGAGTTGCTAAATGTGAAGGAGGATAGAGAGGGAAAGGCAGTTGCACTGGAAAGTGCCAAGAAAATGACCATGATGAATGAGGAAAATGGAGGAGAAATAAGGAAAGATGAGGTGAAAGCAGTTATTAAAATGATGAGAGCAGGTAAAATACTTGGGTTGGATGGGTGTCATGTGGAGTGTCAAAAAAGAGAGGTATGGTGATGGTGAATGGCTGGTGAGGTTGTTTAATATTTGTCTAAAAGAGGGTAGAGTGCCAGAGGACTGGAGGAGTGTCTTATAGTTCCACTTTACAAGGGAAAAGGAGACAAGTATGAGTGTAGTAGTTTTAAAGAGATCAGTTTGTTGAGTGTAGTTGGAAAGGCTTATGGGAGGGTTTTGATTGATAGGATTAGGAGAGGAAAAGAGGGAGTAATTGGTAAAGAACAGTGTGGGTTTGGACAGGTAGGGGTTGTGTGGATCGGATTTTTGTGGTAAGGCAGATATGTGAGAAAGATTTAGAAAAAGTTAAGGATGTTTTTTTGGGCCTTTATGGATTTGGAAAAGGCTTATAACAGGATAGACAGGAAGGTACTATGGGAAGTACTGCAGATATATTTACGTAGTTGTATTTCATGGGAAGGGGAGATACGCTCATGGTGTCCCGCATTTGTATCTCACAGTGTCTAGTTTGCTCATACATTCATGAATGGTATTTGCACACACTATTTTTTTGTCCAGTTTGTTCTAAGTGTCCCCCACTCTATGTGGAAAACTGTTCTTCAGATCTCTTCTATAACTATGTTTTTTGAGTTTCTTTCCATGTCCTCTTGTGTTTCTCTTGTCCCAGTTTAACTAGTCCTCTCTATCAAGTACTTCTGTGGCCTTCATGATTCTATATATGGTCAGTAGGTCGCCTCTCTCTCTTCTTTGCTCCAGAGTCGGTAACTCCAATTTAGCCAGTCTCTCTTCATATGACAAGTTTGAAAGTGCAGGTGCCATTTTTGTTGCTGCTCTCTTGATTCTTTCTATTTTCTTTATATTCTTTTTGGTACTGGGTGACCACAATGTCGCTGCATATTCTAGTCCAGGCCTTATCAGTGTGACTAATATTTTTTTAATAATTTCTTTGGCCAAATATGTAAATGCCACTTTTATTGATCTTAGCAAGTTATAGGATTCTCCGAAAATTTTGTTTATTTGTTTATCATAGGACAATTTTTTTTTAGATAATTACTCCCAGATCTTTTTCAGATCCCACTTTCTTTACCTCCTTAATTCCAATTTTATATTTCCCTGATATTCTATTTTCATTTTTTCCAAACTCCATTATGCTACACTTCTTAATATTGAAGTCTACTTCCCATTTCTGACTCCAGGGTCTTCCTGTGGTGATTTGCAATCCGTTTCGAATTTTACTTTCCTTAACAATTTAGTGTCATCTGCAAAGAATCTCATGTAATATCGCACGTCATCATCCATGTGATTCACATAAATAGCAAATATTATTGGAGCCAATACAGATCCTTGCAGAACTCCGCTGATCACCTCCTTCCAATCTGAATATTTTTCTCCGAGTACTACTTTCATCTTTCTACCATTCAGGAAGTCCTCCATCCAGTTTAGTAGGTTGCCTTGTATCCCTCCTATATGTTCTAGTTTTTTTAATAATTTTTTGTGTGGTACCTGGTCGAAAGCTTTTTGTAAGTCCAGGAATGTGCCATCTGTTCTTGATAATTTTCTCACAAGTTTTGGCTATTATGCTTGTTAGTGAGACCGGTCTATAGTTAGTTGGTTCTTCCATGTTTGCTCCTTTATATATTGGTACAATGTTAGCATTTTTCCAGCCTTTTGGTATTTTTCCTACATTAAGTGAGCAACTTATTATGTTATGTATTTTGTCCATTAGTTCTTCTTTGCATTATTTTAGAATCTAATTTGCAATTCTCTCCAGGCCGTGTGATTTCCTGACATCAAGGTTTGATAATTGTTCCATTATTTCTTTTTGTGTTATTATGATCTCACTTATGGGGGGAGATTGCACTTCATTTTCTTCATCCCAATATTGTGCCTTTTCTCTAGTGAAAACAGACTTGAAGTGATTATTCATGACTTCGGCCATTTCTAGATCTTCTGTGTATTCTATATTTCCTTGGCGTAGTTTCACCATTTCCTGTTTATTTTTAAGTTTACTATTTACATATCTATAGAATAGTTTGGGTTGCTCTTTCCATTTGTCTATACAACCACTCCTCGTTTAACGACAATTGGGACTAGCACGCCGTCGTTAACCGAATTGGTCGTTAAGCGAAAGTGTATACATATACGTACATGTATTGTATGTACAATGTCCAGCAATACATGTATCTTTATTTTCGTGTATTTCCCTCTTTTATACAGTACATTAAAGCTTTATTTACTGTTTATTTACGGTGGTTATGTTCCCGAAATTACCGTATATGACCAAATCTGCGTATGCTGACATTCCATATTGAATACCGGGGTATTTTTTTAGTTTCGACCATGGGCGCAATATAGCAATAGAAAATTAATTATTAATTTTGTAAATTAAAATGTATCAACGTAATATGCAATTTTGTGGGCGGAAATGAAAGTAAAAAATACCTTGCTACAAGAAAATATGCTAATGAACGAAGTCGGTAGCATAGGATCGGGACGCCATCTTGTCGTCTGCCAACGTCTCTCATGACGACGACAACGAGGACGAGCCAGATGACATTTAATTTGCAGGTAATGATTTATCAAACACAGGTTAGGTTAGTTTAGTTTAGGTTAGGCGAATTTATCATCCTTTCATTTCCTCGACATCGGCATCTATCATAACAAACATGGTGTACCATTCGTCCGACATGACTTCGTTACTTAGGAAATTTGTTTTAGCACCTTTTTTTTTATTTCCGCTCACAAAATTGCATATTACGTTGATACATTATAATTTACAAAATTAATAATTAATTTTCTGTTGCTATATTGTGCCCTTGGTCGAAACTAAAAATTTACCATTACCGGTATATATTGTACTCCAGGTAGTTTTTGCAGCTTGCAGGATGGTAATGTAGACCTAAGCTTCAGAACACTTTACCTCACAGCTAATATCCACCGTACAAGTTAATTTATAACATCATACAAATTTGCCTCACCCAACTTATTTATCGTACACGACGTCGTAACTTTGGGAGATTTACGTTAAACAAATATTGGTATGTCATAAAGCCCGTTCTTACTCCGAGTTGCCGTTAACTGAGTAGGTCATTAAACGAGGAGTGGGTGTAATGTCTTTTTCATGGTTCCTTTTTTCCTCTTTTCGCACTTTTACATACTCATTTCTATAGTTTATATATATTTGCCATTTTCCAGGTTTTTTATCTTTTCTCTATCTTTTCCAAGATCTGCCTCTTCTATCTTTTGCCTCACTGCATCTTCTGTTGAACCAGCATTTAATGTACATTCTCTCTAGCTTCTGTCTTGGTACATGCCTATTCACTCCTTCATTATAATTACCCATCAGGATATTCCATTTCTCTTCCATTTTTGTCTCTTCCATATAAATTTTTTTCCCAATTTGCATTCTGAAGGAATTTTTTTATTTTTCCAAAGTCCGTTTTGTTGTATATCAATCTTCCTTTCCTATGCTTTTCATTTCTCTCCATGCATATTTCTTCCTTTAGTTCAGTCTCAATAAGTATATGGTCACTCTTTCCAATTACTGTCTTGTATTGAATTTTATCCACAATTTCAGGTTCTGTTGTAAATATGAAATCTAGTCTCTGGCTCCTCATTATTTCTGTATCTGTATATGGGATAGGAGGAATGCTATTAAGAGCAGTCAGAAGTTTTTATGTAAGTAAAGCCTGTGTTAGAATTAGAAATGGAGAGAGTGAGTGGTTTGAGGTAAAGGTGGAACTTTGCCAGGGATGTGCTACATTGCCTTGGCTGTTCAATTTATACATGGATGGGGTGGTGTGAGAGATAAACGTAAGGGTAGTTGGTCAGGGATTAGAGATAGTTAAGGAAAATGGAGAAAAATGGGAGATAACCCAGTTGATGTTTGCTGATGACACTGTGCTTGTAGCAGGATCAGAGGAGGGATTAAGGAAGTTAGTGACAGAGTTTAGGAAGGTGTGCAAAAGAAGGAAGTTAAAGATAAATGTGGGTAAATGTAAGGTGATGAGATGTACAAGGGGAGAATATGGCAGCAAATTGGAAGTGATTACTAATGGAGAGAGACAGGAGGAAGTGAATAGCTTTGAATACTTGTGTGCAAATATGGGAGTAAAGAGAGGAATGGAGGTGAAGATAAAATGTAGATTGAGAGAAGCAAGTAAATGCCTTCGGGGGATTAAAAAGTGTAATGAGAAAAAGATATCTGGGAATGGATGCTAAGAGGAGATTGTATGAAGAAGTGATTATGCTGACAGCACTGTATGGGGCATAAAACATGGAACATAAAGAGAGGAAGAGTTTAAGTCTGTTTGAGATGAAATGCCTGAGAAGTATGGTAGGGGTTACTAGGCTGGATATAGTGAGAAATGAGGTGAGGAGGAGAGCAGGGGTGGAAAGAGAGTTGGGAGATAGGGTTGATGAAAGAGTATTAGGATGGTTTGGACACATAGAAAGAATGAGTGAAGAAAGATTAGAAAAAGAGTTGTGGAAGGCAGAGGTAGGAGTGAACATCAGGGGGTAACCAAGGATGAGATGGATAGCTGTGGTAAAAGGGGCATTGAGAAAGGGGAATGGCTATTGAGGATGGAAGGGAGAAGACTGAAGATAGGAGTAAGTGAAAAATGGTTGTATATTGATGATGCTGTGATGCATGGAAGAGAATTGGGGGGGGGGAGTATCTGTGAATGATATTTTGACACAGCCAGAAGAGGTTTCTCCCTGTCTTCTCTTTTTCTGTATGAAGTGACTGAGAAAGGGGGTCACCAATTAAGTGAAGAGGTCTTGCTGTGGATGTGCTGTGTCTTGTTATAGTGCTTCTGACCCAGGGCAGTGGGCAAGATGCAGGGATGACCCATCATCTAGAAGGAGTCAAGATAAAAGAGAAGGAGGGGGTTTAATGGGAATGAAGTATGTGGGGGGGAATGGGTGGGAGTGGATTTTATGCCTTTGTTTTTGGTTACCTCCCTTGTAAGGGAGAAAAAACCATTGGTATATCTATGTATGTAATAAATAAAAATTGAGGTACTCTTGAAAAGTCGTGGAGTGACCTAGCAACCAGGTATTACAACAATCATTTCCATTGCTGCCAGGGAAACTGAATTTTCCTTCAAATTGTATATATCATAGTCAAGTGTTTGAATCCCACACTCCTCTCTGATTCCCAGCAGTGACTAGACATAATTCCTGGCACTTTGCATCAACTTAAACTGTACTTTTTTAAAACTGATTTTCCTCTTCTTATTACACTAAATGTTTGTAGTTTATCTTTGAACTAATTCATATTTATCTTAAGTAACACTAGACTCCCTAAGCCTAAAGTTCTTTTGTTGTGTTTTACATGGGGGTGAATCATCAGGTAAGTCCTCAGGTAAGTCATCTTCAGACTCAAACCTGATGAAGTTGATAAGAGGCTGACTGTGGCTTACATTAACCACTTCCATACGGTGACGCCTACGTAGGCGGCATGAGGAGCAAGTGGGTACTCGATGATGCCGACGTCGCCATCTTGATTATACTTATTGTAGTCGTACCTACGTAATTTCCATTCTCTCTAAACTGGCTTCATCAATTTTCTATGGTTATCAAAATACACGGGTGAAAGAGAACGAATGATTGAGCACTGACTTTATTTTTTATAATGCGATTATTATGGCGCAACATCGCACGTCGGGCAGCTAATGCTGCCAGACGTGCGATGTGTCCCGTAGTGAAGAGGTTAAGGGCCTGGTTGTGGCTCATGTCAAGGGCCTGGTTGTGACTCACATGAAGGGCCTGGCTGTAGCTCATGTGAACGTGCAATGCCCTTGGCAAACAGTTTTCTAGTGTCTGCTTCATGGCACTGCTCTGTGCCTCTTGAATTTGAATACTTGCTGTGCTGTAATATATGTAATTTTCTAGGGAGTTTAAGCCTTCCCTAATGCTCAGAGATGACTCGTATTCACCTTCATCATCACTCTCAGGCTCAGCTTTCCTTTGGTCTCTATCACGAACAGCATTTATTATAGTTTCATTGGTGAGTGTGTAGGTCACTAGTGCATCCTTGTCTACATCAATCCACTCTTCTATCTCCTCTTCTGGCACTCTAGTATTGAACAGGTTTACAATCACCTCACATAATTTGTCAAAATTCTGTTGTTCAACTATTTCAACCTCTTCCAAACCTAGGAATTCATCTGTGACAAGCTCTAGAACCATAACTGGTCCTGGAGCTGCAGCGTCTACGTCGTGGGACCACCCCCAACCCCAAGAGTTGGGGGCCAAACGGCAGCAACCACCCCTGGCCACCGGCTCTACGCAGGTGGCACCGATCCCCAAGAGGAGCTACGCCTACCTTGGGGAGTACCACAATCCTTTTTCCCAACATGCAATATTACGTTTTTTCTGCACCAAGGGGTGATTTTCCGGCGATCACCCCTCTTCTTCTACTTTTAGCTGGAGATGTAGAGAGCAATCCTGGGCCCACCACAAAATACACATGCCCAACATGCTCTAAATCCATTACTTCGAGCAGACAGACAAAGGGCTCAGTTCAGTGCAATATGTGCAAAAACTGGGCCCACCTCACTTGTACAACACTTGCTGACACAAACCAATACACAAACACTTGGACATGTTCTACCTGCCCTCCAGTAACCCCACTCCCACCTCCCCAACCACAGCCAGCACCCTCACCCACTCCCAATTTCCCTCTGCCCTTACCCCCGATTAGTACTCCCCTTCCTTTGTCCCCGATCTCTCCTTTCCCCCCCTCTGACCCAGATCCTACACCTTCCCCACTACCACCCCAACCTCAACCCCAAACGGCAACATACAACACATACAGAACACACAACATCAACATATTACAACACAACATTGACGGTATTAACACGAAAAAACATGAACTTGAACACTTTCTTAAACAACACAACATACACATTGCGATTTTACAAGAAACAAAACTAAGACACTCACACAAAACACCATCATTTCTTAATTACACCACCATCAGACAAGACCAGACTGACGGCTATGGCGGTGGACTCATCACCCTGATCCACCACTCCATCTGTTTTGTGGACACAAGTGCCACAACCAAAATTCTCCTCCCTACCACAGATAACACAACAGAAATCCAATCCATTCAAATCCGCACAGGCAACAAATCAACACTGACAATAGTTAACATGTACATTCCCCCCCAATCATCCCCCACAGTTCCAGACACCTTCAGGCCTCATTTTAGCCAACTAGCCTCAATCCCCAACCTGATCATGGGTGGAGACTTCAACACCAAGTCGTCTGCCTGGTATGTCGACAACCCTGACACAGACAGAGGGCTTGATATACAGACTCAGTTTGACTCATTGACTATCATGAACAACACACATAATCATACACATATCCCACACCAAGCCCTCTACACTCCCTCCTCTCCTGATATCACCTATTGCTCCCCCTGCCTAACCCCAACAACATCATGGAGAGTGGTCGGAACCCTTGGCTCTGACCACCTTCCAATCATCATCACCACCAAAACAAGATGCACCCCAGTTGGCCACAGACACACTTACACCAATTACAAGAGAGCTAACTGGGAAGCTTTTATTGAAGAGACAGAACAACATTTTGAAACACTTAACAGTACACCAATCACAAACATAAACAATGCTGTGCACACTTTTAATACAATCATACAAAACGCAGACAAGAGATACATCCCTAGAGGCAACAGAAAATCACACAACCCCAACTTCACACCAGAAATCCAAAGCCTCATCAGACAACATGACACACTTAAAGGTCAGATATCAACAGATATACCATTCGCTAAAAATCATCGTATTGCTCGAAAAAGTACTTTTTAAAAGCATACAAATAAAGTTTTTACCTATTACAGAAGAATTTATTCAGAAAATTCACTTTTAATTGAGCCTCGCATACCACTTTCCCGAAGTCTAGATATTCAGAATAACAATATTGTTTGTTTGGCAACTGTGACGTCATGAACGCGGAATTCCCCGAACCTTTCCCGAAGCGCACGGGCGAAATGTTTCGAATAGCAGACGACGCAATGAAATGAAGACAAAACTGTTTTTTGCCAAATTTGATAAGATGTAGATGGTGGAATTATATAGAATATTGTCAGTATGTTTTTTTATGTACATTAAACTGTAAATACAAAAAGTTATGGAAGTCTTGATATCTGACCTTTATAGGTCAGATATCAAGACTTCCATAACTTTTTGTATTTACAGTTTAATGTACATAAAAAAAAACATACTGACAGTATTCTATATAATTCCACCATCTACATCTTATCAAATTTGGCAAAAAACAGTTTTGTCTTCATTTCATTGCGTCGTCTGCTATTCGAAACATTCCGCCCGTGCGCTTCAGGAAAGGTTCGGGGAATTCCGCGTTCGTGACGTCACAGTTGCCAAACAAACAATATTGTTATTCTGAATATCTAGACTTCGGAAAAGTGGTATGCGAGGCACAATTAAAAGTGAATTTTCTGAATAAATTCTTCTATAATAGGTAAAAACTTTATTTGTATGCTTTTAAAAAGTACTTTTTCGATGATTTTTAGTGAATAGTATATCTGTTGATATCTGACCTTTAAACACGGTACCCCCACACCTATCCCTCAAAACATAGCAGACCAAATACAAACACTAAACACTGTGATTGCCAATAAAATACATGAACAAAAAACACAAAATTGGCAAAACTTTATCAATACACTTGATCACAAAACAAACACCAGCAAATTGTACAAAACACTCAACAGCATTACACTATCCAACAGTAACACTACACGCTCTCACGCAGCAATAATCACAACAACAGATAATCTACCCTCAAACAGACAACAAGCAAACGCACTCATACGTCATTTTGCACAGACAAGCCATCTCACTTCTCACCCTGACGACCGACGCACCATTCGACGTAAGAAAGACTTTCCCATAGACTAAGACTATATACCCTTCATAGACAGTCAGACAAAACTCATAATACATAGTCTCAAGCACTCATCTGCCTATGGCCCTGATAACATAAGCAACATCCACCTAAAACACATTGGACCACAAGGTATACACGCACTCACAAACATTGCAAACTACAGCTATTCACACAACACTATACCCAACATCTGGAAGCATGGTAAAATAATCACCATTCCAAAACCAAACAAAGACCCAACAATCCCAACATCGCACCGTCCAATCACACTTCTCTGCACCCCCTCTAAAGTCATTGAACGCCTAATACTTAAATTTGTCACACCACATATTCCCCTTGCTGACTCACAACACGGTTTTAGGCCACTACACTCCACAAACACTCTTCTGACAAACCTCACACAAAGAATTTTAGATGGCATCAATTCAGATAGGCCCCACCAAAGAACACTTCTTATAACATTAGACATTAGTAAAGCTTTTGATGCTATCCCCCGCCACAACCTAACAAATAAAATATATAACACAGACATGCACAATAACACCAAAAGATGGCTGGCCAATTATCTGGCAGGTAGGAATGCTTACGTGTCATATAATGGCCAATCATCGCACATCAGAAACATTAAGAACGGAGTACCACAGGGCTCAGTTCTATCCCCCACACTATTTAATCTATACATGCATGACTTACCCACGCCAGACACCTCAGAAATACAAATCTCTTCCTATGCAGACGACATAACAATCACATGCACACATCGTAACACAGACAAAGCTGCAGAAATAATCCAGCCATACCTTGACACACTCAACACATGGTTCATCACAAACAGACTCAAAATAGCTCCAACCAAATCTACAGCAACACTTCTCACCAACTGGACAAAAGAACACAAATACATACCTCATCTCTACATCAACAACACTCTAATACCACACACAAACACACCGAAAATTCTTGGTGTAACATACGATACATCCATGTCTTTCAAACAACACATCACAAACATAAAAAACAAATGCACACCCAGACTTAACGCACTTAAGTCAATCACTGGAACAACATTTGGACAAAACAAAGAAACTAATATAACAATATACAAACAATGCATACGCTCAGTGTTGAATTATGCGAGTCCTGCATGGGCTCCTAATCTCAGTGAGACACACCACAACACCCTTCAAATCATACAAAACAAAGCCCTAAAAACAATTACAGGCTGCACAAATACAACACCTACAGACCATTTACACCATGAAACAAAAGTCCTCAAAGTCAAGGACCACCTCTACATGAGAGGCACACAAACACTTGCCGCAGCCACCACAAACACATTACACCCGCTACACTACATAGCAGAACACCCACACACACCAAGAAACATTAAAACAACACCCAAAGACCTTTATTACGCACAGATACTCTCTTCTCTTCCTCCACAACCACCAAATACCAGCCTCCGGAAACATATTCATAATCATATCACTCACCGCTCCATTAACACACTGAAAGACAACACACTGCTGCATGCCAGACCCCCTGATATCCACCCTTCTGAATCCTCTCTCCCACGAAAGGACAGAGTCCACTTGGCCAGACTGCGGTGCAGTCACCACCCAGCACTTCTAAGCTACCAGAAGAGGCTGGATGACCGCATTGTGAACAGCTGCCCAGGATGTAACACTTCACCCCATACCATACAACACATAATGGAAGACTGCATTATACACAATCATGCATGCAAACAATACAACATATGCTCTATAAAGGATTTGTGGGAAAACCCAGTTTCGGCTATGGCATTCCTTGGGGAGACGGGACTGCTCGGACAGACAGTCTAGGGAACGACAACAACAACAACAACAACCATAACTTTTGCCAACATCTATGCAGGGTTCATTTCTTTACATCCTTCCAGGCCAAGGCAATCAAAAAATTGTGTCTTTAAGAGTAAATTTCTTCTGTATGTCAACATGTATGTTATACATGGATGGAGTGGTGCAAGAGGTAAATGCAAGGGTGGTGGGTCAGGGATTGGAGATGGTGAAAGAAAATGGAGAAAAGTGGGAGATAAGCCAGCTCTTGTTTGCGGACGACACTGCACTTATAGCAGGATCAGAGGAGGGATTGAGGAAGTTAGTGACAGAGTTTGGGAAAGTGTGTGAAAGAAGGAAGTTGAAGATAAATGTGGGTAAAAGTAAGGTGATAAGATGTGCAAGGGGTGAAAGTGGCAGCAGACTGGAAGTGAGTATTAAGGGAGAGAGACTGGAGGAAGTGGATAGTTTTAGATACTTGGGTGTGGATGTGGCAGGAAAGGTAGTAGTAGAGGTGGAGGTAGAATGTAGATTGAGAGAAGTGAGTAAATGCCTTGGTGGATTAAAAAGTGTAATGAGAAATAGACATTTGGGAGTGGATGCTAAGAGAGATTGTATTTACCTAGTTGTATTTTGCAGGAAGGGGAGCTACACTTGTGGTGTCTCGCCTTTGTATCTCAGTGTTTAGTTTTAGTTTGCTCTTAAACTTATGAATGGTTCTTGCTGTCACGAATCTAGGCTCTGTGTTTGAGTTGATACGTCGAATCGAGACTTAGGATCCGAGTAGTTCCTACAATCCAGAATTTTAGATTCAAAACGTAGCCTCGTTTTGGATATCCTTTCTCTACACGGGGATAAGTAAAGACGATAAAAATACAAACAAAGAATGATATTTGAGCACAGTACAAAATGTAAAAAAGGTATCTCTTACCAAATGGTGAGCGAGAATAGAGAG
The DNA here is from genome assembly GCF_046742065.1 of Oratosquilla oratoria. NCBI lineage: Eukaryota > Metazoa > Arthropoda > Malacostraca > Stomatopoda > Squillidae > Oratosquilla > Oratosquilla oratoria. The sequence goes on from NC_134791.1 coordinate 67,589,138, forward strand.
CGGGCGCAGGAACGGGAGTGGGCCTAAGGACCACTGCTCCCTTTCTTATATACACAGGCCGCGTGACACCGGTGCCATGGCACAGGTGCCGACACGTACTTAATTAACTTATCTTATTTCTACTTGCCCAACTTCACATCTTTCACCATCTTCTTTATTTCTGTGTGGAGAGGGCTCACAAAAAAAGTTTCTACCTAATATCTTAATTCTACACTACACTGTGAGCAGATATATGTTGGCTCTACGTTGCCGCCTGGTTTTGGCGAGCGTGCCCCTTAACCTCGGTCGGTGGGGCACCGATTTTGTACTCCTCCGCTGCAGGTCCATTGGCACCTTCGCGCGCACTTCTAGTCACTAGCGTCTTTGCGCACAAGGGGTCCATTGTTTCTTTTGGATCCGGGCTCCTTCGCTACAGGTCCGTGAGTACCCTTATATTCATTAATCACCCTAGGAGGGTCACACTTGCACAAGGGTTCGTTGTTTCTGTTGCGTCCCAGGGTTGTGCCACTCCAAGTATGGGCCCGTGGCATGTAGGGCACGGCGGGGAGGTGCGTAGCAACATGTGTAGCACGATACTGTCATGGTCGAGGTACCGTGAACATGATCACATGACCATGACACTTGTGCACACTATTTCATTGTCCAGTTTGTTCCAAGTGTCCACCACTCTTATGTGGAAAACTGTTTTTCTTCAGATCTCTTCTGTAGCTATGTTTTTTTATTTTCTTTCCATGTCCTCTTATGTTTCTCTTGTCCCAGTTTAACAAGTCCTCTCTATTGAGTATTTCTGTGCCCTTCATGATTCTGTAGATGGTCATTAGGTCCCCTCTCTCTCTTATTTGCTCCAGAGTCGGTAACTCCAGTTTAGCCAATCTCTCCTCATATGACAAGTTTGCAAGTGCAGGAGTGAAGGAGTGATTGTGCCAACAGCACTGTATGAGGGAGAAACATGGAACATAAGAGAGGAAGAGAGGAGTTTGAATGTGTTTGAGATGAGGTGTCTGAGAAGTATGATAGGGGTTACTAGGCTGGATAGAGTTAGAAATGAGGAAGTGAGGAAGAGAACGGGGGAGGAAAGGGAGTTGGGAGATAGGGTAGATAAAAGAGTATTGGGATGGTGTGGACACAAGGAAAGAATGAATGAAGAAAGACTAGTAAAAGAGGCGTGGAAAGCAGAGATGGAAGGAGTGAACATGAGGGGGCAACCTAGGATGAGATGGATGGATGGGGTAAAAGGGGGTTTGGGGAAGAGGGGAATGTCTGTTGAGGAAGGACAAGAGAGGACAGAAGACGGGTGAATGGAAAATATGTGTGAGAAAAATTTGACGCAGCCCGAAGGAATTTCTCCCCATCTCCTCCCTTTCTGCATGAGGGGACGGAGAGGGGGGATCGCCGATTTAATGAAGTGGCCTTGCTGTGTCTTGCAACACTGCTTCTGACCCAGGGCAGTGGACAAGATGCAGGGATGACCCATCATCCAGGAGGTGCCAAGATAAGAGGGGGGGAAGAGGGTGGAGTGGAGTGTGATAGGGATGGAATGGGTGGGAGTGGTTTTTGTGCCTTTGTTTTCTGGCTACCTCCCTTGTAAGGGGGAAAAGAGCCTTTAGTGTATGTATGTAGTCAACAATATCACCCTCTGACTAAAATACCTTCTTCATGAAATTTTTGCAATAAAACATCTTCATATTTTGTATCACGCCCTGATCCGTAGGTTGAATAATGCTGGTCACATTAGCTGGAAGATAAACAGCAAAAATATTTCCTGACACCAACTCTTCAGCAGGGGATGTGTTCTACAATTATCCAATAGGAGAACTATTAGATGTCTTGGGGAGGCCTTTTTCTTTTAGATTATCTTTGACAGATGGCACAAACATATGAAAGAACCAATTCTTGAAGATCTCAGCATCCATCCAAGTATTACTCTGGTGAATGTAATGTACAGGTAGGTGAACAATATGCTTCAGACATCACAATTTTGCATATTTACCCACAACCAATAATTTAACCCTATGCTTGCCAGAGGCATTACTGCAACACATGACTGTTATTCTTTCTTTATTCTGTTTAAACTCTGGTGCCACTTTCTCTGAGCTACAAGCCAATGTAGATCTGGGTAAACATCGCCAAAAAGACCAGTTTCATCAGCGTAATAAACTTGCTTGGGTGTCAAACAGTGTTATTCCATCAGAGCTGTAAAAATATCTTTGTATTCATCTGGAGAGAGGATGTTTGCAAAGAGTTTTCTTATTCCATGATGCAGTTTAAACCTAGCCAACCAACCTTGTGAAAATACACACATCACCTCTATCCCTAACTCTCCATAAAACTCCTTGGCTTTCTCAACCACCAACAGCCCTGACAGACATGCACCCCTAGCCCACTCACCTTTAAGCCACTCAAATACTGCCTCATCCAACTCTTCCAATACTGGTTTTTGAAGCATTTGCCTATTCGCCATCCCTCTCATTTCCTCAGTTTTCACAAAGAATTCTTTCAACTTCTCACTTTGAGCTTTTATGTCATAAATTGTCAATAAAGAACAGCTAAATTCTTCCACCAAACTGTGCCTTGATTCAATTTTTCTAGATATTTAAAAATTTTGTATTTCTGTTTCAATGTTAATACTTTTCTTTTACGCATATCCTTTGCTTTACCAATGCCTCAGCCTTTGCCCACCATGTCTGTGCCAGATAAATGTTCACACAGTCCACTAATAATGGCAGGAAGGATGAAATATGCAGCACAAAACACCTATTATTTTTGCATGGGTGAGTGTAGGCAGGAAACTGAATGACTACCGTACATGCCAGGGTTGCCAGGTGGTAAAAGCAAAATGCCAGAAAATTTTAGAAAATTACCAAATTATGCCAAACCAAAGTAAGAAATACTTCCCTGTAGAATTAAAGTAAGGAAAATATATTGATTATTGTGGCAAAGTAGCATGCAGTCGATACTTTAGGGTCTATATGGGGCGCCCCTACGGACCAGAGCCACACATCATTTTGTCTATGATAGAAGAAATTCTGTTCATAGAGAAATGATGACACTTTTATACTACGACTGTCCCTCTGTTATGCTGTCCCCCAACCCCTTGTTGCTGTCCTGTACCATTTCTCTGAGTATTCTCTTTCTGATTGGGGGAATTCCCTGTGGTGGGGGAAAAGAATACTGCCACCAAGTTTTCCCACTTGGATCGTAAGAGGCGAGAAGAAAGGGACGGGGAGAGGGACTAGGCATCCTTCTCCCTGTAGCCCCAAGGGGCAATTTCCTAAAACAAAAAGAAAAGGCATAAGGGGTGCTGGCGGGCCTCGGGCCAGCGCCCTAAGGTTTGGGTCTTTTAATGTGCATGGATGTGGTACAGATGAGAGTAAAAGGGAAGAGATAGGTAGTATGTTTGTGAGAAGAAAGTTGGATGTGTTGGCTTTGAGTGAAACTAAGTTGAAAGGGAAGGGTGAGTGTATGTTTGGGAGTGTAAGTGGGAGGTTATCAGGAGTGAAGAGAGGGCGAGGGAGGGAAGGGGTGGCTATTCTAGTAAGTGAGGAGATAGGTAAAGGGGTAGTGGAGTGGAAGGAGGTTTCCTCAAGGATAATGTGGATGAAGGTGAAACTGGGAAAGGAGATGTGGGTCTTTGTAAGTGCATATGGGCCGGGCAGTGAGAAGAGCATGGAAGAAAGGGAGGCCTTTTGGATAGATTTAAATGAGTGCATAGAAGGTTTAGGAAGAAATGTCAATGTAATAGTACTGGGAGACCTTAATGCTAGAGTGGGAAATGGTCCAATCGATGGAGTGGTTGGGAAGTGTGGAGTTCCAGGAAAGAATCGTAGTGGAGAGTTGATGGTGGAAATGTGTCTAGAAAGAGAGTTGATGATAGCAAATACAGTGTTTCGGAAGAAAGTCAAGCATAAGTACACATGGGAGAGGGTGGTGGAGGGAAGGGTGGTAGATAGAGCGCTAATGGATTATGTAGTGGTAAATAGGATTATGATAGGAAGAGTTACGGATGTACATGTGCTAAGGGGAGAGGGTGGGGGAATATCAGATAATTTTTTGGTGGAAGGTAAGTTGAGAGTGGAGGATAGATGGAGAAGGAGGAAAGGGACAAAAGGTAGGGAGGTTCTTAGAGTGAACTCCTTGAATGAAAAGGAAAAGGAGAAGGAGTACGAAAAGAAGCTGAAGGAGGAGTGGGAGGGAGTAAAGGATAGAGCAGAGATGGGTGTGGAGGAGGAATGGGGATGGTTCAAGGAGGAAGTCTTAAAGTGTGCAAGGATGGTGTGTGGAACAAGAAGGACAGGGGGAAATAGAAGAAAGGGTAGTGAATGGTGGGATGAGGAAACAAAGAAGGTTGTAGAAGAGAAGAAGCAAGCATTCACAGATTGGTTACAAAAGAGGACAGGGGAGTCATATGAGACGTACAAAGAAAAGAAAAGAGAAGTAAAGCAAAAGGTAAAGGAGGCAAAGAGGAGAGGAGAGCAGATGTGAAATGGGGTAGGAGTATGACAGAAAATTTTGAAAGTAATAAAAAGATGTTTTGGAAAGAAATTAAGAGAGGAAGAGAAGGCGAATCAAGAAGGGAAGAAAAGGTAAAAGGTACAGATGGAGAGTTGATAATGGAAGAGATGGCAGTGAGGGGAAGATGGGCAGAATATTTTAGGGAGTTGCTGAATGTGAAGGAGGATAGGGAAGGAAAGATAGCTGCAGTGGGAAATACAAAGAAAATGAGAGTGATGAGTGAGGAGAATGGAGGAGAAATAAGGAAGGATGAGGTGAAGGCAGTTGTAAAGATGATGAAAGCAGGTAAGGCACCTGGTCTGGATGGATGTCATGCAGAATGTCTGAAAAAGGGAGGTTCAGTGATGGTGGACTGGTTGGTGAGATTATTTAATGTTTGCTGGAGAGAGGGTAGAGTACCGGAGGACTGGAGTAGTGCCTGTATAGTTCCTCTTTACAAGGGAAAAGGGGACAAGTGTGAATGTAGTAATTTCAGAGGGATTAGCCTGTTGAGTGTAGTAGGGAAGGCTTATGGGAGAATCTTAATTGAGAGGATTAGGAGAGGAACAGAAGGAGTAATTGGTGAGGAACAGTGTGGATTTAGGACGGGTAGAGGTTGTGTAGATCAGATCTTTGTGGTAAGACAGATATGTGAGAAAGCTATAGGAAAGGGGAAGGATGTTTTTTGGGCTTTTATGGATCTGGAAAAGGCTTATGATAGGGTAGACAGAAAGGCACTGTGGGAGGTTATGCAGATTTATGGGATAGGAGGAAAGCTTTTGGGAGCTGTCAAGAGTTTTTATGTGAGTAGTAGAGCATGTGTTAGGATTGGAAATGGAGAGAGTGAGTGGTTTGAAGTAAAGGTGGGACTTCGTCAAGGATGCGTTATGTCGCCCTGGCTGTTCAACTTATACATGGATGGGGTGGTGCGAGAGGTGAATGCTAGTGTAGTGAGTCAGGGATTGGAGATGGTTAAAGAAAATGGAGAAAAGTGGGAGGTGAGCCAGCTGTTGTTTGCGGACGACACTGCGCTTGTGGCAGGGTCAGAGGAGGGATTGAGGAAGCTGGTGGCAGAGTTTGGGAGAGTATGTGATAGAAGAAAGCTAAAGATAAATGTGGGTAAAAGTAAGGTGATGAGATGTACAAGGGGTGAAAGTGGCAGTAGACTGGAAGTGAACATTAAGGGAGAGCGACTGGAGGAAGTGGATAGTTTTAGATACTTGGGTGCAAGTGTAGCAGGAAAAGGTGGAGTGAAGGTGGAGGTAGAATGTAGATTGAGAGAAGCGAGTAAATGCCTTGGTGGTTTAAAGAGTGTAATGAGAAATAGACATTTGGGAATGGATGCGAAGAGGAGACTGTATGAAGGAGTGATTGTGCCAACAGCACTGTATGGGGCAGAAACGTGGAACATAAGAGAAGAAGAGAGAAGGAGTTTGAATGTGTTTGAGATGAGGTGTCTGAGAAGTATGGTGGGGGTTACTAGGCTAGATAGAGTGAGAAATGAGGAGGTGAGGAGGAGAACAGGGGTGAAAAAGGATTTGGGAGAGAGGGTTGATGAAAGAATATTAGGATGGTTTGGACACATGGAAAGAATGAGTGAAGAAAGATTAGTAAAAGAGGTATGGAAGGCAGATGTGGAGGGAGTGAACATGAGGGGACGTCCTAGGATGAGGTGGATGGATGGGGTGAAGGGGGCTTTGGGGAAGAGGGGAATGTCTGTTGAGGAAGGAAGGGAGAGGACGGAAGACAGAGGTGAGTGGAGAATGGTTGTATATGGATGATGTTGTGACTGCATGAGGAGGAATGGGCGGGGGGGTGGGGTAGTATGTGTGAGTAAATTTTTGACGCAGCCCGAAGGGATTTCTCCCCGTTCTCTCCTTATATGCAAAGGGGGACGGAGAGGGGGGGTCGCCGATTAAATGAAGCGGCCTTGCTGTGGATGTACTGTGTCTTGCGACACTGCTTCTGACCCAGGGCGGTGGGCAGGGTGCAGGGATGACCCGTCATCCAGGAGGTGCTCAGATGAGAGGAGGGGTGGGAGGGGTGTGGAGTGTATTTAGGGATGATATGGGTGGGAGTGTTTTTATGCCTTTCCCTTTTTGGCTACCCCCCTTGGAAGGGGGAGAAAGCCTTGGTATATGTATGTATGTATGATGAATAAATTATAATATATAAAAATTAAATCAAGGCAAATTAAATCAATGGGGCCGAAGACGTACCGGATACGAGAAAATGCCGGATACGGGAAGGGATATTAAAAAAAAATACATTAATTATATTGTTCTTTTACTTATTAATAGATCTTAATTCACTTTAATAATAAACACATCCACATGTCTATATATTGTAAATAATATCAGTATAGAGTAAATCCAATCAATATACATCAGTTATAATCATCACAGCATTACCAGTTATCTAATTCATCATCTGATAATTTTACGACGGAGTTGTGAATGGCCGCGTTCAGTGTTGGTGGCTGAGAGGGTGCATTCACCTCTACACTCGAGTTTTCTTTCACTAAACTTTTTGTACCAACTTTCATAAAATGTATGATGTCTCTGCTTAGAATTTTTTCCTCTTTGTTTGTGCACTGTTCTGCAAATTTCACAAACACTGCTAGACCCTTCGCTGCATCCTTCCATGACACTTTCATCTCAGGGTCGTCTTCTTCACTATCTGCCTCTGTCGTTTTCGCGTGTTCATCGGGAAGTGATTGTAAAATTTCATCATCACTAAGTGAGAATGTTGCTGCTCGGTCACTGTCCATATCTACACACACTTGTATCGCTTTGTCACTAATGCAAAGTTTAGCGCGATAACCCATCTTTCAATTCTTTCACCACCGATTCTTTCTTGCCGATGGAAAACCCTCAAAAAATTTTATTCCCTTCCTGATCTTCAAACATTATTTGCGGATATGATTTTCTCTAACATCGCATTAGAGTTTGTTGTTTTTCATCCTCCCAAGCTAGCGATTCCATAAAAATAGCATCTTTAACATTAAGCCCACGTTGGAATTCAGAAATGCTACCGTCCTCAAAATAAACTAGTTTGCGCATAGAACTTCTCCGATAATTCTTTTTAAAGTTTTGAATCACTCCTTGATCCATGGGCTGGATCACACTTGTTACGTTCGGCGGTAAATACACAATAAAGCCCTGGTGGCGGCGAGAGCAACTACAACCACGCGCAGGGATTTTAAACACACGCGGGATTTTTTTTTTTTTTTCTTTATACGTCTATCTTTATCACAATTTTTCGATTTTCGTGAAAAATATGCCGGTTATTTGAAGTGCTGGATACAAGAAGGCCGGATACCAGGGCTTTGACTGTATATATATAAAAAATTTAACCTCTAAATTCAAAGCCATCCACCCACCAAATAAATTTTTACCATATAACCAATTGTTCCAATAGTGGGATTTTGATTAGCATGGTCATGCTCATCCACTATATGCAACCATACTTATTAAAAAAAAAAAAAAAAAAAAAAAAAAAAAATGCCAGAATTTTAAGATATGCCAAACTCAAATTTCTAATGCCAGACACAAATAAAAGTTGCCAGATTTGAATTATTTGGCATCTAAAATGTCAACCTGGCAACCCTGCTATGCACAAAAACAATGTAACAGCCTACACCACCTAGTGGTGTAGGCAATTTAAACATATGTGGCGTTTTTTTGTTTTTTTTTACATTTTAAATTATTTTTTACCATATTTTTGGTTGATCAAAATTTTGCCATTGTTTTGAGTGTGCTGCAGTTCAGAATACTGGATAAACAGGGTTCTACTATATCAGGATTTATTGCATGGACAGTTACAATCAAATGTGCAGATGTAGTTATCAAATTGTACCTGATGATAGACCAATCCTTGACACTGCAATACAGTTTTGGTCTCCATCATTTATAATGGATATAAATCTACTAGAAACAGTATGGTGGAGAATGATCAAAATGATACATGGGCTCAGAAATTTACTTTATGTAGATAGGCTTAGGTACGACAAGTGGGGACTGGTGGAAATATTGATGAAGGCATGATACAGTATGGATAGATGATAGATATTATTTAAGTGATTGAACAGTGATATCCAGTGGGGAGTAATATGACTCTCACCCTGGGAGGGATTTTGTCACACTATGCCATTGATTGGTGTGCTTTTCATAGAAATATACATTAGGACTATGAAATTTGAATTTAGTTGTTTATGAATATTATTCACATATATGATAAAAATTTCCCGATAAAGTAACACATAACTTTAAGAAATAGCCCAATTCACTACTTGAAGCCCCATCTTTCAACCATGGTCCTCTGGATCCAGAAGGCAACATACAACACATACAGGACACACAACATCAACATACAGATTGACCTCTCATTAACGGACTAAAAGGGGGGTAACGGTGTGCGTTGATGTGAATAATCTGTTGATTTGGAGTGGTTTTTGGGTGGCATAGTGATTGCACAGCACTAAAGAACAGCACCAAAAACACCAAAAACACATCGAAAACACAGCTAATTAACCTCTTCACTCCAGGCCAAAATCTCGTGGGCAGCATTAGCTGCCAGACGTGCGATGTTGCGTCATAATACTTGCATTATAAAAAATAAAGTAACCCCTGTAATGCTCGTTCTCTTTCACCCATGAATTTTGATAACCATAGAAAATATGATGAAGCCAGTTTACAGAGTATGGGGGTCACACAGGTACAACTACAATAAATATAATCAAGACACCGATATGGCAGCCTCGCGTACCCACTTGCTCCTCATGACCCCTACGTAGCTGTCACCATATGGAAGGGGTTAACGTCCATTAATGAGAGGTCAATTTGTATTACAACACAACATCGATGGCATCAACACAACATACATGTTGCCATCATACAAGAAACAAAAGTAAGACACTCGCACAAAGCATAAACATTTTACAACTTCACCACCATTAGACAAGACTGGACTTAAGGCAATGGCAGTGGACTCATCACCCTGGTCCACCAATCCATCTGTTTTGTGGACACAAGTGCCACAACCAAAACCCTCCTCCCTACCACAGATAACCCCACAGACATCCAATCTATTCTAATCTGTACAGGTAACAAATCAACACTAACAATAATTAATATATACATTCCCCCCCCAATCATCTCCCACAGTTCCAAACACCTTCAGGCCTCAACTTAATTAACTAGCCACAATCCCTAACCTCATCATGGGTGGTGACTTCAATGCCAAGTCGTTGGCCTGGTGTGTTGACAACCTAGACAGAGACAGATGACTTGATATGCTGACTCAACTTGACTCATTGACCATCATGAACAACTCACGTAATCATACACATATCCCACACCAAGCCCTCTACACCCTCTCCTCTTCTGATATCACCTTCTGCTCCCCCTGCCTAACCCCAACAACTCCATGGAAAGTGTTCAGATCCCTTGGATCTGACCACCTTCCAATCATCATCACCACCAAAACAAGATGCACCGCAGTTGGCCACAGACACACATACACCAATTACAAGAGAGCAAACTGGAAAGCTTTTACTGAAGAGACAGAACAACATTTTGAGACACTTAACAGTATACCCATCACAAACATAAACAATGCTGTACACACTTTTAATACAATCATACAAAATGCAGACAAGAGATATATCCCTAGAGGCAACAGAAAATCACACAACCCCAATTTCACACCAGAAATCCAAGGCCTCATCAGACGAGATACACTTAAACACAATACCCCCACACCTATCCCTCAAAACATAGCAAACCAAATACAAACACTAAACACAGAGATTACTCATGAACAAAAAACACAAAATTGGCAAAAGTTTGTCAATACACTTGATCACAAAACAACCACCAGCAAAATGTACAAAACACTCAACAGCATTACACTATCCAACAGTAACACAACACACTCTCATACAGCAATAACCACAACAACAGATAATTTACCCTCAAACAGACAACAAGCAAACACAATCATAAATCAATTTGCACAGGCAAGCCATCTCACTTCTCACCCTGACAACTGATGCACCATTCAATGTAAGAAAGATTTTCCCACAGACTCAGACTATATACCCTTCATAGACAGTCAGACAAAACACATAATACATAACCTCAAGCACTCATCTGCCTGTGGCCTTGACAACATAAGTAACATCCACCTAAAACACACTGCCCAATCACACTTCTCTGCACCCCCTCCAAGGTCATTGAACACCTCATACTTCAACTCATTACACCACATATTCCCCTTGCTGAATCACAATACAGTTTTTGGCCACTACACTCCACAAACACTCTTCTAATAAACCTTGTTATGTCCTTGGCTTTGTGTTTGAGTTGATACATCAAATCATAGCCCATAATTTGAGTAGTTCCTACAATCCAGAATCCTGGGTTAACATTAGCCTCTTACAATCAATTTAACTTCTCGGGGTTAAAGGAAAATGGTGGAATGCAATCACTAAAATTTACTGTCTGTATGGTTATACGAATTAATCTTACTAATTAATCGGTGTGAACAGAGTGCGGGCGCGGTAATCAGGTTCTCAAGGTGGCCACGCACCTTTTTATTCTACAACTGTAAACACCAGTGCCATGGCACAGGTGCCAACATATGTCTATGTAATTTATCTTATTTCTGTTTTCCCAGCTCCACATGATTTACCAGTATCTTTATTTTTGTGTGAAGAGGGCTTACACTATAGTCAGTAATACTTACTTAAAATATATAAGCAATGGGACATGGAAGTGAGGGTCCTACTTTGATTCTTCATTTGATTTATGTGTCCTCTGACCACTGCTGGGAGAAGGCCCTGATTTTGTACTCCGCTGCTGACCTTCAAGTCTTCTACATCGTCTTCATGCGTAATACCCGCGTCCATATAGGTCACGGTGAAGAACAAATCTGTTGTTTCTCCACTACCAGCCCTACATCATCTCATGCGTCATCTGTGACGACATTCGCGTCCATTGCGTAGCACAATTTCACCATGATCACGGTGGAAACATGACATATCCCCCTTCACCAGAGAAAAATGTTCAGACCTGTGAAACAAGGCCTGGACATTTTGTGTCAGGGCACGACAAGGTGTCAGCTACCACATTTGACTTTCCTGGAATATGTTGTATACTTAGATCATACCCTTGGAGTGCTAATGCCCATCTAGCTAATCTGTCATTTTTTGTTTTACCATCTATGATATATTTCAATGGGTTATGGTCACTTAGGATAACTACTTTCTTATCTAGAAACAAATGGAATTTCCTAAGAGCTAATATGAGGCTGAGGGCCTCCCTTTCAATGGTAGAATACCGCATTTGATACTCCTTGAGAATTTGAGACATAAAGGAGATGGGTCTCAGGACACCATCCTTTTCCTGAGCAGCATGGCACCTACAGCTACATGGCTGGCATCACAAAAAAAGATAAAAGATCTTACTATAATCTGGGGCTATCAAGACAGGACGATCTGAAAGAAGCTTCTTGCACTCTTCAATGGCTGCATCAGCACCCTCATCCCACCTGAAATGATTATAAGAGAGCATGCAGGTCAAAGGAGCAGCTACCTCTGCAAGGTTTGGACAATACCTCTGATAGAATCCAAGCATGCCCATAAATCTTCTGATGCCTCTTTTCATCTTCGGGACCTGGAAATCCATGAAGTCTTTCACTCTGGCCTCCAATGGCGTGATGCAATTTTGGCCAACTTGTTGTTCCAGGTAGTCAATGGTACTCCTCCCAAAGGCGCTTTTCTTCATATTCATGGTGCAAGTGATCACTCCATGTGTCAGAGAACACTACTATGTCATCCAAGTACGCCCTGATACCCGACAGTCCCTCAACTAGCCAATTGACGAGGCGCTGGAAGGATGCTTCACTATTTTTCATCCCAAATGGAGTCACTTTATATTGAAAGTGCCCATGTGGGGTAACAAAAGCGGATACCTCAGTGGCCCTACTTGTAAGGGGGATCTGATGATATCCCTTCATCAAATCCAATTTTGACAGGTACTTTGCAGCAGCGACCTCCTCAATGAGGTAATCAATTCTGGGGAGAGGGTAAGGATCTGCTTTAGTGACTGCGTTGACCTTTCTATAATCAACGCAGGTTTTGGTACCAGCACAGCTGGTGAGGCCCAGGGACCAGTACTGGGTTCCACTAACCCTTGGTCCATGAGTTGTCTTACTTCCTCCTCCATGATTCTCTTCTTCAGGGGCGACAATCTGTACGATGTCTGTTTCACTGGCTTGGCTCCATCATGATATATCGCTTGAGTAAAGGTGGGGCATGAGGAAAATATCTGGGCATTCTTGCAGAGAAGTGCTCTGACTTCCTCCCACATCTCTCCTTTCAGTGATGACAAAGATTTCTCCAACGCTTCACTGGTGTTTGATCTGCCTAAATCATGAAAGAAGGTTAGATCCCCAATATCTGAATCAAGGCTTCTGTCAGTTCGCTCTGTCTCAACCATGCCAATTGCTTCCTCCTTTACTGTTCCCTTGAATTCTTTCAGAAGGTTGATATGTGCTTGTTGCACCCCAGATCTCCTCATTGGATTTCTCAAAACATAATTATGACCCCCTTTTCTCTCAAGCACCTTGAATGGTCCCTCATATTTTGGATGCAATGATGTTTTTTGAGGGGACAGTACAAGCACATATTCTCCAACTTTTAGTTCCCTCTTAACTGATTTCCTATCATAATAATCCTTATAATTACCCTGCACTATTTCAAGGTTTCTTTTTGCTATTTGCCCGACCTTCTTCAACTTCTCGAAATTGGTACCCACTAACCTGGCATACATGGTACTTTCCCCTGGGGTTTTTGACAATAGCTGATCATACAAAGAGGCAAGGGGCTCCCTTGGGGTTCTATCAAACATCAAGTAAAAAGGAGAAAAACCTAGACCTTCATGTATAGTTATTCTAGTGGCATATAGTAACAAGTCTATGCCTTCATCCCAGTCCTTCTCAAATTCTAGCACAAAGGCTTGAATCATGTGTTTCAAGGTTCTGTGGAACCTTTCAAGACTTCCCTGACTCTGGGGATGATATGCTGATGCGATCACGTGTTTTATGTTGAAGCCTTCCAGGGCTCCTTTGAATATCCCACTTAAAAAATTAGTGCCTCCATCACTCTGCATTTCCTGAGGCATACCCATCTTACTAAAATAAGACATTAGTGCCTTGGTGATTGTCCTGGCCTTAATGTTTGAGAGAGGTATCACTTCAGCATATCGAGTAGCTTGACACATTGTGGTGAGGAGAAATGTCTTACCAGATTTTGTCTTTGGGAGAGGGCCCACACAATCACAACAATCTTGGAAAATGGCTCCTCAATGACAAGAACTGGGCACATAGGTACTTTCTTAGGCATGTGATTTGGCTTCCCAGTCACTTGACACACAATGCACTGCCTAACCACTCTTTTGACGTCTTCTGACATTCGAGGCCAGAAAAAGTGCGCTCATATTGTTTGCTTTGTTTTGGTGATCACGAGGTGAGCACACAAAGTTTCATGAGCTAGCCTCACAATTTTCTCTCTCATCATTTGGGCACAACTATTTGGGAAACAATATCACCTACCTTTTCTGGTGCCTTGTACTTCCTCAAGATCACACCCTCCTCCATGACAAACTCCCTCTCGCTGTACTTCCCTTTTTCCTGCTCTTCCTCCACTGCTCAGCATACCGCCTCCAACTCAGGATCCTCTTGCTGTAGTCTGATGAGTTCCTTCTTGTCCATGACCATCTCACGGACAATCTCCTCTGCTAGGATGTCTTCTCCCTGATCTTCAGCTACTAATTTTTCTTCCTCATCATTCTCGTTCCACGATTCCTTCGGGATCATGTTTTCAGGGTCTGCGCCAAACAGGGGGCCCAGGCTACCATCACTTTGCTCTTCTTCTTCTCGTGTCTTCTTGGCCTGGCCTCTGGTGATGAAGGCCACAGGGTCAGCCATGTCAGCTTCATCGGTGTGTGTATGCGTCTGTCTGGGTATGGGGTCATTCACTGTCTTGAGTCTGACCTGAACTATCTCACCTACTAGATAATTTCCTAGGAGGACATCTATCCCTTTTATTGGGAGCTCTGCTAATCCTACTTCAACGCTCACTGTCTGACCATCTATCTCAAGTAACACTTTAACTAAGGGAGCTAATGTTGTCACCCCTCCTGCTAATCCCATGGAGAACTGACCTGTGTGTGTATTTTCTAGATCTGGTATAGCGTCTGGCCTCACAATAGTGTGTGATGCCCCTGTGTCTCACAGAGTTTTTACCGCATATTTTCTTCCACTTCCCTCTGCTCCTATTCTGGCATTTTTCACATACGGTAACCACTCTGGGCTAATCCCTATTTTGTCTGTCTCACCTGCCCTGCTTCCATCTATGCAGCTATTCCTGTCTTCCATCTTGTACACTACCCCCTCTTCCTCTGCCTTGCTGCTGTCCTGGCTTTGTCTCCAGTCTTGTGTCTCCCCTTTGTTTTCCTTTTCTTTGGGGCAAGTTTCCATCCCATGACCGAAGATTCCACAAGAATAGCACCTCCTAGCTTGGTCTGCATTCATTTTACTTTCCTCTACACACATTATTCCTTGCCTAGTTTGCCTACCCCCCATGTCCTGCCCATACACCTGTCCACTAAGCCTAGCTTAGAAATTCTGAGTTCTATGCCCATATCTCCCACATTTGAGACATTTGAGTGTTTTTCTCCAGCTATCCCTTACTTGTGGTCTTGTATATCTCTGATTTGGAAACACAAATGCTCCTCTGTTCTCACCTCTCTGAGTTTGAATTATGCTTCTCTTTTTACTTTGATTTTCGCTCATTCTTAGCGCAAAGTTTTCACCAAAACTTGCCGCATCTACTAATGTCTCACATTTCTGCGTGATTACATACAGCTTGGCTTCATTGCTTAGTAGGTTAAGAAATTGCTCAATTGCTATTACCTCTAGGACTTCCTCAGTATTTACCGCATTTTCCGTTCGCATCCATTTCAGTAGGTCACACCTTAAATTCCTGGCCAGACCTATATATCCATGACTGGTATCTTTCCTATCTTCCCTAAATTTCTTTCTGAAATACTCTGGGGTAACCTCATATACCTTTTGTATTTCACTTTTAATCTGATCATAATCTTAAATGCCATCTCTATCAAACATTGTGTACACCTTTAAGGCTCTCGGAGTTAGGCTAGATCTTATCATCGCAATTTACCAGTTTTTTCTTATCATCGCAATTTACCAGTTTTTTTATTTTTGTATGAAGAGGGCTTACACTATAGTCAGTAATACTTATCTAAAATATATAAGCAATGGGGCATGGAAGTGAGGGTCCTACTGTGATTCTTCATTTGATTTACGTGCCCTCTGATCCCTGCTGGGAGAAGGCCCTGATTTTGTACTCCTCCGCTGCTGACCTTCAAGTCTTCTACATCGTCTTCATGCTTAATACCTATGTTCATATAGGTCGCGGTAAAGAACGATTCCGTTGTTCCTCCACTATCAGCCCTACACCGCCTCATGCGTCATCTGTGATGACGTTCACATCAATTGCATAGCACAATTTCACCATGATCACAGTGGAAACATGACAACCTCATGCAAAGAATATTAGATGGCATCAATTCAGATAGGCCCCATTACAGAACACTTCTTTTAACATTAGACATTAGTAAGGCTTTTGATGCTATCCCCTGCCACAAACTAATAAAATATATAACACAGACATGCACACTAATACCAAAAGATGGCTGGCCAATTATCTGGCAGGCAGGAATGCTTATGTGTCATATAATGGCCAATCATCACATATCAGAAACATTAAGACTGGAGTACCACAGGGCTCTGTTCTATCCCCCACACTCTTCAATCTATACATGCATGATATACCCACACCAAAAACCTCAGAAATACAAATCTCTTCCTACACAGATGACATAACAATCACCTGTACACATCATAACACAGACAAAGCCGCAGAATTAATACAGCCATACCTTGATACACTCCACACATGGTTCATTACTAACAGAATCAAAATAGCCCCAGCCAAATCTACAGCAACACTTCTCACCAACTGGACCTAAGAACACAAATGCATTCCTCATCTCTATATCAACAACACTCTAATACCACACTCACACACCCTGAAAATTCTTGGTGTAACATATGATACATCCATGTCATTTAAACAACACATCACAAACATAAAAAGTAAATGCACACCTAGACTCAACACATTTAAATGAATCACTAGAACAACATTTGAACAAAACAAAAAAACTAATACTAGAATATACAAACAATGCATATGCTCAGTGATGAATTATGTGAGTCCAGCATGGGCATCTAATCTCAGTGAGACACACCTGAACACCCTTTAGACCATACGAACCAAAGCCTTAAAAACAATTACAGGCTGCACGCATACAACACCTACAGACCACCAAACTATGAAAAAAAAGTCCTCAAAGTCAAAGATCACCTTGACATGAGAGGCACACAAACACTTGCTGCAGCCTCCACAAACACAGCACACCCACTACACTACATAGCAGAACATCCACACACACCAAGAAATATAAAAAATCACCCAAATGCCTATATCACACACAAATACTATTTTCTCTTCCTCCAAAACCACCAAATACCAACCTCCAGAAACATATAATCACATCACTCACTGCTCCATTAACACACTAAAAGACAACACATTGCTGCATGCCAGACCCCCTGATATCCATCCCTCTGAATCCTTCCTCCCACGAAAGAACAGAGTCCACCGGGCCAGACTGCAATGCAACCACTACCCAGCCCTTCTAAGCTACCAGACGAGACTGGATGACCACATTGTGGACAAATGCCCAGGATGTAACACTTCACCCCATACTATTCAACATGTCATGGAAGACTGCATTATACACAATCATGCACGCAAACAACACAACATACACTCCATAAAAGATTTGTGGGAAAACCCCATTTCGGCCATGGCATTCCTTGGGGAGATGGGACTGCTCGGACAGACAATTTAGAGAACAACAAGAACAACCATGATCCTCTCCATTATGATTTGTCACCTCTGCTATTGTCATTTATTTCATTTTATCTTGCACTATATTTGTTAGGTCATTGAAAAATAACTGTTCAGTTGATTCTTTCATGGACACATCAATGGATATTGGATGCAATGGATAAATTTTGCTGGTCTGAATGCATAATCCATAACCAGAATGTCCAGTACAAAAGTTTAAAAATCCCAGGTGTTGCCAACTGAGTTGAGTTTAGCAATTGTCCGCTAGGCGGCTGTGGCATGTGTGCTATACTTTTTTTTTAGTTATTTGGTGTTGTTGTGCTCAGTGCCATCATTATACCATCCAAAGATATGTCTAGTGATAAAAGAAAACATGGCAATCTTAGTATTGGCCATAAATTAGAGTTCATTAAGGAGTTTGAGTCTGGTGCTTCTGCCTCCTGTGTTTATGAGGAGTATGGTGTGAAAAAAACAAATGGTAAGTAACAGAATAAAACAATATGCCATCAAGTTTGATGTAAGGTCACTAAGGATAGGAAAGGAATTTTACATGCTCATAAGCATGTGAAACTTCCTTGTAATAAGGACCTTGAGGAAGGTGTTTATTAATGTTATGTACAACAATGTTTGGTAAAAATAAAGGTCCATGGCATAGAAATCACAGCAGCCTCAAAAAAACTTGCTCATCACATGGGCATAGAATGTAAACCAAGCACTGATTGGTTGTGGCATTTTCAAAAACCATCACAGCATTTCCAACAAGGTGGAGCATGGCAAAGCTGTCAGTGCTTATTCTAGTGCTGTTGAACTTTACAGGCTTAAATTAAATGAGTTGATAAGAGGGAGAACATTAATTTAACCTAACTCTATAATGCTGATGAAATGACATTGTTCTGGCATTCTTTACCCCAAAACACCCAAGCATTTGGGAATGAAGAAACTACTCTTGGGAGCAAAATATATAAGGAAAAATTTTCTGCTTTACTGGGAGCAAATGCTGCTGGAAGGCATCAACTTAAACCTGTAATCATCAGGAAGACTGTTAAACCACAATGAATGAAGGACTGTATGTATGAGTTGCCAGTTGTGAACTACAACACCAAAAATGCATGGTTTAATTCTGCCATTTTTAGTGACTGGTTCTTCAGACATTTAATTCCTGAAGTGCATGATGTTCAAGAAAATGTTCTATATATCAATCCTGAGAATGTAAAGGCTCTTCTACTTGACAATCCACTAGAGCATCCAGATGCAGACAAGTTAGTACTGATGCCATGATTCATGACATATTTCTGCCCCCAAATACAACTTCAATCATACAACCCATGGATCAAGGAGTCAACGTTTCATGCAAAAGACATTATCAGCAAAGATATCTTGATGAAGTTATGGTTGTAGTAGAGGAAAAGGAAGGTTTAGAAGAAGACACTAGAGGCCAATGAACTATAAATATAAAAAACTACAATCTAAAGTCTGCCGTCTACAATTTTGCATTGGCATGGAAGACTGTAAAGATGACTGTGCTTGCAAACTGCTGTAAGAAATTAATGATTGATGAAGATCCAGAACTAGACTTCCATGGTTTTGAACTTCAGGACTTTTCTCCAGACTTTACTGCATGCTGGAGAGAAAAATGTCACAGTAAATGAAGTAGAAGATTGGGTTGAGGAAAATTATGTTTATCCTGGTTATCAGAGCTTATCAACAGAGGAGATAGTTGTGCACTCTTAAGAGAACTAGTAATTTGTGAACAATATATAATAGAAGAGACAGTTAAAGCTGGATACATTTTTCAAATGTAGAACCACTCCTCAACCACAGTCTTGCTCATCACCATCACTATCACCACATCCTAGCACCAGTATGAGCACTGCTTTAGATGGAATCAGCAGTGCTTTAGTGGCGTATACCAGCTCCTCTGACTCAGCCTATACAACCACAACAAAAATAAACCCCATTTCCCTCCACATAAGGTAAATTAAATTTACAATTGTATTTAGCAGGCCACTGGTGGATCATACTTCCACTCATGAAATGTAGCTTAAGCCTCAGAATCGAACAACTAACATGATCATGACCTGGCAATCCCATAGACCAATTTTACAAACCAAAAATATTAGAATTGTAACTATTAATCTGTCAGCAATGAAGGGCAAAGAACATGGTGAAAGATATTTAGAGATACTTGGAGTGTGTGAAATGAGAACAAAGAATGAAGGATAAAAGAAAATCCATGAAGATTATAAGTACATCTTCAAAGGGAATTCAGAAGGCAGACATGGAGTTGGTTTTGTGATGAATCTATCCATAGCTGAAAGAATAAGTAATGTGATCTACAAAAATGAAAAATGTATCATTAGATTTGGAACCAAAAGGGATCACCTTCATTATGGATTGTTTGTTCTATATCCACTCTTCCCTTCTCTGGTCTCCTTTCACCACTCTGTGTTGTCATCTCTATGTGTCATCTTTCTTTCATGTATTTACTTATAGAATATCTTTCACTTTTTTTGTTACGTATGATTAGTCACTCTATTTTCACTTGTAGATTGTTTCAGTTATCATTACTCTGTCTAAAAGAGGGGAATTGAATGGAGCTTAATTTTTTTTTTCTTCCCAAATATATACCGGTACACTACGTTCTCTGAGTTACACCAAGGGACTCCCATCAAGAATCCTCAATCCATTTACTGGGTCACACTGCAATGACATCATGATTTCTTTAGTCCAATGATCTTTACTTTTATATTTAAGATCCTCCCCTAAGGATGTGATTTTACTCTTGTTAACCAATTGAATTTTCTCCTCCACCCTTTCTCCAATCGGAAAAACTGTTACAAACCCCATATGTAATGTTCAGAGGTGGGCGCGTGAACCTTTTTTTTGGGTTCCGAATCCGAACCCGAATCTTCGCCGGTTTTGGGTTCCGAACCTCCGAATAGCGAACCCGATTTTCAAAATTTCGGTGCGAACATTTATTCCGAACATTTGTCCGCGAACCTCCGAATCTTTAAAAAATAGCAAAGCGAACTTTAATTCCGATACCTTCCGAACATTTCCAAACCTAAATTTTACTCATTCCGAATCTCCGAATCTAAATTTAAAGCTTTCCGATTAAAAAAAGTGTTTTTTAAGATATCTCCATTATTTATTAAAAAAATTATTACTAGAAAACAAATTATCAATACAAGACAGTAAAAAGTAAAAACAAAAGTTCACAAAACAAAAGAGTAAAAACATTTAAAACAAAAATTCACTCTTCACTCTTCACAGATTCACTCTAACTTGTCGGCCCTCTCTCTCTCCCTCTTAACCAACTTCAAGTTTCCCTTCATGAAGGTCAAGTTCTCAAAGTTCAGATTGGTCAGAGAGGCTCGCTTTGGCCTCAAAATGTCCGAGCCGAAGCTGAAGAGTCGTTCAGCTGAGGCAGACGAGGACAGGGGAGTGTTATACTTGATGAAACAGTTCACCCAGTGCTGCCTGTGCTCCTTGGGGAAGTTTGCCGGGGAGATCCTCATGATGCTTGTGCCGAGAATGGCGCCCAAAGTGTCTACTTCCTTGCCGACCTCCTCCTCCAGGTTGGCCACCACCACAGGCTCCTCCTCGTCCTCAAGAAGGAAGGCAAACTCGTCGTGCTCGCTGGTGTGGCTGGCCACAGACTGTGGCCTGGAGGTGGGCTGGCTGAAGGCGGAGGCCACATCCCCCTCCTTGGACCTAATTTGGGCCACAAGGTCCGACACCATCTTGTCCCTCACCAGGTTGTACAAGTCAGGATTTGTCCTGCATATGTACTTGACCATCTTTAGACGGAACCTGGGGTGGAAGGCAGTCGCAAGGAGCTTCTCCTGGTCCTCAAACATGTGTTGAAACCTGAAAAGATTAAGATATGAGTTAATTTAATTATTGATTAATGATTTTTTTTTTCATTTCAATTACTATAAAATATTATATTATTTTATTATTTATATAATTATATTATATTATTATTATTATATTATATTAAAATATTAAAAATATCTACCTTTCAGTGAAGCCCTTTTTGTCTCTGCCATGGTGCTCCTGTGTCCCCAGGAGGTAGGTGACGAGGGGCTTGGCATGCTTGATGCTGTTGTCGTCCCTAAGCAGGTTCAAGTCCCTCTGGAGCACCATCAAGTTGGGAAGGAAGTTCCCCATGTAGGCATGCTGGTCTGACTGCATTTTGTCCAAAGCATTGGCAACTGGGGCCATAACTTTGACGTACTCGGCGATGACCTCGTTGTCCTCGTCAACAAAGGCGGGGATCGGGTTGGGGCGCATGCTGGTACAGAGATCATTGATCTTTTTACGGGTGTCCAGGTCCTGTAGCAGGCCAGAAAGCATCTTATAACTGTCATAGCTGGAGTTCCACCTCGTCGCGCCAGGGACTTTAAGTTTTTTGCCGATAGCATCCTTTATCTCGTTGGCTGCGACAGTTCGGCGGCCCTGGGCATTCCACAAAGACTGTGCCTTGGCAGCCGACCTTCTGAAGATATTCCTGCCACCATGGTTCCATTGTGGGACCTGAAAAAAGAATATTTATTATTTAATATCTTACTACAATTCACAAATTAAAAAATAATAAATAATAATTTACATCTTTTTAGTTTTTACCAAAAGAACAATAAATTATTTAATATTTATAAATTATTAATTTATTAAAATAAAATAAAAATTATTATACTCACTTTGGAAACATCCTCAGACGCCAGGAGGTTCAGAGTGTGTGCACCACACCTCTGGTGTTTAGGCAGGCTAACCTCGGCTTCGTCAGCCTGGTCCAGGGCCTCCTCCATAGATATGACCTGAGGCTCGACAGCCAGCTCTTCGTCAGGCTTGTCCTCGCCAGGTTGTATGACGACGTCCTCTTGTGCAAAGTTGACAAATGCACTTACATAGTTTGTGCCATTGCCTGTGGTCGTGCAGAGAATCTTGCTGCTGATGCTGAAGTCCTCATGCAGCTTTCTCAAGGACCTCGCCAAGTACTCGGCTGTCTGGCTCTCCTTCACCTTCATGCCCAAGACTGCAGTCGTCCTCTCCAGGGTGGCCTTGTCCAACCACGAAACTGTGGAGCCTATGAAGGCCCGGTTGTGGCTCGACCAGCTGTCGGCAGTGGTGGCCAGGTAGTCCTGCTTGGACATGATCTGGGTGAGCTCATTTTTGGCCCTGGCGCTCATATGCTTGATGTCGTCGCCAAGCTTTTTCCTGGACGGCAGCTTGAACTGAGGGTTCAGGTAGTTGAGGAAGGCCCTGAGTGCCTCTGACTCTGTTGTTATGGTGGGCAGCATGTCGCGGATAATCCACCGAAACATAAAAAAGATGTGTGAGTATTTGAAGTTAAATTTTTGTTATGAATTATTTTTATTAAAGTTAATTAATTTATTAAATTATTTTCATACTAAAACAGTAGAACTTTTAAAAGTAAAACTTACCTCATAAAACAGGTCAAGGGCCTTCTGCTGGTCAAACCTCTCAGCCATAGCCTCCTCAATACAGCCCTGCCTGAGGCTTTTGGCATCCCGACCACCACCAGAAGCAGAGCGGCCACGTTTGCTGCTGCCATCTAAGGCCGCTTTTAAGGCAGGACTATCTAAAGGGTGCTTGGTGGCATAATGCTTCTTTAAGTTGCTGTTGGTGTCATTCTGAAGCTTCAGCCTCGCAGTGCAATTTTTCTTGGCGCAGAGGGCAAACCCGGCGTCCCTGCTGACACCACACTTAAAGAAGGGCTTGAGAATGTCCCAGTCTCTGTAGAGGTCCCTTTCCCTCCTGGAACCGTGACCTCCATCGGCTTGCTCGGCCTCGGTGTCGGCAATGTCCATGTCCTCGGCTCGACTTGTGCCAGGCATCAGCTCTGGACTCGAAAACTCTGGCAGTTGGATATCGCTGGCGTCAGATTCACTCTCAGCGAGGCCGCTTGGGTTCGTGGACCTTGGTGTGTCAGACTGAGCACTTGGGTTTCTCGACCTCGGTGTGGATGTCACGTACTTATCCATTGTCAGCGGTGAGCGTGATGTGAGTAGAGTAGTCTAGCCTCCTTGGGTGTCCTCTCCAGAGTGTTGTCAGTGCAACGGTTGAAGAATGTCTGACTATTGTAGCACTGTTTAACTAAATCGTAACTTACGGGACGCGGTGACGAGAAAGTCTGCAGACTGTGCAGATTTGTAAACACTAAACAAGCGCTCTGATTGGCTGCTGCAGTCACCGGCGCATGCGCGGTGGCTGCGCGTCACTAACAAGCGTTCTCATTGGCTGGCAGCCAGTTGCGGTCACAACATGACGAGTCTGTGTGGTACAGATAAAGCAACGAGTTAAACACCACGAGTATATTTCCAAGTTCAAAGAAGGGTAGTCCAGGCAGTACTACTAGTCTTTGTTTCGCATTACTACACACAGTCACACAGGCTTGCATATCGAGCAGTGGTCATTTGAGACACACACACACACACACACACACACACAAACATACACGCTCATCGAAGCAACACCGCTCGTCGTCGCGCGACCAAGAAGAAGAGGATTTACGACGAAAAAGGAAAACCTGGTTTGTACTGTAGGGGTGGGGAGTGAACGTGAGTGCCCGAAATGGTATCTATGCAGTGCTAGTTAATTGTGTTAACTCGAAATTAGCAAAAATGAATGAAAACGACTCGAAAGCCAGTTGCGAATCAGAGCCATCTGGAGGCAATCCACTGAACCGCGATGTAAACAATAAACAAAGCACCACGTGTTACGACAATGATTTCTTAGGGTTTGGTAAGTACGAAAGAAAGAACTTAAGTAGATTATTAGAGATAGAGAGAGAGATGAGCAAAAATAGGACTCGGTGGGAAAATGAAATCATGGACTTAAGAAAAGAGGTCATTGGTTTAATTGATTGTTTATCTAAGACTAACCATGAAATTTCTGACCTGAAAAAAGCTAACTTGGATCTTACAAACGAAATTAAAGAAATGAAAAGAGACATAAATGAACTGAAGAATGATAATGAAAAGAAGAAAACTAATGATAATAATAGCGAAAATCTAAAGCAGGAAGTGAACAACAAATTCCAAGAATTGACACAAAAGATCGAAGAAAACTTAGGTGGGGACAGTATCCAGGAAATTAAGAAGTGGAAAGAAAATATTGAAAATAAAGAAATTGCTTTCAAAGAAATAGTCAAGCAGCAAATGCAAGATAATGCAAAAGACACAATCATTCAAGTGATTAACGAAAAAGCAAATTGGGTCAGGGACACAGTAGATAGGAAGAAATGTATTGTGGTTTATGGGCTTAAAGAAAAACAAGGATTGGCGAGGTACATGAGAGAAAAAGAAGAAAAAGAGACAGCAGTAGAAATCCTTAATGAAATTCAGGGGGGAGATAGTGATTCAGGCACAGACTTAGAAGAGACTTACAGAATTGGTCGCTATACTAAGGATAGGAATCGACCTCTAAAGATAAAACTAAGGTCACAAGTGGTAGTAGAAGACATATTTGAAAAAGTAGGTAACTTGGCAAAGAGTGAAAAATACAATAAGATATGGATAAAAAGAGAAATGAGTACTGAGGAATTAGAAAAAGAAAGGGCGCTAAGAGAAGAAGCAAAGGAAAAAAACTTGAAAAGATCAGAGACAGAATGCAAAGAATTCCAGTGGAGAGTAATAGACTTGAGATTAAGACAATGGCGCTTCAAAACGAACAAAACAAGGGAAGAAGAAACCAGGGAGAAGGAAGAAAATTAAAAGTGGCCTATACCAACATTGACGGACTAATTTCGGGACTGAACGAACTCAATGATTATCTGTTAGAAGCAAAACCAGACATAATGGGAATTGTAGAGACTAAACTAAGAGGTGAAATACCATCCACTGTTATCGGACAAGGTTTATACAACTACTGGATAAAAAACAGGGACAAGAAACAGGGAGGGGGAATCATGTTCTTGGCCAAGAAAGACCTAAAGGTGACAAAAATTGCAGATGGCAAAGGTAATGCTGAATTGATCATGATAAAAGTCGAAGGCAAGAATATGAAAAGTAGAAAGTTTGTGGTGACTTATGTGCCTCCAAAAACAAGCGCTTGGAAAGAAATTGAACATAAAAAAATGCTAGATGACACAAGAAAATCACTCAATGAGATACTAATGGGTAAGGGTA
This sequence comes from Oratosquilla oratoria, assembly GCF_046742065.1. Lineage (NCBI taxonomy): Eukaryota > Metazoa > Arthropoda > Malacostraca > Stomatopoda > Squillidae > Oratosquilla > Oratosquilla oratoria. The sequence continues at coordinate 67,614,845 of NC_134791.1, forward strand.
ATCTGGTAGTTATGGGGGACTTCAATTGCAAAGAAATTTGTTGGGACAGCATGACAGTGCAAGGAGGAGATGACTCGTGGGGCAATGTACTGCTAGATATGACCATGGAGTACACAATGACCCAATGGGTCCATGAAAACACAAGGTACAGAAATAATGAAGAGCCATCGAAACTAGATCTAATATTTACAACAGAGCCTGAAATAGTGCATAAAGTCCAGTATGAGACACCAATTGGAAAGAGTGACCATGTACTCATCGAAACTATACTAAAGGAAGAAATAGACATAGAGAGGAACGAAAAGCATAGGAAAGGAAGACTGAGGTACAACAAAACAGACTTTACAAAACTAAAGACATTCTTCCGGAATGCAAACTGGGAAATATTTTACAGGGAAGAAACAGCAGTGGAAGAGAAATGGAATATATTGATGGAAAACTACAATGAAGGGGTAAACAGGCATGTACCAAGACAAAAGCGAGAGAGAGAGTACATTAAATGTTGGTTCAACAAAAGATGCAGTGAGGCAAAAGACAGAAGGGACAAAGCTTGGAAAAAGTGGAGAAAAGACAAAAAACAAAGCAAATGGCAAATTTATGTTAACTATAGAAATGAGTATGTTAATGTGAGAAGAGAGGAGAAAAGGAACCATGAGAAGGATATTATAGACAAATGCAAAGAGCAACCCAAACTATTCTATCGGTATGTGAATGGTAAACTTAAAAACAAACAGGAATTGGTGAAACTATGCCAAGGAAACATAGAATACACAGAAGATTTAGAGATGGCCGAAGTCATGAACAATCACTTTAAATCTGTTTTCACCAGAGAGAAAATACCGAATTGTGACATAGACAAAAACAAGAAATCTCCCCTCATGAATGAGTTTACAGCATCACTAAAGGAAATATCAGAACATTTATCAAGGCTGGATGTCAGAAAATCACATGGCCCGGACGGTATTGCAAATTGGATTCTAAAGGAGTGCAAAGAAGAACTAACAGACAAAATACACATCTTAATAAACAGCTCACTCAAAGAAGGAAAGATACCCGAGGACTGGAAAAACGCTAACATTGTACCAATACACAAAGGAGGAAACAAAGAAGAACCCACCAACTATAGGCCAGTATCACTAACAAGCACCATTGCCAAAATTTGTGAGAAAATAATCAAGAATAGATGGGTAAAACATCTGGAAGACAATGACATATTAAACCCAAGACAATTCGGATTCAGACAAGGAAGATCATGCTCCACAAACTTAATATGCTTTTACTCAAGACTAATAGACATAGTGCAAGAAAGAAATGGATGGGCTGATTGTGCATTCCTAGACTTGCAAAAAGCCTTTGACAAAGTACCACACAGAAAACTACTAAAAAAACTGGAACACATAGGAGGAATACAGGGAAACCTACTAAAATGGATAGAGGACTTTCTGACTGGTAGAAAGATGAGAGTAGTGCTCAGAGAAAAATATTCAGACTGGAAAGAGGTGATCAGTGGGTACCGCAAGATCTGTGCTGGCACCAATAATGTTTGCTATCTATATGAAGGAAAATAGAAACTGATGAAGCACTGCAAGAAGACCTAAATAGGGTATGGAACTGGAGTCAGAAATGGGAAGTGGACTTTAATACGAAGAAGTGTAGCATAATGGAGAAAGCAAAAACAGAATATCAGGAAAATATACAATTGGAACCAAAGAAGTAAAGAAAGTAGGATCCGAAAAAGATTTGGGAGTAATTATCACGAACGACTTGTCCTATGATATACAGATTAACAAAATTGTCGGGGAGACTTACAACTTGCTAAGATCAATAAAAGTGGCGTTTACATACTTGGACGAAGACATGATGAAAAAAATATTGGTTACATTGATAAGGCCTAGATTAGAGTATGCAGCGACATTGTGGTCCCCCAGTACCAAAAAGAATATAAAGAAAATAGAAAGAATCCAAAGAGCAGCTACAAAAATGGCACCTGCACTTGCAAACCTATCATACGAGGAGAGATTGGCTAAACTGGAGTTACCGACACTGGAGCAAAGAAGAGAGAGAGGTGACCTATTGACCATCTACAGAATCATGAAAGGCACAGAGGTACTCGATAGTGAGAACTTACTTAACTGGGACAAAAGAAACACAAGAGGACATGGAAAGAAAATAAAAAAACATAGCTATAGAAGAGAACTGAAGAAAAACAGTTTTCCTCATAGAGTTTTGGACACTTGGAACAAACTGGACAATGAAATAGTATGCGCAAAAACCATTCATGAGTTTAAAAACAAACTAGACACTGCAAGATACAAAGGCGGGACAACACGAGCATAGCTCCCCTTCCCGCAAAATACAACTAGGTAAATACAACTAGGTAAATACACACACACACACACACACACACATACACACACACTTAAACGCCCATACTGAAATAGAAGTAGAGAGAAGCGATAAAGTAAAACACAATGCTAATGGTCAAAGGCGTCTCTAGTTGTTACAGAAACATGGGCGTCACCACATCTGTATGCCGCGTAGAAGTTGAAAACCAATGTTTGGTCGTCTTCGTTTTTTCGAATTTTTCCCGGGATACGGAGGTTCGGATTCGCGAAAAAAAAGACGTTCAGAACCCTGAAGTCCGAATCTTTTTTGACGTCGGTCCGAATCCGAACCTCCGAACCCAAATCCGGGATTTTGCCGGTCCGAACAAATCCGCTGATAAAGGTTCGCGAACATTAGTTCGGAACGCCCACCTCTGGTAATATTGCTTACTCAAGCAATCTCAAAATCAATGCACCACTGACTTCATTTACATATTGTTACATCAGCATAAAAATTAACATTATACAGCAATGAAATTGGGTCCCTGGTGGCTGTTTGTAGACATTTAGGCGGGGAGCGTGGTTGTGCAATCCCTTCGCCTATGAACTGTTATCAAACACCCAACTCATAAAAATGAAATTCTCACCACCTACCCCTCTATCTACCTCACTTGTCTACCTATATCTACCAGCCTCTTACAGGGCTCAGCAACTACCACTTGGTTGTCCCAACCAATTATTTTCTAGTACCCTCTTACAGGGCTTGCTGGAAATACACACTTGAAAAATATCCTATACAAGGAGCTAACTATTAAAACTGGCTAAACAAGGTTAAAAGTATTATCTTAACATAGATATTGTCATCAACTTAATATGCCACATATAACAAAGAAATAAGTAACCCCTCCAAAATGCTCAAATGTATGTAACGTCAAAATAAAACAATTGTGGTATAATACAGATATAAATTGAATGTAATAAATCAATTTGCAAAACTTACTAATACCAAAGCCTTAAGATCTCATAATATACCATTAACAAAATCAGGAAAAATTGTTACATAGTGTTTAGTGTCTTCCTCCTTCTGATTGTGAAATCTGATTAATAACAACAACAATTAAAATAAGACATTATTAGAATAATTGTTTGTGTTAGATCTAAATGGAAGATGTTTTCACATTTCCAAAAATGGTGAGTTGTGTATCAATTAGGTATGTTACAAGAGTTATATACACAGCATTAAAGATGTTAGCAATAGCGAATTGTCCATGTATAATTTCACATTTGTTTCACACTTATTCACTTTTTGTCTAGGACACATAATAGTTCACAAATTATGCTCTAAACATACTCCTGATATCCCTCTGGATTTAAGGTTTCTTTAAAACTAATACATTGTGTATCTTTTTCCTCAGTGTCACATTTATCATCATCATCAAATTCTAAAGATGTTAGCAATAGTGGAGTGTCCATGTATAATTTCACATTTGTTTCACACTTATTTCACTTTTTGTCTAGGACACATAATAGTTCACAAATTGTGCTCTAAACATACTCCTGATATCCCTCTGGATTTAAGGTTTCTTTAAAACTAATACATTGTGTATCTTTTCCCTCAGTGTCACATTTATCATCAAATTCTATCCCAGTCTTCTTTATCTCATCTGCATGTCTAATTGCCACTTCCTTAGTTTCTAAGTGTAAGATCTTGTATTTATTTCCACCTGCAAAATCAATTATCCTATATGGACCTGAGTAGTTCAGTGGAAGTTTTTATGGGTTGTATGTAATTTGACCATGACCAAATCTCCTATTTATAATTCTGTTTTATGTGCTATTTTGTGTTGTTGCTTTTTCATCTCTTGTATTTACTCTTTCATGTTTTCCCTAACTCTTTGATGCATAGCTTGAAATGTATGTATTTGCCTAGTTGTATTTTACAGGAAGGGGAGCTATGCTTGTGGGGTCCTGTCTTCATATCTCATTTTATCTAGACTATTTTTAAATTCGTGTATTGTTTTTGCACACGCCACTTTCTCATCTAACTTGTTCCAAATGTCTATGTATCCTATTTGAGATGTAATCATCTATATTATACACAGGTTTTTGCTCTGCAATCAAGATTTCATATGGGAGAATTTTGTCTTCCCCAAAAATAATAAAATGGGGTGTTTCTCCTGTAGCTGTGTTAATTTGGTTGTTTAGGGTACATTTAACACAAGGAATCCAAGTATTCCAAGTTAACCATGTGGGCTAATCTTTTTAATTAAATTCAGTTCCATTATCTGAAACTAAGATCTTAGGTTGTCATAATAAATAATAATAAGACTTGGTAGCTACTCCCAAGCTTTAATCAACTAGAACACCTGGAAATACATTACAAAATATAGTTTACACAATATATATATATATATATATATATATATATATGCTGGTACATTGTGACAAGTTGATGAAGGTGGAAAAAGAAGTCACGGGTCTAGTTCCGAGTTCCTGAGTTTATTCCTGACCGGTTTCGCTCTATGCTTCTGAAGAAGCATAGAGCGAAACCGGTCAGGAATAAACTCAGGAACTCGGAACTAGACCCGTGACTTCTTTTTCCACCTTCATCATATATATATATATATATATATATATATATATATATATATATATATATATAAATATATATGTATGTATATATATATATATATATATATATATAATGAACATATAGGACTCATCATATGAGTAGACCACATAATTGAACATGTAAAGGGAGGGAAGCAACTTGCAAGGAGAGTCACGACTGTTTCTCTACCCGGTCCCAGACAGAATGCGACAACGTAGCTAGTCAGTAGTCAGCTTCGTCTACAGTTTACCGAGTATGACGCGCAACCAAAACAAATGACGTAGCCAGACAGACAGAGTATGACGCGCAAACAAACAAACTATTCGAAGTTAAATGACAAAATATGACACTCTCCCCTCCTAGAAAAAAAAAGAAAAAAAAAAGTATTCTATAGGTATCAATCCCATCCGTATCTGTCCGGAGCCTTAGACACACGGGTTGACCTCCGTACTAGAGGTGTTGACGCATTCGTCTCTACGTCAGCCTCTTGATGAAGTTCAGTGTTCTCTGGAACGTCAGAGAGTGTAGTAGTATGTACAGCCTCTGATGACGAGGTAGAACATGGTTCCAAATTTCCAGCAGGAGAGTAGTTGACCTGTCTTTTGGGATAAGGAGCCAAGTCGCGGACAGAAACTGTTGACTCCCGTCCATCCTGATGTCTAATACACTCACTATCCGAGTTACGACCTGTGCGACTTGCGTCCACCCGTACTTACGACCACATTCAGCAGATGCCTACATGCACATATTATGAGTTTACTGGTTTACTGTACGTTTGCACGTGGTGTCCAGCTTCCCGTACGACAGTTACGGCAGCACAGCATCTCACCAAGGTTGCGCTGTCTGCCATAATTATGGTATTTCTACCATAATTTAGTGTGTGTCTACCATCTACCATACGATGTCTACCATATACCATAATTTTACTGGAATTGACATTATACTGTATTTCGATTCCCATTTCCCACCGATAATCAGGGCAGGTGGGAATGGTCAGAAAGAGCAGTTTTGCCAGATCGGTGATACACGCTTCCCCGAAAGCCAAGACAGAGAGTCGGTTTACAGTAGTCCTGCATTCGTACTTTTCATTCTGGTTCGAGTTCTCTATTGGTCGAAAGTCGAAAGCTGTAGTGTACGAACATGGATACAAATGGCTTTAACCCAAGTCTATGATATTCCTGGAGTTCTGAAGTATAATATCTTATATTCAATAAGACAATATGTTTCACTGTACTATTCCATGCATAAAATATTTATTTGATGAAATAACGTTATGCTATGATTATCGTTCTTTTCTTATGAAGAGAGACCAGACGTTTTCGCATGGGAGGCGACGATTGAGCCCAGTGCATAGAAGCGAATCTTGTACTTGTTTTCATGTACATTTGAGGGAATTATTTTAAATGTTATTAAGCCTTTATTACTTCAACCTCTTTTTATTAATTATGCCTCGACCAGCGGATACCAATGGATCCCCCATGGTGCCTCACCAGACCTACTGCCTGATCTTTACCTCGACTGTACGCACGAAGAAAGTGTAGATGACATGCAACCAAAAAGTGGATTTTAATTTTTTTGTTTTTTACATGCCTATTTTCTATTTTTTATATTTTGTATCTTTGTGTTAATTTGTATTTTCGGTCTCTAATAAGAATCCTGTGTAATATATTTTCTTTCTTTACCCTATCCTATTAATTTATTATTATTAATTTATTATTTAGTATAACAATCAAAGAGTATTGGATATTTTGCACTGAGAATGTTCTACAATGAGGCCACAAACGAGACATTTGAGCTGGATTTACGCTCTGCATCATATGTCCTTGAGTATACACCTCGAATGTATACGGTCCGAGTTACGACCGTTTCGACTTACGACCGGTTGGTCGGAACCGATCTAGGTCGTAACTCGGATAGTGAGTATATTAGCATAAGTTGGATTAACATCCAGAAGTTCGACTTGATCAACCAAAGGTTCATTTTTATTTGTCCTAACGAATCTTCTCAATAATACTGGACCTGGTGTCATTAGCCACGAAGTTAGAGAGCTTCCAGAGGAAGAACGACGTGGAAAACCAAAGAAACGTTCGTGGGTTGTGACATTTGTAGATGTAGACAGAAGGGATCTAAGAGAGTGCAGTACATCAGTAAGTACCAATTCCCAATGTTGATCGGGTAGGTCCCGCGACTTCAGGGCCAGCTGGATTGCCTTCCATATAATACCGTTGAGCCGTTCCACTTGTCCATTGCCGATAGGGTGATATGGGGTAGTTCGACTTGTAGCAACTCCTTTTTGTAAGAGGTAGGTTTTAAGATCCTTCGACATGAACGATGTTCCTAGATCAGAATGAATATAATTAGGCATCCCACATAGGCTAAATACCTGTTCCAGGCATTTGATCACAGTTGTCGTATTCATATTGGGACATGGAAAAGCAAAGGGGAAACGGGAGTATTCATCTACAACAGTAAGTATATAGGGATTACGTGAGGCGGTTGGGAGAGGTCCTTTGAAGTCGATGCTTAACCTCTCCATAGGCTGAGTAGCCTTGATGAGTGTTCCTTCTTGAGGTCTATAGAATCTTGGCTTTACCTCTGCACAAATCTTGCAAGAAGTACAAACCTTCCTGACATCTTCAGTGGAAAAGGGAAGGTTTTTAGATCTCACAAAGTGCAATAAACGAGTCACTCCTGGATGACATAGACCCTCATATAGTTCAGTGAGAGTACATAAGAACATTTGAAATAACATAAGAAATAAAGGAGACTGCAAAAGACCATAAGGCCTACACTAGGCAGCTCCGTATCCATCACCACCTGTCATCCCCATCCATAAAGTTGTCTAATCGTTTTTTAAAACAACTTATAGTTTCAGCGCTTACTACATCGACCACCCTATTAGTAAACCAATTCTTGCCTATTTCCTTCTTAAATCTAAATTTGTCCAGTTTATACCCATTACTGCGAGTCCTGCCCTGTTGTTTTATTATGATGACCTTGTTTGCATCAACCTTGTTATAGCCTTTGATCCACTTGAACACTTCTATTAGATCACCCCACACTCTGCGTCTTTCCAGAGAGTGTAAGTTTAGGTGCCTAAGCCTCTCTTCGTAAGGCAAATTTCCGAGTCCTTGTATAATTTTGGTCATTCTTCTCTGTACTGATTCTAGTGAATTTACGTCCATTCTGTAGGATGGAGACCAAACCTGTACCGCATAGTCAAGGATGGGTCTAACTATCGCTAGATAGAGTTTAATAATTACCTCTGCACTTCTATTCGTTACCGTCCTAGCAATGAAGCCTAATGCTCTGTTAGCTTTATTTCTGGCGCTAATACACTGCTTCCTGGTTTTAAGGTCTGGACTCACCAGAACTCCCAAGTCCCTCTCGCACTCAGATTTTTCTAAAAACGTGTTATCTAAGTTCTATCTATTTTCGGGGTTGTGTAGCCCTACATTTAACACGCTACACTTAGAGATATTGAAGTTCATTTGCCATTTCACCGACCATGTTAACAGCTTAATAAGGTCATCCTGCAGAATCTGGGCGTCGTATTCTGACCTAATTAGGCGTCCTATTTTAGTGTCGTCCGCAAACTTACTAACATCACTATTTAACCCTTCGTCTAAGTCATTTATATACATAATGAACAACAAGGGACCCAAAACCGAGCCCTGGGGGACCCCGCTAGTAACATTGCCCCACCTAGATTTTATTCCATTTATGGTGACCCGCTGTTTTCTGTTACTAATCCAAGCTCTAATCCATTCTAACACTTTTCCTCCTATGCCATGGGCTTTGATTTTATTTAGTAGTCTCTGGTGTGGCAGAGACAGTAGAACAACAGAAGGCTCGAGAGAAGGCATCAGGAACCACATTCTCTTTACCAGGGCGATAATGTACGGTATAACTGAAGGCAGCGAGTTCCATCCGCCACTCCTGGATCTTGGTATTCTTGATCTTTGTGCGTTTCCGGTTATCGAACATAAAGGCTACTGAACGCTGGTCAGTAATAAGATCGAAATGTTGTCTAGAAAGGAAGTGGCCCCATTTACGGACAGCTTCAATTATAGCCATGGCCTCCTTTTCTACAATGTGATAACGTGTTTCGCTTCCTTGTAGAGTCCTAGACATGAAAGCTACTGGTCTCCCACCCTGGTTAAGCATAGCCGAAATAGCTACTTCGGAAGCATCACATTCGACTTAAAAGGGCAAGTTTTCATCCACAGAGTATAACGTTGTTCTTTCAAGTTCTAACTTGAGCAGACTGAAAGCCTGTAGAGCTTCTTTATCTAAAGGAAACTTCTTTGCACTCGCTAATGGTCTTACTTTGGTTGAAAAATCTTGTAGCCATTTGGCATAGTAAGCAAACATACCCAGTGCTCTCTTTAAAGATCCCCGACTTGTGGGGGGTGGGAGTTCTTGTAGTGGACGAAGCCTCTAGGGATCAGGTTTTATAATCCCATTTCATACACAGTAACCAAGGATATTAATGGAGCGAACAGACTTAATAGTTTTAGAGTTATTGAGGGTTAAATATCTGTTATGGATGACTTCAAGAAAGTGTTGTACATTACGATCGTGTTCTTCTTGAGTGCGGCCAGCGATAGTTATATTGTCAAGATATGGAAATGCACATTGTAAGTTTTCTTCTTTCACAAGCTTATCCATGGTTCGTTGAAAGACAGCTACTCCATTTGTCACTCCGAACGGAACCCTACAAAATTTATATAGGCGTCCATTGGCCTCAAAGGCTGTGTATTTCTTGTCGGATTCTTTCAGCGGAATTTGGTGATATGAGCTTTTTAAGTCAAAAGTTGAGAACACATGGTATGTTGATAGTTCAATCACCATAGCGTCTATTCTTGGCAATGGATAAGCGTCTAGCTCTGTGTATAAATTCACAGTTTGTGAGTAATCCACACACATCCTTTGCTTATGTCGGTTCATTGGTCCTTCACTACAACAACTTGGGCCCTCCATGGGGATAAGCTACTCTCAATAATACCCTCAGCAAGTAGACTGTTTATTTCCATTTCAATGAATTCTCTGTTATCTTTACTATAACATCTCGACTTAGTGACTATGGGCTTACAGTTAGGTGACCAATGTTGAAAAAGAGAAGGCTCATCTACAGCAGCAGCCACCAGAGAACAATACGAGTCAGTATCGGGTAACTTGAGCGTAGGTTTTGGTCCACCATATTCAACGACTATACTCTGGTGCTGTTTTTGGAAATCCTGACCAAGCAGTACCCCACAGCACAAATCTTTCATCAGTGCAAGACGAATGGAAGGATAAGTTTGTCCATTAAGATGTAGCGTTAAGTCAACTACGACTTAACCATGAGAGTTAGTGTGTAATGACTTCTGAGCTAAAGTGACATCTTTACCTGTTCGATGTATTAGAAGTTTCAAGTCCCGTGCAATTTCCTCGTCTATGTAACTGTCATCACTGCAGGAATCGACAAGTGCCGATAACTTTCGTCCATTGATAGTTGTCGAGGTGGCCGCTAGATGGAGGCTCTGAGGGAAAGTGGTACCAGAGATGGTGGCAAGGACCGAAGGTTGGGAAGAGTCAAACATAGTAGCTGTAGGGGTCTTACCTGAAGGAGCCGGCGCCTTGGACATACACACACGAGCGAAATGACCTTGCTTACCACACTTATTACAAGTAGCATTTCGAGCGGGACAAGTAATACGCTTATGGCGTAGTCCTCCACAGAAGTAACACCTACTCTTCATGGATAGGGTAGCTGCCAATACCGGATCTTCAGCAGTCATCACACAATCCTTAGACATAGGTTTATTCTTCACAGTCTCATCCCAAGTCTGAGTACGATCAGGGGTCATCACAGCGGCGCTGTGCACAAACTGAGGAGTTACGGGACCGTAAGAGTTGGCATTGCGTTGAGCTAAGTCTAAAGAATAAGCTTGATCATAAGCAGCCTGTAAATCTAAAGTCTTGTTTTCCAAGAGACGTTGGCGAATCAAAGGCGAGGTTAGACCATTAATAAAGGCATTCTTAATTAACTCTTCCTTGTACTGTTCAGCACTAACTGCCTTTAGGTTACAATCCTTACCTAACTTACGTAGTTCTCTCAAAAACTCATCTAAGGATTCACCGGGCTTTTGTTGACGAGTTGCGAGTAACTGCCTAGCGAATATTTCGTTGGGCGTCTGTACATACAATTTCTGTAGAACAGAAATAGCCGAATCATAATTAGTACATTCCTCGATGTATTCATAGACATTATGACTAACACAGTTCACAAGAGTTCTTAGTTTGTCAGGTGCATTTTCTCCACACTCTTGTATGAAGTTGGAGGTTTTATACCAGTGCCTCCACTCTCGCGCTGCAGTTGAGGAGCTGGGGTCCAGATCCAGACGAGCCGGCTTTAATAGTTTTTCCATGTTCTATTTGATTAAATTGTCATAATAATAAGACTTGGTAGCTACTCCCAAGCTATCAACTAGAACACCTGGAAATACATTACAAAATATAGTTTACACAATATATATATATATATATATATATATATATATATATATATATATATATATAATGAACATATAGGACATAATCTGAATCTGAATCTCTGGGAAAGACCACACGCTTGCGCGGGATCGGGTTTTGTGGAAGGGGAAGAATGTAAGAAAATGAAAATATAGCAGCGTATAAAAGAGGGCTATTGCCACCGGGCGATTTGCGAGCGATTAGGGGTTTATTGGTGGTCGTGGTTCGGGAGAAATGGACTGGGATCTTGGACGGAGGTGCTGACGCCGGGGTTAGGATTAGGATCACCAACCTAACCCCGGCGTCAGGTTGGTGATCCTAATCCTAACCCTGGCGTCAGCACCTCCGTCCAAGCTCCCGGTCCATTTCTCCCGAGCCACGACCACCAATAAACCCCTAATGCGACGACGTAGCTAGTCAGCTTCGTCTACAGTTTACCGAGTATGACGCGCAACCAAAACAAACGACGTAGCCAGACAGACAGAGTATGACGCGCAAACACACAAACGATTCGAAGTTAAATGACAAAATATGACATAGGTGTAGTGAAATTACAGATTATCTGATCATAGATTACTGAGGCAATTGTTTCAGCTCTCTTGTTTGGAATGGGTTGTAAAATACAAAATCTTGGAAGATAATCAATAGCAACAAATACATATTTATATCCATTTTCAGACATAGGTAACTCCAATGTATCTATGTGAAATCTTTCCCAAGGTTTCCGCTGGATGGGATATGATAACAAAGGAGTAGGTTTAGGTGTATTTCCTTTCATCTTAGCACATTTCAAACAGTTTTCTATATAATCATATATATCTTCATACCTGGCCAAAAGTATTTAAGTTGTGCTTCTCTAAAGGTTTTATCCTTTCTTGGATGTGAACTACAATCACTATCATGAAGTAACTTTAATACAAGAGTTTGTGATATTACCACTGGGCCCCTAGAAATATCTTTACCACTTACAACTGTTTTTCTATACAGAAGTCCATTAGTCAAATGAAGTTTTCTATCTTATACCCTTTTGGTAGTTTTGGAGGATTACCTCTTAGGTTTATCAAATACTGAGCCACTTTTCCCCAAGTCTTAGCTTTTCTTTTTTCCTTTATTGTAATTTCCTCATCTAATGTTACTAGCTCATCTATACTACAGACATAATTGATCAACCCTGTTGTTGGTTGGCTAATATTTCTGGATAGTGCATCTGCTGCAACATTCTTTCTACCCGGAATACATTTAAACTTAACCTCATAACAGTGAAGTGTAGTAAACCACCTGGCTAGTCTGCCCCTAAGATTCTTATGCTTAAATAAGTTCTGAATAGCTGTATGATCAGTCCACACTCTGATTGGATATCCCAGTATCATATCTCTAAAACTTTATAATGAATATGTCATTGCTAAGTTTTCTCTTTCTGTTATAGAGTAGTTTCTCTCTGCACTATTACAAAGCCTAGATATGTGAGCTATCAGTTTCAACGTTCCATTTCTCTCGTGCATCACTATGCCTCCTAACCATATGTCAGATGCATCAGTACACAGAATGAACCCCCTATCATAATCAGGATATATGAGAACTGGAGAACTAGTAAGTTTATCTTTCAACTTGTCAAAAGCTTCCAGTTGTGCAGGTCCCCAAATGAACTTTGAATATTTCCTCAACAAAGAACTTAATGGATTAGCTATGTCTGCATATCCTTGGATAAATTTCCTATAATATCTTGTCAATCCCAAGAAACTTCTAACTTTTTATACATTGTTCGGAACTGGATAGTTCTTTATTGCTTCTACCTTTGAATGTACTGTACTAAGTTCATACCTGTCTATGTCTCAAATAACACTGTCCTGCATAAACTTACATTTTTCAAGTTTCACTTTCAATCCTGCTTCAACTAGTCCCGTGAATACCAAATCTAATTTCTTAAAGTGCCCAGCTGCTGTTTGGGAAACTAATGAAATATCTAGAAATAAACTGGCAGTGTTTCCTAACAACCCATCTAGAACTGTATTCATTAATCTCATGTAAATTAATGGACTATTACATAACTCAAATGGCGTTCATTTGAACACATAGTGTCCCATTGGAATAGAAAAGGCTGTGAATTTTCATGAGTCTTCATGCAACTTGAACTGTCAGAAAGCAGACTTGATATCTATAGTGCTAAAATACCTATTCTCAGTTTCCAAACTTCTAAGAATTTCTCCTATTACCAGTAATGGTAATCTGTTGGGTATTGTCTGTTTATTTAATTCCCTATAATCAATAACTGGATGCATGGTACTATCTGATTTTGGCATCAGAATCAGGGAAAAATTTTCGCTCACTTTTACTATGTTCAATAATATCCTGTGATAACATTTCAGTGATCAATTTATCTACAATGGCTAGTTTGGATTGTGGTAATCTGTAGGCATGTATATAGATAGGTTGAGTCTCTGGTTTTAATTTGATCTGATGTTTTAAAACAGTTGTTTTGCCCAAGGCATTCCCAGGCAAAGGAGTTGCTTTATTGTGCTTCAAGAGCAAAGCAATTAAGCTTTCTCCAACTCAGGACAACTAGTAAGTTCTAGTTGATTCTTGTATTTCTCTCCCAAATCTGTTTCTTCCTGAATTGAGCAGATTGATGAAATTTGTGATTCCACCTCCTCAGTACTCTCATTTAAAATATTAATGTGTTTTGTACATACTGTTTGCAAGCAAAGTTACTGGGGCAGCAGTGAAACAGGTTGTACGGTTCGTGGGTTTATTAATCGATAGGTTATGAATACAGAGAAGGCACAACATGTACCCACGGCGCCTACAAAGTAACTGCCCGTGGGCGAAGGCGCTAGATGCTGTAAGCACACAGAAGAGAAGGGAGTCTTTGTTGCATGTATGAAAGGGCATTTGTCCTGGGGCGTTGCTGTTGGTCAGAGCACACAGCACGCCATAACCCTTGTGTTGGCTTGCATTAGTCCTATGCCAATTACACTATACCACATCTCCCCCCATCGCGCCCGCAGAGGTGATGCGGGGGGCCCGAGCGGAGGGCCGCGGGTCCACCGGCGAGGGATAAGGTGCGACGGTGGCGGCATCGCCGAGGGGCGGGGCCACCGGAGGGAGATGTCGCCGATTGCGCCACCAGATTCTCCCGCTCGGGAGGCGAATTTCATAGTTACTGGACCTGCCGCGGCCCATGACTACGCCGACCTTATCCCACTGGAGGGACGTCCGGTCCTGAATCCGCACGCGCTGGCCGACGCCCAGGGCGGGGAGGGGCCGGGCGTTCTCGTCGTACCGCCGGAGCGTCTGGGTGGCCCGAGCTGCGGCCTTGCGATCGCATTCTTCTGAGCGAGCTTGCCATTCAGGTGAGAAGGACTCCGGGTGGGCCGGGACGCATGTGCGGAGGGGGCGTCCGAATAGGACCTGGGCAGGTGAGCGGCCGGCCTGTGACGGGGTGTTCCGTAATTCAAGGAGACCGCGGTCGAACTCCTCGCAGTCGATGTTGCCGGTGGGCGCGGTCTTAAGGATGAGGTGCTTAGCTGCCTTGACCGCGGCTTCGGCGTGCCCATTAGACTGGGGGTAGTTCGGGGAGGTGACCAAATGGTGGACGCCTCAGTGTTCCATGAAGCGGTTGAACTCAGCGCTGATAAATGGGGGGGCCACCATCAGTGCGAAGGCGGAGGGCGACGCCGACCTCCCGGAAGTAGCAGCAGAACTTCCGGATGACTCTGGTAGCCGTCGTGTCCTGGCCGCAGGGCACGATGACGGGCCAACCTGAGAGCCTGTCCGCTATAACCAGGAATGACTTTCCTGCGACGTGAAAGAAGTCGGCAGACACGGATTCGAAAGGCCGGGTGGGATGGTCGTCGCACAGCAGGGGTTCTCGCTGATGGATGGGGCGCAGCACCTGGCAGGGCTCGCAAGCCTCCACTGTGCTCTTGATGTCGGAGTCAATGCCGGGCCAGAAGACGGTTTGTTGAGCCCGGCGCTTCGTGGCTTCCACGCTGCGGTGGCTGTCGTGGAGGCGGGCCAGCGTGCGCTTCCGTAGAGCGGCGGGGACCACGATACGCTGGCCGTAGAGCACCAGATCCCTGTTGTCACGGAGCCTCCAGTACGGGGGGACGGAGCTGGGTAGGTCGAGGCGGTTGGACGGGAACCCGGAGGACACGGAGGTAAGCAGTTGGCCGTAGGCGGGGTCCGCCCGTGCGGCGGCCCGGAGTTCCTGGAGTGTCCTGTCGGTGTCGGGAGACGGGCCGTCCTCGCGGGCGCCGGCGTTGCTGGCGACAACGCTCCTGACATGCGTGGCGTCCTTGTCGTAGTCGGTCTCGTCCTCCGGCGTAGGACGGGAAACCGGGGTTCGTGAGAGGGCGTCGGGTATGCAGAGCTGCTTCCCGGCGCACCACTTCGCCGTGAAGACGAAGGACGAGAGCCTCTCCTTGAGCCGCTGTAGGCGGGGGTTCTCGACTGCATCGAGGATGTATGAGTTGAGGATGGGGATGAGCGGACGATGGTCCGTCAGCAACGTGAAGTGGGGCAATCCACACAGGTACAGTTTTCACTTGAACGCGGCCCACGTGACAGCAAGCATCTCCAGTTCAATCGAGGCGTATCGGGTTTCGGCGTCCGTCAGGAACCGCGAGCCACACTGGACGAGACGCAGGTGCCCCTGGCCGTGGTCCTGGAGGAGAGCGTACCCGATGTCGTAAAGGCGCGACGCATCCGTCTGCAGTACCACCGGCAGGGCGGGGGTCGAAGGGCGCCAGCATGGGCGGTGACGACAGAGCTCGCTTGACGTCGGCGAAAGCCTTGTGATCCGGGGTCCAGGTGAATGAGCGCTTGGGACTCAACAGAGGCCATAAGGGTTGAGCCGCCGCCGTTATGGCCGGAGTTAAGTCCGCCAGTTGGTTCACCAAGCCCATGAATGAGCGTAGGTCGGTCAGGTTGGCGGGCTTGGGGAAGTCCCGTATTGCCCTTACCTTGTCCTCGTCTGCGGATATGTCGTTGGCGGAGAGGCGGCAGCCACAGAAGCTGGCGCTGGAGGCGGCGACTGTGAATTCCTCCTTGTTAAGGGTGATGCCGTGGTCGCTGCACCTGGTAAGCATGTGGTGGATCCTCCGGAAGTGGGAGGGGAAGTCGTCGTCAAACAAAAGGATATCATCCACCACCTTAACGCAGTTGGTCATGCCTTGCAGAGTCGCGTCTCCACGAAGGCAGTAGGTGTCGCCGGTGGCTGCGAAGCCCATCGGTCCCCGGCAGTGTTTGTACCGCCCGTACGGGGTGATGAACGTGGTTAGGTGCTGGTCCTCTTCTGCGAGGTCTATCTGCCAGTAACCGTAGAGAGTGTCCGCTGTCGTAAAAAATAACTCGCGGAGGGGATGTTGCTGCAGACCACCGCAAATGGCGTGGACGAAGGCTGAGTGGGGCGCGTTATCTGAGAGTTGAGTTTTGTCAGGTCGACCGTGATGCGTACGCCCTTATTCTTGGCCACGAGGACCATCGGGCGGCCCCATTCTGAAGGTTCGTCGCCGACAAGCGTGATGATACCTTGCTGCACCACTGAGTCAAGTTCTTCCCTCACTTGATCCCGGAACGCGAACTGTATCGGCCTGAGCGTGTGGATGGTGAAGGGCACCGCGTCGGCCTTCAGGTGGATTCGCATGGGGGGACCCACCATCTTCCCTAAGGGGGTGGTACGAAGGTCATCCTTGGAGACCAGCACGTCGTTGAATTCCCGTAGGAAGTAGTCGCGAGCGACGGCTGGTGAGCTGTCGGAGGGAAGTGTTAGCGCGGCGCACCTGTTTGCGTACGTCACCTCGAGGATAGGCTTCAGGATGTCGGGCGGGATTATTGCCAACTCCCTACAGTGCCCGAAGGAGAGGAGCGGGGTTTGGACCCCCTCGTGAACCCGTATGTCGGCGGTGCAGTTTCTGTCGCCGAGCGTCAAAATAGCCTGGAAGCGTCCCACGGCGGGGGGCATCTGGGATCCGTCGGCCATGTATGTCTGCGCCGAGATTGGCGGCCGCAAGCTAGCCCTAGATATCCCCAGTGTGCCCAGATGCCGGGCCCCTATCGCTGTGACGTCCGCGCCTGTGTCCGGCAGCATAAGCAGGCTCGAGGACACGTTCCCGAAGCGGATGTGGATGTTGACGGGTGTCGGGGAGCAGCCAGGGCCGTCGGACACCTGGCGGTAGGCGCCGGCCTTCCCAGGGTTAGGTGTGGGGGCGCCGGGACTTGGCGGCTCGTGGTGATTCTCGTCCCGATTCCTGAACGACTTGCAATACTTCTCCCAGTGATCCTTCTTGTGGAAGGCGCGGCATCGGGCGTTCCTAACAGGACATTGGCGGGTGCGAGGGCGGTGTCCCTTGGTCCCGCAATTGTGGCAAGTATCGCCGGGTCGCGAGGAGGGTGCGGGAGGTGGCTGAGGTGAGGGTGCGCGAGCCTGGCGTTGAGCACTTTTATGTGCTGAAACGGCGCAAACCTGCGGGTTGCCCTGACGGTCCGAGACTGTCCCCCTCGCCGACTCGTGCGAGCGGCAGTGGGTCACTACTTCCTGCAGTGACGCGGTTGCGGGGAGGGAGCTAATGCGCCCCGCCCATGAGTATGAACGTTTTCAGTGTCACTACGGCCGTCCGGGTTCGAATCCTGCCCAGGGCTGAAATAATTTCAGTATCGCTGCGCTTCGAGTCGTCACTCCAACTCCCGTGGGCGGGGAGTTGGGTGTGTGTGTACGTGTAAGGTCACAGCATTACCCATGGGTCGGTCCTATGAGCTCTGAGCTCTCTTCCGGGAGGGAAGTAGCTGTCGATCACAAGTCCAACATGTGATCCAAAGACCATGATGGTGAATCACAAGCGACGGCGCATAGGTCTACCTCCCGGGCCTTGTCCTTGGCGCGGCCGTAGAAGTCGTCGAAGGACTCGCCTTGCGCTTACCTGGAACAGGTCACGGCAGCGGAGGGCCTCGACTCGCGCGTCCCGGAGGTGGGATTGCAGCTGGTCGAGCACTTCGTCGTCCGAGAGTAGGGTATCGTGGGGGATGTCCAGCGAGTTCCGCAAAACCGCCTGTACGCCGAGAGAGAAGCACTATCTGAGTTGTATAAGCTGTATGTCGTGCGGCATCTTATTGACGCCAGCCATAACGGCGTAGCTGGCCCAGCCGCAGCGCCACGACAGAAACGACTGGAAGTGGGCGTCGGCCTGCACCGGTGGCGGGCGTGGGACCGTCAGGTTGCCCGACGGCAGGTAGACGGGCGGCGCTCCGGCGACAGGCGGGGCCGGGGCGAGCAAAATCAGCGGAGGGCTCAATGGAGGGGACGTCGTGCGGGTGACGAGGGCTAGGAGTTGTTGAAGGGTCTCCGCAATTACGTCCATTTTCGCACGGTCTTCTCTCTGTACGTCTTGTATCACCGCTAGGCGTTGCTCGACGTTGCTGCCGCCATCCCGCGGAAGCGTCACGGTCGGTGTGATCGTGGGTGGGGCGGGTAATTCGACGTCGCTGTCTAACGACAAAGGTGAATCACTCCTTTGTGCCATGAGCCGGGACTGGGGGTGCGGTCTGCGTGAGTCAGCTGGGGGCGTTGCGTGGCGTAAGCGCGTTCCCTACGTGGGTCGTGGTCGCGTCGGGGGCGCTCTACCAAGACGCTGTATCCGAGCGGTTGGGATGAAGGACCTCTTTGTTCGGTCCTCTAGGGGCCCGCCAAAGCGCGCCGCATGGTAGGGCTACACTGAAATGCACTACACGATACTGCACGGTTCGACGTGCACACTATTGCAGGATTTCTTCAACACCTCGTTCACGTGAGCACCACCGGATCGTGCATTGTCACGTTACTGTCGCTCGTTCACTTGTACGCCACCGATTACCGAACCGTACTTGTGTTTCACGTTGCAAGGGTGTTCGCAATTGCAAGCAGATTTACTGGGGCAGCAGTGAAACAGGTTGTACGGTTCGTGGGTTTATTAATCGATATTTTATGAATACAGAGAAGGCACAACATGTACCCATGGCGTCTACAGAGTAACTGCCCGTGGGCAAAGGCGCTAGATGCTGTAAGCACACAGAAGAGAAGGGAGTCTTTGTTGGATGTATGAAAGGGCATTTGTCCTGGGACGTCGCTGTTGGTCAGAGCACACAGCACGCCATAACCCTTGTGTTGGCATGCATTAGTCCTATGCCAATTACACTATACCACACATACATGAAAACATCCTATTTGTGTACCTTTTCTTAGGACTATGCTTTTATTCAAAGTAGTAATCACTAATATTTCTATTATGTTCTTGTTTGTCTTATAAATCCCTGAGTCCAATTTCAAACCTTTTAATGTAATTGATTCTGGGAGGGTTAAAATTTGAGTCTACAGCGACTCCTTTCAACTGCACTGCTACCCTGTTAATTGATCTGGAGTGTAATAATGTCTATTACATCACCTTCTACAATTAGTAAAGCTTTGGTTGTAGTTGATGAATTAGTAATTTCTGGGATTCTTTATGATGTCTGAGTTGGGCTCACTATATGAGACTTTATTTTCTGTTGGTCTTGGCCACTCTGCCCCACTATCCAACCTATCATTGTTATCTTCTCTATTTCAAGAGATTTTCTTATTATTGATATTGGCTCTTAGTCTGGTTGATTTAAAAGTGTGATTAACTGTGATTTCACTAAGATCCCTAACTCAGCAGGACATATGATCATGCTCTCTTTTCTCATAGTTGCAAATTCTATCAATAAATCTCCTGGGAAAACAGATTCTTCTACAACTATCACTGGAATGTGCAAATGCTCATTTTTATATAAGATGATCTCTAATTCAACCTTACCTAATGTTTTTAACTGACTTCCAGTTACTCCTTGCAATGAGTAATGGATTGGTTCCAAGATTTTCACTCCTGGTTTCAATTGGTTTAAAACTTTGCTAGTTATAACATTAACTACAGATCCTGTATCAATAAATATTTGAATAGGTTTACTGAACACACTACCTGCAATGAGAGGTCCTACAGAAGTCCTTCCAATTGTTATAGTCAGTTTACAATTGTCTTTGATGTTGGTGTTTTCTTTCACCCTTCTATCACTCTTGTCCCTAACACAATACTGTCTATTTGTATTTCTATGGTTAGCTCTGTAGTGTTGTTTTATTTTGTGTCTGGGGGTTTTCCTCTTGTTTCTGGGTGAATACGAAAATTTGGCATTGCTCTACAATCCTGTGTTCTATGTCCTATCCTCTGGTGATACAAACAGAAAGGTGGGTTTCTACAATGATATTCATCATGACCCTCATATTTGCAGTTTCTACAAATAGTTTCATAATAACACTCTTGTGCTTTATGCCCCCATTTATTACAATTGTAACATTCAATTCTAGCATTCTGTGATGTTCTAACTCTAGATTTAGATCTTCTGTTTCTGTAATCACTTCTAGAGTTCCTAGTTTCTGTTGTTGCATTCCCACTGTCATCACATATGGACTAATTGCTTTAGTTTCACTATAACCTTGAAGGTAATCTATCTCCCCTAAATCCATTGTTTGTTTAAGATCTTTATACAGCTTCTCTGCTGTTATTTCATTAAAGTGTATATTAACAATGCAAATGCTATCAACATAATAATCCAAGAAAATTTTATTTTGTCACTAGATCTTTCTATCTAATCTGAATCCTTCAACATAGAAATCATGTCCTTAGATCATCTGCCTAATTTTGCTAAATATTCTGTGTTAGTTTCACTTGTTCTTACTTTATCATTCTAACCAAGGACCTGATAGGATCCTGATTACACTTTGACTTAAAATGTTTAATGAATGCCTTCTAAGCTTCATATTGGTTGATATCTTCCATTTGCTGGAAATTTATTATAAGCCTAGCCCCCTTCTCAGGATCTACATTTTCTTTTAAATTTTCTATTTTCCTTTTTTTCATTTGTTATGTTTTTACTGACAAAGTGCCAATCAGACTGAGAAACCTATTAACTCCCACTCTATTTTCTTCTTCCCCTGAAAATTTGGGAATGTTAATATTCAAAGTGTGAACCTTGTGACACAGAATTCCTGTATTCATACCTTCAGTGTTTTTAAAGTCAATTTGAATTGACTGCCTCCTTTGTAGTTGTTCTCACATGTATGTCAACCTTGTCTTTCTAGTAGTCTTCATTCACTAACTCGTTGTAGTCCCCTTGTTCACTAGCTCATTCTTCCTCATTCCCTGTTGCTTGTAGCCATCCCCTCATAGTCCTCTTGTTCCTTGTTGTTTGTTGTTGCCCCCTCATAGTCAGCATACAATGGGTGGTTGCAGTTTCATGCACAGAGTGGTTGTGGTTGCATACATGGAGTGGTTGGTGTACCCATATACTCGTAGCCATATCTTACAATAGGTCTGTAGATGTAGTATTTTGCACAAATTTTAATCACCAGTCTCTTCATTAGTAGCATTATGTTTCATCTGTTTCATCCCTAGCTGCTGCCACTGTTTACTCCATCTCCACTGTTCCCTTCTCTGGTCCCCTTTCACCATTCTGTGTTGTCATCTCTATGTGTCATCTTTCTTTCGTGTATTTACTTTCTTATAGAATGTCTTTCACTTTCTTTGTTATGTATGATTAGTCACTTTCTATTTTCATTTGTAGATTGTTTCAGTTATTATTACTCTAAGATAGGGGAATTAAACAGAGCTTAATTTTTTCTTTTCTTCCTGAATATATACACTTGATTCTCTGAATTACACCAAGGGACTCCCATCAAGTTTCCTCAATCCATTTACTACTCATAGGTCAGCTCTACAATGACATCATGATTTCTTTAGTCCAATGATCTTTACTTTTATATTTAAGATCCTCCCTTAAGGGTGTGATTTTACTCTCATGAACCAATTGAATTTTCTCCTCCACCCTTTCTCCAATCAGAAAAACTGTTACAAACCCCATGTGCAATATTGCTTACTCAAGCAATATCTAAATTAATATGCACCACTGACTTGGTTTACATATTGTTACATCAGCATAAAAATGAACATCATAGCAATGAAATCTGGTCCCTGGTGGCTGTTAGTAAATATTTAGGTGGGGAGCAATGTTGTGCAGTTCCTTTGCCTCCAAACTTTTGTTTGTCAAACACCCAACTCATTTAAATTAAATTCTTGCCACATACCCCTCTATCTACCTCACTTGTCTACCTATCTCTATGAGCCTGTTACATGGTATATGTGTCCCAACAAGGAAGTGTGGAACAGAAGGAAGAGTTCTATGCTGTGTTGCAGGAAACTCATGATAATGTAAAATTCAGGAATAATGTCATCATTATAGGAGACTGGAATGGACACGTAAGAGTGCAAAGAGAAGGGATAGAGAGAGTGCTGGGTATGTTTAGTGCTGGAAACGGAAATGAAGAAGGGACAAGAATAATAGATTTCTGTGTAAGGAACATGCATAGACAAAGTCATATGGTATAGGCAGAACAAGACAGAGCAATGATACACAGACCTTCCAATGATTTACCTATTTATAACAAACAATAAGAATTTGTTTATTGATGTGAAAGCAGTATCATCAGTATTATTAAACTCAGATCACAGAATGGTTTTGGCCAAATCCAAGATACAAAACCAAAGAGGAGAGCAAAGAAGAAGATTAAAAGACTAAAGATAGAATATGCTGAAAAAGGAAACAGATGAAGCTATAGAAAGTACCAATAAATGAGAATTCTTAACAAGATGTAGAAGAGGATTAGACATATTTAAAATAAACTGTAATTAGAGTAACAGGAGAAGTAGCCGGAATCAAAGTAAGGTATGAAACAAAAAAAAAGTACTCAGCATGGTGGAACTCACAGGTCAAAAAGTACACAAGAAAAGGAAAGCATTTAGAAAGTGGATGAAGACTGGACAACCAGAGGACAGAGAACCATATGTAGAAGAGAGAATATTAAAAGAAAAGTGAAACAAGATGTGTGGATTACCATTGGAAGGGTTTTAATGGAAGACAGCAAAAGTACAAAGAAATTGTTGTATAATGTGGCAAAAAATTACAAGGAAGGAAATGAGGAAGTAACATATGTGGTGAATGATAAGGAAGGAAACATCATACTAGAACTGGGGAAAATTACAGAAAGATGGTCAGAATATTTTGAAGAGTTGTTGAATATAGAAGGAGAGGTTGAGTATAAAGATCAGGAAGAATGGCAACAGGAGGAATTTGATAAAGATATAAGCACTGAGGAAATTATAAGTACATTGAAAAATATGAAAAATGGAAAGGTGCCTGGTGATGATGAAATGACAATAGGAAGTTTTAAGTCAGGAGGACCAGAAGTAGTAGAATGGTTAAGAAAAATCTTTAATAAAGCATGGAGACAAGGAAGAGTACCATGAGATTGGGAAACAGTTATAGTGTGTCCTATCTTTAAAAAAGGAGACAAATGAAATTGTGGAAATTATAGAGGGATTTTGCTTTTGTCACATACAGGTAAATTACATGAAAGAATTCTAAATAAAAGACTAAGGAACATCATGGAGAAGTTAGGAGACCGACAGCATGGATTTAGACCAGAAAGAAGAATGATAAACTTAGTGTTTACTTTGAAAATTATTTTGGAAAAGAGATGGGAATGGGATAAAACCATGCATATCACATTCATGCATACACTATGGGCACCTAGCACAAAAAAGAACATAAGAAAATTAGAAAGAATCCAAAGACCAGCAACAAAAATGGCACCTACTCTATCAAATTTGACATATGAACATAGATTGGAGAAATTATATCTATTAACACTGGAACAGAGAAGAGAAAGAGGTGATTTGTTGACCATTTACAGAATTATGAAAGGGATGGAAATTCTCAATAGAGACAACTTATTAAAATGTGACAGAAGAGAAACAAGAGGATACAAAAAGAAGCTAAAGAAGGACAGTTACAGAAGAGACCTGAAAAAGAATAGCTTCCCACATAGAATGGTTGATGTCTGGAACAAATTAATGGAGAAACAGTGAGTGCCAAAACTATACACGATTTTAAGAATAAACTGGATGCGGAGAGATACAAAAATGGGTCACTATGAGCATAGCTCTCATCCCATAAAATACAACTAGGTAAATAGGTAAAATACCAATGGCTTTTTCTCCCTTGCAAGGGAGGTAGCCAAAAACAAAGGCATAAAATCCACTCCCCATTCCATCCCCACATACTCCATTTCCATTTACTCCCTTTTATCTTGGCTCCTCCTAGATGACAGGTCATTCCTGCATCTTGCTCACTGCCCTGGGTCAGAAGCAATGTAGCAAGACACAACAAATCCACAACAAGGCCACTTCATTTAATTGGTAACCCCCTTCTCTGTCCCCTCATGCAGAAAAAGAGAAGATGGGAGAAATCTTTGCAAACTGTGTGAAAATATCATTCACACATACTCCCTCACCCCCATCCCACACCCACTCCCTTCCATGCATCACAGCATCATCTATACACAGCCATTCTCCACTCACCACTATTTTCTGTATTCTCCCTTCCTCAACATGCATTCCCCTCTTTCCCAATGCCCCTTTTACCCCATCCATTTCATCCATGATTGCCCCCTGATGTTCACTCCCACCACCTCTACCTTCCACACATATTTTTCTAATTTTTTTTTCACTCAATCTTTCCATGTGTCCAAACCATCCCAATACTCTTTCATCAACCCTAACTCCCAACTCCCTTTCCACCCCTGCTCTCCTCCTCACCTCATTTTTCACTATATCCAGCCTAGTAACCCCTTCCATACATCTCAGGCATTTCATCTCAAACACATTTAAACTCTCCCTCTCTTATGTTCCATATTTCTGCCCTATATAGTGCTGTCAGCACAATTACTCCTTCATACAATTCGGTCTTAGCATCCATTCTCAAATGTCTATTTTTGATTACACTTTTTAGTCCCCCAAGGCATTTACTTGCTTCTCTCAATCTACATTCTATTTCCACCTCCACTCCTCCCTTTCCTGCTACATTTGCACCCAGATATCTAAAGCTATCCACTTCCTCCAGTCTCTGTCCCTTAATAATCACTTCCAATTTGCTGCCATATTCTCCCCTTGTAATCTCATTGCATTACTTTTACCCACATTTATCTTGAACTTCCCTCTTTTGCAGACCTTCCCAAATTCTGTCATTAACTTCCTTAATCCCTCCTCTGATCCTTCTACAAGTGCGGTGTCATCAGCAAACAACAACTGGCTTATCTACCATTTTTCTCCATCTTCTTTAACCATTTCCAATCCTTGATCCCTTACTCTTGCATTTACCTCTCACACCACCCCATCCACGTAATAATTGAACAGCCAGTGCTACATAGCACATCCCTGGTGAAGTCCCACCTTTACCTCAGACCACTCACTTGCTCCATTTCTAATTCTATCACAGGCTCTACTACTCTCATAAAAACTCTTGACTGCTCGTAACAGCTTTCCTCCTATCCCATATATCTGCAGTACCTCCCAAAGTGCCTTCCTCTCTACCATAAGCCTTTCCCAAATCCATAAAGGCCCCAAAAATAATCCTTACCTTTCCTAAAACTTTCTCACATATCTGCTTCTCCACAAAAATCTAATGCATGCAACCCCTACCTGTCCTAAACCCACACTGTTCCTCACCAATTCTTCTCTCTGTTCCTCTCCTAATTCTCTCAATCAAAACCCTCCCATAAGCCTTCCCAACTACACTCAACAAACTGATCCTTCTGAAACTACTACATTCACACTTGTTCCACTCGTCCAGTCCTCTGGCACTCTACCCTCTTTTAGACAAACATTGAACAACCTCACCAGCCAGTCCACCATCACTGTACCTCCCTTTTTTAGACACTCCGCATGACACCCATCCAATCCAGGTGCCTTACCTGCTCTCATTATTTTAATAACTGCTTTCACCTCATCTTTTCTTATTTCTCCTCCATTTTCCTCACTCACCACTGTCATGTTCTTAGCATTTCCCATTGCAACTACCTTTCCTTCCCTATCCTCCTTCACATTTAGCAACTCCCTAAAAGACTCTGCCCATCTTCCTCTTACTGCCTTCTCTTCCATTATCATCTCTCCACCTGCACCTTTTACCTTCTCTACTTAATTTCCTTCCAAAACATCTTTTTATTACTTTCAAGATTTTCTGTCATACTCTTACCCCATTTCACATCTGCTTTCCTCTTTGCATCCTTTATTTCATGCCTTATTTCTCTTCTCTTTTCTTTGTACCTCTCGCATTCATAGATTTGGAAAAAGCATTCAACAGGATAGATAGGACAAAACTTTGGGAAGTGGTAGGAGACCAGCATTACAGTACACTAAAGAAATTGATCAGAGTGATGAAAAGTTTATATCAGAACAATAAGAGCAAAATTAATAATGAGGAAATTGAAAGTAGATGGTTTACAGGAGTAATACAAGGAAGTGTTTTGTCATCATTACTGTTTATCCTATTCATGGACAAATGTATGAGAGAGATTTGCACCAACAAGGACAAGGAAATAATAATGACATATGTATGAAGGGGTATCGTAATGTTTTAATTATAACATGAAGTAAATGAGTCAGAAACTTCATTTTTATTTGTGGTCCTTAAGATTTCTCTACAAAGTCATTGTCCAGAGTCACACATTTCCCCCATTGTTTCTTGACCTTCTGCAGGCCACCATTGTAGAAGTCCTCAGATTGTGTTGAAAACCACTGTTCCACATCTTGAATGACATTATCTGTGTCATCAAATCACTGATTCCACATTGGATTTTTCATATCTGGGAACAAGAAAAAGTTGCTTGGGGCGAGATCGGGAGAATAGGGCGAATGTGGCAAGATTTCATAGCCATATTGCCTTGCTTCCACAACCACAGCTTGAGATGAGTGAGCAGGTGCATTGTCGGCAAGGAGATGGACTCCTTTTGGTGAACATACCATGACGTTTCTTCTTCAGAGCATCTCGCAACTTGTTCAGAAGTGTGCAGTAGTATGTGCTAGTGATGGTCTGACCCTTTGCAAGGTAGTCTGTGAGGATGACTCCATGACAGTCCCAAAAAACTGACAGCACCACCTTGCCTGTGGACTTCTTCACCTTAGCCCTCTTGGAGGGAGGGGATGTGGTGTGCTTCCACTCCTTGCTCATCTCTTTGGTCTCTGGATCATACAGATAGATCCAACATTTGTCCATAGTTACCAGATGACCAAAGGAATCCTCTTCATCCTGCTCCAAAAGAGTCAACATCTGCCTCGACAGGTCATGCTGTGTTTGCCTTTGGAGAGGAGTTAGTAAGCGTGGAACCCAGCATGCTGACACCTTAGACATGTGCAGTTCATCGTGAATAATTTTCCACACACTGCTATAACTAAGACAGTCTTATGCATGATCACGTGGATAGTTACTCATCGGCCTTCCAGGATAAGATCCTCCACTTTCTTCATTGTGGCCGCACTATCCATTAGTGATGGTTATCCAGTTCTTGGCTTGTGTGTTAGGGACATGTTTGGAAATTCCTTTTCCATCTCACAACAGTGTCATATGACAGGCAGTCATTACCATAGAGAGCCTTCATTTCATCATGGATTTGCTGGGCACTGTAACCCTTCAAATGCAAGAACTTAATCATGCTGCGAGCCTCAATCTTCTCCATCTTGTAGGTTAGTGACGTCTAACACCATCGTTAAAAAAAAAAAAAAAAAAATAGAACATTTTTGCACCATCATGCACATGAGGACCAGTGATTACACTGACAAATTTCATCAACATAACTGAATAACTTCCAGTTGATAATAAAAACTTTATGATACCCCTTGTAGATGATGTAGCTATAATAACAGAAAACCAAATAGATTTACAAACTGAAATAGGTAGGTGGCAGGAAGCAACAAAAAGGAAAGATCTACAAATAAACATAGATAAAACTAAGGTTATGAATGTTAACAGGAATAGAGAAGAATGCAATATATACATAGATGAACAACAGCTGAGGCAAGTCAACAAATTCAGTTATTTGGGAGTTTTATTTGCACATGATAATCACCAGGAAAGTGAAGCCATGAAAAGAATTAAAAAATTTAACATGAATGCCAACACCTTGTATCCACTCTTAAAAGACAAATGTACCAATTAAGTGTAAAATAGTTATATACACTACTGTATTAAGACCATTCCTAATATATAGTTCAGAGACATGGAACATGACAAAGAAAATAGAATCTAAGATAAAAGCTGAAGAAATGAAAGTACTGATAATTATTATGGAAGTCACCAGAAGAGATAGGATCAGAAACAAGAGAATAAGAAAGCATTTGAAAGTAGAACCAATTGTAGAAATCATAGGAAGCAATAACTTGAGATGGTATGGGCATGTAAAAAAAATGGAAGAGAATAGATATCCTAAGAAATATGGAATAGCAACCAAGAGAAAAGATGTGGTTAGATTGTGTAAAGATGAACTTAGAAGAAAGTTAACACTAGTAGAAATAAATCAAGAGAGATTATACAAATATTGTGACAGCTGGAGGAGTCTGATCAAAAGACTAATGACTGACATGATAACACCTACCTGGTATGATGGGGGTTACTAGGCTAGATAGAGTGAGAAATGAGGAGGTGAGGAGGAGAACAGGGGTGGAAAGGGAGTTGGGAGATAGGGTTGATGAAAGAGTATTAGGATGGTTTGGACACACGGAAAGAATGAGTGAAGAAAGGCGAGTAAAGGAGGTATGGAAGGCAGATGTGGAGGGAGTGAACATGAGGGGATGTCCTAGGATGAGATGGATGGATGGGGTGAAGGGGGCTTTGGGGAAGAGGGGAATGTCTGTTGAGGAAGGACGGGAGAGGACAGAAGACGGGTGAATGGAGAATGGTTGTATATGGAAGATGTTGTGATGCATGAGGTGGAATGGACATGGGGATGGGGGGTGAGGTAGTGTGTGTGAGCAAAATTTTGATGCAGCCCGAAGGGATTTCTCCCCGTCCTCTCCTTTATATGGGGGGACGGAGAGGGGGGGGTCGCCGATTTAATGAAGCGGCCTTGCTATGGATGTGCTGTGTCTTGCGACACTGCTTCTGACCCAGGGCAGTGGACAGGGTGCAGGGATGACCCGTCATCTAGGAGGTGCTAAGATGGGAGGGAGGGTGGAGGGGTGTGGAGTGTTTTCGGGGATGGAATGGGTGGGAATGATTTTATGCCTTTCCCTTTTTGGCTACCTCCCTAGTAAGGGGGAAAAAGCCTTGGTATATGTATGTATGTACATATACTAAAGGCCTTTTCCCCTCAAAAAAACAAAGGCATAAAATCCACTCCCACCCATTCCATCCCCAACATACTCCACTCCCATTCACCCCCCTCCCTCCCTCCTATTTTTGCTCCTCCTGGATGATGGGTCATCCCTGCATCTCGGCCACTGCCCTGGGTCAGAAGCAGTGTCGCTAGACACAGCACATCCACAGCAAGACTGCTTCATTAAATAGGTGACCCTCCCTCTTCATCCCCTCATGCAGAAGAAAAGAATATGGGGAGAAATACCTTTGGGCTGCATCAAATTATTTTTCACACATACTCCCTCACCTCCCCATCTCCAACCCACTCCCTTTCATGCATCATGACATCATACACAACTATTCTCCATTCACTCCCATCCTTTTTCAACAGACATATCCCTCTTTCCCAATGCCCCTTTTACCCCATCTATCCATCTCATCCTTGGTTGCCCTCACATGTTCACTCCTTCTACCTCTGCCTTCCACACCTCTTTTACTAATCTTTCTTCACCCATTCTTTCCATGTGTCCAAAGCATCCCAATATTATTCTATCAACCCTATCTCCCTTCTTCCTTTCTACCCTTGTTCTCTTCCTTACCTCATTTCTCACACTATCCAGCCTAGTAACCCCTATCATACTTCTCGGAGACCTCATCTCAAAAGGTGTTCGATAAAGTATGACACAAAAAATTATTAAGAAAACTTGAAACAACAGGCAGTATACACGGAAAACTATTAAAATAGATGGTAGATTTCTTGCATGGGAGAAAAATGAGAGTGGTGCTAAGAGAAAAAACTCTACTTGGGAAGAAATGATATGTGGAGTCCCACAGGGCTCAGTACTGGCCTCGATAATGTTTGCTATATATGTAAATGACATGGGTGAAGGTGTAGAATGTTACACGAACTTCTTTGCAGACGAAGCAAATCTACTAAAGAAAGTAAGTATGTAAAAGATTGTGAATTGCTACAGAGACCTGTACAAGGTCTGGGAATGGAGTCAAAAGTGAGAAGTTGACTTCAACATTAAGAAGTGTAGTATAATGGAACTTAGAAAAAGTGAAAAAAGAATATCAGGACAATATAAAATCAGTGCAAAGGAAGTAAAGAATGTTGGTTCCAAAAAGGACCCAGGAGTAATCATCACCAAAAATGTCCCCAGACAAGCAGATAAACAAAATAGTTGGAGAAACCAACAATTTACTAAGATCAATAAAAGTGGCTTTCACTTACTTGGATGAGGTAATGGTAAAGAAAATACTAGTCACTCTGATAAGACCAAGATTGGAGTATGCAGCGACACTATGGACACTCAGTACAAAAAAGAATATAAGGAAAATAGAAAGAATCCAAAGAGCAATGACAAAGATGGCCCCAACACTTTCAAAATTGACATAAGAGCAAAGATTGGCCAAACTGGAACTACCAACCCTGGAACAAAGAAGAAAAAGGGGATCTATTGGCCATTTACAGAATTATGAAAGGCATGGAAGTCCTTGACAGAGAAGACCTATTAAAGTGGGATAGAAGAAAAACAAGGGGACATAAAAAGAAGCTCAGAAAGGACAGTTATAGATCTGAAGAAAAAAAAAAGCTTTCCATACAGAGTGATAGATGTCTGGGACAAATTGGATGAAACAATAGTGTGTGCAAACACCGTACAAGAATTTTAGAACAAACTAGATGTTATAAGATATAAAGATGGGTGCACCACAAGCATAGCTCCCCTTTCCGTATAATACAACTATGTAAATACATTCAAACTCATCCTCTCTTCTTCTCTTAAGTTCCATGTTTCTGCCCCATACAGTGCTGTCAGCACAATCACTCCTTCATACAATCTCCTCTTAGCATCCATTCCCAAATGTCTATTTCTCATTACACTTTTTAATCCCCCAAGGTATTTACTTGCTTCTCTCAAAATACATTCTAGTTCCATCTTCACTCCTCCCTTTCCTACCACAGTTGTACTGAAGTATCTAAAACTGCCCACTTCCTCCAGTCTCTCTCCCTTAATACTCACTTCCAGTCTGCTGCCACTTTTCCCCTTGTATAGTCACTCAAAAAAGTATTGATAAGAAATTGTACAGAAATGGATGTAAGTAAACACTAAATTCTGACACATTGTTCAAAAGACTTGGAAACTCAATGCACCAGTGTTTCTCATAGCTTTGTAGTTTATAAATGTGCGTCTTCATTATAGCAGCATTCAGTGAAGACATCTAAAATATTAAAATGCCCAGGATGTAACTCTTCACCCCATACTATTCAACATGTCATGGAAGACTGCATTATACATAATCAGACATGCAAACAACACAACATACACTCCATAAAGGACTTGTGGGAAAACCCCTTTTCGTCTGTGGGATTCCTTGGGGGGAAGGGACTGTTCAGACAGACAGTCTAGGGAACAACAACAACCTGTTAACTGCTAAGGAGCTGTTGAGTGTTTTATTATAGGGCAAATAGCTGTCTCTCTGGGAGGGCAAGGATTGAGAAATAGAGTAATGGGTAGGGGTTGCCATGTAAACAGAACTTGTAATGTTGTCTAGGCCAAAAACATGTTGTGGTGTGGCAATATCTATTGCGTATGCTCTGGTGCCTGTGATTCACCATGGTCTTGGATCCCGTGTTGGACTCGTGATTGACAGTTATTAACCTCCCGGATGAGAGCTCAGAGCTCATATGACTGATCTATGGGTAATACTGTGACCTTACATGCACACACACCCCCAACTCTCAGTCCATAAAAGTTGAAGTAACAACCTGCAGTGCAGCGATACTGAAATTATTTCAGCCGTGGGTGGAATTCAAACCCAGACCGCCATAGTGGCAGGCGAGAACTCTAACCACTATGCCACAATGTTGTGTGTGTGTATTTACCTAGTTGTATTTTACGGGAAGGGGAGCTATGTTCGT
Source organism: Oratosquilla oratoria (assembly GCF_046742065.1). Taxonomy (NCBI): domain Eukaryota; kingdom Metazoa; phylum Arthropoda; class Malacostraca; order Stomatopoda; family Squillidae; genus Oratosquilla; species Oratosquilla oratoria. The sequence goes on from NC_134791.1 coordinate 67,647,444, forward strand.
GGGGTCCCGTCTTCATATCTCATTTTATCTAAACTATTTTTAAATTCATGTATTGTTTTTGCACACACCACTTTCTCATCTAACTTGTTCCAACTGTCTATTACTCTGTGAGGGAAGCTGTTCTTTTTCAGATCTCTTCTGTAGCTGTTTTTCTTGATTTTCTTTCCATGTCCTCTTGTATTTCTATCATCCCATTTTATCAGATTCTCTCTATCAGTAATTTCTATGCCTTTCATGATTCTGTAAATAGCTATCAAATCTCCTCTCTCTCTTCTTTGCTCTAGTGTCTGTAGTTCAAGATTTGCTAGTCTCTCTTGATATGATAGTTTTGAGAGTGTTGGTGCCAGTTTTGTAATTGCTCTTTGTATTCTTTCAAGTTTTTTTTATACATTTTTGTACTTGGTGACCACATCGTTGCAGCGTATTCCAATCTTGGTCTTATCAGAGTGATTAGAATTTTCTTCTGCATTTCTTCATCCAGGTATGTAAATGCCACTTTAATTGTTCTTATTAAAATATAAGTTTCTCCAAAAATCTTATTTATATGTTTCTCAGGTGACATATTATTCATAACAATGACTCCCAGGTGCTTCTCATTTTCTACTTTTTTATTCCTTCTTCTCCCAATTTATATGATCCTGTTATTCTGTTTTTGCTTTTTCCAAATTCCATTATACTACACTTTTTAGTGTTGAACTCCATCTCCCACTTCCTACTCCATTCCCATACTTTATTTAGATCACTCTGTAGTGACTCACAATCTTCTTCCGTGTTCACTTTTTTTAATAGTTTTGCATCATCTGCAAAGAAGCTCATACAGCTTTCAATTTCTTCATCCATATCATTAATATATATAGCAAACATTATTGGGGCCAGAACTGTTCCTTGTGGAACACCGCTTATTACTTCATCCCATTTTGAGTGTTTGTCTCTTATCACTACTCTCATTTTTCTTTCTTGCAAAAAGTCTTCCATCCATTTAAGCAGTTTGCCCTGTATTCCTCCTTCAGTTTCTAATTTCTTAGGCAACTTCTTATGTGGTACTTTGTCAAAAGCTTTTTTTAGGTCTAGAAATGCACAATCAGCCCATCTATCTCTTTCTTGTATTATATCTATTACCCTTGAATAGAAACATATTAAATTAGTGACGCATGATCGTCCTTGTCTGAATCCAAGTGTATTTACCTAATTGTATTTTGCAGGAAGAGAGCTATGCTTGTAGTGACCCACTACTATATCTTTCTGCATCTAGTTTTTTCTTAAAGTCATGTATAGTTTTAGCACTCCCTGTTTCCTCCTTCAGTTTGTTCCAGATATCTATCACTCTGTGTGGGAAGCTATTCTTTTTCAGATCTCTTCTGTAACTGTCCTTCTTAAGTTTCTTCTCATGTTCTCTTGTATTTCTTCTGTCTCATTTTAGTAGGTCATCCCTATCAAGAATTTCCAACCCTTTCACAATTCTATAAATGGTTAGCAAATCAACTCTTTTCTTCTTTGTTCCAGGGTTGGTAAATTTAGTTTATCCAATCTTTGTTTGTATGTCAAATTGCAGTGTTGGAACCTTTGTGGTTGCTCTTTGAACTCTATCTAGTTTCCTTATGTTTTTTGTGGTACCAGGTGTCCATAGTGATGCATATTCCAATTTTGATCTTATCAGTGTAACTAGTATTATCTTTACCATTTCTTCATCCATGTAGTCAAAGGCTACTTTCATTAATCTTAATAAGTTAAAAGTTTCTCTGACTGATTTGTTGACATGTTTGTCTGGTGTCATGTCATTTGAGATAGTTACTCCTAGGTCCCTCTCTGAGTTTACTTTTTTACTTCCTTTGTACCAATCTTATATTGACCTGATATTCTATTTTCAATAACAATAAAATATTAACAATTCTTGTCAGTGCAAATTACTTTCAATCTTGTCACATCTTCACGCATTAAATGCTTATTCTACACTACGTATTTTAACGGGGGGGGGAAAAGGTAGGGCGCAACTTTATCACAAATACCAACTGTACAGGAACATTGATTCTGTTGTTTCACTCGTCTCCCATGAACACCTAAAACCACCAACCGTTATTTTTTTTATTGACTGTACATCTCATTGCATTACTTTTACCCACATTCATCTTTAACTTCCTTCTTTTGAACACCTTCCCAAACTCTGTCACTAACTTCCTCAATCCCTCCTCTAATCTTGAGTCAAGCAGTGTTGTCAGCAAAAAACAACTGGCTTATCTCACACTTTTCTCCATTTTCTTTAACCATCTCCATTCCCTGACCCATTACCCTTGCATTTACCTTTCGCATCACCCCATCCATATATAAATTGAACAGCCAAGGTGACCTAACACATCCCTGGTGAAGTCCCACCTTTACCTCAAACTACTCACTCTCTCCATTTCTGAATCTAACACAGGCTCTACTGCTTTCTTAAAAACATTTGACTGCTCTTAAAAGTTTTCTCCTATCCCATATTTCTGCAATACCTCCCACAGTGCCTTCCTGTCTACCCTGTCATAAGGCTTTTCCAATAAACCCCCCAAAAAATCCTTACCTTTTCCTAAAGCTTTCTCACATATCTGCCATCCCACAAAAATCTGATCCATGCAACCCCTACCTGTCCTAAACCGAGGTACTTATCTATTTAAGTTGGTCATTATGCTGCTTGTCATGTGTATAATACTTGGGTAGCATTTTTATGGATCTCAATGGTGTATTGTTTTTCCTTTTTTCCATCATTTTAACTCCTAATCAATGCATTAATGAGAGGTTCAACTATATGTACAATTATCAAGCTAGTTATGCATAACAGAAAGGTGAGGATATTTCTCAGAAGGCACAGGCAAACACAAAATAATTTTTTGTTACAGAACTATATACTTTCAATTTACAAGGAAAAAGAAGACAAGTGTGAGTGTAGTAGTTTCAGAGGTATCAGCTTGTGGAGTGTAGTTGGGAAGGCTTATGGAAGGGTCTTGATTGAGATGACACTGTACTTGTAGCAGGATCAGAGAAGGGATTGAGGAAGTTAGTGACAGAGTTTGGGAAGGTATGGGAAAGAAGGAAGTTGAAGATAAATGTAAGTAAAAGTAAGGTGATGAGATGTACAAGGTGAGAAAGTGGCAGTAGACTGGAAGTGGATGTTAAAGGAGAGAGACTGGAGGAAGTGGATAGTTTTAGATACTTAGGTGCGAATGTGGCAGGAAAGGGAGGAGGAGGGGTGAAGGTAAATGTATGAAGGAGTGATTGTGCTCACAGCATTATATGGAACATAAAAGAGGAAGAGAGGAGTAGTTTGAATGTGTTTGAGGTAATGTGCCAGGGAAGTATGATAGAGGTTACTAAACTGGATAGTGTAAGAAATAAGGAGGTGAGGAGGAGAATGGATGGAAAGGGAGTTGTGAGATAGGGTTGATGAAAGAGTATTGCAATGGTTTGGACACATGGAAAGAATGAGTGAAGAAAGACTAGTAAAAGAGGTGTGGAAGGTAGAGGTGGAAGAAGTGAACATGAGGGGTTGACCTAGGATGACATGGGTGGATGGGGTAAAAGGAGCTTTGGGAAATAGAGGAATGTCTGTTAAGGAAGGATGGGATAGGACAGAAGATGGGGGTGAATGGAAAATGGTTTGTGTATGGATGATGCTGTGATGCATGAGGGGGAGTGGGTTGGGGATGGGGGATGAGGGAGTATGTATGAAAAATAAATTGACACAGCCCGAAGGGATTTCTCCCTGTTTTCTCCTTTTCTGCATGAGGGGACAGAGAGGAAGGGTCACCAACTTAATGAAGTAACCTTGCTGTGGATGTGCTGTGTCTTCTGACACTGCTTCTCACCCAGGGCAGTGGACAAGATGCAGGGATGACCTGTCATTGAAGAGGTGTCATTATAAGAGAGAGAGAAGAGGGTAGAGGGTAATGGAGTATGTAGGGGATACAATGGGTGGGAGTGGTTTCTATGCCTTTGTTTTTTTACTATCTTGCTTGTAAGAAGGAAAAAACCTTTGGTATATAAATGTGTGTATATATATATATATATATATATATATATATATATATATATATATGTATATACATATATATATATATATATATATATTTAAATACATATATATATGTATATATTATATATATATATATATATATATATATACATATATACACACATACATATGTATATACACACAAAGTACCACATAAGAAGTTGCTTAAGAAATTAGAAACTGAAGGAGGAATACAGGGCAAACTGCTAAATTGGACGGAAGACTTTTTGCAAGAAAGAAAAATGAGAGTAGTGATAAGAGACCAACACTCAAAATGGGATGAAGTAATAAGCGGTGTTCCACAAGGAACAGTTCTGGCCCCAATAATGTTTGCTATATATATTAATGATATGGATGAAGGAATTGAAAGCTATATGAGCTTCTTTGCAGATGATGCAAAACTATTGAAAAAAGTGAACACGGAAGAAGATTGTGAATCACTACAGAAAGATCTAAAGTACAGGAATGGAGTAGGAAGTGGGAGATGGAGTTCAATACAAAGAAGTGTAGTATAATGGAATTTGGGAAAAGTAAAAACAGAATAACAGGATCATATAAATTGGGAGAAGAAGGAATAAAAAAAGTAGAAAATGAAAAAGACCTGGGAGTCATTGTTATGAATAATATGTCACCTGAGAAACATATAAATAAGATTTTTGGAGAAACCTATAATTTGATAAGAACAATCACAGTGGCATTTACATACCTGGATGAAGAAAGCAGAAGAAAATCCTAATCACCCTGATAAGACCAAGATTGGAATATGCAGCAATGATATGGTCACCAAGTACAAAAAAATGTATAAAAAAACTTGAAAGAATACAAAGAGCAATTACAAAATTGGCACCTACACTCTCAAAACTATCATATGAAGAGAGACTAGCAAAACTTGAACTACAGACACTAGATCAAAGAAGAGAGAGAGGAGATTTGATAGCTATTTACAGAATCATGAAAGGCATAGAAATTACTGATAGAGAGAATCTGATAAAATGGGATGAGAGAAATACAAGACGACATGGAAAGAAAATAAAAAAAGACAGCTATAGAATTGACCTGAAAAAGAACAGCTTTCCTCACAGAGTAATAGACAGTTGGAACAAGTTAGATGAGAAAGTGGTGTGTGCAAAAACAATACATGAATTTAAAAATAGTTTAGATAAAATGAGATATGAAGACGGGACACCACGAGCATAGCTCCCCTTCCCGTAGAATACAACTAGGTAAATACAACTAGGTAAATACATACCAAATGGAAAAAAGACAGAAGACCTGAAAAATGGAAAATATATACTTGTTATAGAAATGAATATGTACAAGCGTGCAGAGAGGAAATGAGGAAATATGAAAAAGATGTCATAGAAAAATGTAAAGATCAACCAAAACTATTTTACAGATTTGTAAACAGCAAACTGAAAAACAAACAAGATTTGGAGAAATTAAGACAAGGAGGAATTGAATACACAGAGGACATTGAAATGGCAGAAATTATGAACAAGCATTTTAAATCAGTGTTTACAAGGGAGAACATACAACCTGAAGAGATTGAATGGAAAGAGAATCCCCCCCCCCCATGAAAGAAATAGAAGTAACAAAGAATGAAATAATGAAACACTTGAGTAATCTTGATGTTAGAAAATCGCATGGACCAGATGAAATAGCAAACTGGATTTTGAAAGAATGCAGGAATGAACTGGCAGACAAAATACATAGCATAATAAACAGTTCCTTGAAAGAAGGAAAAGTCCCAGAAGATTAGAAAAAAGCAAATATAGTACCTATATATAAAGGGGGAAATAAAAAAGACCCTACCAACTACAGACCAATCTCTCTAACAAGTACTGTACAATAGCAAAAATATGTGAAAAAATTGTCAAAAGTAGATGGGTAAAATATTTAGAAAAAAACAATGTGCTAAATCCAAGGCAATTTGGATTCAGACAAGGACTATTATGCGTCACCAATTTAATATGTTTCTATTCAAGGCTAATAGATATAATACAAGAAAGAGATGGATGGGCTGATTGTGCATTTCTAGACCTAAATAAAGCCTTTGACAAAGTACCACATAAGAAGTTGCTTAAGAAATTAGAAACTGAAGGAGGAATACAGGGCAAATTGCTTAAATGGATGGAAAACTTTTTTCAAGAAAGAAAAATGAGAGTAGTGATAAGAGACAAACACTCAAAATGGGATGAAGTAATAAGTGGTGTTCCACAAGGAACAGTTCTGGCCCCAATAATGTTTGCTATATACATTAATGATATGGATGAGGGAATTGAAAGTTATATGAGTTTCTTTGCAGATGATGCAAAACTGTTAAAAAAAAAGTGAACACGGAAGAAGATTGTGAGTCACTACAGAGTGATCTAAATAAGGTACAGGAATGGAGTAGGAAGTGGGAGATGGAGTTCAACACTAAAAAGTGTAGTATAATGGAATTTGGAAAAAGCAAAAACAGAATAACAGGATCATATATATTGGGAGAAGAAGGAATAAAAAAAGTAGAAAATGAGAAGGACCTGGGAGTCATTGTTATGAATAATATATCACCTGAGAAACATAAATAAGATTTTTGGAGAAACTTATAATTTAATAAGAACAATCAAAGTGGCATTTACATACCTGGATGAAGAAATGGTGAAGAAAATTCTAATCACTCTGATAAGACCAAGACTGGAATATGCAGCAACGATATGGTCACCAAGTACAAAAAATGTATAAAAAAACTTGAAAGAATACAAAGAGCAATTACAAAATTGGCACCAACACTCTCAAAACTATCATATGAAGAGAGACTAGCAAAACTTGAACTACAGATACTAGAGCAAAGAAGAGAGAGAGGAGATTTGATAGCTATTTACAGAATCATGAAAGGCATAGAAATTATTGATAGAGAGAATCTGATAAAATGGGATGATAGAAATACAAGAGGACACGGAAAGAAAATCAAGAAAGACAGCTATAGAAGAGATGTGAAAAAGAACAGCTTTCCTCACAGAGTAATAGACAGTTGGAACAAGTTAGATGAGAAAGTGGTGTGTGCAAAAACAATACATGAATTTAAAAATGAGATATGAAGACGGGACACAACGAGCATAGCTCTCTTTCCCGTAAAATACAATTACGGTAGGTAAATACAACTAGGTAAATACATATATATATATATATATATATATATATATATATATATATATATATATATATATATATATACACAAATTTATATACACACACACCCATATATATATATATATATATATATATATATATATATATATCATATATGGGAATGCCACATATCATTGGTGTTTTGGGATCCTCTTTTAGATGGAGTAAGTAAAGGAAAACACTCCATATTATATATATATATATATATATATATTATATATATATATATATATATATAATATATATATATATATATTATATATATATATATATATATATATATATATATATATATATATATATACACACACATACACACACTACTCTCTGTTGGTTGTCAGGCCGGACGGCCCTTCACCGCTTTCACTATGCCTCTCCAGATGGTTCTATCCTCTGCCAATTCCTTCCAGTCCTCTCTTGGTGCCACCCTCTCCACGTCCTTCCTTACTCCATCCATCCATCTGTACCTGGGTCTCCCTACTGGTCGTCTGCCCTCCACTCTTCCTTCCATCACCTTCTTTGGTAGTCTGTCTGCCTCCATTCGTACACAGTGTCCAGCCCACCTTGCTCTTCTTCCCCGTATTTCATCCTGAATGTACGGTTGCCGAGTCTGATCTCTAATTTCCCTGTTATGTCTTCGTCTCCATTTCCCTTCTTCTTCATCATATACTGGGCCGAGGATTCTTCTCAGGGTATTGTTTTAAAAAATTTCCAGTCTCTTCTCCCTTTCTTTTGTCAGTGTCCATGTCTCACATCCATACAGGACTGTTGGTTTTATTACAATGTTATATGCTCTTATCTTAGTTCTTCTGCTGAATGGTCCAACTCTTCATTACAGATGCCGGGGTATGGTAACATCTGTTTCCTACAGCTATTCGTTCGTTTATTTCCATGTCCAATTCATTTCTCTCTTTGACAATGGATCCCAGGTACTTGAACCTATCCACTTTCTTCACCCTTAGTGATCCAACTTGCTCTTCTCCTGGTGTATAAATCCCATTTCTACTTAGTTTCATAATTTCCGTTTTCTGCTCATTGCATTTTAGGCCTATCTGTTCTGCTGTTCTCTGGAATACTGTAAAGATCTCGTTAATTTCCTTCACAGTCTCGGCCACCAGTCTATATATATATATATATATATATATATATATATATATATATATATATATGTATATATATGTATATATATATATATATATATATATATATATATATATATTATGTGTATTATATATATATATATATATATATATATATATATATATATATATATATATGTATATGTGTTTGTGTCATTTTGACATTTGGAAATAAACTCTCCTACTGGGATTCAAACCCTCGCCAGAGCGGCTGGCTTCGAATAAGGCGAGGACCATGGTGGAGTGACAGTACAGTCCTCTCCTTTTACGAAGCAAGCCGCTCTGGCGAGGGTTCGAATCCCAGTAGGAGAGTTTTTATATATATATATACAACCACTCCTCGTTTAACGACGACAATTAGGACCAGCGCGCCGTCGTTAACCGAATTGGTCGTTAAGCGAAAGTGTATACAAATACGTACATGTACTGTATGTACAATGTCCAGCAATACATGTATCTTTATTTTCGTGTATTTTCCCTCTTTTATACAGTACATTAAAGCTTTATTTACGGTGGTTAGGTTCCTGAAATTACCGTATATGACAAAATCCGCGTATGCTGACATTCCATATTGAATACCGGGGTATTTTTTTAGTTTCGACCATGGGCGCAATATAGCAATAGAAAATTAATTATTAATTTTGTAAATTAAAATGTATCAACGTAATATGCAATTTTGTGGGCGGAAATGAAAGTAAAAAATACCTTGCTACAAGAAAATATGCTAATGAACGAAGTCGGTAGCATAGGATTGGGACGCCATCTTGTCGTCTGCCAACGTCTCTCACGACGACGACAACGAGGACGAGCCAGATGACATCTAATTTGCAGGTAATGATTTATCAAACACAGGTCAGGTTAGTTTAGTTTAGGTTAGACGAATTCATCATCCTTTTATTTCTTCGACATCGGCATCTATCATAACAAACATGGTGTACCATTCGTCTAACATGACTTCGTTACTTACGAAATTTGTTTTAGCACCTTTTTTTATTTCCGCTCACAAAATTGCATATTACTTTGATACATTATAATTTACAAAATTAATAATTAATTTTCTATTGCTATATTGCGCCCATGGTCGAAACTAAAAATTTACCATTACCGGTATATACTGTACCCCAGGTAGTTTTTGCAGCTTGCAGGATGGTAATGTAGACCTAAGCTTCAGAACACTTTACCTCACAGCTAATATCCACCGTACAAGTTCAATTATAACATCATACAAATTTGCCTCAGCCAACTTAATTATCGTACACGACGTCGTAACTTCGGGAGATTTACGTTAAACGTCTGTCATAAAGCCCGTCGTAACTCCGCGTCGTCGCTAACCGAGTAGGTCGTTAAACGAGTACCTGTATATATATATATATATATAATATATATATATATATGTATATATATCATATATATATATATATATATATAATATATATACATATGTATATATATATATATATATAATAGAAAGAGAGTTGATAGCAAATACAGTGTTTCGGAAGAAAGTCAAGCATAAGTACACATGGGAGAGGGTGGTGGAGGGAAGGGTGGTAGATAGAGCTTTAATGGACTATGTAGTGGTAAATAGGATTATGATAGGAAGAGTTAAGGATGTACATGTGCTAAGGGGAGAGGGTGGGGGAATATCAGATCATTTTCTGGTGGAAGGTAAGTTGAGAGTGGAGGACAGATGGAGAAAGAGGAAAGGGACAAAAGGTAGGGAGGTGCTCAGAGTGAACTCTTTAAATGAAGAGGAAAAGGAGAAGGAGTACAAGAAGAAGCTGAAGGAGTGGGAGGGAGTGAAGGATAGAGTAGAGGTAGGTGTGGAGGAGGAATGGGGATGGTTCAACGAGGGAGTCACAAAGTGTGCAAAGATGGTGTGTGGAACAAGAAGGACAGGAGGAAATAGAAGGAAGGGTAGTGAATGGTGGGATTAGGAAATGAAGAAGGTTGTAGAAGAGAAGAAGCGAGCTTACACAGATTGGTTACAAAATAGGACGAGGGAGTCATATGAGACGTACAAAGAAAAGAAAAGAGAAGTAAAGAAAAAGGTAAAGGAGGCAAAGAGGAGAGCAGATGTAAAATGGGGTAAGAGTATGACAGAAAATTTTGAAAGTAATAAAAAGATGTTTTGGAAATAAATTAAGAGAGGAAGAGGAGGCGAATCAAGTAGAGAAGAAAAGGTAAAAGGTGCAGATGGAGAGATGATAATGGAGGAGAAGGCAGTAAGGGGAAGATGGGCAGAATATTTTAGGGAGTTGCTAAATGTGAAGGAGGATAGGGAGGGAAAGATAGCTGCAGTGGGAAATGCTAAGAAAATGAGAGTGATGAATGAGGAAAATGGAGGAGAAATAAGGAAGGATGAAGTGAAGGCAGCAGTTAAGATGATGAAAGCAGGTAAGGATGGATGCCATAAAGAATGTCTTAAAAAAGGAGGTACAGTGATGGTGGACTGGTTGGTGAGGTTATTTAATGTTTGCTGGAGAGAAGGTAGAGTGCCGGAGGACTGGAGGAGTGCTTGTATAGTTCCACTTTACAAGGGAAAAGGGGACAAGTGTGAATGTAGTAGTTTCAGAGGGATTAGCTTGTTAAGTGTAGTTGGGAAGGCTTATGGGAGGATCTTGATTGAGAGGATTAGGAGAGGAACAGAGGGAGTAATTGGTGAGGAACAGTGTGGATTTAGGACAGGTAGAGGTTGTGTAGATCAGATCTTTGTGGTAAGACAGATATGTGAGAAAACTATAGGAAAGGGTAAGGATGTTTTTTGGGCCTTTATGGATCTGGAAAAGGCTTACGACAGGGTAGATAGAAAGGCACTGTGGGAGGTTATGCGGATATACGGGATAGGAGGAAAGCTTCTCAGAGATATCAAGAGTTTTTATGAGAGTAGTAGAGCTTGTGTCAGGATTAGAAATGGAGAGAGTGGTTTGAGGTAAAGGTGGGACTTCGTCAAGGATGCGATATGTCACCCTGGCTGTTCAACTTATACATGGATGGGGTAGTGCGAGAGGTAAATGCAAGGGTAGTAGGTCAGGGATTGGAGATGGTTAAAGAAAACGGAGAAAAGTGGGAGGTGAGCCAGCTGTTGTTTGCGGACGACACTGCGCTTGTGGCAGGATCAGAGGAAGGATTGAGGAAGTTGGTGACAGAGTTTGGGAGAGTGTGTGATAGAAGAAACTAAAGATAAATGTGGGTAAAAGTAAGGTGATGAGATGTACAAGGGGTGAAAGTGGCAGTAATCTGGAAGTGAGCATTAAGGGAGAGCAACTGGAGGAAGTGGATAGTTTTAGATACTTGGGTGCAAATGTGGCAGGAAAAGGTGGAGTAAAGGTGGAGGTAGAATGTAGATTGTGAGAAGCGAGTAAATGCCTTGGTGGATTAAAAAGTGTAATGAGGAATAGAAATTTGGGAATGGATGCTAAGAGGAGACTGTATGAAGGTGTATCCATACGTGGGCCCGTCCCTATCCAGATGTGTAGGCGAGTATATCAAACACCATATGTCACCTAGTTCCACTTTAATCACTTATTGTCACTACACAATTAAAAGTTCTACATCAATAGTAATTGATCACATCTTCCTTATCACTACAGTACACATTGTAAGTTATCGACCGACCGACGTTCTCGCGTTGGGTCCGCGTATATATCGGCCGGAAATCCTTAGTTGGCAGTTGTGAGTTGCCACTTGGTATAATTTCTAAAGTTTTATGCAAGCAGGATTACATTGAGCCTACTTACTATTTATCCTAGGATTACAGTATGGGGTGTCTTTTTACAGCTAGTATGTGTATATATATCCAGGGGAGGACCGTAAGTATGCGTAACATTGCATGTTATTAATGGGTGGTTACTAGACTGATCGCGTGTGTTCGTGTGTGCATGTGCACGTCGTCTGGTCGCGCGGACAGCATAACGCTTGCTCAGCAATATTGGCAGGATATACTGGCGCCAGGGAGTCCAGAGTGTGGTTGGGGTGGTTGAGTGGAGGGGTGAGTGGGTCATATGACTGACTGATACTCACATGTGTATGGGACGTATACATATCGCTCTCCCCCTGGGGTTAGGTGGCACCCGGCACCTTAGGTTACATGGTTTACAAAAGTATTCATATGGGTAATACATCGAGAAAAGGTTCAGAGACACAAAATCCTGGGTGATTATATGTGGAGATGGGGGGGTTGTTGCTGAAGTGAATCTGAGGTCCCAAGGGGGATCATGAACTGTAAATAAGGGTATGCGATGTTGTGTCTCCGAAGAGTAGTGTTGTGTCTCACCAGATTACATATTATATCAAATATCATATGAAAGGTTTCACTATATATTTGATAACACTGTTGAAATCACTTTCCAAATGTTATGGCGTTCATGTGTTTTATCACCATCACTGTAGGGAATGTCATTTTCTAACCCAGTTCTATGGGTAGTGAGGTGTAGCACATCGCACTTGTTGATACTCACAGTATATATGTATATATTTCCGTAAGAATTATTATGATATTTAGGACATTGGGTGAGACACAAGAAAAAAAGGAACTTAATCTAGGTTTACAAAAGGTCGGGAATGGGGGTTGAAATGTTGTGGAAGGTTTTACTTCGTGCAACAGAATTTGGTCAATATCACAAGTATAAAGAGAATGATTAAGAGTGAAAGGGCTGTGGAGGTATAGGGCAGTACCTTGTAGTGTAGGTCAAGGGAGTCCATGTCAAGAGTAGTCGATTTATTCAGTAGGTGTACCATGTCTATATTACTTGGAAGGATGGTATCGGGGATCTTAGGTAGGGGAGGGAGTATCAGTTGGGTTATGGGACCTAGGTCGTGGGTCAAGTTAAGGGTACCTTGGACGTGGAGTTTGTTGGGGAGTAGCATTGAGTCCATCATGTAGGTGTGGCAAGTGTCTGGCAGAGTGATGGAGCCGTTTATCTTATGATGGGTGGGTGGTTTGCGTAGGCACATGACAGACACTAAGGTTGGGTGGGGGAGATATATGAAGTGTTTATGTCCTACATGGGTATGGTGAAATTGGGTGTTGTCTGAGAAACGAAAGTCACACGTTTCGGAAAAATTTACTCCGTCGGTTGTGAGTTCCGAGAGGCAGGGTTGGGATTTGGTTAGTTGGAAGTGGAAGGGATAGGCTGGACAGATATGGAAGTTGGGTCGTGCTATCTTGCAAGTCGCCATGGTTTCCGGTGAGGTCAGTGTTAACCACTGACCGTCGTTTGATTTTAAGATGGTGGAGGTTGGTAGGTTGAGAGTCATAGTGCGGTTTTGGTAAGGGTAGGGGAAAGGGTAAATTTCCCAAAGGGAGAATCTCTTGATGGGGTCCATAGGGATGTGGATGAGAATGAATTGTTGAAAGATAGTTGATGACAAGATGGGGTAATAATGCTGTATTTCATGTTTAGAAAAGAAGGGGGTAAGTTGCAGTGTACTGTGGGCTCGTCGTAGTGTTTGACTAAGCTGGGTTGGGGTGATCATTTGGAAGTCGACTACTCCTGCGTGGGCGTTCCAAATATCTCTTTGGATGAGATTGGAATGTTCTAGGAGACTGTCTAATTCTTTGTCTAGTTCATTCAGGTGATGAAGGAAGAAGAGGGCAGTTTGGGAATTGGTGATCTGAGATAACTGAGAGTTTGTGAACTGTGCAAGGTCATTGTATTTGTCAATCACCGATTTTACAGAGTCAGCGAGGAGGTCTATGTTCTTTGAGTTTAGATCTATGAGTTTCCCTTGTTGGTGTAGTACTCTTGTTATTTTCCCTATGTGTGAATGAACGGTTTGAATGTCTTGTTCAGTAGCAGTTCCGAATAGGGATTTGGAAATTACCCCCATAAAGTCGAAAAGTCCTCTTTTTGTTCTACTGGTCGTTGTGGTGTCATCGTCTGGGTCTGGGAGGTGGTATATTGTGTATTTGATTGTGTTTAGTTTTTCTTGTAACGCGTTGACGTTGTGGTATAGTGTCAATGAGGTTTGATAGTTTTGATGAGTGTCATTGGGTACTTGCCTGCCAATTAATTTTTCCACGTCTATTAGGTCCTTTTGTAATTTTGTAATGGGATCTAACAATGTGTTGGGAGAGATGCGGAGCTTAATCATTATGGAATCTTCAACGCATGCGGCGGTGCCGTGTTTGTTCACTATAGCGCCAGGCAGGAGCCTTGGCACGGAGAGGGTGAGGTGGACGAGGATGGGGAGTGCCAGGAGGAGTTTCATCTGTGGAAGAAAGGCAATGCCTTAGTGACTGAGGATATGTGTATCTGGCTCTCGCTAAGGTTATAGTGGTCGGAAGGAAGTAGAGAAGGTTTACTAGATATGCGGAAGGGAGTTCTTATTGGAAATGGGCCATTTTAACCTCCACTGATAGATACATGACGTCCTGCATCTTCAGGGGCGAGAGCTAGTGTGCTTGTTTAGCAGCGTCTACGCAGAGTCATGGGATGAGACTTGCGTTTGGGTGAGTTATGTGTGGTCGTGGTAGGTGGGTTGTTGGTGGTAAGTGGGATTGGGTCGAGGTTGAGTTTGACCTTTCTCAGCTTCTCTCCATGTATGGTCACGGTTGTGTGATCGGAAGGATCCGTTAGTAGAAAAACATTGTTAGGGAGTGAGCTTGTGACTGTGAAGGGACCTAAGAACTTGGGTCTGAGTTTGTTTGTCCTACTTGAGTCTTTTACCATGACTGTGTCACCAAGCGCTATGTCAAGTGGGATTGAGCGTTTGTGTTGTTTTGTCTTTGTCTTTTCCTGGGCTTCTTTCAAGTTTGCTCTAACTTGTTTGTAAATGGTTTGCATACCTCTTTTGATGCAGTGTGTGAGGTTATCTAGGTTGTATAAGGGTGGGGGTGGTTGGTTGAATATTTGTTAGGGTAGGCGCATTGGTTGGCCGAAAATGATCTCATGTGGGGACATCTTTGTTGCGGAATTGACTGTGCTATTGATACTGGCTTGTACCTGTGGTAGCCAATCTTCCCAACTGTCCATGAGATCGTTGACCAAGGGTCTGAGAACCTCTAGGACCTTGCGATTTGTTCGCTCAGTCAGACCATTTCCCTGTGGGTGGTATGCAGTGGCAAATGTTTGGTCAATGTTGTAGAGGTGTGCTATTTCGCGCATCACCTCATTTTTAAATTCTGATCCATTGTCAGATAACATTGTGTGTGATATGTTGTATCTACAAAAGATATTGTTAACTAGGGGTTTGGCTATAGTCTCTGCTGTTTTGTCTCGGAGTGGTATTAGGATTGTGTATTTAGAGAAATATTCTACTGCTGTGAGTACATAGTTGGAACCTTGATGGCTCGTTGGCATTTTCAGTAGGTCAATGCCAAGTGTTTCCCATGGCTCAGCAGGGAGTGGGATGTCTTTGATATGGACTTGTTTCGGGTCAGGGCCTCTGAATTGGTTACAAGTTACACAAGAATCTATGTGTGTGGTTATATCTCTTTTCATGTTAAGCCAGTAATATGTGTGCCTAGCAGTGTTTAGTGTCTTATCTCTGCCTGAGTGGCCTCCCATTGCACTGTCGTGCAATATGTGTAGGACCTTGGGGACTTGGGCTCTGGGGATAACAGTAACCTCTCTGGTGTTAGTGGTTCTCCTTATGACTCCGTCGACCAGTTTGAGTTCCTCTATAGGGACAGGTGGTCGGGACTGTAAGGGGGTTTGTGAAAGGAGATGTTGTTTTATTGGAGACCATATAGGGTCTCTTTCAGTTTCATCTCTGAGTTCTTGCATAGGTATGCATGTGGTTTGGGTTATGGGGGTGATGTGAGTTTGTCTGCTCAAGCAGTCTGCCACTACGTTAGCTTTCCCAGCTAAGTATACGATCTTGGGATCGTAATCAAGGAGAGTTGCTTTCCATCTAGCAACTCTCCCATGTAAGTCTTTTGAGTTAAAGAGATAGACTAGGGGTTGGTGGTCTGTGTAAATTGTGATATTGTAGCCTAATATGAGGTACTTGAAATGCTTCAAGCCCCATATTAGTGCTAGACCTTCTTTGTGTGTAGTTGAGTAGTTAGTCTCAGCTTTATTGAGGACTCTACTTGCGTAGGCTATGGGGTGTTCTTTACCATTGTCATCCTTCTGTTGTAGGACTGCGCCTATTCCTTTAGAGGAGGCGTCTGTGTAAAGAAAGAATTCTTTCTTCATGTCAGGGAAGGCTAGTACAGGGGCTGTGGTCAGAGAGTGTTTCAGTGTGTCGAAACTTTGTTGTTCTGTTTCTGACCATTGAAATGGTTCGCCTTTCCTTGTGAATTTGGTTAGGGGGGAAGCTATGTGTGCAAAATTTTGGATAAAATGTCTATAATAAGATGCAAGCCCTACGAAACTTCTGGTTTCATCTGCATTTCTGGGGGTTGGGAAGGTGTTTATGGTATGTATTTTGTCTGTGTTTGTATGAATCCCCTTTGCATCCACTTTATGGCCTAGGAAGGTGAGTTCCTTCATGAGGAATCTACATTTCCCTAATTGAATCTTTTATCCCGTATATTTGAGACGTTTGATGACAATCTCTAAAGTGTTAAGGTGGTCTCTTTCTGTGGGGCTATATATAATGAGGTCGTCTAAATAGACGAATAATGAGACTCCTATCATGTCACTGAATATGCGGGTCATCAACCGTTGTTGGGTTGAGGGGGCGTTTTTAAGGCCAAAGGGCATACGTTGAAAATGGAAATGTCCTTTATCAGTGGAGAATGCAGTTACGGGTTTTGATTCTTCAGTGAGTTCTACTTGCCAGAAGGCTGACTTAAGGTCAATGGTGGAAAAAACCGAGTTACCGTTACCTATTGATTGGAGGACGTCCTGCATGGCAGGTAGTGGGTGTGGGTCAGATTGAGTTAGATGATTGACACTCCTAAAATCTACAACAGGGCGTAGGGTTCCGTCTTTCTTAGGGACCAAAAAGAGGAGACTGTTCCATGGGGAGTCTGAATGGGAAATTACGCCTTGGTGTATCATCTCTTGTACACTGCTATTGACTTGGGATTTCCTACTGTGAGGTATGCGGTAAGCGGGGGTGTATGAAGGGGGGGTGTTAGGGGGAATTTGGATGTGATGTTTGATTATATCACATTTGCCTAGTGGTTCACCTTCTAAGGCGACAGCTGATCTATTCCTCTGTAGGAGAGCTAATAGCTCGTTATGAATTTCTCCGTCAGCTGATGTTATGATTTGGTCTGGATGGATAGGGGTGAGGGGTTGTGTTGGTCTTACTGGGTTGATGTGTTGTGGGAGTGGTTCCTGGATAGGGGAATTATGGAGGTGGACTGCGCAAATGTTAGTATTCTTCCTGATTTTACGGTGTTGGTCTGAGAGGTTAGTTAACATGGCTAAGGCCGTTCTATTTTCCTGGATTATGTCCCAAGAGTTGTCTATGGAGATGTTGGTAAGTCTGGACGTGGCTGAGTCAATGACGACGTCCTGATGTCTGACTGCTCCGGGTATAAATAGTGGGACAGTCATGGAATGTCTAGGTGGAATGATGACTGTGTTAGACATCAATGCCTTTGAGGTGACATAAGGGGGTGGTTGGAAGGAATAGCTGTTAGTTGGATTTGGAGTAGTTGAGGAGGGGAGACATGAGAGAGGTTGTGTGTCTGAGTCGGGTGTCTCAGGGACAGTTGGCTCATTATTCACATCCGGGAAGGAGATGTTATTAGTCTCGAAGTCAATCTTAATATTCCAATTCCTCAATGACTGTAATCCTATTATACCTTGTTGATCAAGACTCCATTCGTCAGCTATGTGGAAAGGTGTGAAACCTACATGGTAGTTGTTGACTTCTATGTTTAAGTCTATGGTGTCGTGTAGGGAAATGGTGCTCCCTTCTAATAAGAGACCTTCAGTATTGGTATACTTGATTTGGGGTGGGTCATTTAATGCTTCATAGAGAGCTCTTGGGATGATGTTCAGGTTTGTTCCTGTATCAACCATCATGTCTACTGTGAGTTGATCTAGGGTCACTTTTAGGGTGACGTAGTTGTGTTGTGTATGAGATATTCCTATGGTGGTTTGGTGCGTGAGGCTGGTACACGTTCCCCCAATCGGTGTTGAGTTGTGCGTGTTGTGTGGGAGGGAGCTGTTTGTCGAGAGGTGGTGAACGGTTTGTTGGTTCTCTGGTGAGGTTGTGATTGTGGTTGTGATTTCTGTTGGGAACACTTCGTTTGAATGGGTTGTGGTTTTGTGTAGGTTGCAGTATTTGTTTGGATGTGGCGGTGTAGGTAGGAGTGGAGGTTTAGAGGGGGGTGGAACTTGTTTGTTTTGATTCTGAACATGACACTGAGCGTTAGTGTGCGAGGTAGTAGCATGTACTGAGCAAGGGAGAGTGCGGTGTTGTCGCGCCTGTGTTTGCATTTGTTGTTTCTGTATGCAGTCTCTGGTGTTGTGACTGGGTGATGAATGGTAGGAGCACCACTTAGAAGGTTGTACTGGGTTGGTGGGAGGGGGGTGGTGGGACTGGAGGCTATTTAGTCTGGGAAGATAGTGGGGGGTGGATAAAGATACATTGCAAGCATTGGTGATATCTAGGATATAGGTATAAGCTAGAGGGTTTCTAGTGTTTAGTTCCCTTTTGGAGGCTTCCTTTAAACACTTTGGAGGGAGTTGGGAGAGATAGAAACCTATCTCAAAGAATGTTAGTAAGTAATATACCACCCTTGAGCTTAGCCTCAGATGGCTTGGGAAACATGAGACAAATTTCTTGGAAAGTTTCGCCTCCAAAATCCAAAGCCTTCACAAACTGTTTAATTAACCCTAGCTTGATATGAAGTGGGGGTAATAAAACTTTTTTCGAATCTACTAGAGGCTGTCTGAGAACATTTAACATTCCTGGCTGCAGTTCAACTCTTGGGGGCCAATGAACTTTATTATAATGATCATCATCAGCCCTGCTGTCCCATAAACAAAGAAAACAGGAATACTTTGTGTATCCCCCTTGTAAGCCAAGCAAAAAGGCTAGCATCTTGAAATCACCACAAACATCCCATTTGAATTCAGCATAATTGATTTTTTCAAGAAGCTGTTTGACATTATGATAGTTTTCTTTCTTCTGTACTGAGTGTGCAAGCGGCAAAGATGGGTTTTTATTTCCATTGTGGAGCAATACTGCTTTGAGACTTCGTGTTGAGCTATCTATGAACAGTCGCCATTCTGCAGGATCATGTTCGAGTCCAAGGGCTGTAAACAAACCAGTAACATCCTTACAATAACACATATCATCACTAAAGTCATAGTAAATTTTAAATTCTTCATGTCGTTTCCGGTACACAGATGTCCTGCAGTCTTCTCCTAGTAGATTCCATTCTTTCATCCTTGATGTAAGAAGCTCAGCTCCTGACTTAGTAAGACCTAAGTCTCTGATTAAGTCATCTAGCTCACTCTGACTTGGAAAGTGAGGCTCCGAAGTCGTCTTGGTGCGAAATCTTCGTCTCCCATTTCATGGCTGCTGCTACCTGATGACCCTTCAGATGAAATTTCCATTGCATCTTCCATCTGGAAAGAAAGAAATAACTAAATATAGCAACTTCAACAAAGACGAATAGCATTAGTATTCCATATATCTTTAGGAAAGTGAATGTATATTAAGTACTTAATATTGAAGTTAATTAAAAGTAAAGA
The DNA here is from genome assembly GCF_046742065.1 of Oratosquilla oratoria. Classification (NCBI taxonomy): domain Eukaryota; kingdom Metazoa; phylum Arthropoda; class Malacostraca; order Stomatopoda; family Squillidae; genus Oratosquilla; species Oratosquilla oratoria. Next base: position 67,667,408 of record NC_134791.1, read on the forward strand.
GAGTATGATAAAAATAAACTTGCATTTTCTGGTGGTTGTGGTACTGGTAAGCTATCATCATGTGGGACAGGTGCTCTAGATGATGGTATGTCTGGATACTGCAGAGCTTGTCTTCCTTTCACTTTCCTGTACTTCGTCACATCAATCATACAAAAGTAGCAGTCGTCGTGATGGTTCTTCGGCTCTCTCCATATTCTAGGAATGGCAAAAGGCATTGCCCTTCCTGTACCTCTCAGCCATCCTTCTAGAGTAGATCGGCAGCTTCCACATATCACATGAGGTGCCCATGGCTTGTCCTGGTCACCCATGGGCATTCCGAAATAGAGTCTGTACGCTATCCACACTTTAGCACCTCACGATCTTATGTAGTACTTGTTTTTTCCCAATATAATAACCACACACATAGCAAAATGTATCAGGAGAATTTTCACATACTCTAGTAGCCATCTTAACTGGTAAATAGTTCAGTCATTGATCTGAAAGAGAAAATTAGATAAACATTTAGTAGCAGACCACATAACAATTCCAAAATATACATGGTAACATTGAAATTATATGTATTTCTATAACGGTCGATGATACAGAAAAAATAATTGCATGTTTGAAATCAGCAGGAAAAATGGATTAATAAACTCTAAAAAAAATACAATAAACAAAACTTTTGAAAAAAATGTTACGTTGTGTAATTGAACATTGATTCACAAGAACACACAACTTGAATGTAAACAATTGAACATTAATTCCACCTATGATTTGCATGTTCTACCTAGCCCTGCACGCTTGGAATCCTGACTAAAATTTCTACAAATACCTTAATACCTCCGGAAATCTCTCTGTGGAGACTGTAGTACATATGCTCATCTTCAAATGAAGGGCGATCTCCATTCATGCAGGATGCAGCTGTTGTTGGTGGATACACATGGTACCGAGGGCGGCAGGAATCATGACCGACCTCGCCAGAGGAACACCTGGAGCTAAGCCTATTTCCGTAGGTGTCCACCCAAAATCCCTTAATGCCTTCGGGAATCTCTCCGAGGAGACTGTATTGCATATGCTCATCTTCAAATGATGGGCGATCTTCATTCATGCAGGATGCAGCTGTCAGTGGATACACATGGCACCGAGGGGAGCGGGAATCATGGCCGACCTCGTCAGTGGAACACCTTTAACATCTGTTTCCATAGATGTCCCTTTCATGAACGCACCAAATAGAGTTATGTTCTTGTTATTGAATCCCTGAAGTCAGGTCAACACACAGATCAAGAGTTACAATCACAGAAGGCAAAACTCATTGCGATAGGCCAAACACGTTCCTAGTTGAGGTGACACTGGTCTCAATTCACTAGTTCTCTAGGACATTAATCCCTAGAATCGCACCTGTATAGTTCATCCTGTGAGAACCCGAGGCTAACTGTCAACTGCCCAACGTCGCCTGCGGGCATCAGCGGCTATGCCCATACACTGTTCCCGAAGTTTCTTAATTTCAAGTCACTACTTCCAAAGGGTATGGAGTGTAACGTGTATGTAGGAGTTGAATCATCTCTAATAGTCCTTTGAGATAGTCACTAGTCATGAGAGAGGATTATATGATCCTAACTAGTCCTAATCAACTAGCCTAATTATCTAGCCTATTTGAGAAGTGGCAAGCATGCAGGCTTGGGGGGGTTGAACCATTGTGAAACAAATTCGAAAGGTAACGCTTGGGTGAAATGCCAATCTTAAACATAAGGTAGCAAGTTACAACTACAGCATGGCAAAACAATAAAAACTGCAAGGTTGTTATATTCCAATCTTAATCATTGAGACATTCGTGATATCTCTGGACATAGACATAGGCAGGCACCTTGAACAGAAGGAGAGGGAAAAATTCCTGTGTGAATAGGAGATTCTCAAACTTATTAAGGCACCACAACTGACGGCTAAATTGGCACAACAGTTAATAAAGATAATGGGGAGGAAAATAACAAGAAGCAGCTGCTATAAAGGCCTTAAGAGTTCCAGTAATTCCACAGAGTAGAGGAAAGCAACAGCTGATAGGAGACGAAAAGAGACGAAAATGTTAAGCCTACTATGTTGGCGAGGCCCTTGAGTGAAAGTATTTGGTAACTGCAATCTGAAACAGTTGAAAGGAAAACAAAAAACATGATAGACAGTGTGTCACAATGCAAAATTGTGACATATATATATATATATATATATATATATGTATTATATGTTATATATATATATATATATATATATATATATATATATATGCATGAGAAATCACAAACTCGTGATTCTAAATATGTGGAAAAAAACAAGGAAAAAGATCAACTGATGACCAAACACTATTCAGACATCCCTGAGGATGTCTGAATAGACGAAAGTGCTTGGTTATCAGTTTATTTTTTTTTCCTTGGTGGTTTTTCTGCATATATATATATATATATATATATATATATATATATATATATATATGTATATATATGCATATATATGCATGCAGTTGATACTTTAGGGTCTATATGAGGTGCCCCTATGGACCAGAGTCACACATCATTTTGTCTTTAATAGAGGAAGACTTTGTTCATAGAAAAATTATTACACTATTAGACTACAACTCTCCGTCTGTTATGCTATCCCCCAATCCCTTTTTACTGTCCTGTACCATTTCTCTGAATATTCATTTCCTTTTTTCGCCAACCCTGTGGTGGGGGAAAAGAATGCTACCACCAAGTCTTTCCATTTGAGTCGTAAAAGGTGACAAAAAATGGGACAGGGGATAGGATTAGGAGTCCTCCTACCTGTAGCCCCAAAGGGGACATTCCTAAAAAAAGTAAAGGCATAAGAGGGTCTAGAAGTTTTCCCACCAGTACCCTAAGATTTGGGTCTTTTAATGTGCATGGATGTGGTACAGATGAGAGCAAAAGGGAAGAGATAGGCAGTATGTTTGTGAGAAGAAAGATGGATGTGTTGGCATTGAGTGAAATTAAGTTGAAAGGGAGGGGTGAGTGTGAGTTTGGGAGTGTCATTGGGAGGTTCTCAGGAGTGAAAAAGGGACAAGGGGGAGAAGGGGTGGCTATACTAGTAAGTGAAGAGATAATCATTAAGTGGAATGGAAGGAGGTTTCTTCAAGGTTGATGTGGATGAAGGTGAAGCTGGGAAGGGAGATATGGGTTTTTGAAAGTGCATATGGGCCTGATAGTGAGAAGAGCGTAGAGGAAAGGGAGGCTTTTTGGATGTATTTAAATGAGTGCATAGAGGGATTAGGGAGAAATGTCAATGTAGTTGTATTGGAAGACCTTAATGCTAGGGTAGGAAATGAACCAATAGACAGAATGATTGGGAAGTATGGAGTTCCAGGTAAAAATCGTAATGGAGAGTTCATGGTGGAGATGTGTTTTGAGAGTTGATGATAGCAAATACAGTGTTTAGGAAGAAAGTCAAGCATAAGAACACATGGGAGAGGGTGGTGGATGGAAGGGTGGCAGATAGAGCATTAATGGACTATATAGTGGTGACCAGGAGTATGGTAGGAAGAGTTAAGGATGTACATGTTCTAAGGGGAGAGAATGGGGAAATGTCAGATCATTTTCTGGTGGAAGGTAAGTTGAGAGTTGAGAATAGGTAGAGAAAGAGGGCAGAGGGTAGGGAGGTACTTATAATGAACTGCTTAAATGAGAAAGAAAAGGAGAAGGGGTATAAGAAGAAGCTGAGAGAGGAGTGGGAGATCGTTAAGGAGAGAGAAGAACTAGGAGTGGAGGAGGAATGGGGATGGTTCAAGGAGGGAGTCATAAGGTGTACAAAGATGGTGTGGGGAACAAGGAGGACGGGAGGAAATAGAAGGAAGGGTAGTGAGTGGTGGGATGAGGAAGCAAAGAAGTGTGTAGAAGAGAAGAAGCAGGCTTTCATAGATTGGTTACAAATTAAGACAAGGGAATCGTATGAGAGGTACAAAGTAAAGAGAAGAGAGTGAGAGGAAGGAGGGCAGAGTATTTTAGGGAGTTGCTAAATGTGAAGAAGGATAGGGAGAGAAAGGTAGTTGCAGTGGGAAGCAGTAAGAGAATGAGAGTGATGAGTGAGGAAAATGGAGGAAAAATAAGGAATAATAAAGAGAAAACAGCTGTTAAGATGATGAGAGCATGTAAGGCACCTGGGTTGGATGCCATGCAGAATGTCTGAAAAAAGGAGGTGCAGTTGTGGTGGACTGGCTGGTGAGGTTATTTAATGTTTGTTTAGGAGAGGGTAGAGTGCCAGAGGACTGGAGGAGTGCCTGTATTGTTTCACTTTACATAGGGGAAAGGGGGACAAGTGTGAGTGTAGTAGTTTCAGAGGGATTAGCTTGTGGAGTGTAGTAGGGAAGGCTTATGTGAGGATCTTGATTGAGAGGATTAGGAGAGGAACAGAGGGAGTAATTGGTGAGGAACAGTGTGGTTTTAGGACAGGTAGGGGTTGTGTAGATCAGATTTTTGTGATAAGACTATGTGAGAAAACTATAGGAAAAGGTAAGGATGTATTTTGGGCATTTATGGATTTGGAAAAGGCTTATGACAGGGTAGACAGGAAGGCACTGTGGGAGGTACTGCAGATGTATGGGATAGGAGGAAAGCTGTTAAGAGCAGGCAAGAGTTTTTACGAGAGTAGTAGAGCTTGTGTTAGGATTAGAAATGGAGAGAGTGAATGGTTTGAGGTAAAGGTGGGACTTCATCAGGGATGTGTTATGTCTCCCTGGTTCTTCAATCTATATTTGTATGGTGTGCTGCGAGAGGTGAATGCAAGAGTAGTGAAGCGAGTAAATGCCTTGGGGGATTGAAAAGTAATGAGAAATAGACATTTGGGAATGGATGCTAAGAGGAAATTGTATCAAGGACTTCCATCTCTTTCATAATTCTGTATATGGTTAGCAGGCCTCCTCTTTCTCTTCTTTATTCCAGGGTTGGTAGTTCGAGTTTGTCCAATCTTTGTTCGTATGTCAATTTGGAGAGTGTTGGTGTCATGTTTGTCGTTGCTCTTTGAATTCTTTCTAATTTTTTTATGTTCTTTTTAGTACTGGGTGTCCATAGTGTCCCAGCATACTCTAATTTTGGTCTTATAAATGTAACTAATATTTTCTTTACCATTTCTTCATCCATGTAGTCAAAAGCCACTTTCATGGATCTTAATAATTTGAAAGTTTCTCTGACTAATTTGTTGATATGTTTGTCTGGTGCCATGTCATTGGTGATAGTTACTCCTAGGCCCCTTTCCAAGTTGACTTTTTTAATTTCCTTTTTACCAAGTTTGTATTGCCCTGATATTCTGTTTTTACTTTTTCCAAATTTCATTATACTACATTTCTTGATGTTGAAATTCACTTCACTCATCTGACTTCATTTGCATGTTGTGTCCAGGTCTTCTTGTAATGATTTGCAATCTTACTCTGTACTTACTCCTTTTAGTAGTTTCGCATCATCTGTAAAGAAGATCATATAACATTCCACACCTTCATCCATGTCATTTATATATATGGCAAACATTATCGGAGCCAATACAGAGCTTTGTGGGACTCCACTTATCATTTCCTCCCAATTTGAGTTCTTGTCTCTGAGTACCACCCTCATTTTTCTCATGTTCAAGAAATTTTTCATCCATTCCAATAACTTTCCTTGTATTCCACCTATTGTTTCAATTTTTCTTAGTAGCTTTTTGTGTGGTACTTTGTCAAATGCCTTTTGTAAATCCAAGAGGGCACAATCCGCCCATCTGTCCCTTTCTTGAATTATTTCTATTAATCTCAAGTAAAAGCATATTAAGTTTGTGGCACATGATCTTCCACATCTAAATCCAAATTGTTTTGGATTTAGTATTTTATTTTCCTCCAAGTGTTTAATCCATTTACTTTTGATAACTTTTTCACATATTTTTGCTATAGTACTTGTAAGGGACACTGGTCTATAGTTGGTTGGATTTTCTTTGTCTCCTCCTTTGTATATTGGTACAATATTTCATTTTTTTCCAATGTTTAGGTACCTTTCCTTCCTTGAGTGAGAAATCAATCATCTTGTGTATTTTGTCCATTAGTTCATCAATACATTCTTTCAATATCCAATTTGCAATTCCATCCGGGTCATGTGACTTTCTGACGTCAAGGTTTTTTTTATTTGTTCCCTTATTTCTTTCTGTGTCACTGTTATTTCTTTCATTGCAGGGGATCTTTCTCTCTGCCCTTCCTCCCAATTTTGTGAGTTTCCAATTGTATGAAATGCGGTGTGACTAGGTTTTTTGTTAACAAAAAACCTAGTCACACCGCATTTCATTACTGTACCTAATTCTGATAAAACCGAAATTATTGATAGATATTTACTGAAAGGTGGCATAAACATCGCCAAGGTATCATGTAATAAAATAGGTAAAATGTTTAAAAACCACACTAATGACAACAACGACCTCAGTGTGATCTACCGCATTCCATGTAGTGGCTGCCCCTTGGCTTATATCGGTGAGTCAGATCGAGGAATCGAGAAGAGGATAAATGAACATAGGAATGATTTAAAAGCACACAGAACGTCCAACTCCCTGGTCCACCACCTCGAAATATGCAACAACCTTCCCGAATGGAGTAAAGTTGAAATTTTACACAAAGGATTACAAAAGAAGATGAGAAAGACAGTTGAAGCTGCACATATAAATGTCCAAGAAGATAATAACGACAGAGAAGGATTTATATGCCTATCTAAAGCAGCCAGTCTCTTAATAATAAATGCGCTAGAAAAAACCTGACACTCGAAGCTTCACAAGTTCCCCCCACTACGGGTATAAATGTTGTGACCAAGATGTTCTGTAACAAGTTCTCTGAGGAAGGTTATAATAACCGAAACGTAAGAACAATAAATGTATTCTTAGCCCATCTTCGTTTACCCTTCCCCACCTATCACTCTCCCATTTGTCTTAAACAATTTATCAATATATATATATATATATATATACTATATATATATATATATATATATATATATACTATATATATTTATATATATATATATATACTATATATATGTATATATATATATACATATATACTATATATATATATATATATATATATATATATATGTATGTATGTATACAGTGGTACCTCTACGCGATGAATCAATTTTGTATGCCTCCCCATAAATAGATATTTGCATAAATGGAAACGCTATTTCCCATTGAAATCAATGTTAATTCAATTAATCCGTTCCCGACCTCGAAAAAGTCTACTTTTTTCCCTCTGATATGATGAAGCCTGTCACCAAACGGACATAAATAGGTATGATTATGATGTTCCTGCAACATTAATGCCAAAAAATCAATGTTAAAGACCACTTACAAGGTAAAAAATATAATGAAAAAAGCAATCTTTTGTACCTACCAATGGTAAGGATTTGCAGCTGGCATAGGGGAATGGGAGTGAGGAGATGGTGGAGTGGTGGGGGCTTACTGACCCCCTCTGAAGGAGGAGTTACTCCTTCAGCTGGAGCGGCACCCTCATCAGGGCACTGTTGTTTGGCACGAGGCTGGAAGAACTCTGTGATGGTTGCTTGCCGGCGCTGTTTATGGAGGATTTGGCAGTAGTGAGGCATGACCAGTTCATTGAACTGGCCTGCAACATGGCTCACTATTGTCTGGTCCGGGTGTGTGACCTCCACGAAATCGTAGAGCTTCCTCCACTTTACACCAGCCTCCTTCACCTCCTCCTTGGTGGGGCCCAGAACACGATCGTCATCTCCCTCAACCTGCTCCTGATGCAGCTCATTCAGCTCATTCAGCTCCTCGGTGGTCAGTTCATCCTCGTGCTCCCTTACTAACTCTTCACATCACCATCTTCCATCTCCAGGCCCAGGTCCCTCCCTAGCGCAATGATGTCCGAGATGACAGATGGACCAGCAGGCTCAAAGCCCTCGAAGTCCCGCTCCCTGTCAAATGATGGCCAAAGCTTTTTCCATGCTGCCTGTAGAGTCCTGATGGTAACCTGCTCCCAGCTCTTGCTAATCATCTTAACACAGTGCAAGATGTTGAAGTGGGACTTCCAAAATTCTCGCAGGGTTAGGTCTATATCGGTGCTAGCGTTGAAGCAGCGTTCAAACAGAGCACGCGTGTACAGCTTCTTGAAATTAGAAATGATCTGCTGGTCCATCAGTTGCAGAATGGAAGTGGTGTTTGGAGGCAGGAATTTAATTATGATGAAATCCAGGTCTTGGGGAAGATGTACCTGCATGTCGAGGGGATGTGCTGGGGTGTTATCCACCAGCAGGAGGCACTTCAGTGGCAGTCCATTCCCCTGCAGAAACTTCTTGATCTCTGGGCCGCATGCCCCTTCGAGCCACTCCTGACACAGCTGTCGGTTGCCCACACCTTCGGGTTGGAACGCCACATCACTGGAAGTCTGCTCTTCAGGACGTTGGCCCTCTTGAATGCTCGTGGCGTCTCCGAATGATACACTACGAGCGGCGTGATCCTGCAGTCGCCGCTCGCATTACCACACAACATCATTGTAAGCCTGTCTCTCATAGGCTTATGCCCCGGCAAAGCTTTCTCCTCAGGAGCAATGTAGGTGCTGTTAGGCATCCTCTTCCAAAAGAGCCCTATTTCATCACAATTAAATACCTGCTGTGGCAGGTAACCCTTACAATGCACCAGCTCCTCAAACTCCTTGACGAACGCCTCGGCTGCGTCCGTGTCTGCGCTCGCCGCCTCACCATGCCGTGTCACTGTGGATGCCCGTACGTTGCCAAGACTTCTCAAACCACCCCCTGCTGGCTGCAAAGGGCATTGAAGGTGGTGTAAGCTGGCCACTGGTACCAGCCTGTTGCCGCTGCAGGTCGGCATACACTTGGAGAGCCCTTGAACAGATCCTTTCCTCACTCAAGCTGTCACTCTTACGCTACTTCTTCTGTATCCACACAAGTAATAACCTTTCCACCTCGTCCAACAATGCTGGCCTCTTATGTGTGCTCACATACCTTACTTTATACCCTTAGACACATTAGCTGACAGAAATTTATCTTTATTTAAATGAATGGTTCTTATTGTTGACTCAGGCATACCAAACTCTCTCACCAGCTTACACACGCGTAAACCTTGAGCAGCTTTAGCAATCACTTCCCTCTTTTTTCTCAATCGTGATGCTGGTTTTCTTAGGAGCACCAGCTTCAGTAGGACTTCTCACCTGTTTTGGAGGCCTTTTAAAGGCACAAACAGTACAATACCAAAGGATAGGCACTGAAAGAAGGGCCAGTCATGCACACAACAAACAAATATGGCGGGAGGAGTCAACACAGCGCGTGAATAGTGACATCAGCAAGATGGCGGCACGGGATTTGATTTTCCGTGCAGTAATGGACACCAATGTGCCCTCGTAAATAGAAATTTTCTGCGTAAATAGCAACAAGATTTTCCCCATAATTTGACCGCGTGAATAGAATTTCGCATACATAAGGACACGTGTAAATAGAGGTACCACTGTATATATATATTTATACACGCACGCACACACACGTCGGTCGAAGTGACAGCGAAGTTTGGAAATCTAGGAAAAATTCAAGTTTTGTCGATCTCAACAACGAGGGAGTACCTTTGTTGTATTAGTAGGGAAGGGGGAAAACTCATGGTGTAGTGAGAAGGTGATGAAAAAGGAGAAAGGGAGGGATTACTGAGGAAAATGGAAGGAAATGAGGAAGTGGACAAACGGGCCCCGGACGTTAGAAGGAGTGTCAACAAAAGGTGTGCAGAACACACAGACGAGGTAGAACAGGGGAGCAGAGGTGTCAAAAGCAGAAATATAGATAATAGCAGCTCAATGGAAAGAGAAGATAACTGCTTTTATGGATTTAATGAGGGAGGAGATGACAACCTCCCCCGACTAGTAAATCTAGAGGAGAAAGTAAAAAAAATGAACGAAACATGGGAGGTTAGGTTTAACCAATTAACACTAGTTACCCAAAGAGTTGATAAACTGGAAGAACTAAAGGAGAATCAAAACCTAACTAAAGAAATAGAAGAATTAAAAAGACAGTTAAAAGAAGTAAAAGATGAGAATGAGGAATTAAAGAATAATAATAAAGAGAATAAAGAGTCCATAGCATAAGAAGCACAGGGTTTGAGAATAGTCCAATAGAACAAAATTGTATTTGGAGATATAGTGACACAGCAGATGAAAGAACAAACCAAGGACACCGTTATTAAAGTGATGAGAGAGGAGAATATAGTAAGAGACTTAGCGAACAAAAAGAAATGTATAATTATATTAGGGATGGAGGAGAAGCATAATCCAAATAGGACCATAAGAGTAAAAGAGGAGAAGGAAAAGGTAAACAAGATAACGGAAATAGTTCAAGAGGATGAACAGAAAACAGGGAAAGAAATTGAAGAAATATATAGAATAGGGAAATACAATACTGATAAGACCAGACCAATTAAGGTTAAATTCAGGTCACAAACGACAGCAAAGAATATCTTAGCCAAAACAGGGAAACTAGCAAACAGTGAACAATACATCCAGGTATGGATAAAAAGAGAAATAAATATAGAGGAAAGAGAGGATGAGAAAACAAAAAGACTAGAAGCTAAGGAAAAAACTAGAAAAGAACAAGAGTCAGAAAAAGAGAAATTCTATTGGAGAGTAGTGGATATGAAAGTGAGGAAATGGTTCATAGCAAAGAAAAACAGAAAGGAAACAGAAAACAAGATGGAAGTAGCAGAAAATTAAGCGTCTTACACATAGATGGCTTAATAACAGGCTTGAATGAACCGAATAATTACCTGAAAGAAAAAGAACCGGACATAATGGGAATTGTAGAGACAAAATTGAAAGGTCCACTACCACCCAACAGTGTAGGACATGGTGCATATAATTATTGGATTAGAAACAGAGGTAAAACAAGGGGGTGGAGTTATGTTCCTGACTAAGAAGGATATAAATGTGAGAATGTCACCCATGGAAAGAATAGAGTAGAGATGATTATGATGGAAGTGGAGGACAGGGATGGAAAGAACAGGAAGTTTGTAGTAAATTATGTGCCTCCTAAAACGGCTTCGTGGGAAGAGAGAGAACATAAAAATATGTTAGAAGATACAAGGATAACACTAAATAAGATAATGGAAGATGGAGGAAGAATAGTTATAATGGGTGACTTTAATTGTAAAGAAACCAGCTGGGAAGAGATGACAATGAAGGGTAGAGACAACCTATGGCGAAATGTACTACTTGATATGATTATAGAACATACAATGACGCAATGGATACAAGAGAATACTAGGTATAGAAATGAGAAAGAACCATCGAGACTGGACCTAATAATCACATCAGAACCCGAAATAGTGGACAAGATTGAATATAAGACACCAATAAGTAAAAGTGACCACATATCGGTTGAACTGGAACTAAATTAGGAAAAATGCATGAAAAAAATGGACACTATAGAAAGGAAAGATTGATGTATGGAATTTTTTTTTTTTTTATATAAAACAAGCCGCGGGCTTCGCCCTCCCCGACTTCGCCGGGGGCTTGCTGCGCAAACAGCGGCCTTCGGCCGCAGCGCTCCGCGCTCTAATCCCACGATAGGGATCCCGTGCTGGGGATCCCGGGTTGGGGTTCCGCCCCGAGGCCGAGGCCGAACCCAAGTGACATTTTTTCCTGGTCAGTCCAAGGGAACATGGCGACCACTGAGGACTTGCGACCACTAAGGACTTGCGACCACTGAGGATTTGCAACCGCTGAGGATTTGCAACCACTGAGGACTTACGACCACTAAGGACTTGCGACCTTTGAGGACTTGTTACCTTGGAGGACTTGTTACCTTGGAGGACTTGTTACCTTGGAGGACTTGTTACCTTGGAGGACTTATTATCTTGGAGGATTTATTACCTTGGAGGATTGACAACCTCGTAGGACTTGCAACTTCAGAGGACTTGCACCCTCGTAGGACTTAGACCTCGGAGGACTTGCAGCCTCGAAGGGCTTACAACTTCGGAGGACTTGCACCCTCGGAGGACTTGCACCCTCGGAGGACTTCCACCCTCGGAGGACTTCCACCCTCGGAGGATTTGCACCCTGGGAGGACTTCCACCCTCGGGGGACTTCCACCCTCGGAGAACTTGCACCCTCGGAGAACTTACAGCCTCGAAAGGCTTACTGCCTCGGAGAACTTACGACCTCTCCAAGACATGTAACATTTTTAAAATGTGTCACCTTTGAAATGGTTTAATTTAATTTATTATTAGTAACGATGATCGCCCATGGCTCAACGATGATCGTCCACTGCTGAACGATGATCGTCCATGGCTCAACGATGATCGTTCTTGACTCAACGATGATCGTCCATGGCTCAACGATGATCGTCCATTGCTCAACGATGATCGTTCACGGCTCAACGATCATCATCCACAGCTCAACGATGATCGTCCACGGCCCAACGATGATTGTCCATGGCTCAACGATGATCGTCCATGGCTCAAAGATGATCGTTCTTGATTCAACGATGATCGTTCTTGACTCAAGGATGATCGTCCACGGCTCAACGATGATCGTCCACGGTTCAACGATGATGGTCCATGGCCTAACGATGATCATCCACGGCTCAACGATGATCGTCCACGGCTCAACTATGATTGTCCACGGCTCAACGATGATCATTCTTGACTCAACAACGCCCATGGCTCAACGATGATCGTTCTTGACTCAACGATGATCATCCACGGCTCAACGATGATCGTCCATTGCTCAACGATGATCGTTCACGGCTCAACGATCATCATCCACGGCTCAATGATGATCATCCATGGCCCAACGATGATCGTCTACGGCTCAACGATGATCGCCCACGGCTCAACGATGATCGCCCACGGCTCAACGATGATAGTCCATAGCTCAACGACGATCGTTCTTGACTCAAGGATGATCGTCCACGGCTCAACGATGATCGTCCACGGCTCAACGATGATCGTCCATGGCTCAACGATGATCGTCCATGGCTCAACGATGATCGTCCACGGCTCAACGATGATTGTCCACGGCTCAACTATGATCGTCCACGGCTCAACGATGATCATTCTTGACTCAACGATGATCGTCCACGGCTCAACGATGATCGTTCTTGACCTTGACTGAACCATGATCATCCACGGCTCAACGATGATCGTCCACGGCTCAACGATGATCGTCCACGGCTCAACGATGATCGTACATGGCTCAACGATGATCGTCCATGGCATGTAACATTTTTAAAATGTGTCACTTTTGAAATTGTTTAATTTTGTATATTATATATATATATATATATATATATATATATATGTATATATATGTATATATATATATATATATATATATATATGTACATATATATATGTATATATATACTGTATATATATGTATATATATATATATATATATATATATATATATATATATATATATATATATATATATATATATATATATAGACATAGACATAGAAAATGTCCCAAGGCACAGGCTACGCCGTGGGTACCTTGGCCTTCTTTAGTTCTTGAGTCATTTCTTCTTTCTCCTTCTTTAATTCTTCTTTTTCTTGCAAAGTCCTTTCCCAAACCTTAAGGGGGACCGACACATCTGATTCCGATTCGTCGACGACTTAGTCGTAATCAGGCAGGATCATTGCCGTTGCGGCTTCTTCACTAATATTGTAAGCTGAAGCAGGAATCTCAACGGACCCCAATTCAGGTTCCTCTTCTGGAATTATCTGCTCGCTGTCGATACCTTTCACTAAAGACTCTCCCTCCCTAATGGATGGCATGTCCGAAAAAAATTCTTTATATACCACGTTTGTCGGATTTTTCACCACACATTCACCATTAACCTTATGGTAACCTCGGAAGATAATTAATGAGTCCCAATTTGTAACCCTTGAACATGCCACATAGGGCTGTCCATGGGCAAAACAATCGGACGAATCCAACAATAACACACATTTGTCAAAAGTTTGCCCTTGCGACTTATTAATTGTCATAGCAAAACTTTATTTGACGGGGAATTGTTCAATTTCCAAGTGCAAGTCGAGCGAAGTAATCGGTGGGAAGCTCCTATGGCTTGGGAACTTGAAGATCTTCCAAGAGTACACGTAATTTTGGTTATTTCGTAACATATTGTTGAACCCCAATATTTTCCTATGGAATCTCTTAATTGTGGCTGTTACCGCGTTTTTTTTTTTTTTTTTTTTTTTTTTTTTTTTTTTGAGTGGCGTAAAGTTGTTAAAAAACTGTTTTTCCTTGAGTTTGCGGTTTTTGATATAATCATTGTATTTCTGATCGATGTAATACTTTTGGTATTCCTCGTGACAGCTTTTACCAACACTTAGTAAAATTCTTGTATTCAGTAAAATCTTGTTTCATAAACTTTTCCGATTCTTCCGCTTTAATTTCTTCGTCATAACCACCACTCTTAGTAAAATTCTTGTATCCTGCGAAATAATGTTTCATAAACTTTTCCGATTCTTCCTCTTTAATTTCTTCGTCGAAATCTATTATGAGAGCGTACTCATGAATATTGTTGAACCCCATTATTTTCCTATGGAATCTCTTAATTGTGGATGTTACTGAGGTTTTTTGAGTGAGGCGCAAAGTTGGGGAAACTTATTCTTGTGCTTCCTGCCCTTCGCTCGCGGCCAATCAATCGTCTCCGTTGCCGTGACGTCAGTGTTCTCGTCCAATCAGTCGTCTCCATTGCCGTGACGTCACCACTCTCGACCAATCAGTTATCTCCGTTGCCATGACGTCACCAGTCTCTCAGCCAATCAGAATCCTTACACAATGGGACATTTTTGCCGGATTTTGGAAGGTGGTCATAAAATCGCCAGGAAATTTTCAAAACTGAAAAACTTTATTTTTTTATGTATATAGATAAGAGAATTCTTTCAAAAAGCAGACTGGGAAAGCCTACACAAGGAGGAAACAACAGTAGAAGATAAATGGAGTATTTTGACAAAAATTCATAAAGGAGTGGAAAAGTATGTTACAAGACAAAAACAAGAAAAAGGATATGTAAAGTGTTGCTACAACAAAAGATGTAGGGAGTTAAATGACAAAAGGGATAAAGCTTGGATAAAATGGAAAAAAGACAAAAGACCTGAAAAATGGAAAATATATGCTAGTTATAGAAATGAATATGTACAAGTGTGCAGAGAAGAAAAGAGAAAATACGAAAAAGATGTCATAGAAAAAATAAAGATAAACAAAAACTAATTACAGATTCGTAAACAAGCTGAAAAACAAACAAGAACTAGAGAAACTACAACAAGGAGGAGTTGAATACACAGAGGAAATAAAAATGGCAAAAATTATGAACAAGCATTTTAAATCTGTTTACGAAGGAGAACATACAACCTAAAGATATCGAGTGGAAGGAGAAAGTACCCCCCTATGAAAGAGATAGAAGTAACAAAGAATGAAATAATGAATCACTTGAGTAATCTCGATGTCAGAAAATTGCATGGACCAGATGAAATGGCAAACTGGATTTTGAGAGAATGCAGAAATGAACTAACAGACAAAATACATAGTCTAATAAGCAGTTCATTGAAAGAAGGAAAAGTTCCAGAAGATTGGAAAAGAACAAATATAGTGCCAATATATAAAGGGGGAACAAGAAAGACCCTACTAACTATAGACAGTTCTCTCTTACAAGTACAATAGCTAAAGTTTGTGAAAGAATTATCAAAATTAGATGGGTAAGGCATTTGGAAAAAACAATGTACTAAATCCAATGCAAATTGGATTTAGACAAGGACGATCATGCATCACAAACTTAATGTGTTTCTATTCAAAGCTAATAGATGTAACACAAGAATGAGATGGATGGGTTGATTGTGCATTTCTAGACCTGAAAAAAACTTTTGATAAGGTGCCACATAAGAAATTACTAAATTAGAAACTGGATGAGGAATAAAGGGCAAACTGCTGAAGTGGATGGAAGACTTCTTGCATGAAAGAAAAATGAGTGGTGATAAGAGACAAACACTCTAATTGGGATGAAGTGATTAGTGGAGTTCCACAACTGGCCCCCAATAATGTTTCCTATATACATTAATGGTATGGATAAGGGAATTGAAAGTTATATGAGCTTTGCGGACAATGCAAAATTGTTGAAAAAAGTGAACACTGTAGAAGATAGTGAGTCACTACAGAGTGATCTCAATAAAGATGGGAATGGAGTAGGAAGTGGGAGATGGAATTCAATATTAAGAAGTGTATAATGGAATTTGGAAGAAGCAAAAAAAGGATCATATAAATTGGGAGAGGAAGAAATTTAAAAAGTATAAAATGAGAAGGATCTGGGAGTCATTATGAATAATATGTCGTCTGAGAAACATATAAACAAAATTTTTGGAGATACTTATAATTTAATAAGAACAATCAAAGTGGGATTTACATACCTGGACAAAGAAATTGTGAAGAAAATACTGGTCACTTTGATAAGACCAAGGTTGGAGTATGCAGCAATGACGTGGTCAACAAGTACAAAAAAATGTATGACAAAACTTGAAAGAATATAAAGAGCAATTAAAAAATTGGCACAAACACTCCCAGAACTATCATATGAAGAGAGACTATCAAAACTTGAGCTACAGACATTAGAGCAAAGAAGAGAAAGAGGAGACTTGATAACTATAGAATCATGAAAGGCATAGAAACTATTGATAGAGAGGATCTAATAAAATAGGATTGTAGAAATACAAGAGGACACGGAAAGAAAATAAAGAAAACAGTTATAGAAAAGACCTAAAAAAAAACAGCTTTCCCCACAGGGTAATAGACGTTTGGAGCAATTTAGATGGGAATGCGGTGTGTGAAAAAATTATACAGAAATTTAGAAAGAGTCTAGATAAATAGAGATATGAAGACAGGACACCACGAGCACAGCTCCCCTTCCCATAAAATACAACTAGGTAAATACACACACACACACACTTCCGTCGGACGGACGGCGAGGATTGACGTCCTCAAGAAAAAATGAAATTTTCGTGGATCTCAACGCAAAGTACCTATTGTATTTGCAGGGAAGGGGATTGCTCGTGGTGTAGTGGGAAAGTGAGGAAAAAGGAAAAGGGGAGGGGTTACTGAGGGAAATGGAAGGAAATGAGGAAGGAGAGGACTTGGTCCAGGCAGGCAGACGCCATATAAACAAACGCGGGCCAGATCAATTTAGTGACGATGAAGGGACTAACAAAAATGTAAAGATTAGAAACATAGATAAGAGCAGCACAATAGAAGGTGAGGATAATAATTTCCATGGATTTAATGAGGGGGGTGGTGGATACCAACCTCCCCCGACTGGCAAGACTAGAGGAAAAACTTGAACAAATGACCGAACATTGGGAGATCAGGTTCGGTAGTATGTCAAAAATTGCGCAAAGGGTTGAAAGATTGGAAGAACTAGAGAAGGCGAACAAAAACTTAAGTAATGAAATAGAAGAATTAAAAAGACAGTTAAAAGAAGTAAAAGAGGGGAATGAAGAATTAAAAAAGGAACAATATAGACAATAAAGAGGCCATAGCAAAAGAAGCACAGGGGTGGAGAAAAATACAGGAAAACAGTAAAGTTGCATTTACTGATATAATTAAACAGCAAATGAACGAACAATCTGAAGACTCAGTTATCAAAGTGATGAGACAGAAGGAGAATATAGTAAGAGACTTAGCAGATAAAAAGAAATGTATAATTATATTAGGAATGGAAGAGAAACATAACCTAGATAGAACTTCAAGAATCAGTGAGGAAAAAGACAAAGTAAGCAGTTTACTAGAATTAGTTCAAGAAGATGAACCTGAAATAATGAAGCAAATCGAAGAGATGTTTAGGCTTGGAAAATATAGTACAGATAAGACCAGACCAATTAAGATTAAATTCAGATCACAATCAACAGCAGAGAACATCTTAGCAAAAACAGGGAAGCTAGCAGCAAGTGAACATTATAAGAAGGTATGGATAAAAAGAGAAATGAATAAAGAGGAAAGAGAGGGGAAAAAAAAGGAAAGAAGCTAAAAAAAAAAAAAAAAACGAGACCAGAACGGAGTCAGAAAAAAAAAAATTCTACTGGAGAGTAGTGAATATGAAATTGAGGAAATGGACCATAACAGAGAGAAACAAAAAAGAAACAGAGAATACAATGGAAATAACAGAAAGTTAAGAGTGTCCTACACAAATATAGATGGATTATTAACAGGGCTGAATGAACTGAACGAGTATCTGAAGGAAAAAGAATCGGACATAATGGGAATTGTAGAGGCAAAATTAAAAGGTCCACTACCACCCAACAGCATAGGACACAATGCATATAATTATTGGATTAGAAACAGAGAGATAAAACAAGAGGGTGGAGTTATGTTCCTGACTAAGAAGGATATAAACGTGAAGAGCGTCACATATGGAAAGAATAGAGATGATTATGATAGAAGTAAAAGACAGAGATAAGAAGAGCAGAAAGTTTGTAATAAACTACGTGCTCCCAAAAACAGCCTCGTGGGAAGAGAGTGAACATAAAAGTATGTTAGAAGACACAAGAATAACACTAAACAAGATAATGGAAGATGGAGGAAGAATAGTTATGATGGGCGACTATAATTGCAAAGAAATCTGATGGGAAGAGATGACCGTAAAGGGTGGAGAAGACTCATGGGGAAATGTTCTACTTGAGATGATTATTGACCACACAATGACACAATGGATTCAAGAGAACACTAGGTATAGAAATGAAGAAAACCATCGAGACTAGACCTAATAATCACATCAGAACCTGAAATAGTGGAAAAGATAGAATACCAGGCACCAATAAGTAAAAGTGACCATATATTGATAGAACTAGAACTAAATGAGAAAAAATACATGAAAAAAATGGACAATATAGAAAAGGAAGATTGATGTATGAAAAAACACATTTTGATAACATAAGAGAACTCTTTCAAAATGAAAACTGGGAAAGAATACACAGAGAAGATACAACAGTAGAAGAGAAATGGAATATTTTGACAAAAAATTATAAAAAAGGAGTGGAAAAGTATGTCCCAAGACAAAAACAAGAAAAAGAATATATAAAGTGCTGGTACAACAAAAGTTGTAGAGTGTTAAAAGACAAAAGAGACAAAGCTTGGACCAAATGGAAGAAAATACAAAAGACCTGAAAAATGGAAAATATATACTTGTTATAGAAATGAATATGTAGAAGCGTACAGAGAGGAAAAGAGAAAATATGAAAAAGATGTCATAGAAAAATGTAAAGATCAACCAAAACTATTCTACATATTTGTAAACAACAAACTGAAAAACAAACAAGACTTGGAGAAATTAAGACAAGGAGGAGTTGAATACACAGAGGAAATAGAAATGGCGGAAATTATGAACAAGCATTTTAAATCAGTGTTTACAAGGGAGAATATACAACTGGAAGAGATCGAATGGAAAGAGAAAGTCCCCCCTATGAAAGAAATAGAAGTAACAAAGAATGAAATAATGAAACACTTGAGTAATCTTGATGTTAGAAAATCACATGGACCAGATGAAATAGCAAACTGGATTTTGAAAGAATGCAGAAATGAACTGGCAGACAAAATACATAGCATAATAAACAGTTTCTTGAAAGAAGGAAAAGTTCCAGAAGATTGGAAAAAAGCAAATATAGTACCTATATATAAAGGAGGAAATAAAGAAGACCCTACCAACAATAGACCAGTCTCTCTAACAAGTACAATAGCAAAAATTTGTGAAAGGATTATCAAAAGTAAATGGGTAAAATATTTAGAAAAAAACAGCGTGATAAATCCAAGGCAATTTGGATTCAGACAAGGACAATCATGCGTCACTAATTTGATATGTTTCTATTCAAGGCTAATAGATATAATACAAGAAAGAGATGGATGGGCTGATTGTGCATTTCTAGACCTAAAAAAACCTTTTGACAAAGTACCACATAAGAAGTTGCTTAAGAAATTAGAAACTGTAGAAGGAATACAGGGCAAACTGCTTAAATGGATGGAAGACTTCTTGCAAGAAAGAAAAATGAGAGTAGTGATAAGAGACAAACACTCAAAATGGGATGATGTAATAAGCGGTGTTCCACAAGGAATAGTTCTGGCCCCAATAATGTTTGCCATATATATTAATGATATGGATGAAGAAATTGAAAGGTATATGAGCTTCTTTGCAGATGATGCAAAACTATTAAAAAAAAGTGAACACAGAAGAAGATTGTGAGTCACTACAGAGTGATCTAAATAAAGTATGTTAATGGAGTAGGAAGTGGGAGATGGAGTTCAACACTAAAAAGTGTTGTATAATGGAATTTGGGAAAAGCAAAAACAGAATAACAGGATCATATAAATTGGGAGAAGGAATAAAAAAAAAAGTAGAAGATGAGAAGGACCTGGGAGTCATTGTTATGAATAATATGTCACCTGAGAAACATATAAATAAGATTTTTGGAAAAACTTATAATTTAATAAGAACAATCAAAGTAGCATTTACATACCTGGATGAAGAAATGGTGAAGAAAATTCTAATCACTCTGATAAGACCAAGATTGGAATATGCAACAACAATATGGTCACTAAGTACAAAAAAATGTATTAAAAAAACTTGAAAGAATACTAAGAGCAATTACAAAATTGGCACCAACACTATCATATGAAGGGAGACTAGAAAAACTTGAACTACAGACACTAGAGCAAAGAAGAGAGAGAGGAGATTTGATAGCTATTTACAGAATCATGAAAGGCATAGAAATTATTGATAGAGAGAATCTGATAAAATGGGATGATAGAAATACAAGAAGGCACGGAAAGAAAATCAAGAAAGACAGCTATAGAAGAGATGTGAAAAAGAACAGCTTTCCTCACAGAGTAATAGACATTTGGAACAAGTTAGATGAGAAAGTGGTGTGTGCAAAAACAATACATGAATTTAAAAATAGTTTAGATAAAATGAGATATAAAGACGGGACCCCACGAGCATAGCTCCCCTTCCCGTAAAATACAACTAGGTAAATACACACAAATCTGCTGGGAAGAAATGACAGTAAAGGGTGGAGACGGTTCATGGGGAAACGCTCTACTTGAGATGGTTACTGACCATACAATGACACAATGGATACAGGAGAACACTAGGTATAGAAATGAAGAAGAGCCATCGAGACTAGACCTAATAATTACATCTGAACCTAGAATAGTGGACAAAATTGAATATAAAACACCAATAAGTAAAAGTGACCACATATTGATTGAACTGGAACTTAATGAAGAAAAATATATGAAAAGAAATTAACAATATAGAAAAGGAAGAATGATGTATAAAAAAACAAACTTTGATAAAATAAGAGAATTCTTTCAAAAGGAAAACTGGGAAGAAATATACAAAGAAGAAACAACAGTAGAAGAGAAATGGAATATTTTGACAAAAATTTACAAAAAAGGAGTGGAAAAGTATGTCCCAAGACAAAAACAAGAAAAAGAATATGTAAAATGCTGGTACAACAAAAGTTGTAGGGAGCTAAAAGACAAAAGAGACAAAGCCTGGACCAGATGGAAAAAAGACAGAAGACCTGAAAAATGGAAAATATATACCGGTTATAGAAATGAATATGTACAAACGTGCAGAGAGGAAAAGAGAAAATATGAAAAAGATGTCATAGAAAAGTGTAAAGATCAACCAAAACTATTCTACAGATTTGTAAACAATAAACTGAAAAACAAACAAGACTTGGAGAAATTAAGACAAGAGGGAGTTGAATACACTGAGGAAATGGAAATGGCGGAAATTATGAACAAGCATTTTAAATCAGTGTTTACAAGGGAGAACATACAACCTGAAGAGAACGAATGGAAAGAGGTAATCCCCCTTATGGAAGAAATAGAAGTAACAAAGAATGAAATATTAACACACTTGAGTAATCTTGATGTCAGAAAATTACATGGACCAGATGAAATAGCAAACTGGATACTGAAAAAATGCAGGAATGAACTGGCAGACAAAATACATAGCATACTAAACAGTTCCTTGAAAGAAGGAAAAGTTCCAGAAGATTGGAAAAAAGCAAATATAGTACCTATATATAAAGGAGGAAATAAAGAAGAACCTACCAACTATAGACCAGTCTCTCTAACAAGTACAATAGCAAAAATTTGTGAAAGAATTATCAAAAGTAGATGGGTAAAATATTTAGAAAAAAACAAAGTGTTAAATCCAAGGCAATTTGGATTCAGACAAGGACGATCATGCGTCACCAATTTAATATGTTTCTATTCAAGGCTAATAGATATAATACAAGAAAGAGATGGATGGGCGGACTGTGCATTTCTAGACCTAGAGAAAGCTTTTGACAAAGTACCACATAAGAAGTTGCTTAAGAAATTAGAAACTAAAGGAGGAATACAGGGCAAACTACTAAATTGGATGAAAGACTTTTTGCAAGAAAGAAAAATGAGAGTAGTGATAAGAGACCAGCACTCAAAATGGGATGAAGTAATAAGCGGTGTTCCGCAGGGAACAGTTCTGGCCCCAATAATGTTTGCTATATATATTAATGATATGGATGCAGGAATTGAAAGCTATATGAGCTTTGCAGATGATGCAAAACTACTGAAAAGAGTGAAAACTGAAGAAGATTGTAAATCACTACAGAGAGATCTAAATAAGGTACAAGAATGGAGTAGAAAGTGGGAGATGGAGTTCAATACAAAAAAGTGTAGTATAATGGAATTTGGAAAAAGCAAAAACAGAATAACAGGAGCATATAAATTGGGAGAAGAAGGAATAAAAAAAAGTAGAAAATGAGAAGGACCTGGGAGTCATTGTTATGAATAATATGTCACCTGAAAAACATATAAATAAGATTTTTGGAGAAACTTATAATTTAATAAGAACAATCAAAATTGCATTTACATACCTGGATGAAGAAATGGTGAAGAACATCCTAATCACCCTGATAAGACCAAGATTGGAATATGCAGCAACGATATGGTCACCAAGTACAAAAAAATGTATAAAAAAAACTTGAGAGAATACAAAGAGCAATTACAAAATTGGCACCAACACTCAAAACTATCATATGAAGAGAGACTAGAAAAACTTGAACTACAGACACTAGAGCAAAGAAGAGAGAGAGGAGATTTGATAGCTATTTACAGAATCATGAAAGGCATAGAAATTACTTATAGAGAGAATCTGATAAAATGGGATGATAGAAATACAAGAGGACACAGAAAGAAAATAAAAAAAGACAGCTATAGAAGAGATGTGAAAAAGAACAGCTTTCCTCACAGAGTAATAGACAGTTGGAACAAGTTAGATGAGAAAGTGGTGTGTGCAAAAACAATACATGAATTTAAAAATAGTTTAGATAAAATGAGATATGAAGACGGGACCCCACGAGCATAGCTCCCCTTCCCGTAAAATACAACTAGGTAAATACATATATATATATATATATATATATATATATATATATATATATATATATATATATACAGTATATATATCATATATATATTATATATATATATATACATATGTATATATATGTATATATATATATATATATGTGTATATATATATATATATATATATATATATATTTGTATATTTATATATAGAATATATATACATACATATACCAAGGCTTTATCCCCCTTACAAGGGGGGTAGCCAAAAAGAAAAGGGCATAAAATCATTCCCACCCATTCCATCCCTGAATACACTCCACCACCTCCACCCTCCCTCTTATCTTAGCACCTCCTGAATATATATATATATATATATATATATATATATATATATATATATATATATTTATATGTATATAATAAATATATAAATCTCTCTTACTCTTACCATCCACCTGGTAGGATTATCTCCTGTCAGCCAGTGGTCCTCGTTTCCTAATTTCTCTCCATCTTTCTCTATGTCTGTAGACTTCATTTTGCAGTATCTCTGTAAGGTCTTCTCCTCAAATCACCAAAGCTTCCTTAACTCCTTCCATCCATCTTGTTACATGTCCATACCATCTCGGGCGATTTTCTTCTATATGTTCTAGTATATTCTTTACATTCAATTCTGCTCTTATGTCCATGTTTCTCAATCGGTCCAGTCTAGACACTCTTTTGATTTTCCTTCGAACTTTCATTTCTGCAGCAACGATTTTACTCTTTGTTTTGCTTGTCATTGTCCATGTTTCTGATCCACAAAGCAAAATTGGTCTTAATACTGTTGTATACATCAGCACCTTACATTTTCTAGGGACATTGCGGTCTCTGAACAACACTGAAAGCATACCAAAGTTCTTATTAAATTGATTAATTCTGTTATTTATTTTGATTTCCTGATTATTCTGTTCATTAACTTTCAACCCAAGATATTCAAATTTGCTTGTTTCAACTGGGCCTCTCCTATTCTTATTTCTATGTTCCTCTCATTCCTCGTGATACTCATGACTTCCGTTTTATTAATGTTAATTTTCATACCATTATCATTCATAACTTTATTCCATCTTCCTGTCATCTCTTGTAGTTCCTCTTCGCTGCTGCATATCACGGCAACATCATCTGCATATGCCAGCGTTATCGTGTTGTTGCCATGGCTTATTTCTTTCATACATCTGTCCATTAAAATTATGAACAGCAGTGGGGAAATCACTCCTTGTCTTACCCCTGTCCTGACCTGGAACCATGGTGTATCCCCATCCCTTAGCTTCACTTTATTTTCACATTTCCTATATATAGTCTTAATTGCCCTTTTCAGGTTTGCTGGAACATCGTATTCTTGATGCTCCAGTGCTCTCCAGATTTCTTCCCTAGGTACCTTATCAAATGCTTTCTCCATATCTATGAAGATAGCAAACTTGTCTATGTTCCACTCCCTGTTCTTTTCCAAACCATTTTCAATGTAAAAATCATATCCACTGTGCTTCTTTGTGGTCTAAAACCATGCTGCCATTCCCAAATCTTTCCTCTACAGCCATTCTCAGTCTTCTCTCTATGACTCTCTCATATACTTTGCCCACATGCGATAGCAACGATATGCCTCTGTAATTATTGCAATTTGTGCGGTCATCTTTTGAAAATTGGGCATACAACCGCTTTACTCCAGTCATCTGGTATTTCAGCATTTTTCCACATGACATTCATAATTCTGGTCAACCAGTTTGCACCCAACTCACCCATTGCTTTAATGAATTCTATATGTATCTCATCCTCACCACATGCTTTTCCATTTTTCATTCTTTGGATAGCCGCCTGAACCTCCGCAACTGTAATTTCATCATTTTCACCTTCTAAGAACTCCATCTGATTTTCTTCCTGCATTTCCATATTTTCTTGTCCAGCATTGAGTAGGTTCTCAAAATAATTTTTCCATCTTTCTGTAATTTGATTTGTTTCCACCAACATCACTCCATTTTCATCCTTTACTGCATAGGCACCTTCGTTTTTCTCTTTTCTATAGTTTCTTGCCATATTGTAGAGCAGCTTTCTTGTTCCTTCCATATCCTCTCTCAAATCATTACCAATTTTCTGCCAGACTTCTGCTTTTGATTCCTTTATAACTCTATTACACTTATTCCGTGCTTCTACATAGTTTTCTCTGTTTTTAGCTGTTCTGTACTTCATCCATTTTCTGAATTTTTTCATTTTTTCTTTAACTGCATTCGCCATCTCTGTCCACCAGGGCGTTCTTTTTTTTCTTTATTTTTCCCACATACTTCATTTCAACCACCTCCTCTGGCACTTCCTTAACTACTGTTTTCATCTGCTCCCATTCCTCATTTATATTTACTCCTGTTTGCAGGTTTGTCACCTTACCTCTAACTTTTTCTTTAAAACTTTCTTTTCAGGATTCTTTAAGTCCTCCACCTTGAATCTCCTCCTTATTTTCCCTGGCACAACTCTCCACTTTCTCGCGTTTATTTTTGCAACCACCAGTCTTTATATAAATATATATATATAAATATATACAAGTATATATATATATATATATATATATATATATATATATATATAAATATATATATATACATATACATATATATATGTATACATGTATATATATATACATATATGTATATATATATATATATATATATATATATATATATATGTATATTTATATATATATATATGTATATGTATATTTATATGTATGTACATATATATGTATATATATAACAGGGGTTAGAAAAGAAAAAGAGGAAACTAGTTGAGGCAGCATATATAGCATCTCAGCCTTGCCTTAATCACAGGGACGGATTCATCAAACTGTCTCAAATGTCCAGACGACTCATCCGCCGGGAGATGAGGAAACAAGCGGACTCGAGTGGCGTGGGTTAGCAGGAACGCGGACATGAACGCGTGTATATATATGTTGATTTTATGCTTATGTACTCATACTCTGAAGAAGTCCTGTAAAGGATGAAACGTCAGTAAATTTACACTCCAACATTACTCGGTGTTTATCTCACCACCCTTCCACTCATTCTGTCGTCCTTCTGTCCAATATATATATGTATATATATATATATATATATTGTGATGACTAGGGGAAGGGCCAGGTTAAAAAAACTAGAGTTCTGATTAAAGAATAATTATTTCCTTCAAAAGAAACAAAAACAAACAAGATCGAAAAATAGAGGTCGCCAAGCGAGCATAAATTACAAGATCCGATACACAGTAATGTTCACATAAATGTCCCAAAAAATATATATAAATACCAGTCAATGGGTCCCTTTAGGACATAAATGGCTAAATTTGCCAGGACATATGTAAATATAAATAGTCGATCAAATATCGATATTCAATAGAAAATAGTCTTCACAAAGACAATACGTAGTAAGGTCGAGAAACATCGACAATTAGAATGGAAACTAAGTCCTACGTAATAGTTTACGTAAAAGATACAAAGTCGAGAAAATTCTACGACTAAAGTCTAAGTCCAGCAAAGTGGAAAAAGTACTAGCATAAGGCTAGACAAAGTATGAGATTAGTTAGCAAGGGACTCTGTATAAACAGAGACTGAATTCTGAATTCCTAGGAAAGACCACCCGCTTGCGCGGGATCGGTTTTTGTGGGAGGGGAAGACTGTCTGTAAGAAAATGAAAAGATAGTAGTGTATAAAAGAGGGCTATTGCCACCGGGCGAATTAGCGAACGATTAGGGGCTGCTGGTGGTCATGGCTCGGGAGAAATGGACTGGGAGCTTGGACGGCGGCGCCGACGCCGGGATTAAAAACAGATTACAATCATGAAAAGCTCAGAAAATGGTAGGAGGCGTAGTAGGAGAGAAAGGTGGAAAAACGGAAAAATCTTTAGTGGGAGGTAAACTGAAATGAGATGTAGTATAAGAGAAAGTTCGAAAGGAAGCGAATTTTAGTCGAAGAAAAAGTAAGTGTAGATGTTTGTGCGTGGGTCGTGGCTATGTTCGTGAGAGTGTGTGTGTATCTTACGGGAAGTGAGTAGAGTTCACTAACCGCGTGTAGAGCGCGTTCCTGACTAGCCCCAGGTAAGGCATGAGCTCTCCTGCTTTTCCCCAGGTTGGGTTTGAGTTGTGTATGCTTGTAGCCTGTCAATTATTGGGCTACATGCAATATTATTATTACTATTATTATTATTTCATCATTATTGCTATCACCAGTCAAAGCTGGTGAAGGGGTGTATGATTAATAGGTACGGTTATACGCGTCTTATCGTGTACACCGCACGTGGGACGGGCGCAGCTGACAGATAGTCTGTACGGTGTGTCTAGGTGTAATGTGTTGTATCAGGTGTTTGTGTCTGTCGTGCAGTTTTTCTAGGTGTCTTGAGTGAAATTTGTGTTTGTGTTGGTTGAGTGGACGGATGTTGGAAATTCGGTGTAGAGACTCAGAGACCAATTTTCCGTTGCAAACAGCAATATATATACATTTCTCTGCTAGGCCACGGAGGGATGCCAAGTGTCGCTATATGTAACGAACAACAAGGGTGTTTTAGAATATCTCCACGTACATACATGGATATTCTTTACAACAAGGTATACAAAATAATATATGATAAAGTTACCTTGTCAATCTCAGATACAAGCAGAAACTTAATAGTTTTTATATGAAAATCTATACATTGATACATACGCAAATGGAAGTTGGAACGCTGTTGCCAAAACTTATGCTCCCACGCAATTTTCAACCAGAGCGGCGCACGTAGGCAGATGCAGCTCTCGTTCTCACACCATAACTTGCTACTTCCGAACACAATGATGATATGCAATTTCGCAAATATTACGTAAATCAGTTCCTAAGATTGACAAGATAGATCCACAAGATAATACACATACATAAATCTTTATGTAATGAATGGAACATGTTTGACAAAGCAAAAGAAGAACGAAATACGTATATAAAGGTAGAATTAACCCGCTAAGACCGACGGCCGAAAATTTAGCAATCTCCCAGTACCGCAATTATCATAAAAAAATCAACTCCTATGAATTACTCTGGAAAAAAATCTGCTGTTAGTAGACATGACAATGCATCATCCTACAAGTTTTTATTGCTCTACTCACCATAGTTGTCTCGGAATAATTACCGAGAGTTGGAGAAGATTGTGGTAGCGGCAACTCTCCGCCTCTCTGGCGGCGGCACGCAGTGCTGGGTGGACACGATTGGCTTCACAGAATCCCGCTTTGCCCGACCTCGTGCACTAACAACAGGGGTTGTTGATGCCGTTTTTGGCACGTTTATGGTCACCACCAGATGCATAGTTGTAAATAATAGTTTCGTAAATAAGTAAATACGTAAATACGTAAAAATTCTCGCCGTGACACGATGCGCACGCCTCTCACAAAATTTTGCGGCACACTGGCTGGCGAGAGCAGTTTACTTCCTGCTAGCCTACAGTACTACCATAGGACTACGTCATGGCCAAATATAGCAGTGCTACCAATTTTAGCGCGGTTTTTATTAGCGCTGAAAGTAGCTGCCCCATTTAAGGCCTGTCGGACGTTTGCGATGCAGCCCTATTTAAGGCCTGTCGGTCTTAGCGGGTTAATTAAAATGACAGTCTTCATACGTCACGTTGACGGTTTGGTCAGGAAGGTGAGCTACGGGCCTACCGTGGGAAAGCCGGCATAACTCACAACTTATCAAAAGTACACATATGCACACACGTGCACATGAGAAATGTTTTAGCCATTCACTACGACGGGTCTGTAGTCGTAACTCCTCCCTCCTCAAGAGACACGCAACGGGAGAGAGTGTCGGCTAGAACGTTCCGAGATCGCTTCACGTGATGGAAGGTGATGGGGGAGGCTTGAAGCTCTAGGCTACACCTGGTGAGTCTCTGGTTCGTATTCGTCATTCGGTTGAGATACACCAGAGGATTGTGATCCGTGTGGAGGTGTATCTCGAAGTGACCTCCGATGATGGGTTCGAAGTGCCGGAACGCTTCTATGAGGGCCAGGCATTCCTTCTCAATAGTGGAGTAATGGCGCTGTGAAGGTTTCAGTTTACGGCTGAAGTATGCCACCACACGTTTGGTACCGTGACGTTCCTGTAGTAGAGCCGCCCCAATCCCTACTTCACTGGAATCTGTATAGAGATGAAAGGGCAGAGTATAGTCTGGGGTTATCAGCACTGGACTATGCTTTAATAGGGATTTTAGATGCGCGAAGGCCCGATCGCATGTCGGGGTCCACTGAAACCGTTGGTCCTTTCTCAGTAGATTAGTCAGGGGCTCAGCTATCTCTGCAAAATTTTTGCAATAACGTCGATAATAACCAAACATACCTAATATTCTTCTTACTTCCCTGCGGTTAGTAGGTCTAGGTAGGTTGGTAATGGCCTTCACTTTGAGGTCCAGGGGTTGAACCATGGAGTTGCCGACTGCATGTCCCAAATAAGCCACCTGGGCTTGTCCAAACTCACTCTTGGCCAAGTTCAAGGTGAGGCGAGCTTGATCAGCTCTGCTGAGGAAAGTATAAAGTTGGGTTAAATGCTCCTCCCACGTGTTACTGTAGATGATTATATCATCTAAGTAACTCCTTACTCCTGGCAAACCTGTAATAAGAGTGTTTATCAAACGTTGATAGGTTGCAGGAGAGTTTCTCAAGCCAAAAGGCATAACGTTGAAATGGTATAAACCGTCAGGGGTCACGAAGGCAGTAAGTTCCTTCGCATCAGGGTGGAGGCTTATTTGGTAAAACCCATGTAAGAAGTTTAATTTGGTAAGGTAGGTAGCTGTCCTTAAGTTATCTATGATGTCCTCAATCCGAGGCAAGGGATAAGCATCAGCCTTAGTTTTCTCATTTACCTTTCGGTAATCAACTACTAACCTGAAAGTATTGTTAGATTTAGGAATCAAAATACATGGTGAATTCCAAGGACTATGTGAAGGTTCTATAATACCTTGATCAATCAAAGAATTTACCTCTTTACGTAGGCACTCTCTCTTGGTTGGGTTTAACCGATATGGGGGCAGTTTAATAGGATCCTGCGAGATCAAATTAATCTTATGTTTAACTATCTCTGTCTTGGAGTTTTGAAGAGGCAGTTCTGGCTGAGGGAAAAATCTCTCCGTCTCTTCTACACCAACAGTAGTATGGCTGGCAATGGATACTCTGTGGTAGAAGGGTTTTAAAGTATTGATATGTACTAACCTCTTAGTTTTTCTTTTCTCTGGAGTGGGAATAATGTAGTTTAAGCTACTGGCCTTTTCTAAAATGGTATAAGGCCCTTGGTACTTGGCCATAAGGGGCTCACCTGCTACTGGGAGATAGACCAGTACTTGGTCTCCTGGAGAAAAACTACGTGGTTTAGCTTTTCGGTCGTACTTTACCTTCATTTTCCTTTGAGAATTTTCTAGATTCTCCCTGGCAATCTTCCAGGCAGTTACCAGTCTTGAATTTGAGAGAGATACTGGAGGGACGGGACTTGGACGTCTTCTTCCATCCACTTCTCTTTTACCATCTTGAGAGGACCCCGGACATCATGTCCGTAGAGTAGACTAGCTGGGCTACAACCTAAACTGTCTTGAACAGCAGTCCTAGGAGCAAACAACAGGAAGGGGAGGCCTTCTTCCCAATCCTTCTCCTGTTCTTGTATAAACTTGCGAATCATACTTTTCAAAGTGCCGTGGAATCTTTCCAAGGCGCCCTGAGACTGGGGATGATAAGGTGAGGAGGTGGTGTGCATGACACCTAACTCAATCAATGAATCCTTAAAATATTTAGACAGGAAATTACTTCCTTGATCAATTTAGATCTCAACAGGGAAACCTACTAATGTAAAATACTTCAACAGTGATTTGATTACTGTTTTTGCTTTGGTATCTTTGAGGGGAATAGCCTCGGGAAACCTGGTAGCTAAACACATAATGGTGAGAATATATTTGAATCCTTTCTTAGAAGGAGGAAGAGGTCCTACAACATCTATCAAAATTTTGGAAAAAGGCTCTCCTATAGCGGGAATGGGGTGCAAAGGAGCTACAGGAATAGGTTTGTTACTTTTTCCTACCAACTGGCATGTGGGGCAAGCACGACAATACTCAGCGACATCTTTGACTAATGTAGGCCAATGAAAATGAGCACTTACTCTTTTTAGGGTCTTCCTGACACCTAGGTGTCCTGATAAAGCGGAAGAGTGGGCTAAATCTAAGACTTTCTCTCTGTAGGAAGTGGGGACAACAATTTGGTGTATTTCTTCCCAGGTTTGGTTAGCTGGGGTAGCTGCTGGGCGATATTTCCGCATCAGAACGCCTTTACGAATATAATGACCTCTGTCAATGTCATTAACTTCTGCCTCAGTGGCAGCCTTTTCGAAAACCGGGACAAGAGTCTCATCGCTCTTCTGCTCCTTTAACAAATTTTCTCTCGTTAAGGGGAGAGGATCTGTAATGGTTAATGTCTCCTTATAAGGAGAGTTTTTAATTAAAAGACTTCCAACTGTATTGGAGTTCTTAAATGCCACCAATACAGTTAGAAGTCTTTTAATTAAAAACTCTCCTTCTAAGGAAGAAGGATGCATATATATGGTGCTAAAGAAATTGTTAGAAATAAGTCATATTTGACTAGAAATATAATAGAATCCAGTCTGATCAAAGATACATTTGTCAATAACAAAATTGAAGTCATGGCATGTACAAACTGGACAATTTTATTGTGAAAAAGATAGTAGCCCAAATATCCGCTGCCGCGAATGGGTCAGGTCGACATTAGAGCCTCACGACCTTTCCCGGTTCCCTTCCTGACCTTATACTCTGTGTATATATTCTTGTATTCTTTTTCATTTCTATGTACCCTGAGGATGTCTGAATAGACGATAGCGCTTGGTCATCAGTTTATCTTTTACCGTGGTGGTTTTTCCGCATATTTAGAATCACGAGTTTATGTGATTTCTCACCCATATATATATATATATATATATATATATATATATATATATATATATATATATATATATATATATATATATATACTTTCTTTTTTAGGAATATCCCCTTTTGAGGCTACAGCTAGTAAGACTCCTAATCCCATCCCCCGTCCCTTTTGTGTCGCCTTTTACGACTCAAGTGGAAATACTTGGTGGCAGTATTTTTTTGCCCCCACCACAGGGTAGGTAGGCGAAAAAAGGAAATGAATATTCAGACAAATGGTACAGGACAGTAACAAGGGGTTGGGGGACAGCATAACGGAGGGACAGTCGTAGAATAAGTGTCATAATTTCTCTATGTACAGAGTTTTCCTCTATCACAGACAAAATTATGTGCGGCTCTGGTCCGTAGGGGCGCCTCATATAGACCCTAAAGTATCAACTGCATGCTACTCTGCCACAATAACATGCAGCCAATACCCCAGGAGGTGCCAAGATAGGGAGGGAGGAGGGTGGAGGGGAAATGAAACGGGTGGGAGGGATTTCTATGCCTCGTGTGTGTAAGGGGGAAAAAGCCTTTGGTATATGTATGTATACATATATATATATATATATATATATATATATATGTATATATATATATATATATATTATATATATACCGTATATATACATGTATATATATATAAATATATTATATATAATGTATATATATATATATATATATATATAATGTATATATATAATGTATATATATATATATATATATATATATATATATATATATAATATATATATATATATATATATATATATATATATATTGATAAGTATTTTAGACAAAATATTTGTATGGTGGAGAAGATAAACACAGGGGAAGGCTCGGAACCCTAAACACTCTAACGTTTCGTTCGCGTAGAACTTCTTCAGAGAGTGTATGTAGAACTGCAATTGAAGTTTATGTACTAAATCTAATTACCTTTTCGGACACTTGGGAAAGGTCGTTTTTCTGGCGTGTTTTAGAATTAAAATACTAGTTTAGCTAAATTGATAAACCCTTCTCGATGATTCGATGAATTATTAGTTGAAATATATGCTGATTCAACAATTCTTCTAGTGAATTTATCAAAACCTTTATGTAGCACTTCAGCTTCTCTCCAGTTTGGTAAATGATCGAATTTATCCGCATGAACTACTAAAGAATTAGATGTCCTATGTGCTTTTATGTCGTTTTTATGTTCATAGATTCTTTTTTCTAATCCTCTTGACGATTCGCCAAAATAAGCCATTGAGCAACTATTGCACGGGATTTTGTATACGACGCTGTTTTCGGAATTGTTTCTCTTTTCGGAAGTCTTTATTAAATCACCTATCCTCTTGTTAGTTATTTTATCTATGTTTATACCTGATTTTGTTAAATATTTGTCTATTATTGGTGACGTTTCTGAGCCAGGTACTGATATGAAATTTGTATTATTTTTATCATTTCTCTCTCTTTCCGCGATTGTAAATATTTATTGCTTTTCTTTTTGTTCTTTTCAACATTCCCTCTGGATATCCAAGTTTGTCAAAGGTTTTCATAATGTAATCAAATTCGCCTTCTAGGTATTCATTACTACAGATTCGTAGTGCCCTGAGAAAAAATCCTATTACTATACCACTCTTTGTCCTATCATCATGTGCGGAGAAGTAATGTACTAAATCCTCTTTGTTTGTTTCCTTTCTGTATACTGAGAAAGTTAATGTTTTTCCCACTCGTCGTATTAACGTATCTAGGAAGGGCAATTGTCCGTTTTGTTCCTCTTCTACGGTGAACTGAATATCGCTGTTGACCGCGTTAAGCATTCTCACTTTATTATTTACATTGGTGTTTTCGGGGATGATTGCGAGGACGTCGTCTACATATCTAAACCAGTGTGATCCCCTACCATTGATTCTGATAAAGTTTTCTTTTTCTAATAATTCCATATATAGAGAGGCCATCACTGCACTTAAAGGACTACCCATAGCGAGACCTCTATGTTGTTCATATTCGTCACCATTAAAAGTAAACGCACCGAAATTTACGCATAAATCTATCAATTCTATATAATCTTGTTTTCTTATGGGTAGGTCAGTATCGTTCATATCTTTTATTACTCTCTTTACTGCTTCTAACGCACCGTCAGTGGAAATATTTGTATATAACGCCTTGACATCATAGCTTACTAACTTCTTCCCCGTGAAATCTAAATCTTATAATCTTGTCAAAAGATCGTTAGAATTTTTCAAATGTGTATTGCTGATCGATCCCATTGCCTGTGATAACGGTTTGGCTAGACATTTCGCTAGTCTGTGGGGTGCACTGCCAACCCCTGAAGCTATGGGTCGCATTGGAACGTTGGGTTTGTGAATTTTTGGAATACCGCGCATTCTGGGAGGATTGGGGTATTCCTCCAGAAGTCCCATTAATTTCTTTCCTTTTTCAGTTTTATTAAGAAATATTTCTGGCATGTTTTTTTTTTTTTTTTTTTATATCTGCTTCATTCGTTGCGAAACCTATATGTTTTTTTGCGATAAGTATTGTCGTCATCGAAGAGCTCTAACATTTTACTGATATAGTCCTCTTTTGATAAGATCACGATACCACCTCCTTTATCTGCATTGGTGATTACTATGTCTTTGTCTAAGCCTAGATTTATTAAAGCTTTCTTGAATCTTTTGGGGATGACGCATTCGTTTTTAATGGCTAACGCTTGGTAACATGTAACAATTCCCTGTTTGAATCCTTTTTCAATATCGCTGTCACTCCATCTATAGTTTCTCTTAATAAAATCTGTGAATCCCCTTGTGTTAATACTAGTGTCGAATTTAAGTCCTAGTGAGAGAGCTTGAATTTCAGTATTCGGTAATCTCCTATCTGAAAGATTTGTTATTATTTCACACCTTCCAATTTTATTACAATCGCTGTTGTCAACATAGACTGTTTAATTTTCGCTCTAGTCTTTCACTTTGTGATGTCTTTCTTTTTCTAATTTATAAATTAGGTGTGATGGTAATTGCACTCCAAATCTACAAGTACATTTATGAGTCGGTGGGCATATGTCTGATGGGCAAATGTCCGGTGACCGAATATCCGGTATCGGTGTTCCGTTCTTATGGATCTGTTTCCATATTGGTAGTTTCACTTTATCACGTAATGTTTCTATTTTGTTGTCCAAATCTTTACAAGCTTCTTCTAAATATACTTTAGGACACTTCCCGAATGGGTTGTTCTCACTAACCAGTTGTTTCGGAGCCGATTTAGGAAGGACCTTTTCTTCCAAGCAATCCTGTAGAAATTTACGTTGTAGTACACATCTATCCAACTTGCGTCTTCTGTGGTATTCCTGCCAAATAACCTCCTGTTGCTCTCCATCATTTGACATATTGATAAGTATTTTAGACAAAATATTTGGATGGTGGAGAAGATAAACACAGGGGAAGGCTCGGAACCCTAAACACTCTAACGTTTCGTTCGCGTAGAACTTCTTCAGAGAGTGTATGTAGAACTGCAATTGAAGTTTATGTACTAAATCTAATTACCTTTTCGGACACTTGGGAAAGGTCGTTTTTCTGGCGTGTTTTAGAATTAAAATACTAGTTTGTTTAGCTAAATTGATAAACCCTCCTCGATGATTCGATGAATTATTAGTTGAAATATATGCTGATTCAACAATTCTTCTAGTGAATTTATCAAAACCTTTATGTAGCACTTCAGCTTCTCTCCAGTTTGGTAAATGATCGAATTTATCCGCATGAACTACTAAATAATTAGATGTCCTATGTGCTTTTATGTCGTTTTTATGTTCATAGATTCTTTTTTCTAATCCTCTTGACGATTCGCCAAAATAAGTCATTGAGCAACTATTGCACGGGATTTTGTATACGACGCTGTTTTCGGAATTGTTTCTCTTTTCGGAAGTCTTTATTAAATCACCTATCCTCTTGTTAGTTATTTTATCTATGTTTATACCTGATTTTGTTAAATATTTGTCTATTATTGGTGACGTTTCTGAGCCAGGTACTGATATGAAATTTGTATTATTTTTATAATTTCTCTCTCTTTCCGCGATTGTAAATATTTATTGCTTTTCTTTTTGTTCTTTTCAACATTCCCTCTGGATATCCAAGTTTGTCAAAGGTTACCCAGAAGGTTCAAGAAAGCTTTAATAAATCTAGGCTTAGACAAAGACATAGTAATCACCAATGCAGATAAAGGAGGTGGTATCGTGATCTTATCAAAAGAGGACTATATCAGTAAAATGTTAGAGCTCTTCGATGAAGACAATACTTATCGCAAAAAACATATAGGTTTCGCAACGAATGAAGCAGATAAATTAAAAAAAACATGCCAGAAAAATTCTTAATAAAACTGAAAAAGGAAAGAAATTAATGGGACTTCTGGAGGAATACCCCAATCCTCCCAGAATGCGCGGTATTCCAAAAATTCACAAACCCAACGTTCCAATGCGAACCATAGCTTCAGGAGTTGGCAGTGCACCCCACAGACTAGCGAAATGTCTAGCCAAACCGTTATCACAGGCAATGGGATCGATCAGCAATACACATTTGAAAAATTCTAACGATCTTTTGACAAGACTATAAGATTTAGATTTCACGGGGAAGAAGTTAGTAAGCTATGATGTCAAGGCGTTATATACAAATATTTCCACTGACGGTGCGTTAGAAGCAGTAAAGAGAGTAATAAAAGATATGAACGATACTGACCTACCCATAAGAAAACAAGATTATATAGAATTGATAGATTTATGCGTAAATTTCGGTGCGTTTACTTTTAATGGTGACGAATATGAACAACATAGAGGTCTCGCTATGGGTAGTCCTTTAAGTGCAGTGATGGCCTCTCTATATATGGAATTATTAGAAAAAGAAAACTTTATCAGAATCAATGGTAGGGGATCACACTGGTTTAGATATGTAGACGACGTCCTCGCAATCATCCCCGAAAACACCAATGTAAATAATAAAGTGAGAATGCTTAACGCGGTCAACAGCGATATTCAGTTCACCGTAGAAGAGG
The DNA here is from genome assembly GCF_046742065.1 of Oratosquilla oratoria. Lineage (NCBI taxonomy): Eukaryota > Metazoa > Arthropoda > Malacostraca > Stomatopoda > Squillidae > Oratosquilla > Oratosquilla oratoria. The sequence continues at coordinate 67,704,817 of NC_134791.1, forward strand.
AACAAAACGGACAATTGCCCTTCCTAGATACGTTAATACGACGAGTGGGAAAAACATTAACTTTCTCAGTATACAGAAAGGAAACAAACAAAGAGGATTTAGTACATTACTTCTCCGCACATGATGATAGGACAAAGAGTGGTATAGTAATAGGATTTTTTCTCAGGGCACTACGAATCTGTAGTAATGAATACCTAGAAGGCGAATTTGATTACATTATGAAAACCTTTGACAAACTTGGATATCCAGAGGGAATGTTGAAAAGAACAAAAAGAAAAGCAATAAATATTTACAATCGCGGAAAGAGAGAGAAATGATAAAAATAATACAAATTTCATATCAGTACCTGGCTCAGAAACGTCACCAATAATAGACAAATATTTAACAAAATCAGGTATAAACATAGATAAAATAACTAACAAGAGGATAGGTGATTTAATAAAGACTTCCGAAAAGAGAACCAATTCCGAAAACAGCGTTGTATACAAAATCCCGTGCAATAGTTGCTCAATGACTTATTTTGGCGAATCGTCAAGAGGATTAGAAAAAAGAATTTATGAAAATAAAAACGACATAAAAGCACATAGGACATCTAATTCTTTAGTAGTTCATGCGGATAAATTCGATCATTTACCAAACTGGAGAGAAGCTGAAGTGCTACATAAAGGGTTTTGATAAATTCACTAGAAGAATTGTTGAATCAGCATATATTTCAACTAATAATTCATCGAATCATCGAGGAGGGTTTATCAATTTAGCTAAACAAACTAGTATTTTAATTCTAAAACACGCCAGAAAAACGACCTTTTTTCCAAGTGTCCGAAAAGGTAATCAGATTTAGTACATAAACTTCAATTGCAGTTCTACATACACTCTGAAGAAGTTCTACGCGAACGAAACGTTAGAGTGTTTAGGGTTCCGAGCCTTCCCCTGTGTTTATGTTCTCCATCACCCAAATATATATGTATATATATATATATATATATATATATATATATATATGTATATATATATATATATATATATATATACATATATATAAATAGTCACCGCAAAAATGACTCGGACCTACCCGGTAAAATAGTATGGAACCGAGGTACGTATGTTATTTGCGATGAGTAGGCTATACAGTTGGTTGCTGTCGCTGGCGACATCTGACATCTTTCTCGGTGAGTCTGTGGACCACATGGGGGACTGCTTGGCCACTCAATGTTGTTTGAAGCTCCCTAGCCGTACCGCTGCCCGCAAGCCTTTACTCATCGACCGCATGCAGAAGGCTAGGCTGGCATTTGCAAAGAAGTATGCTAAGTGGACGAAAGAAGAGTGGTTTAAGGTCATGTGGTCTGATGAAAGCACATTTCAACTCATCCCAAGCCAGCAAGTGAAGGTCAGACTCCCGTCAACAGCAAGCCGGTATGATGCGGCCTACAGATCCCCTACTGTGAAGCACTGTGAATCTGTCATGGTTTGGGCATGTTTTAGTGGTGCATTTGGTCGAGGAGGGCTGTATTTTCTGCCAAAGAATATGATGATGAATAGTGACCGGTATATTAGTGTGTTAAATGACCATCTCCTTCAGTGTTACAATATTCATGCCAGCAACATTTTCATGCATGACAGTGCTCCGTGTCACAAAGCAAGGAAGGTGACCAACTGGCTCTCTGAAAAGAATATTCAGGTCTTGCAGTGTCCAGGAAATAGTCCTGATCTCAGTCCAACTGAGAACTGTTGGCATGTAATGAAAAACACACTTGCAGAAAACAAACAGTCATCCTTGCCTAAGCTCATTGATGCAATTAAGAAAGTGTGGTGCATTGAAATGGGAGAGGATTACTTCCGCAATTTGAGTGACAGCATGCCAAAACGACTACAAGACGTCATCAAGAACAAGGGAACATGACTAAATATTAAAAGAAAGTATTTATATACATTATATGCCCATTTTTATTGTTATCTTTGCACGTGACTGCCAGTTTTGTTTATAGTCCGGGTAAGTCCGAATCTTTTTTGCGGTGACTGTATATATATATACAGTCACGTTTTTTCGATTTTACGTTTGAACTGACTGTAAAAAATAATATATATATATTTTGTTGTTGTAATTTTTTGAGTTTAGCGTGCTCTCCGTAGTACAAGACGTTCAAACGATACATACGCATGACGCTGTGTCCATTGTTTATATAGCACAAACGACAGACTGAACGTGCTTGCCTCCTCCTCCTCCTCCTCCCCCTCCTCCTTCTCCTCCACATCTCACTTTATGTTGCTTGAATTTAATTTATTTGAAATAAATGTTATTATTTTACAATGTTATGTTTATAATTAATGATTTAGGGGTGTTTTATAAGATACGGTAATAGAATTTATGGATGTATAGTACAGTATTAACGGTCATACATTACTGGAACGTACAGTAACAACTTACGTTCATTTTCACGTTATGTTCGGCCGTTCGGAACATAACTAATCACTCTGATAAGACCAAGATTGGAATGTATAAAAAAAACTTGAAAGAATACTAAGAGCAATTACAAAATTGGCACCAACATTCTCAAAACTATCATATGAAGAGAGACTAGCAAAACTTGAACTACAGACACTAGAGCAAAGAAGAGAGAGAGGAGATTTGATAGCTATTTACAGAATCATGAAAGGCATAGAAATTATTGATAGAGAGAATCTGATAAAATGGGATGATAGAAATACAAGAGGGCACGGAAAGAAAATCAAGAAAGACAGCTATAGAAGAGATCTGAAAAAGAACAGCTTTTCTCACAGAGTAATAGACTGTAGGAACAAGTTAGATGAGAAAGTGGTGTGTGCAAAAACAATACATGAATTTAAAAATAGTTTAGATAAAATGAGATATGAAGATGGGACACCACAAGCATAGCTCCCCTTCCCATAAAATACAACTAGGTAAATACAACTTGGTAAATATACATATATACACAAACAAATCTATAACGAAACTTGAAAGAATACAAAGAGCAATTACAAAATTGGCACCAACACTCAAAACTATCATATGAAGAGAGACTAGCAAAACTTGAGCTACAGAGACTAGAGTAGAGAAGAGAGAGAGGAGATTTGATAACTATTTACAGAATCATGAAAAGCATAGAAATTATTGATAGAGAGGAAATATGATGGAATGAAAGAAATACAAGAGGACACGGAAAGAAAATAAAGAAAGACAGCTATAGAAGAGATCTGAAAAAGAATAGCTTTCCTCACAGAGTAATAGACATTTGGAACAAGTTAGATGAGAAAGTGGTGTGTGCAAAAACAATACATGAATTTAAAAATAGTTTAGATAAAATGACACCACGAGCATAGCTCCTCTTCCCGTAAAATACAACCAGGTAAAATTACACACATATATATATATATATATATATATATATATATAGATAGATATATAATGTGTGTGTATATGTATATATATATATATATAATTATATATATATATATATATATATATATATATATATATATATATACACACACACATATGAGTGGAAGGGCGGTGAGCTAAACACAAAGAACTATTGGAGTTTTATTCACTGATGTTTCTTACCAGGACATTCTCAAAGTACTTTGAGAATGTCCTGGTAACGACGAAACATCAGTGAATAAAACTCCAACTGTTCTCTGTGTTTAGGTCACTGCCCTTCCACTCATTTGTCTTCCATACTTCATACATACATATACCAAAGGTTTTTCCCCCTTACGTGGGTGGTAGCTAAAAGACAAAGGCATAGAAACCACTCCCACCCATTTCATCCCCTACATACTCCACTCTCCTCTACCCTCTTCCCTCCTGGATGATGGGTCATCCCTGCATCTTGTCCACTGACCTGGGTCAGAAGTAGTGTTGCAAGACACAGTACATCCACAGCAAGGCCACTTCATTAATTCAGTGACCCCACCTCTCCGTCCCCTCATGAAGAAAAGTAGATGGGAGAAATCCCTTCAGGCTACGTCAAATTATTTCTCATACATACCTTATCACCCTCCATTGCCCATCCACTCTCCCTCATGCATCACAACATCATCAATACACAACCCTTCTCCATTCACCCCTATCTTCTGTCCTCTCCCTTCCTTCCTCAACAGACATTCCCCTCTTTTCCAATGCTCCTTTTACCCCATCCATCTCATCCTAGGCCAGCCCCTCATGTTCGCTCTTTCCACATCTGCCTTCCACACCTCTTTTACTAATCTTTCTTCACTCATTCTTTCCATGTGTCCAAATCATCCCAATACTCTCTCATCAACCCTATCTCCCAACTCCCTTTCCACCCCTGTTCTCCTCCTCATTTCTCATTCTAGCCTAGTAACCCCTATCATACTCCTCAAGCATTTCATCTCAAACACATTCAAACTACTCTCTTCCTCTCTCATGTTCCATGTTTCTGCCCCCATACAGTGCTGTCAGCACAATCACTCCTTCATACAATCTCCTCTTCGCATCCATTCCCAAATGACTATTTCTCATTACACTTTTTAATCCCCAAAGGCATTTACTCACTTTTCTCAATTTACATTCTACCTCCACCCTCACTCCTCCCTTTCCTGCCACATTAGCAGCCAAGTACTTAAAACTATCCACTTCCTCCAGTCTCTCTCCCTTAATACTCACAATTACTCCTTCATACAATCTCCTCTTAGCATCCATTCCTAAATATCTATTTCTCATTACACTTTTTAATCCCCAAGGCATTTACTTGTTTCTCTCAATCTACATTCTACCTCTACCTCCACTCCTCTCTTTCCTGCCACATTTGCACCCAAGAATCTAAAACTATCCACTTCCTTTAGTCTCTCTCCCTTAATACTCACTTCCAGTCTACTGCCACTTTCTGTCCTTGTACATCTCATGACCTTACTTTTACCCACATTTATTTTGAACTTATTTCTTTCACACACCTTCCCAAACTCTGCCACTAACTTCCTTAATCCCTCCTCTGATTCTGCTACAAACGCAGTGTCATCAGCAAACAACAACTGGCTTATCTTCCCCTTTTCTCCATTTTCTTTAACCATCTCCAATCCCTGACCCACTACCCTTGCATTTACCTCTTGGACCACCCCTTCCATGTATATATTGAACAGCCAGGGTGACATAATATATCCCTGATGAAGTCCCACCTTTACCTCAAACCACTCACTCTCTCCATTTCTAATCCTAACGCAAGCTCTACTACTCTTGTAAAAACTCTTGACTGCTCTTAACAACTTTCCTCCTATCCCATATATCTGTAGTACCTGCCACAGTGCCTTCCTGTCTACCATATCATAAGCCTTTTCCAGATCTATAAAAACCCAAAATACATCCTTACCTTTTCCTATAGCTTTCTCACATATCTGTCTTACCACAAAAATCTGATCTACACAACTACTACCTGTCCTAAAACCACGCTGTTCCTCATCAATTACTCGCTCTGTTCCTCTACTAATCCACTCAATCAAGACCCTCACATAAGCCTTCCCAACTACACTTAACAAGCTGATCCCTCTCAAACTACTACACTCACACTTGTCCCCCTTTCCCTTGTAAAGTGGAACTATACAGGCACTCCTCCAGTCCTCCGGCACTCTACCCTCTCTTAAACAAACATTAAATAACCTCACCAGGCAGTCCACCATCACTGTACCTCCTATTTTCAGACATTCTGCATGGCATCCATCCAACCCAGGTGCCTTACCTGCTCTCATCATCTTAACAGCTTTCAATTCATCTTTCCTTATTTCTCCTCCATTTTCCTCACTCATCACAGTCATTTTCTTTGTGCTTCCCACTGCAACTACCTTTCCCTCCCTATCCTCCTTCACATTTAGCAACTCCCTAAAATACTCTGCCCATCTTCTTCTCACTGCCTTCTCTTCCATGATCACCTCTCCACCTACACCTTTTACCTCTTTCTCTACTTAATTTGTCTCCTCTTCCTCTTTTAATTTCTTTCCAAAATACCTTTTTTACCTTCAAAATTTTCTGTCATACTCTTACTCCCATTTCACATCTGCTCTCCTCTTTCCCTCCTTTACCTTATGCTTTACTTCTCTTCTTTTTACTTTGTACCACTCATATGATTCCTTCATCCTAATTTGTAACCAATCTATGAAAGTTTGCTTCTTCTCTTCTACACCCTTCTTTGCTTTCTCATCCCACCACTCACTACCCTTCCTTCTATTTCCTCCCATCCTCCTTGTTCCACACACCATCTTTGCACACACCCCTCTTGAACCATTCCCATTCCTCCTCCACTCCTAGTTCTACTCTATCCTTCACTCCTTCCCACTCCTCTCTCAGCTTCTTCTTATACTCCTCCTTTTCTTTCTCATTTAAGCAGTTCATTATAAGTACCTCCCTACCTTCTGCACTTTTCCTCTTTCTCCACCTCTTCTCCACTCTCAACTTACCTTCCACCAAAAAATTATCTGATATTCCCCCACTCTCTCCCCTTAGAACATGTACATCCTTAACTCTTCCTACCATACTCCTGGTTACCACTATATAGTCCATTAATGCTCTATCTACCACCACCCTCTCCCATATGTACTTATGCTTGACTTTCTTCCTAAACATTGTATTTGCTATCATCAACTCTCAATACACATCTCCACCATCAATTCTCCATTACAATTCTTTCCTGGAACTCCACACTTTCCAATCACTCCATATATTGGTTAATTTCCTACCCTAGCATCAAGGTCTTCCAATACAACTACATTGACATTTCTCCCTAATCCCTCTATGCACTCATTTAAATCCATCCAAAAAGCCTTCCTTTCCTCTATGCTCTTTTCACTACCAGGCCCATACGCACTTACAAAAACCCATATCTCCCTTCCCAGCTTCACCTTCATCCACATTAACCCGGAAGAAACCTCCTTCCACTCCACTACACACTTACCTCTCTTTTAACTTACTAGTATAGCCACCCTTTCTCTCCCTCGTCCTCTCTTCACTCCTGAGAACATCCCAACTACACTCCCAAACTCATACTCACCCCTCCCTCTCAACTTAGTTTCACTCAATGCCAATACATCCATCTTTCTTCTCACAAGCATACTGCCTATCTCTTTCCTTTTACTCTCATCTCTACCACATCGACACACATTAAAAGACCCAAACCATAGGATACTGGTTGGGAAACTCCTAGACCCTCTTATGCCTTTACTTTTTTTAGGAATGTCCCCTTTGGGGCTACAGGTAGCAGGATTCCTAGTCCTATCCCCGTCTCGTTTTTTGTTGCCTCGTTTGACTGAAGTGGGAAGACTTGGTAGTAGCATTCTTTTCCCCCACCAAAGGGTCAGCAAAAAAAAAAGAAATGAATATTCAGAGAAATGGTACAGGACAGTAACAAGGGGTTGGGGGACAGCATAACGGAGGGACAGTTGCAGTATAATAAAACTCTCATCATTTCTCTGTGAACAGAGTCTTCCTCTATCACAGACAAAATGGCATGGCTCTGGTCCATAGGGGCACCCCATATAGACCCTAAAGTATCAACTGCATGCCACAATAACATGCAGCCAATACCCCAGATGGGGTATTTACATATATATATATATATATATATATATGTATATATATATATATATATATATATATATATATATATACTGTATATATATATATATATACATATATATATTTACAACACTGAATGGGGCCCAGTGACTAGAGATACATTTTTATCAACCACAATGCACTTTAATTCTAAGCCATCAACATCGTATGAACTGTGGAGGCATATGCAGAAATTGAAACGTGGTATGCTCGAGGACTCGAACCTATGGCAAGCACATGATCAGTGCTGTAGTGACTTAGACCAATACACCATCAAGATATATATATATATATATATATATATATATATATATATATATATATATACAGACGCTCCTCAACTTACGTTTTAGTTACGTTCCGAACGGCCAAATGTAAGTTGAAAATGAACCTAAGTTGTTACTGTACTATACATCCATAAATTCTATTACCGTATCTTACAAAACACCCCTAAATCAATAATTATACACATAACATTGTAAAATAATAACATTAATTTCAAATAAATTAAATTCAAGCAACATAAATTGAGATGGTGGAGGAGGAGGGGAGGTGGAGGAGGAGGATGAGGCAAGGCACTTTCAGTCTGTCGTTTGTGCAATGTAAACAATGGACGCAGCGTCATGCATAAGTATTGTTTGAACTACGGAGAGCGCGCTAAACTAAAAAATTCACTAAAAAAAAAAAATTTACAATTTTTTTTTTTTAGTCAGTTCAAACGTAAAATCGAAAAAACGTAAAACGAATTAACGTAAGTAGAGGAGCGTCTGTATATATATATATATATATATATATATATTTTTTTTTTTCCCACCAAATTCCAAGATTTGCAGATTACTTAATTTGCCCTACATACTTTGATTGTTGGGGCAGGTAACATTCACTGCTAAGTATTGGAGAGGATCAACTAAGATGTTGAGAGACCAGCACACTTCTGTTTTTACGACATCTGTCGCTTTACATGGCAATTGTTATTTTACTTTTTCTTAAGAAAAGATGAACAGAAATGATATCCTTGTAGAGGTACATGCTCATGATAATCATTCATGTCATATAAGCAAATGCATAGTGTTAATTTTTTTTTTTTTTTTACTGCTGGCTTTTCCAGTGACTTCCCTGTGCCATCACATACAGCTTGAGCCACATGGGGTTTACCCATGATATGTTTATATTCAGACGACCACATCTTGCACCACTCCTCACTGAGCCACTTGTAGTATCTCCATCTCTGTTAACCTAAGGAAATAATTATGAAGGCATGATAGAGCATAGATAGGTGGCTAGCAATGTGACTCCTGCCCTGGGTAACATTTCATCACACTACACCACTACTGTACATGTAATTGATGGTTTTCAATGATTTGATCAATGTATTTCCAATAAGCTTGATGAAATGAGTTGCATATAACAATAGAATATAAAACAACTTAATACACAGCAAACATTGAAGCCAGCTGATATTTATCAGGTGGAAATTGGTATTGATGGTTTTGGGTGTTGACTGATAGCTTTGATAATGAGGGACTGCTGTATGTACATGGGAGGATTAAACTAGTCCTTAGGGGAGTGGGAGGTAGATTACATCTTGCAGGGTTGGGGCACTGTCAGTCTCACCATCCACCCCACTACCCCTAGAAAAAATAATTAGAATAAAATAGAATAAGATAAAAGAACGCCTCTGCCACAAAGGTGAATAAACTAGCCTAGTGGTAGCCAAAATGAAAGGATTACCCTCTGGTATAAAAGGTGTTAAAAGAGGTTGTGTACACCTGTAATTAACCTGTAAGTAGTGTTCCTTAAAAAATATTCTAGATTTTTTATTTCAATTTCTGATGAAATAAAAATGTAGGAAATAATCCTCTCTAGATTCTGTTTACATCTTTATTGCATATATCTGGTTGAAGAAAATTTTTTCAACCACTGGTGAAGTGCTTAGGTAATAAGTGATTTCATCACAGTGAAATCACAATCAGGCAAACACTCAAATATAATGGTCATAATAGTGTGATTCTATATTCTCTTGTATAGGCTTATTACTTAAAAAACATTTTCATTTGATTATACTTTTTCATGTAACATTAAGCTTTGATGAATGCATCCATGTGCTACTCCCACAAAAAAAAAATCTTTCAGTTACCATATTACCATTTGAATGAATTTTATATTTCAGTATCTTTAATATCTGAAATGTTTTGCATGGTGTGCTATAACTTTTACATATCAAACAAAAGTGAACTGTAGAGACTGTCAGCCTTTTTCCAGCTTTGTCATAAGATATGCATGAAATTTTCCAAGACCAGCCTTTTAAAGGTTTGAAACATAATCAGGTAGTTTAAAATGTTAGAATATGTTGCAAGATGATGCTTTACCCTGCACACTGTTATAACATTTGAATTTTTGTTTCAGAAAATTACCTCAGCCCAGCTGATATACAGATTGCATTGGACCAGTATGAGAGTGAAAATCAAGAAGTGATTCCTCCAGATGTTACAAGGCCAGAGCCACCTACCCGAAATGGGGTGAAAATAACTACTATTGACTCACAGAAACCAGCTGTAGCTATTGCTCACTTTGATTCAAAATCATGTATTAGTGTAGATTCTAAATCACAAACAAGTCATGACAAGCAGTCTATAGTGACAGTGGACTCAAAGGGTGCAAGCTCAAGTGGATACGAATCAAGAGCTACAAGTAATGCCTTTAGCTCTGATAGCAAAAGCCTCAAACTGAACAACACAAAATTTTCTAAGAATCAAAGTGTGAAAAGTCATGCTAAAGTTACTGTATCATCAGTGTATAATGACAGAGATAGTGTAAATGTGAAAGAGATTGTTAGCAACAAATCAAAGGCAAAAGCAAGTGATGGTCGGTCCCGCAGCAGTGATTCACGTGTTTCTTCAGTTCATAGTGGTGGGAGTGGAAGCAGTAAGCACACCTTGGGTAGTGGTTCTGAAAGTGATGAACGCACATTGGGGTCAAGGGGCTCAAAAAATTCTAAAGTTTCTAAAGTGTCTATGGGATCTAAAGGTTCTAAGGATAATTTGAACAAAGACATTGAAAAAGTGCATTGTATTGTCACAGAAAATCATGAAGAGGAAGAGGAGATTGAAGACATTAAACCACCAATTCCACCAAGAACTGATAAAATGCCTAAAGACTTTCGTCCTCCTATACCACCAAAAATGCACAAACTTCCAATGCCAAGAAATAGTCTTAAAGAAAAACTTAAAAATAATCTTAAATTAGAACTCAAGTTACCACCATCACATGGTTCAGCCTATAAACGTGCTAAATTTAAAGTGCGATTGATACAAAGGGCACAGCAACTACGCACAAGTAGCAACAATAACCATAAAAGCAAAAGATCTCAGGCTAATTCTAGTTCAGAGTCTGTGGTGCTTTTGAAATATCGGCGTTTAGAGCCGTCTCTGAGTATGCCTTACAATTTAGGTGCACACACCCCAGGAAGTTGTGGTAGTAGTGGTGGAGGGGACCAACCCATGCGACATTCCCAGAGTACACTCTCCATGCCGTCATTCCTTTGGGAAGTTGCCAATGGATCGTCATCATCAGGCGCTGCAGAATCTATGCCAGATTTACTTGCTAGTGATTCAGACTCTTCCTCTGAATTAAAAACCAAATCTCAGCAGCAGCGACCTCGACCACGACTTGAAAGGGGGCCACCAACACTGACCAACGTAGAGGTGGGACTTGTATCTGCATCAGATCCAACATTACTTGAAGTAGAAGGTGGTAAGATATCTGGAGTTGCTGCAACAAAGAAAGCTCCATCACCAAACAAAAAAACTCCAGATGGTCCTAAGCTGCCAATGAGTCAGCAAGACTCATCATCAAACAGTGATATAACATCTGAGCAGAGTGGATGGGTATCCAACTCAAGTAGGCAGAGTTCAGGTTCTTCCAGTGGACAAGCTAGTCCAGAATTGGACATCAAGCAGTTTCCTATCAAGGAGATCCTATCAGCTGCCTCAACAAACTTCAAACCAAATGGAACTCAAGTGCCAAAGAACTCTACAAATAAACCATCTTTAGGCAAAAGCACAGCTGTAAATAGACACACAGGAAACAGAGTTAGATCTCGTAGCCCAGCAAATCACTTGATTAATAGGACAGAACTGAAAGGTTGTGGTAGTTATAGGGGCATTTCAAAGGAAATAAGTCAGAGATCAGCATCAAATGACCAGTTACAAATAAAACATAAGAAGAATGCCCAAAGTAAAGAGGTGAAAAAATCACAGTCTTTACAAAAAGTGAATCACCAAAACAAAGGAGATTCACATGTGTACCAAGATGTGCCTCTACCTCCACCACCCAAGGAATTCCAAGACCCACTTCCAGGTTTACGGGAAGCACTTAGGGGTGGGGGTTTTGCAACCACAGGAAGAATTTCACGTGAAGACAGAGCAAGTCGGAAAGTGATTGGAACTTTTAAAGACCGCCCCAGAAGTGAAAGCCCCAAGACTGAAAATAGTCGAGCTTTAAGGGAAGAAAGTGAGAGAAGTGGTAAAAGTGGAGGTAGTTCAAGGACTGTAACACCAAGACATAGTGGAGACTTTGACCTTGTGGATTTAAGTCATGTGTATGAAAGTGTGAGTGAAGTATTGAATGATGTGCGCAGAGGGAGGAGAATAGGACAGCCACATGATAAATTCAATTCACTTCCATCAATGAGAAGAAGAAATCCAGTAGTGACCCAAGTTACCTCTTCTACCATCACAAAGAAACCTGAGAAGCGATCAGCAACTTCACAACGAAAAACAGCAACCCCTGATAGACTTTCAGAGCCAACTCCAACTAGGCAGAACCAGCAAAACAGCAATGGTACAGAACGAAGTAGGACACAGTCAGCTCCACCACCCAGTGTTGACTACCAGGACTATACTAATGATATCCCTTTATCTAGAGTTAATTCTAGGCCACACAGAAGGTCTGACCCCATACCTGACCCACCAACCCATCTGGCAGACAGCAAATGCACTCTGTTAGAGTTGTTCCTAGAGCAGCAAGGGGCCAGTGTTTGGGCTCAGCGAGAAATTCAGAGGGATTTACTAAAAGAAGCACAACGTTCACTAAAAAATGAGTCCAGAAAGGTTGGAGAAAATTTTCAGAAAGAAAAGCAAAATGAAAGAAAGACTGAGGAGAAAGTAGAGGCAAACTGTATTGGGAAAGTCAAACCAGCTGATGTTGTTCCAGATGGTTTTGAAGATAACATATCAGATGTTCCACCTCCTCCAAGACCACCTTCACCCAGGTAAATGAGTAGAACAATTAAAGAGTATGCTATGTATCAGATAATAATGAGTTTGCATTTCTTTGTATCAATTATTTACTATTTGTAGAGTTAGCATAAAAACTCAGTATACCAAGATGTAGTTAACTATGTTCATTTAAGTATCTTTCCAAAGGGATTTGATGTAAAAGGATCATGACTGAAACATTGAACAACATAATCATATATTAGTTTATCATGATGAAGTGCTACCCATTGAAATTGTCATTGGATATACCATTCTTTACATTTCTAGGGATAAATGATAGGTATCTGATATGGTGGTTATGTAAGATGAATGGTAGAGAGAATCTTCTCCCTGCTGCCCACTTTCATAACCCATCAACCCCCACACCTTGGAAGTGCAGACCTAAGGGATCGGCATTTGGTTTCTGCACTAGGGCCAAGATTGTATTTACCTAGTTGTATTTACCTAGTTGTATTATACAGGAAGGGAGCTGTGCTCAAGGTGACCTGTCATTGTATCTCTCAGCATCAAGTTTTTTCACAAAATCTTGAATAGTGTTTGCATACACTGTTTCTTTGTCTAATTTGTTCCAAGTATCTATCACTCTATGTGGGAAGCTGTTTTTTTTTTCAGATCTTTTATGTAATTATCTTTTTTTAGTTTCTTTTTGTGTCCTCTCGTTTTTCCTATTTCAAATGTATTTCTTCCATTTCTTTTACATAAGGAGAGCTGACAACTGGTGACTGATTCCTTCCTCCTGTTGCTTTTAGTCTGTGACATGGAAGCCATGCCACATTAAAATTGAATCCAAGATTAGATAATGCAGCAATAGTATGGTCCAGACACAAAGTGAAAAATATAAGAAAGATCAAGAAAATACAAACTAGCAATTAATATTATTTTCACTCTAGCAAAGAAGTGGAGGAGGATAGGGAGGGAAAGGTAGTTACAGTGGGAGGCACTAAGAAATGACAGTGATGAGTGAGGAAAATGGAGAAGATAAGAAAAGATGAGGTGAAAGCAGTCATTAAAATTATGAGACCAGGTGAGGGACCTGTGTTGGATGGGTGTCGTGCAGAATGTCTGAAGGGGGGAGGTGCAGTGATGGTGGACTGGCTGGTGGGGTTGTTTGGTGTTTGTCTGAAAGAAAGTAGAATGCCAGAAGACTGGAAGAATGCCTGTATAGTTCCACTTTACAAGGGAAAAGGGGACAAGTGTGAGTGTAGTAGTTTCAGGGGGATCAGTTTGTTGGGGGGGTTTGATTAAGAGGATTGGGGGAGGAACAGAGCAAGTAATTGGTGAGGAACAGTGTGGGTTTGGGACAGGTAGGCATTGCGTGGATCAGATTTTGTGGTGAGGTGGATATGTGAGAAAGCTTTAGGAAAAGGTAAGGATATTTTTTGGACTTTTATGGATTTGAAGGGGCTCATGATAGGGTAAACAGGAAGGCACTGTGGGAGGTACTGCAGATATATGGGATGGGAGGAAAGCTGTTGAGAGCAGTCCAGAGTTTTTATGAGAGCAGTAGAACCATGTGTTAGATTCTGAAGAGGTTCCTTCAAGTTCTAAGTTACTGATATTGCGAGCATCATCTTTAGTTTCAGCTTCAGGTAGTCTCTTAGGTCTTTTCATGTGACATGCTAGTTCAATCGGGGCTTGTTTTCGTAGATCAGTTTGCTCACTGCTTAGTAGGATTCAGTTCATTGGATCAGTATAAATACCAGCTTCTTTTCATTGAAAGAACAATCTCATCAGCAATTAATCCTCCATTTTTATTAAGGCTAAATATCTACTTTTTCCACTCCAACAAGAATCCACCAGGGGTTAATTCCTCAGATTGCAAATTCTTGGTAATGACATAAGGCTGATAAAGCAGACTTTCTAGTTCTTGTACTTGTGCCCACTGGTTTTCAGTTAGTGAAACATTCTGGTTATCTAGATCCTCCAGGAAAATCTTATAGTTAAGTAAGCATTTGATCGTCAAATAGGTGCTACCCCAGTGTGTTGCTTGATCTAAAAAAAGCCCCTTTTCCAGCTTGTCTCTTGAGAATAGCATCAGTTTTTGGTGTTCTGGCTGCAACTGCTTCTTGGCTCAGCTTTCCAATGAGAGTAGATGCATGTCGATCCTTCAATCCATCTCTTATTGCTAGTTGCAGTGAATGTACAGCACAATGTTGAATTGTAATTCAGCTACTTTCTCATCAATATTATCTAAAACAAAACAGTTCTCCTCTGGCTCTTCAGTTAGTTCTGTTGAGGTATCAGGAATGTTCTCTTCATCATCACACATTTTTGTACTTTCTTCAGTTGCTTTATTCACTTTCTCAATTGTGCTCAGCATATTTGAAGCGTTATCAGTTACAATAAATAGAACTTGCTCTTTTTTTTATTTCAAATGGGTTCTACCCCAGTGTGTTTTCCTTGATCTAAAAAAGCCCCTTTTCCAGCTCATGTCTTGAGAATAGCATCAGTTTTTGGTGTTCTGGCTGCAACTGCTACTTGCCTCAGCTTTCCAATGAGAGTAGCTGCATGTTGATCCTTCAATCCATCTCTTATTGCTAGTTGCAGTGAATGTACAGCACAGCGCATATGTTGAATTGTAAATAATTCAGCTACTTCAACAATATTTTCTAAAACAATACAGTTCTCCTCTGGCTCTTCATTTAGTTCTGTTGAGGTTTCAGGAATGTTCTCTTCATCATCACACATTTTTGTACTTTCTTCAGTTGCTTTATTCATTTTCTCAATTGTGCTCAGCATATTTGAAGCATTATCAGTTACAATAAATAGAACTTGCTCTTTTTTAATTTCAAAATCTTCTAATACATCTTCCACCAACTTATAAAGATATTCACTAGTGTGATATACCAGAGAATCTTTTACTCCCAATGTCTGTGTCACTACCCCATCATTCTTGTCAACAAACTTCACATTAATGGCAAAATAGTTGACTCTGTGGCATGTGGATGTATCCATTTTTATATAGACAAAGCATCCTTTTAGACTTTTTCGAAGTTCATCTTATTCTTAGCTCCTTCAAATACAAATCTCCTTATACTCTATCTAGTGAAACTCGAACTTTTCTAGCCATTTCTCCATATAAACTGAGAAGGCTGGTTGTGAGAAAAATTATATAGGTACACTATTTTTCACCACCATTTCAATGATGTAACTCTTAAACCTCTGTGATGTCATTGTTACAGTAACTTTATCAGTAGTAAAGAAAGTTGATATTTGGGATTGTCTTCCAGAAGATTTCTCATCCTTCTTAGCTGAAGTAGATGAAGTGCTTACATTACTGTCTTCTTTATATTTCTTATTTACTTCTTCTAGCTCCTTAAGATGATAGCATTGCAAGTGTCTTTTCAGATTTGATGCTCTTGAAGGAGCACTTTTTCCGGAACCAATGAAACTACTGATTTTCGATTCACATAATTTTTCACCATCATCATCATCATCTATGATGCACTGACACTGATATTTTCCATCTACTATGACTATAAAGTATTCAAAGACTGCCAACTTTGATGGAACTTTTTTGCCATTCTTGTATTTTTGGAAGGGGATTTATGATCCAAATTTCAGTAAAATTTTAAATGTGAAAAAATTAAATATTTCCTGAAAAGGAAAAAAAATATAGGATAATCAATTAAATATCTGTAACATTTGAAGTTAAATCATATGATATGTATTGGACTATCAGCCATATGCCAAGAAGAAAATATAGTGTCCCCTTAAATCTAACTATACCTCATTTTCTCAATTTCATGCACAGAAGAAATGGATTCCATAAATGTTTCAAATTAGAGGGACTTTATACATTTATCAAATCCATCATTATTAAAAGTACATGTATATAATTTTGAGGAAAAATGAGTTCATAGTAAAACTAAGGGGAGACTATAATTTTGTCTTGGCAATTAATAACTTTTCAGTTATAAAGTGTAAATTCAACTGGAGTCAAATTCAGTATAATTTTACCAACTCCAACTCCGACTCCAGGGAGTCTCCTTATACTCTATCCAGTGAAACTCCAACTTTTCTAGCCATTTCTCCATTTAAACCGAGAAAGGCTAGTTGTGAGAAAAATGATACAGGTACACTATTTTTCATCACCATTCCAATGATGTCACTGTATTTACCTAGTTGTACCTAGTTGTATTTTACGGGAAGGGGAGCTATGCTCGTGGGGTCCCGTCTTCATATCTCATTTTATCTAAACTATTTTTAAATTCATGTATTGTTTTTGCACACACCACTTTCTCATCTAACTTGTTCCAACTGTCTATTACTCTGTGAGGAAAGCTGTTCTTTTTCAAGTCTCTTCTATAGCTGTCTTTTTTTATTTTCTTTCCGTGTCCTCTTGTATTTCTGTCATCCCATTTTATCAGATTCTCTCTGTCAGTAATTTCTATGCCTTTCATGATTCTGTAAATAGCTATCAAATCTCCTCTCTCTCTTCTTTGCTCTAGTGTCTGTAGTTCAAGTTTTTCTAGTCTCTCTTCATATGATAGTTTTGAGAGTGTTGGTGCCAGTTTTGTAATTGCTCTTTGTATTCTTTCAAGTTTTTTTATACATTTGTTTGTACTTGGTGACCATATCGTTGCTGCATATTCCAGTCTTGGTCTTATCAGGGTGATTAGGATTTTCTTCACCATTTCTTCATCCAGGTATGTAAATGCAACTTTGATTGTTCTTATTAAATTATAAGTTTCTCCAAAAATCTTATTTATATGTTTCTCAGGTGACATATTATTCATAACAATGACTCCC
Source organism: Oratosquilla oratoria (assembly GCF_046742065.1). Lineage (NCBI taxonomy): Eukaryota > Metazoa > Arthropoda > Malacostraca > Stomatopoda > Squillidae > Oratosquilla > Oratosquilla oratoria. The sequence goes on from NC_134791.1 coordinate 67,722,427, forward strand.
AGGTCCTTCTCATTTTCTACTTTTTTTATTCCTTCTTCTCCCAATTTATATGCTCCTGTTATTCTGTTTTTGCTTTTTCCAAATTCCATTATACTACACTTTTTTGTATTGAACTCCATCTCCCACTTCCTACTCCATTCCTGTACTATATTTAGATCTCTCTGTAGTGATTCACAATCTTCTTCAGTTTTCACTCTTTTCAGTAGTTTTGCATCATCTGCAAAGAAGCTCATATAGCTTTCTATTCCTTCATCCATATCATTAATATATATAGCAAACATTATTGGGGCCAGAACTGTTCCCTGCGGAACACCGCTTATTACTTCATCCCATTTTGAGTGCTGGTTTCTTATCACTACTCTCATTTTTCTTTCTTGCAAAAAGTCTTCCATCCAATTTAGTAGTTTTCCCTGTATTCCTCCTTCAGTTTCTAATTTCTTAAGCAACTTCTTATGTGGAACTTTGTCAAAAGCTTTCTTTAGGTCTAGAAATGCACAGTCCGCCCATCCATCTCTTTCTTGTATTATATCTATTAGCCTTGAATAGAAACATATTAAATTGGTGACGCATGATCTTCCTTGTCTGAATCCAAATTGCCTTGGATTTAGCACGTTGTTTTTTTCTAAATATTTTACCCATCTACTTTTGATCATTCTTTCACAAATTTTTGCTATTGTACTTGTTAGAGAGACTGGTCTATAGTTTGTAGGTTCTTCTTTATTTCCTCCTTTATATATAGGTACTATATTTGCTTTTTTCCAATCTTCTGGAACTTTTCCTTCTTTCAAGGAACTATTTAGTATGCTATGTATTTTGTCTGCCAGTTCATTCCTGCATTCTTTCAGAATCCAGTTTGCTATATCATCTGGTCCATGCAATTTTCTGACATCAAGATTACTCAAGTGTGTCAATATTTCATTCTTTGTTACTTCTATTTCTTCCATAGGGGGGACTTTCTCTTTCCATTCAATCTCTTCAGGTTGTATGTTCTCCCTTGTAAACACTGATTTAAAATGTTTGTTCATAATTTCCGCCATTTCTATTTCCTTAGTGTATTCAACTCCCTCTTGTCTTAATTTCTCCAAGTCTTGTTTGTTTTTTAGTTTATTGTTTACATATCTCTAGAATAGTTTTGGTTGCTCTATACACTTTTCTATGACATCTTTTTCATATTTTCTCTTTTCCTCTCTGCACGTTTGTACATATTCATTTCTATAACCGGTATATATTTTCCATTTTTCAGGTCTTCTGTCTTTTTTCCATCTGGTCCAGGCTTTGTCTCTTTTGTCTTTTAACTCCCAACAACTTTTGTTGTACCAGCATTTTACATATTCTTTTTCTTGTTTTTGTCATGGGACATACTTTTCCACTCCTTTTTTGTAAATATTTGTCAAAATATTCCATTTCTCTTCCACTGTTGTTTCTTCTTTGTATATTTCTTTCCAGTTTTCTTGTTGAAAGAATTCTCTTATTTTATCAAAGTTTGTTTTTTCATACATCATTCTTCCTTTTCTATATTGCTCATTTCTTTTCATATATTTTTCTTCATTAAGTTCCAGTTCAATCAATATGTGGTCACTTTTACTTATTGGTGTTTTATATTCAATCTTGTCCACTATTCTAGGTTCAGATGTAATTATCAAGTCTAGTGTCGATGGTTCTTCTTCATTTCTATACCTGGTGTTCTCCTGTATCCATTGTGTCATTGTATGGTCAGTAATCATCTCAAGTAGAGCGTTTCCCCATGAGCCGCCTCCACCCTTTACTGTCATTTCTTCCCAGCAGATTTCTTTGCAATTAAAGTCGTCCATTATTACTATTCTTTCTCCATCTTCCATTATTTTATTGAATGTTATCTTTGTGTCCTCTAACATACTTTTATGTTCACTCTCCTCCCATGAGGCTGTTTTCGGAGGCACATAATTTATCACAAATTTTCTGCTCTTCTTATCTCTGTCTTCCACTTCTATCATAATCATCTCTACTGTATTCTTTCCATATATGACACCCTTCACGTTTATATCCTTCTTAGTCAGGAACATAACTCCACCCCCTTGCTTTTTCTCTCTGTTTTTAATCCAATAATTATATGCATCATGTCCTACACTGTTGGGTGGTAGTGGGCCTTTTAATTTTGTTTCTACAATTCCCATTATGTCCGGTTCTTTTTCTTTCAAATAATCATTCAGCTCATTCAATCCTGTTATTAATCCATCTATATTTGTGTAAGACACTCTTAGTTTTCTGTCACTTCCGTTGTGTTCTCTGTTTCCCTTTTGTTTTTCTCTTGTATGTCGAACTGCCTTAGTTTCATATTCACTACTCTCCAATAGAATCTCTCTTTCTCTGACTCCGTTCTGCTCTCGTTTTTTTTCTTAGCTTCAAGTCTTTTCTGCTTTTCTTCCTCTCTTTCCTCTTTATTCATTTCCCTTTTTATCCATACCTTTTTATATTGTTCACTTGTTGCTAGTTTCCCTGTTTTGGATAAGATATTCTCTGCCGTCGTTTGTGACCTGAATTTAATCTTAATTGGTCTGGTCTTATCTGTACTATACTTTCCGAGCCTGAATTTTTCCTCAATTTCCTTCATAATTTCTGGTTCATCTTCCTGAACTAGTTTTAGTAAACTGCTTACTTTTTCATTTTCCTCATTGGTTCTTGAGGTTCTATCTGGGTTATGTTTCTCTTCCATTCCTAATATAATTATACATTTCTTTTTGTCAGCTAAGTCTCTTACTATATTCTCCTTCTGTCTCATCACTTTAATAACTGAGTCTTCAGTTTGTTCTCTCATTTGCTGTTTAATTATATCAGTAAATGCAACTTTACTGTTTTCTTTTATCGACTTCCATCCCTCTCTGTTTTCTTTACTATTCCTCTTCAATTCCTCATTCTCCACCTTTACTTCTTTTAACTGTCTTTTCAGGTTTTCTATTTATCAGTTAAGTTTTTGTTCTCCTTCTCTAGTTCTTCCAATTTTTCAACCCTTTGTAGAATATTGTTAACATGACCGAACCTACGCTCCAAGTCCTCGATCATCTTATCGACCTTCTCTTCTAGTCTTGTCAGTCGGGGGGGGGGGGGGGGGGTTGTGTCCCCCCCACCCTCTTTAAATCCCTGGAAAATATTCTCATCACTTTCTACTGTATTGCTCTTATCTATACTTCTAATCTTTACATTTTTATTAGACATTTCATCGTCGTCGGGGGGCCGTTTGTTTACCTTTCGCCTGTCTGCCTGGGCCAAGTCTACTCCTTCCTCATTTCCTTCCATTTCCCTCAGTAATCCCTCCCCTTCTCCTCTTTCCCTACTTTTCTACTGCCCCACGAGCAATTTCCCCCCACCCTGTAAATACAATAGGCACTTCTCTTTTCGTTGGGATCCACAAAACTTCAATTTTCTTCAGAACGTCTTCTAAGCTGTCCGTTCGTTGAAGTGTGTGTGTGTGTGTGTGATGTCACTGTTACATTAACTTTATCAGTAGTAAAGAAAGTTGATATTTGGGATTGTCTTCCAGAAGATTTCTCATCCTTCTTAGCTGAAGTAGATGGAGTGCTTACATTACTGTCTTCTTTATCTTTCCTATTTACTTCTTCTAGCTCCTTAGGATGATAGCGTTGCAAGTGTCTTTTCAGGTTTGATGCTCTTGAAGGAGCACTTTTTCCGGAACCAGTGAAACTACTGATTTTCGATTCACATAATTTTTCACCATCATCGTCATCATCTATGATACACTGATACTGACATTAACAAAGACAATAAAAAAAAAAAAAAAATAAATATCACTGATAAATCCAAAGAGAATTCCAAAGAATTTTATAGTTACATTAGAGATAAAAAGGTTATTAGGAATCACATTGGCCCACTATTATCTGTTGACAGTGAACTTAAATATTCAAATGAAGAAATGTGTAATATTTTAAATAACTATTTTAGCTCGGTATTCATAAATAAAACACCTCAAAGTGAACTCCAAACTGAAACCTGTGAAAAGTCTAGGGTAAACTTACTATGGTAAATATAAAAGGATAAATTAAAAGATGTATAGAAATACTCAAAGTTGACAAAACACCAGGGCCTGACAGTTGGCACCCAAGAATCTTAAAGGAAATTAAAAATGAGATTGTTGTCCCATTAGAAATAATTTTTAAGAAATCTATCATATCCAAAGATGTCTCAAGAAAATGGAAGCTAGCTAACATTACTCCCATATTCAAAAAAGGTGACAAAAAGAAACCAAATAACTACAGGCCTATAAGCTTGACTTCAGTCATACGAAAAATGATGGAAACTATCATCAGAGACACTATCGAACATCATTTAGAAAGTAACTGTTTGATAAATGATAGCCAGCATGGATTCAGACAGAAATGTTCTTGCATGACTTACTTGAATTCTACAACACTGTCATCTCAAATTATGACAAAACAATATAGATTAAATATATCTAGACTTTACAAAAGCTTTTGATATTGTCCCCCATGAAAGACTACTTACTAAATTAGCTTCACACAGAATAAATGGTAGCCTATTAAGATGGACTAGTAATTGGTTTGATGATCGAAAACAGAGAGTTGTTTTAAGGCAAAACTTCTAGATGGAAAAATGTTATGAGTGGAGTTCCTCAGGGTTCTATTCTTGGGCCACTTCTATTCATACTATATATAAATGATATAGACCATGGACTAAAATCTATTGTTTCCAAATTTGCTGATGATACAAAACTGTGCAGAATGGCAAATGATCACTTAAACCAATTATATATTCAAAAAGATTTAGATAAATTACAGCAATGGTCTGAAAAGTGGCTAATGAAATTCAACACAAGTAATACACATAGGTAAAAATGTAAATATGATTACAAGTTATTTGGAAATTTGTTAACAAAAGTGGATAGTGAAAAGGATCTCGGTGTAAATATCAGTAATGATCTCAAATCAGCTAAGCAGTGTATTTCAGCTTCTGAGAAAGCAAATAAGATTCTAGGACTGATTGCATGATCTTTGACTTCAAAAGACCATCTCTCATTAAGAAGCTATATCAATTGTTAGTGTGTCCACATTTGGAAAATGCTGTTTCCGTATGGTTACTGAATCTCATTAAAGACATTAACAGATTGGAAAAAGTACAATGGCAAGCCACAAAACTGATTCAAAATATAAAAAATAAATCCTACAAAAATATGAATCTGTTTTCCCTAAAAAAGCATTGACTCAGTGGTGACTTGATACAGGATTTTAAGATTCTAAAGGGAATTGACATCAAAAGTGACAAAATTTTCATGCTGAATGAGAATCAGACAGACAGTGGTCTCAAATTGTGAGGAAATTGATTAGATTTGGAAGTGGGTAGAAACAACTTCACCAACTGTGTAGTTAATGAATGGAATAAACTTCCTGCAGAGGCAGTGCAATGTAGTTCAGTTCAAAGCTTTAAGAATCATTTAGATAAACAACTAAGCAAGATGCTGTAATCACGGTCATTTATTTTATATTTGTTTATTTGTTTTATCATTTGTCTGTTTCCTTATTATTTGCTTGATTCACATTTTTTTTATTAGTTATGTGTCATTTTCTTATTATTTACTATTCACCTGTTTATTGTTCAACTATATGTATGCACTTATTTATTTTATTATTATTATTATTATATTTTTATTCATTAATATTTTTTTCGCATCTGACCTAATTATCAACCAATAGGTTTCCTGTCGGCATGCTCCACCTTTGTAATCCTTTGAAAGCTTTAGGAAAAGGTAAGGATATTTTTTGGGTCTTTATGGATTTGGAAAATGTTTATGACAGTGTAGGCAGGAAGGCACTGTGGAAGATATTACAAGAATAGCAGAGCCTGTGTTAGAATTACAAATGGAGCAAGTGAGTGGTTTGAGGTAAAGGTGGGATTTTACCAGGGATGTGTCATGTCACCATGACTGTTCAATTTATACATGGATGGAGTGGTGCGAGAGATAAATGCAAGGGTAAAAGGCCAGGGATTAGAGATGGTTAAAGAAAATGGAGAAAAATGGGAGGTAAGCCAGTTGTTATATGCTGATGACACTGTGCTTGTGGCAGGATCAGAGGAGAGATTAAGGAAGGTAGTGACAGAGCTTGGGAAGGTGTGCAAAAGAAGGAAGCTAAAGATAAATGTGGGTAAAAGTAAGGTGATGAGATGTGCAAGGGAAGAGGATGGCAGCAAAGTGAAAGTGAGCAGTAAGGGAGAGAAACTGGAGGAAGTGGATAGTTTTAGATACTTGGGGGCGAATGTGGCAGGAAAGGGAGGAATGGAGGTGAAGGTAGAATGTAGATTGAGAGAAGCATGTAAATGCCTTAGGGGATTGAAAAGTGTAATGAGAGGTAGACATTTAGGAATGAATGCTAAGAGAAGATTGTATGAAGGAGTGATTGTGCCAACAGCAGTGTATGGGGCTGAAACATGGAACATAAGAGAGGAAGAGTTTAAATGTGTTTGAGATGAAATGCCTGAGAAGTATGGTAGGGGTTACTAGGTTGGGTAGAATGAGAAACGAGGAGATGAGGAGGAGAGTGGGGGTGGAAAGGGAGTTGGGAGATTGGGTTGATGAAAGGGTATTGGGATGGTATGGACACATGGAAAGAATGAGTGAAGAAAGATTAGTAAAAGAGGTGTGGAAGGCAGAGGTGGAGGGAGTGAACATGAGGAGGTAACCAAGGATGAGATGGATAGATGGGGTAAGAGGGACATTGGGAAAGAGGGGAATGTCTGTTGAGAAAGGAAGGGAAAAGACAGAAGATAGGGGTGAGTGGAGAATGGTTGTATATGGATGATGCTGTTGATGCATGGAAGGGAGTGGGTGGGGGATAGAGGAGTATGTGTGAATGACATTTTTGACACAGCCTGAAGGGATTTCTCCCCATATTCTCTTTTTCTGCATGAAGGGCTGGAAAGGGAGGGTCATTGATTAAATGAAGCAGCCTTGTTGTGGATGTGCTGTGTCTTGCTACTTGCTTCTGACCCAGAGCAGTGGGAGAGATGCAAGGATGACCTGTCATCTAGGAGGAGCCAAGAAAAGAGGGAGGGAGGGGTGGTGAATGGGAGTGGAGTATGTGGGGATGAAATGGGTGAGAGTGGATTTCTGCCTTTGACTACCTCCCTTGTAAGGGAGAAAAAGCCTTTGGTATCTGTATGTATGTATGTATATTTAGCTTTAATTACAGATGTCCTTGTTATCTTTATTCTTCCTCAGTATCACTTCTCCTGATCCAAATATTTTTAAACTTGTCTTTGCTCATCGACCTGCTGATTCACTTGCTTGTCAGAGTCTGTGACTTAAATATGTTTTTTGATAGACATCATCCATCCTTTTTGTATTAATCTAATCAAAATGTCTTTAATCTGGTCAGGTGTGCTTGATTTATTTCCCATAATTGATGATATAATTTCCCTAGTGTTTCACATTTTGTTTCCTTCTCTCCACCTGTGAAACAGCATACAATTATTTTCTTGTCACCTCACAACTATGATACATTTGTTTTTGTCCATCACATCCCAGACAAGTGATTGCTTCTTTTTAGGGACCTTCACCATCCTATTCTCCCATTATATCTTGTTCCTTTTGTGTCGGACTGTTTCTATATCATAACCCAATAGTGGGATACCTATAAGTGGTTGTCATGCAAGATTGATATCAGGGAGAACCATTTCTCAGCTGCACATTTCCAGAAATTATCAACACTTAAATGTCCACCTTAAGGTACATCCCCAAAAAGTTGGAATTCAGTCTCCATACTGGGCCAGTAATTTCTATCAACTTCAGCAGTATTTCCTCCATATTTTCAGTTGAGTGGAGCTGACAACCATTGACTACATCTCTCCTCCTACTACTTCCATAATTGTAATTACATATTATTTTGAATAATCTAAAAGGTAAATAATTGGCATCTTCTGCCAAAAGACCTGCATCAAAGAAGTATTAATCCAAACTTACATGGTCTAGGGGAACTTACTCAATATGAATAGGTTACCCAAGATTGAGAAGCAATCATAAGAAGAAAGTATAAAAAAGAAAAACCAGTACATCATGTTGGTCTTCCTTGTTGGTAGGATTTTTTTTTTAATAGAAATTCTCTCCAGAAAAGGAGTTATGTGTGAAGATGTAAAATGCAATGGAGTTGGTTTATCATTGGTGGTTGACGGAATGTATTCAAGATTAGTGTTTGATAAAATGTATCTAAGATTAGTATTTGGTAGAATGTACTGTAATTAAGATATCAGATTTCTTTAATGGATTAAAGTTTTATTAGGCATGTATTCTATGAATGAAATATATTATTCTGAAATGTTATTATTATGTCAAACAATAATTTACATTAATCTAACTTGGTTTTCAATATTGATCAATTTGGTTACTTTTTGGTTGAAGCTATTCATCCAATCCAAGCAGAAGTGAAGCCAAGTGTACATGCCCATCTGAAGTGCGCAAGGAACGAACAAAATTGGATGAACAACCTGACCTTTTGCCACCCAAATTAACACCTCCTGTGGCTGACACAGTTGCTTTCATTAAAGCCAAAGAAGAATTTAAACAGCAAATAAATTTCCAGGGTCTGCTGTACAGGTACTCGGAAAAGTGAGACATTGTAGTTTTAGTGGACCCTTTCTATTATTTATTTTCCCCATTAAAATTAAAGTTTGGTTTTTTGTTATGAATTATTTAGATACTGAGATTGTAGCTAAACATTTTAGTTTTAGAGGCTTTATGTAAAAAAAAATTGTTCTTCTGTGTAGGTTTATCAAATGTTGATTATCAATATAGATAATGTGTTTAGGAGCCCTAGGTATCTCTGGGGTAATACTTGCATTTTATGTGCAATCAAGTTTAAATCACTGGAGAAGACAAAATTTAGGTGCTAGTAAGAGGTTTCATATATGGTTATATATTTGTACACTGTCAAGCTTGCTTGATGCCTACAGACACAGATGCAAACAAAGCCAGTCCAACATTTTTAGGTGAAGGTGGACCATACTTATGTAGCAAAAGAGAACACTCCCATTGCTCTTAGATGTCCCTTAAGTTACCCCACCAAAGTAGAGGGCTGTCCACAATTCAGTAAGACAGGCTAAAATTAACAATCTGTTTATACCTTTAATGTGCTGAAAGGTCACAGTTGATTTCTTTTAGTTATAACCCTGCATAAATAAATTTTAATCCTTGCATATGATAATGGTGGAATTTGTGATATATAATATGCCAAGTAATTTTTACTGCCACTAATTAAAGTGAAACACTTTTACTCCTTCCAGTGACTTCACAGGTTTAGCTTCCAGTGTTCCATACTTTCATGTCAGTGATGAGTGCCGTGTATTGTCTCCAGATGGCCTGCATTTGATTATATGTGTTCATGGTCTAGATGGTAATTCAGCAGATCTGCGACTTGTGAAAACATATTTAGAAATTGGACTTCCAGGGGCAAACTTAGATTTTCTCATGTCAGAACGGAACCAGGTATGTGGAATCTTTTATCTCTCATATATAATTAATCTGTTACACCAGGTCTCTCTTGCAGAAGACCTGTGGCCCTTAGATAACCATAAACACACAATACCATTAAACAAGTCTTCTCATAAATCACTTGGAGAAGATATTTTGTATTGTCTAAATAGAGTGAGAGTAGGGCAATGTAGAAAGAGCTGCTCTGTATTTACATAGTTGTATTATACGGGAAGGGAGCTATGCTCATAGTGACCAGTCTTTGTATCTTTCAGCATCAATTTTGTTCTTAAATTCTTAGATAGTATTTGCACACACTGTTGCCTCATCTAATTTATTCCAGATATCCACCACTCTGTGTGGGAAGCTATTCTTTTTCAGATCTCTTCTATAACTTTTGAGTTTCTTTTCATGTCCTCTTGTTTTTCTCTTGTCCCACTTTAATAAATCATCTCTCTCTAGGACTTCCATTCCTTTCATAATTCTGTAAATAGTCAGTAGATCTCCTCTTTCTCTTCTTTGTTTCCAGGGTTGGTAGTTCCAATTTGGACAATCTCTGTATGTTAATTTGGAGAGTGTTGGTGCCATCTTTGTCATTGCTCTTTGTATTCTTTCTAATTTCTTTATATTCTTTTTAGTGGTGGGTGTCCATAGTGTTGCAGCATACTCCAATCTTGGTCTTATCAGTGTAACTAATATATTTTTTTTTTTTTTTTACAATTTCCTCATCTTTTCATGTACTCTTGTTTTTCTCTTGGCCCACTTTTATAAATCATCTCTATCTAGGACTTCCATTCCTTTCATAATTCTGTAAATAGTCAGTAGATCTCCTCTCTTCTTTGTTCCAGGGTTGGTAGTTCCAATTTGGACAATCTAAGTATGCCAATTTGGAGAGTGTTGGTGCCATCTTTGTCATTGCTCTTTGTATTCTTTCTAATTTCTTTATATTCTTTTTAGTGGTGGGTGTTCATAGTGTTGCAGCATACTCCAATCTTGGTCTTATCAGTGTAACTAATATTTTTTTTTTTTTTTTTTTACCATTTCCTCATTCAAATAGTCAAAAGCCACTTTCATCCACCTTAGTAAATTGAAGGTTTGTCCAACAATTTTGTTGATATGCTTATCTGTTGACATGTCTTTAGTGATAATTACTCCTAGGTCCCTTTCTGAGCTCACTTTTTTTACTTCTGCACCAATTTTGTATTTCCTCAATATTCTATTTTTACTTTTTCCAAAGTACAAGTACTAGGGGTGAAAGTGGCAGCAGACTGGAAGTGAGCATTAACCACTTCCATACGGTGATGCCTACGTAGGCGGCATGAGGAGCAAGTGGGTACTCGATGATGCCGACGTCGGCATCTTGATTATATTTATTGTAGTCGTACCTATGTCACTTCCATTCTCTCTAAACTGGCTTCATCATATTTTCTATGGTTATCAAAATACACGGGTGAAAGAGAACGAACGATTGAGCTCTGACTTTATTTTTTATAATGCGATTATTATGACGCAACATCGCACGTCGGGCAGCTAATGCTGCCAGACTTGCGATGTGCCCCGGAGTGAAGAGGTTAAGGGAGAGCGACTGGAGGAAGTGGATAGTTTTAGATACTTGGGTGCAAATGTGGCAGGAAAAGCTGGAGTGGGGGTGGAGGTAGAATGTAGATTGAGAGAAACGAGTAAATGCCTTGGTGGATTAAAAAGTGTAATGAGGAATAGACATTTGGGAATGGATGCTAAGAGGAGACTGTATTTACCTAGTTGTATTTACCTAGTTGCATTTTGCGGGAAGGGGAGCTATGCTCGTGTTGTCCCGCCATTGTATCTCGCAGTGTCTAGTTTGTTTTTAAACTCATGAATGGTTTTTGCGCATACTATTTCATTATCCAGTTTGTTCCAAGTGTCCAAAACTCTATGTGGAAAACTGTTTTTCTTCAGTTCTCTTCTATAGCTATGTTTTTTTATTTTCTTACCATGTCCTCTTGTGTTTCTTTTGTCCCAGTTAAGTAAGTTCTCTCTATCAAGTATCTCTGTGCCTTTCATGATTCTGTAGATGGTCAATAGGTCACCTCTCTCTCTTCTTTGCTCCAGTGTCGGTAATTCCAGTTTAGCCAATCTCTCCTTGTATGATAGGTTTGCAAGTGCAGGTGCCATTTTTGTAGCTGCTCTTTGGATTCTTTCTATTTTCTTTATATTCTTTTTGGTACTGGGGGACCACAATGTCGCCGCATACTCTAATCTAGGCCTTATCAATGTAACCAATATTTTTTTTATCATGTCTTCGTCCAAGTATGTAAATGCCACTTTTATTGATCTTAGCAAGTTGTAAGTCTCCCCGACAATTTTGTTAATCTGTATATCATAGGACAAGTCGTTCGTGATAATTACACCCAAATCTTTTTCGGATCCTACTTTCTTTACTTCCTTGGTTCCAATTGTATATTTTCCTGATATTCTGTTTTTGCTTTTTCCAAACTCCATTATGCTACACTTCTTAGTATTAAAGTCCACTTCCCATTTCTGACTCCAGTTCCATACCCTATTTAGGTCTTCTTGCAGTGCTTCACAGTCCTCATCAGTTTCTACTTTCCTTAACAGTTTGGAGTCATCAGCAAAGAAGCTCATGTAGCAGTTCACGTCCTCGTCCATGTCATTCATATAGATAGCAAACATTATTGGTGCCAGTACAGATCCTTGCGGTACTCCACTGATCACCTCTTTCCAATCTGAGTATTTTTCTCTGAGCACTACTCTCATCTTTCTACCAGTCAGAAAGTCCTCCATCCATTTTAGTAGGTTTCCTTGTATTCCTCCTATGTGTTTCAGTTTTTTTTAGTAATTTTCTGTGTGGTACTTTGTCAAAGGCTTTTTGCAAGTCTAGGAATGCACAATCAGCCCATCCATTTCTTTCTTGCACTATGTCTATTAGTCTTGAGTAAAAGCATATTAAGTTTGTGGTGCATGATCTTCCTTGTCTGAACCCGAATTGTCTTGGGTTTAATATATTGTTGTCTTCCAGATGTTTTACCCATCTATTCTCGATTATTTTCTCACAAATTTTGGCTATAGTGCTTGTTAGTGATACTGGCCTACAGTTGGTGGGTTCTTCCTTGTTTCTTCCTTTATATATTGGTACAATGTTAGCGTTTTTCCAGTCCTTGGGTATCTTTCCTTCTTTGAGTGAGCTGTTTATTAAGATGTGTATTTTGTCTGTTAGTTCTTCTTTGCACTCCTTTAGAATCCAATTTGCAATACCATCCGGGCCATGTGATTTTCTGACGTCCAGTCTTGATAGATGTTCTGATATTTCTTTTAGTGATGTTGTAAACTCACTCATGTGGGGAGATTGCTTGTTATTATCTATGTCCCAATTTTGTATTTTCTCTCTGGTGAAGACAGATTTAAAGTGATTATTCATGACTTCGGCCATCTCTAAATCTTCTGTGTATTCTATATTTCCTTGGCATAGTTTCACCATTTCCTGTTTGGTTTTAAGTTTACCATTCACATACCGATAGAATAGCTTGGGTTGATCTTTGCATTTGTCTATAATATCCTTCTCATGGTTCCTTTTTTCCTCTCTTCTCACATTAACATACTCATTTCTACAGTTTATATAAATTTGCCATTTGCTTTGTTTTTTGTCTTTCCTCCACTTTTTCCAAGCTTTGTCCCTTCTTTCTTTTGCCTCACTGCATCTTTTGTTGAACCAACATTTAATGTACTCACTCTCTCGCTTTTGTCTTGGTACATGCCTGTTTACCCCTTCATTGTAATTATCCATCAATATATTCCATTCCTCTTCCACTGTTGTCTCTTCCCTATAAAATTTTTCCCAGTTTGCATTCCGGAAGAATGTCTTTAGTTTTGCAAAATCTGTTTTGTTGTACATCAATCTTCCTTTCCTATGCTTTTCGTTCCTCTCCATGTCTATTTCTTCCTTTAGTACAGTTTTGATGAGTACATGGTCACTCTTTCCAATTGGTGTCTCGTACTGGACTTTATCCACTATTTCAGGTTCTGTTGTAAATATTAGATCTAGTTTCGATGGCTCTTCATTGTTTCTGTACCTTGTGTTTTCACGGACCCATTGGGTCATTGTGTACTCCATGGTCATGTCTAGCAGTACATTGCCCCACGAGTCATCTCCTCCTTGCACTGTCATGCTTTCCCAACAAATTTCTTTGCAATTGAAGTCCCCCATAATTACCAGATTACCCTTACCCATTAGTATCTCATTTAGTGATTTTCTTGTATCTTCTAGCATTTTTGTATGTTCGTTTTCTTTCCAAGCATTCGTTTTTGGAGGCACATAGGTCACCACAAACTTTCTGCTTTTCATATTCTTGCCTTCGACTTTTATCATGATCAGTTCAACATTACCTTTGCCCTCTGCAATTTTTGTCACCTTTAGGTCTTTCTTGGCCAAGAACATGATTCCCCCTCCCTGTTTCTTGTCCCTGTTTTTTATCCAGTAATTGTATAGACCTTGTCCAATAACTATGGATGGTATTTCACCTCTTAGTTTAGTCTCTACAATTCCCATTATGTCTGGTTTTGCTTCTAACAGATAATCATTGAGTTCGTTCAGTCCTGAAATTAGTCCGTCAATGTTGGTATAGGCCACTTTTAATTTTCTTCCTTCTCCCTGGTTTCTTCTGTCCTTGGTTTTTTCGTTTTGATGCGCCATTGTCTTAATCTCAAGTCTATTACTCTCCACTGGAATTCTTTGCATTCTGTCTCCGTTCTCATCAAGTTTTTTTCCTTTGCTTCTTCTCTTAGTGCCCTTTCTTTTTCTAATTCCTCAGTACTCATTTCTCTTTTTATCCATATCTTATTGTACTTTTCACTCTTTGCCAAGTTGCCTACTTTTTCAAATATGTCTTCTACTACCATTTGTGACCTTAGTTTTATCTTTAGAGGTCAATTCCTATCCTTAGTATAGCGACCGATTCTATAAGTCTCTTCCAGGTCTATGCCTGAATCTCTGTCTCCCCCCTGAATTTCATTTAGGATTCCTACTGCTGTCTCTTTTTCTTCTTTTTCCCTCATGTACCTCGCCAATCCTTGTTTTTCCTTTAGTCCATATACCACAATACATTTTTTCCTATCTACTGTATCCCTGACCCAATTTGCTTTTTCGTTAATCACTTGTATGATTGTGTCTTTTGCATTATCCTGCATTTGCTGCTTGACTATTTCTTTGAAAGCAATTTCCTTACTTTCAATGTTTTCCTTCCACTTAATTTCCTGGATACTTTCCCCACCTAGGTTCTCTTCGATCTTTTGTGTCAATTCTTGTAATTTATTGTTCACCTCCTGCTTTAGATTTCCGCTATTTTTATTATCATTAGTTTTCTTCTTTTCATTATCATTCTTCAGTTCATTTATATCCCTTTTCATTTCTTTAATCTCGTTTGTAAGATCCAAGTTGGTTTTTCTTAGGTCCGAAATTTCATGGTTCGCCTGAGCTAAACAATCTATTAATCCAATAACCTCTTTTCTTAAGTCCATAATTTCATTCTCCCACCGAATCCTATTTTTGCTCATATCTCTCTCTATCTCTAATAATCTACTTAAGTTCATTCTTTCATACTTACTAAATCCTGGGAAATCATTATCATTATAGCACGTGTTGGAATAGTGTTTGTTTACATCGCGGTTCAATAGACTGACGCCAGATGACTCTGATTCGTGACTGGCTTTTGAGTCGTTGTTTTCAATCATTTTCGCTAAATTTGAGTTAATACAATTGACTAGCACTGCAGAGATATCATTTCGGGTACTCACGTTCACTCCCCACCCCTACAATACAAACCAGGTTTCCTTTTTCGTCGTAAATCCTCTTCTTCTTAGTCACGCGACGACGACGATGACGACGGAGATGTTTACGGCGTGAAGGCTCGCGTGTGTATGAAGGGGTAATTGTGCCAACAGCACTGTATGGAGCAGAAACATGGAACATAAGAGAGGAAGAGAGAAGGAGTTTGAATGTGTTTGAGATGAGGCATCTGAGAAGTATGATGGGGGTTACTAGGCTAGATAGAGTGAGAAATGAGGAGGTGAGGAGGAGAACAGGTGTGGAAAGGGAGCTGGGAGATAGGGTTGATGAAAGAGTATTAGGATGGTTTGGACACATGGAAAGAATGAGTGAAGAAAGACTGGGAAAAGAGGTATGGAAGGCAGATGTGGAGGGAGTGAACATGAGGGAACGTCCTAGGATGAGATGGATGGATGGGGTGAAGGGGGCTTTGGGGAAGAGGGGAATGTCTGTTGAGGAAGGATGGGAGAGGACAGAAGACAGGGGTGAATGGAGAATGGTTGTATATGGATGATGTTGTTATGCATGAGGTGGAATGAGTGGGGGGGGGATGGGGGGTGTGGTAGTATGTGTGAGCAAAATTTGATGCAGCCCGAAGGGATTTCTCCCCGTCTTCTCCTTTTATGCATGGGGGGACAGAAAGGGGGGGTCGCCGATTTAATGAAGCGGCCTTGCTGTGGATGTGCTGTGACTTGCGACACTGCCTCTGACACAAGGCAGTGGACAAGGTGCAGGGATGACCCGTCATCCAGGAGATGCCAATATGGGAGGGAGGGTGGAAGGGAGTGGAGTGTATTTAGGGATGGAATGGGTGGAAATGATTTTATGCCTTTTTCTTTTTGGCTACCTCTCTTGTAAGGGGGAAAAAGCTTTGGTATATGTATGTACTTTTTCCAAACTCCATTATACTACATTTCTTCATGTTAAAGTTCACTTCCCACTTTGACTCCATTTCCAGACTTTATCTAAGTCTTTCTGAAGTGATTTACAATCTTCCTCTGTACTTACTTTCTTTAGTATTTTTACATCATCTGCAAAGAAGTTCATATAACATTCCACACCTTCATCCATGTCGTTTATATATATGGCAAACATGATCAGAGCCAATACCAAACCTTGCGGGACACCACTTATCATTACTTCCCAGGTCAAGTATTGGTTCTCTAAGTACTACCCTCATTTTTCTCCAAGTCAAGAAGTCTTCCATCCATTCCAATAATTTTCCTTGAATACCATCTATTGATTCCATTTTTGTTAATAGCTTTTTGTGTGGTACTTTATCAAATGCTTTTTGTAGATCTAGAAAAGCACAATCCGCTCATCCATCCCTTTCTTTTATTATTTCCATTAGTCTCTAGTAGAAGCAAATCAAGTTTGTGGCACATAATCTTCCTTGTCTAAATCCAAATTGTGTTGGATTCAGTATATTTTTTTCTTCCAGATATTTAACCCATCTACTTTTGATAACTTTTTCACACATTTTTGCTATTGTGCTTGTAAAGGAGACTGGTCTTAAGTTAGTTGGATTTTCCTGGTGCCCTCCTTTATATATTGGTACAATATTTGCATTTTTCCAGTCCTGTGGTACCTTTCCTTCTTTGAGTGAATAATCAATTATCTTGTATATTTTGTCCATCAGCTCATCTATGCATTCTTTTTATATCCAGTTTGCAATTCCATCCAACCATGTGATTTTCTAACATCAAGATTTTTTATTTGATCTCTAATTTCCTTCTGTGTCACAGTTATCTCTTTCATTGGGGGTTATCTTCTCTCTGTATTTCCTCTCAGTTTTGTGTACTTTCAATTGTGAATATAGATTTAAAATGTTTATAAGTTCAGCCATTTCTACATCTTCTATATATTTCTTATTCCCTTGGTGCAGTTCTACAATTTCTTGTTTGTCTTTTAGTTTATTATTCACATACCTGTAAAATAGTTTAGGTTGTTCCTTGCATTTTTTTTGTCATATCCTTTTCATAGTTTCTTTTTTCATCTCTGCACACTTTTACATATTCATTTCTTAGTTTGATATAGCCTATGTTTGCCACTTACTCATGTTTTTATCTTTTTTCCATCTTTTCAAACCTTTGTCTCTTCTATCTTTAGCCTCAATACATTTATTGTTGTACCAGCGCTTAATGTACACCCTTTCTTGCTTCTGTTTTCATATATATTTGTTTATTCCCTCATTGTAAATTTCTTTTAATATGTTCTATTTCTCTTCAATCTTTGTTTATTCAAGAAGTTTTCCCAATTTGTATTTTGAAAGAATTTTCTGAGTTTCTCAAAATTTGTTTTGTTATACATTAGTCTTCCTTTTCTGTGTTTCTCATTTCTTCTCAAATCATTTTTTTCTTTTAATTCAAACTCTATTAGTAAGTGGTCACTCTTCCCAATTGGTGATTTGTATTTTATTCTGTCCACAATTTCAGGCTCTGATGTAAGTATTAAATCTAGTCTCAATGGTTTCTCGTTGTTTTTATGTCTGGTATTTTCCTTTACCCATTAAGTCATTGTGTATTCAACAGTCATATCCAGTAGTATGTTTCCCCAGAGGTCTTCTCCTCCTTTCGCTGTCATTTTTTCCCAACATATTTCTTTTGAGTTGAAGTCAACCATAATTACTATATTTCCTCCTTCTTTCAGTAAATCAGTTAATGTATTCTGTGTGTCTTCCAACATTTTGGAATGATCACTTGCTGTCTAAAACTGTGTTTTAGGGGGTACATACATTACTACAAATTTTCTACATTTCATGTCACTGTTTTCAGCTTTTATCATAATCAATTCCACATTATTTTTTCCTTCTTTTATCTTAGCCTTTCTTAGTCAAAAACATGACTCCTCCACCCTGTTTCTCCTTTCTATTTTTATCCAGTGGTTGTATAGGCCTTGTCCCACAGTTTTGGTGGTAGAGGATTTTTTAATTTCATCTCCACAATTCCCATTACATCTGGTTTTTCTAATGCCAGATAGTCATTTAATCCATTCAGTCCTGAAATCATGCTATCTGTGTTGGTACAGTAAAAGCTCTCTTATCCGGCATCACTGGGACCAAAGGCATGCTGGATACTCAGAAATTTCGGATACTTGAAAGGGTTGCCAAAGTAAGTGAGGGGGTACAGAAATATGTTTACAATCATCCCCTTTACTCACTATTAATGTCAGCTGAACTGAGCGGAGACAAACACAAACGTGGCACATGTGAGACTGAACAGCGTGGGCAGTGGGCTGTGGCGGGTGGTGCAAAACTGACCCAGACAGTGGTGTGCTCTGTTGACGGCAGAAACAATTAAAGCCTCGCGAGGGAAATTTGATTGATTTGCATTGATTTCATTAAGATTTTTATAGATTTTAACGCTCAGAAAAAATATGCCTAATACTTGAAGTTGCCATGTATCTGAATGCCAGATAAGAGGGCTTTTACTGTACAATATATGCTATATTAATTTATTTCCTTTCTCTTCCTTTTCTATTACATTACCTTTTTTCGTGATAAACCATTTTCTCAACCTCAGGTCTAACACTATAAAAAAAAAAAAAAAAAAAAAAAAAAAAAAAGAAGCTTTTTGCTGCATCATTGCAAGACTGTCGTAACTCAAAAATTTCAAGTATAGAGTTACAATGGTTTATGAGAATGCCGAATAATTCTGCGTCTTTTGGTAATAAAGTCGTAAGTCAAGTGGAGCCCTATTTACCTAATCAATATGGTAAGTTTTGTTACTTAGGGTAAAATTATTAAAGTTATAGGACTTAGATACTTTAAAATGCTTCTCCTGAAAAATAATGAAATTTGAGTTACAACAGTCTTGCAATGATGCAGCGTTTTCAGTCTTCATTCTTTTTTATTTTATTTTATTTATTTATTTATTTATTTTTTTTTTTGCTCCACTTCTAAGTGCCTTTTCTTTCTCTTTTTCCTCATTGCTCATTTCTTTTTTTAGCCATACATTTTAGGGATTTTCACTATTTGCTAGCTTTATTGTTTTTGATAGAACTTTGCTATGATTTGAGACCTTAGTTTGATTTTTAGTGGTCTATATTGTTTTTCTTTAGAGTATTTTCACATTCTATGCACTTCCTCAATTTATTTGTTCATATCTTGTCCCTCCTCTCATATATCCTTCAGAATTGCTTTAGAAATTTCTTTCTCATCTT
Organism: Oratosquilla oratoria; assembly: GCF_046742065.1. NCBI lineage: Eukaryota > Metazoa > Arthropoda > Malacostraca > Stomatopoda > Squillidae > Oratosquilla > Oratosquilla oratoria. Next base: position 67,741,878 of record NC_134791.1, read on the forward strand.
TTTCTCTTTGATATCTATGTACATTATATTTTTCTCTAATACCATAAACTACAATGCACTTTTTTATCCACTGTTTCTGACCCAATTTTCTTTTTCCTTAATTACTTTGATTACTGTTTCTTTGGTATTTTCTTTCACTTGTACTGTTTCCTTGTAAGTTAACTTTTGATTTTCTTGTTCCACTTTCCTTTTTTTTTTTTTTTTCTTCTTCTTCTTCTTCTTCTTCTTCTTCTTCTTCTTCTTCTTCTTCTTCTTCTTCTTCTTCTTCTTCTTCTTCTTCTTCTTCTTCTTCTTCTTCTTGGAGATCAGTCTCCTTAATCATTTCTCCTACTTTCATGGTCACCACTTGTATTTGTTCTTTCACTTTTTTCAAGGCCTCATTTTTGTTTTTATCCTCATTTTTCTTTCATTCTCATTTCTGATCATATTTAATTCTTTTTTCAGATCATCAAACTCCTTGGTCTTATCATTAGCTCTTTTAAGTTATTTCTTTGTGCATTGCCCTGTACTCCCTTTTCAATTCTTTTATTTCATCCAAGAAATCAGTAATATCCCTATTTCTTACAATATTTTTGTACCTAGGTTCTCTATCCAACTCCACACCTTTAACCTAAAAATCCACCTTCTCTTGCAAACCCAGAAAAAACATAATTATCCAACTTTTGGTATGATTTTGGGGTTTCATTTATACAGGATTTTTTTTAGGAATTATTCCCAGCAACAATTCCACTTTGCTGTCCAGACATCTCTTTGCTGGCTCATTTTTCCTTCTTTCACTTTTGTCTTCCTCCATTTTATGTATTTAAAACTAATTTGTACAATAATTATTACATTTCGGTCACTTGATTTGCATAACTCCCTCATGTACATAAATACAACTAGTGTTGTTCTAAAATATCTTAGCGACGAAGTGCTGCCCAGCACAGCAGAGCTCTTTCCAGATGTCCAACTCTGACCGCCTACTACATGTATGTATTTATTTACCTAGTTGTATTTATCTAGTTGTATTATACGGGAAGGGAGCTATGCACATGGTGACCCATCTTTGTATCTTTCAGCATCAAGTTTTTCTTAAAATCTTGAATAGTATTTGCACACACTGTTTCTTTATCTAAGTTATTCCATATATCCAGCACTGTGTGTGGGAAGCTATTCTTTTTCCGATCTCTTCTGTAGTTGTCCTTTTTGAGTTTCTTTTCATGACCTCTTGTTTTTCCATTGTCATTTTTTAGTAAATCTTTTCTGTCAAGGATTTCCATTCCTTTCATGATTCTAAATATAGTCAGCAGATTACCTCTTTCTCTTCTTTGTTCTAGTGTTGGTAGTTCTAATTTCGATAATCTTTGTTCGTATGTTAATTTGGAAAGAGCTGGTGCCAACTTTGTTGTTGCTCTCTGTATTCTTTCAAGTTTCCTTATATTCTTTTTAGTACTGGTGTCCATAGTGTTGCTGCATATTCCAGTTTTGGTCTAATCAATATGACTAATATTTTTTTTAATAATTTCTTCATCCAAGTATTCAAATGCCACTTTCATTGACCTTAGTAACTTGTAGGTTTCACCGACTATTTTGTTTATATGTCTATCTAGTGTCATGTCTTTGCTGATTATCACTCCAAGGTCCCTTTCAAAGTGCACTTTTTTATTTCTTTTTTACCAATGTTGTAATTTTTTTGAAAATCTGTTTCTCCTTTTTCCAAACTCAATTATGCTATACTTCTTGATATTGCAGTTCACTTCCTACTTTTGAGTCCATTTCCAGATTTTGTCCAGGTCTGATTGTAATGAGTCACAGTCCTCTTCTGTTGATACTTTAATATTTTTGCATCATCTGCGAGGAAATTCATATAACATTCAACTCCTTCATCCATGTCGTTTATGTATATGACAAACATGATTGGAGCCAGCACCGACCCTTGTGGAACACCACTTATCATTTCTTCCCATTTTGAGTATTTGTCTCTAATTACTACTCTCATTTTTCTCCCAGTCAGGAAATCTTTCATCCATTCTAATAGATTACCTGCAATGCCACCTATTGATTCTAATTTTCCTATTAATTTCTTGCGTGGTACTTTGTCAAATGCCATTTGTAGATCTAGATAGGCACAGTCTACCTATCCATCTCTCTCATCTATTATATCTATTAGTCTTGAATAGAAGCAGAATAGGTTTGTTGTACATGATCTTCCCTGTCTAAATTCAAATTTGATCAGGTTTAGTATAGATTTTTCTTCCAGATGTTTAATCCAACTACTTTTGATCACTTTTTCACATATTTCAGCTACTGTGCTTGTTAGGGTCTGTACTGGGTAGTTAGTTGGATTTTCCTTATTTCCTCCTTTATGTGTTGGTACAATGTTTGCATTTTTCCAGTCTTGTGGTACTTTTCCTTCTTTGAGTGAGCATTTGATTATAGTATGTATTTTATCTGTTACTTCCTCTATGCATTCCTTCAGTATCCAATTTGCAATTCCATCTGGACCATGCAATTTTCTAATGTCAAGGTTTTTTTATTTGGTCACTGATTTCCTTTTTTTTTTTACAGTTATTTCCTTCATTTGGGGGGATTTCTGTCTCTATTTCCTCACAGGTGTGTTCTCAATTGTGAATACTGATTTGAAGTTGTTACTCATAACTTCTGCCATTTCTTGTTCTTCTGTGTATTCATGACTTTCTTGATGCAGTTTTTCTATTTCTTGTTTGTTTTTTAGTTTACCATGCACATATCTATAAAATAGTTTTGATTGTTCCTTGCATTTTTCTATTATTTTCTTTTCATAATTTCTCTTTTCTTCTCTGCGTATTTTTACATAATCATTTCATAGTTTGATGTATGTTTGCCATTTGCTCTTTTTTTTTTCTTTTTTGTCTTTTTTCCTTTTTTTTTCTTTTTTGTCTTTTTTCCTTTTTTTTCGGGCTTTGTCTCTTTTATCCTTGGCTTCACTACATTTTTTTTTTGTACCAGTTCTATATGTATATTCTTTCTTGCTCTTGTTGTGGAACATATTTGATCACACCCTCATTATAAATTTCTTTTAGTATATTCCATTTATCTTCCATCCTTGTTTCTTCATTTAGGAATTTTTCCCAGTTTGCATTGCAAAAGAATTTTTTGAATTTCTCAAAATTTGTTTTGTTATACATTGGTCTTCCTATTCTATGTTTCTCATTTCTTCTTAGGTCTATTTGCTCTTTTAGTCCGAATTCTATTAGTACATGGTCGCTCTTTCCTAATGGTGTCTTGTAATCTATTCTGTCTACAATTTCAGAATATATGTACTAAATCCAGTCTCGAAGGTTCCTCATTGTTTCTGTATCTGGTATTTTCCTTTATCCATTGAGTCATTGTGTATTGAATGGTCATATTGAGTAGCATGCTGCCCCATATGTCCTCTCCACCCCTCACTGTCATTTCTTTCCAACCTATTTCTTTTGAATTAAAATCACCCATAATAACTGTATTTCCTTTCTTTCAGTATATCAGTTAGTTCATGTTTTGTATCTTCTAACAATTTGGAATGATTATGTTCTGTCCAGGCCTGTGTTTTAGGGGGCACATACACTACTACAAATTTTCTACTTTTCATGTGGTTGTTTTCTATTTTTATCATGATTGACTCTACATTGTTTCTTCCTTCTGTTAACATTGTCACATTTAAGTCTTTCTTGGTCAGAAATAGTACTCCCCCTCCTTGTTTTTCCTTTCTATGCCTCATCCAGCAGTTGTATAAACCTTGTCCCACAGTGTTAGGTGGTAGATTCCCTTTTAATTTAGTTTCCACCATTCCCATTATGTCTGGCTTTTTTTTTATCCCAGGCAATCATTCAGTTCATTCATTCCTGAGATTCCATCAATGTTGGTATAGGCTAATTTTATTATTTTTCTTTCTCGTCTTTTTCTGTCTGTTTTGTTTCCTTCTTCGTGATATACCATTTTCTCAGCCTCATGTCCACCACTTAAAAAAAAAAAAAAAATTCATTCTCAGTTTTCTTTTCATTCTTTTCCTTCACTTCACTTCTAAGCTCCTTTTCCTTTTCCTTTTCACTCATTTCTATCTTTATCCATACATTTTTGTGATTTTCACCATTTGCTAGTTTTGCTGTTTGGGATAGGACTTCCTGTGCTATCTTCCTCTGTTACCTAAGTTTTATTTTTAGTGGCCTATATTGTTTATCTTTTGAGTACCTACCCATCCTATATGTTTCCTCAATTTCTTTATCCAGGATTTGATTTTCCTCTTCAATCTCTTTCAGAATCTCTTTTGCGATCTCTTTTTCTTCTCTTTCTCTCTGATACCTAGGAACATCATGCTTTTCTTTAATACCATAAATCACAATGCATCTTTTTTTATTCACTGTATCCCTAACCAAATTTCCTTTCTCTTTAATCATTTGTATTACCATTTCTTTCGCATTCTCCTTAACTTGTTCCACTATTTCCTTGAAAGATAATTTTTTACTTTCCTGTTCCACCTTCCACTGTTTCTTAATTTCTTGAAGGTAATTTTCTTTAATCTTTTCTTCCACTTTCTCAGTCACTGCCCATATCTGATCATTCATCTCTTTCTTTAATGCCTCATTCCTATTCATATCTTCATTTTTCAATGTTATATTTTCTCCCTTTATCTTATTCAGTTCCATTTTCAATTCATATATTTCCCTATTATTTTCTTCAATGGCTTTTCTTGATATAGCTACTTCCTTATATATACTTTTGCATTCACTTCTCAGATCAATTATTTCATCTAACAACTCATTTATTTCTCTATTTCTTATAATATTTCTAAACTTAGGTTCTCTATCCGTGTCTAGCCCTCTATATATATATTACTATTTTCTCTATTAAACCCTGAGAAGACACCTCTATCCCATCTTTGGTATGTTTATGGGGTCTCATTCAGACACATTCTTTTTTTAATTACACCAAGTGCGGACTATTGTACTTACGTCACGACTTTGCTTTGCAGTTTTCTTATCACTGAATTCTTCATTTATTTCATCCATTGTTGTCACTGATCTTGTAATTATAATAATTGAATTAAGATACAAAGACTACATTTCGGTCACAACAATTCCGACACTGCCTTCCCATAAGTAAACAACCAGGCAGTTGGTTGGTTCCGAAATCATTCCAAAATTGTTCGTCGTCAACTTGCTCGGTTCGTGTGTGTGTGCGTGAATTTACCTAGATGTATTTACCTAGTTGTATTTTATGGGAGGATAGCTATGCTAATAGTGACTACTGTGTGTGTATTTGTCCTCTCTTTTGTGTGGCAGTTTGAGTCTGTTGTCAGGCCAGTTATGTGTTAGCACTGTTTTATTGTAGGATGGTGATCTGAATAAATTCATGTCATTGTGATTCTTTAGAGGTCTATTATGAACTGATTGTTTTGTTATCTGAGTTTGCATATGTTTTTATATAAACATGTGGGGTGCTGGTGACAAGTTATTGTAGATGTTTGAGTCATATGTTGCTTTTTTTTTTAATTGTGTTTAGTGGGATGACCTTTTTGTGGGAGGTGGGATTGTTTGAGGATTGTTGTATAGAATTATCTGCCTATCATTCTCATATGCTATTTTATGGAAAAGATTTTTAAGGTTCTGAGCGTACATGTTCTATTGGTGTTGCTTTCTTGTAACCAGTTATTATTCTTGATGTTTTGTTCTGTAATGCTCGTAGGATGTTATTGTATTTTTCATTGTTAGATACCATGCTATGTATGAATATTCAATTGTAATTCCTATGAATTGTTTGTATACAGTAATTGCTTTTTTTCTACTGTCCAAATCTCTAACCTCCTACTATTCTTAATATGTTAAATTTCTTGTTTGTCATCACAGTCAGGTCTTGCATGTAGAATGTGTGTATATATATATATACATATATATATATATATATATATATATATATATATATATATATATATATATATACAGATGCTACTCAACTTACATTCTAGTTACGTTCCGAACAGCCGAATGTAAGTTGAAAATGAATGTAAGTTGTTACTGTACTATACATCCGTAAATTCTATTACCGTATCTTATAAAACACCCCTAAATCATTAATTATACACATTACATTGTAAAATAATAACATTAATTTCAAATAAATTAAATTCAAGCAACATAAATTGAGATGGTGGAGGAGGATAAGGCAAGGCATGTTCAGTTTGTCGTTTGTGCAATGTAAACAATGGACACAGCGTCATGCGCAAGTATCGTTTGAACTACGGAGAGCGCGCTAAACTAAAAAATTCACTCAAATTTTTTTTTTTTTCACATTTATATTTTTTTTTACAGTCAGTTCAAACGTAAAATCGAAAAAACCTAAAATGAATGAACGTAAGTAGAGGAGCGTCTGTATATATATATATATATATATATATATATATATATATATATATATATATATATATATACAGCTATATATATATGTGTGTATTTACCTAGTTGTATTTTACGGGAAGGGGAGCTATGCTCGTGGTGTCCCGTTTTCATATCTCGTTTTATCTAAACTATTTTTAAATTCATGTATTGTTTTTGCACACACCACTTTCTCATCTAACTTGTTCCAACTGTCTATTACTCTGTGAGGAAAGCTGTTCTTTTTCAGGTCTCTTCTATAGCTGTCTTTTTTTATTTTCTTTCCATGTCCTCTTGTATTTCTGTCATCCCATTTTATCAGATTCTCTCTATCAGTAATTTCTATGCCTTTCATGATTCTGTAAATAGCTATCAAATCTCCTCTCTTCTTTGCTCTAGTGTCTGTAGTTCAAGTTTTGCTAGTCTCTCTTCATATGATAGTTTTGAGAGTGTTGGTGCCAATTTTGTAATTGCTCTTTGTATTCTTTCAAGTTTTTTTATACATTTTTTTGCACTTGGTGACCATATCGTTGCTGCATATTCCAATCTTGGTCTTATCAGGGTGATTAGAATTTTCTTCACCATTTCTTCATCCAGGTATGTAAATGCCACTTTGATTGTTCTTATTAAATTATAGGTTTCTCCAAAAATCTTATTTATGTTTCTCAGGTGACATATTATTCATAACAATGACTCCCAGGTCTTTTTCATTTTCTACTTTTTTTTATTCCTTCTTCTCCCAGTTTATATGATCCTGTTATTCTGTGTTTACTTTTTCCAAATTCCATTATACTACACTTCTTTGTATTGAACTCCATCTCCCACTTCCTACTCCATTCCTATACTTTATTTAGATCTCTCTGTAGTGATTCACAATCTTCTTCCGTGTTCACTTTTTTCAATAGTTTTGCATCATCTGCAAAGAAGCTCATATAGCTTTCAATTCCTTCATCCATATCATTAATATATATAGCAAACATTATTGGGGCCAGAACTGTTCTTTGTGGAACACCGCTTATTACTTCACCCCATTTTGAGTATTGGTGTGTGTGTGTGTGTATTTACCTAGTTGTATTCTACGGGAAGGGGAGCTATGCTTGTGGTGTCCTGTCCATATCTTGTTTTATCTAGACTGTTTTTAAATACATGTATCATTTTTGCACACACCACATTTTCATCTAACTTGTTCCAAACATCTATTACCCTGTGGGGAAAGCTGTTCTTTTTCAGGTCTCTTCTATAATTGTCTTTCTTGATTTTCTTTCCGTGTCCTCTTGTATCTCTACTATCCCATTTTATTAGATCCTCTCTATGAATAGTTTCTTTGCCTTTCATGATTCTATAAATATTTATCAAGTCTCCTCTCTCTCTTTGCTCTAATGTCTGTAGCTCAAGTTTTGCTAGTCTCTCTTCATATGATAGTTCTGAGAGTGTTGGTGCCAATTTCGTAATTGGTCTTTGTATTCTTTCAAGTTTTGTTATACATTTTTTGTACTTGGTGACCACGTCGTCACTCCATATTCCAATTCTGGTCTTATCTAAGTGACTTGTATTTTCTTCACCATTTCTTCATCCAGGTATGTAAATGCTATTTTGATTGTTCTTATTAAATTATAAGTTTCTCCAAATATTTTGTTTATATGTTTCTCAGGGGGCATTTTATTCATAATAATGACTCCCAGGTCCTTCTCATTTTCTAAATTTTTAATTTCTCCCTCTCTCAGTTTATATGACCACACTATACTTTTTTTGGTTCTTCCAAATTCCATTATGCTACACTTCTTAATATTGAATTCCATCTTCCACTTCCTACTCCATTTCCATACTTTATTAAGATCACTCTGAAGCTCATATAACTTTCAATTCCTTTATCCATATCATTAATATATATAGCAAACATTATTGGGGCCAGAATTGTTCCTTGTGGAACTCCACTACAGTAATCACTTCATCCCAATTAGAGTGTTTGTCTCTTATCACCACTCTCATTTTTTTTTCATGCAAGAAGTCTTCCATCCACTTCAGCAGTTTGCCCTGTATTTCTCCTGCAGTTTCTAATTTAGCAATTTCTTAAGTGGCACCTTATCAAAAGCATTTTTCAGGTCTAGAAATGCACAATCAGCCCATCCATCTCTCTTGTATTACATCTATTAGCCTTGAATAGAAACACATTAAGTTCGTGACACATGATTGTCCTTGTCTAAATCCAAATTGCCTTGGATTTAGTACATTGTTTTTTTCCAAATGCCTTACCCATCTAATTTTGATAATACTTTCACAAATTTTAGCTCTCATACTTGTAAGAGAGACCAGTCTATAGTTAGTAGGGTCTTCCTTGTTTTCCCCTTCATATATTGGCACTATATTTGCTCTTTCCCAAATTTCTGGAACTTTTCCTTCTTTCAATGAACTGTTTATTAGACTATGTATTTTGTCTGTTCATTCCTGCATTCTCTCAATATCCAGTTTGCCATTTCATCTGCTCCATGTAATTTTTTTGACATTGAGATTTCTCAAGTGATTCATTATTTCATTTCTTGTCTTGTTACTTCTATCTCTTTCATAGGGGAGACTTTCTCCTCCCACTCAATATCTCTAGGTTGTATGTTCTCCCTCGTAAACACTGATTTAAAATGCTTGTTTATAATTTCTGCCATTTCTATTTCCTCTGTGTATTCAACCCCTCCTTGTCGTAGTTTCTCTAATTCATGATTGTTTTTCAGTTTGTTGTTTACAAATCTGTAAAATAGTTTTGGTTGGTCTTTACATTTTTCTATGACATCTTTTTCATATTTTCTCTTTTCTTCTCTGCACACTTGTACATATTCATTTCTATAACTATATATTTTCCATTTTTCAGGCCTTTTTTCTTTTTTCCATTTTATCCAAGCTTTATCCCTTTTGTCTTTTAACTCCCTACATCTTTTGTTGTACCAACACTTTACATATTCTTTTTCTTGCTTTTGTCTTAGAACATACTTTTCCACTCCTTTATAAAATTTTGTCAAAATTTTCTATTTCTTTTCTACTCTTGTTTCTTCCCTGTGTATTCTTTCCCAGTCAGCTTTTTGAAAGAATTCTCTTATTTGATCAAAATTTATTTTTTCATACATCAATCTTCCCTTTCTATGTTCGTTTTTTTTCTGTATTTTTCCTCATTTAGTTCCAGTTCAACCAATATGTCATCACTCTTACTTATTGATGTCTTATATTCAATCTTGTCCACTATTTCTTGTTCTGAGGTGATTAATAGGTCCAGTCTCGATGGTGTTTCCTCCTTTCTATACCTAGTATTCTCTTGTATCCATTGCATAATTGTAATATGTCATCACTTTTACTTATTGATGTCTTATATTCAATCTTGTCCACTATTTCTTGTTCTGAGGTGATTAATAGGTCCAGTCTCGATGGTGTTTCCTCCTTTCTATACCTAGTATTCTCTTGTATCCATTGCATAATTGTATGTTCTATAATCATATCAAGTGTTACAGTTCCCCATAGGTCTTCTCCACCCTTCACTGTCATCTCTTCCCAGCAGATTTCTTTACAATTAAAGTCACCCATTATAACTATTCTTCCATTATCTTATTTAGTGTTGTCCTTATGTCTTCTAACATATTTTTGTGTTCTTTCTTTTCCCACAAAGCTGTTTTAGGAGGCACATAATTTACTACAAACTTCTTGCTTTTTTTTAATCATTTCTTCATCCAAATAGTCAAATGCCACTTTCATTGACCTTAATAGGTTGAAGGTTTCTCTGACTGTTTTGTTTACCGGTTATATGTTTATCTGGTGTCATGTCTTTGCTGATTATTACTCCAAGGTCCCTTTGTGAGTACACTTTTTAATTTCTTCACCAATTTTATCATTTTTTTATATTCTGTTTTTACTTTTTCCAAACTCCATTATGCTACATTTCTTGATATTGAAGTTCACTTCCCACTTTTGAGTCCATTTCCAGATTTTGTCTAGGTCTGATTGTAATGAATCACAGTCCTCTTCTATTCTTACTTTCTTTAGTATTTTTGCGTCCTCTGCAAAGAAATTCATTTAACAGTCAACTCCTTCATCCATGTCATTTATATATATGGCAAACATGATTATATTTACCTAGTTGTATTATATGGGAAGGGAGCTATGCTCGTGGTGACCCGTCTTTGTATCTCTCAGCAGCAAGTTTTTTCTTAAAATCTTGAATAGTGTTTGCAAACACTGTTTCTTTGTCCAATTTATTCCAAGTATCTATCACTCTGTGTGGGAAGCTATTTTTTTTTCAGATATCTTTTGTAATTATCTTTTTTTAGTTTCTTTTTGTGTCTTGTTTTTCCATTGTCCCATTTCAATAAGTCATTCTTATCTAAGATTTCCATTCCCTTCATAATTCTATAGATAGTAGGACTCCTCTTTCCCTTCTTTGTTCCAAAGTTGGTAATTCTAATTTGGACAGTCTTTGTTCATATGTCGTTTTGGAAAGTACTCCCTTATAAATTGGTACAATGTTTGCTTTTTTCCAGTCCAATGGTACTTTTCCTTCTTTAAGTGAGGATTTAATTATATCATATATTTTGTCAGTTAATTCTTCATGCATTCTTTCAGTATCCAGTTTGCTATTCCATCTGGGCCATGTGATTTTCTGACATCCAGGGTTTTAATTTGATCACTGATTTCTTTTTGTGTTACTTTTATTTCTTTCATTGCTGGGGATAATTCTCTCTAAATTCACTGTTAGGCGAGTTTTCTATTGTGAATACTGATCTGAAGTGGTTGTTCATTATTTCAGCCATTTCCAGTTCTTCTGTAAATTCCTTTTTATCTTGGCGCAGTTTTTCTATTTCTTGTTTGTTTTTCAGTTTTCCATTTACATATTTGTTAAAATAGTTTGGGTTCTTTACATTTGTCTATTATCTTTTTTTCATAATTTCTCTTTTCATCTCTGCGTATTTTTACATATTCGTTTCTTAGTTTGATGTATGTTTGCCATTTGCTTTGTTTCTTATCTCTTTTCCATTTTTTCCAAGCTTTGTCTCTTTTTTTCCTTTGCTTCACTACATCTTTTGTTGTACCAGTTCTTTATGTATGCCTTTTCCATTTTTTGTTGTGGTACAAATTTGTTCACTCCTTCATTATAAATTTCTTTTAGTATGTTCCATTTTTCTTCTATCCCTGTATCTTCGTTTTGGAATTTTTCCCAGTTTGCATTGCGAAAGAATATTTTAAGTTTCTCAAAGTTTGTTTTGTTATACATAGGTCTTCCTATTCTATGTTTATCATTTTTGCTTTGGTCTGTTTGTTCTTTCAATTCCATTTCTATTAGTACATGGTCACTTTTTCCTATCGGAGTTTTGTAAATAATATTTTCGATTATCTCAGGTTCTGTCGTAAGTATTAAGTCCAATTTTGAGGGTTCTTCATTTCCTCTATATCTAGTATTTTCTCTAATCCACTGGGTCATTGTGTATTCAATGGTCAAGTCAAGGAGTACATTGCCCCAGTGTTTCTCTCCCCCTTTCACTGTCATATCTTCCCAGCATATTTCTTTTGAATTAAAGTCACCCATAATTACTGTATTTCCTCCATCCTTCAGTGTTTCAATTAGTTCTTCTTTTGTATCATCTAGTAACTCGGCGTGATCCCTTTCTGTCCAGGCTTGTGTTTTAGGAGGTACATATATACCACTGCAAATTTTCTTTTCTTCATTTTTTTACCTTCGACTTGTACTATAATTGATTCTGCATTATTTTTTCCTTCAGTTATTTTTGTTACAGTTAAATCTTTCTTGGCCAAAATTAGAACTCCTCCGCCCTGTTTGTTCTTTCTATTCTTTGTCGAACAGTTATATTCACCTTGTCCCACAGTGTGGGGTGTTAGTATGAACTTTAATTTGGTTTCTACAATTCCCATTGTGTATAAATATATGTATTTACCTAGTTGTATTTTATGGGAAGGGGAGCTATGCTCGTGGTGTCCCGTTTTCGTATCTCATTTTATCTAAACTATTTTTAAATTCATGTATTGTTTTTGCACACACCACTTTCTCATCTAACTTGTTCCAACTGTCTATTACTCTGTGAGGAAAGCTGTTCTTTTTCACATCTCTTCTATAGTTGTCTTTTTTTATTTTCTTTCCATGTCCTCTTGTATATCTGTCATCCCATTTTATCAGATTCTCTCTATCAGTAATTTCTATGCCTTTCATGATTCTGTAAATAGCTATCAAATCTCCTCTCTCTCTTCTTTGCTCTAGTGTCTGTAGTTCAAGTTTTGCTAGTCTCTCTTCATATGATAGTTTTGAGAGTGTTGGTGCCAATTTTGTAATTGCTCTTTGTATTCTTTCAAGTTTTTTTATGCATTTTTTTGCACTTGGTGACATATCGTTGCTGCATATTCCAATCTTGGTCTTATCAGAGTGATTAGAATTTTCTTCACCATTTCTTCATCCAGGTATGTAAATGCCACTTTGATTGTTCTTATTAAATTATAGGTTTCTCCAAAAATCTTATTTATATGTTTTTCAGGTGACATATTATTCATAACAATGACTCCCAGGTCCTTTTCATTTTCTACTTTTTTTATTCCTTCTTCTCCCAATTTATATGATCCTGTTAATCTTTTTTTTTTTCTTTTTCCAAATTCCATTATACTACACTTCTTTGTATTGAACTCCATCTCCCACTTCCTACTCCATTCCTGTACTTTATTTAGATCTCTTTGTAGTGATTCACAATCTTCTTCCGTGTTCACTTTTTTCAATAGTTTTGCATCATCTGCAAAAAAGCTCATATAGCTTTCAATTCCTTCATCCATATCATTAATATATATAGCAAACATTATTGGGGCCAGAACTGTTCCTTGTGGAACACCGCTTATTACTTCATCCCATTTTGAGTGTTGATCTCTTATCACTACTCTCATTTTTCTTTCTTGCAAAAAGTCTTCCATCCATTTAAGCAGTTTGCCCTGTATTCCTCCTTCAGTTTCTAATTTCTTAAGCAACTTCTTATGTGGTACTTTGTCAAAAGCTTTTTTTAGGTCTAGAAATGCACAATCAGCCCATCCATCTCTTTCTTGTATTATATCTATTAGTCTTGAATAGAAACATATTAAATTGGTGACGCATGATCGTCCTTGTCTGAATCCAAATTGCCTTGGATTGAGCACGTTGTTTTTTCTAAATATTTTACCCATCTATTTTTGACAATTCTTTCACAAATTTTTGCTATTGTACTTGTTAGAGAGACTGTCCTATAGTTGTTAGGGTCTTCTTTATTTCCTCCTTTATATATAGGTACTATATTTGCTTTTTTCCAATCTTCTGGAACCTTACCTTCTTTCAAGGAACTGTTTATTATGCTATGTATTATGTCTGCCAGTTCATTCCTGCATTCTTTCAAAATCCAGTTTGCTATTTCATCTGGTCAATGTGATTTTCTGACATCAAGATTACTCAAGTGTGTCAATATTTCATTCTTTGTTACTTCTATTTCTTTCATAGGGGGGACTTTCTCTTTCCATTCGATCTCTTCAGGTTGTATGTTCTCCCTTGTAAACACTGATTTAAAATGTTTGTTCATAATTTCCGCCATTTCAATTTCCTCTGTGTATTCAACTCCTCCTTGTCTTAATTTCTCCAAATCTTGTTTGTTTTTCAGTTTGTTGTTTACAAATCTGTAGAATAGTTTTAGTTGATCTTTACATTTTTCTATGACATCTTTTTCATATTTTCTCTTTTCCTCTCTACACACTTGTACATATCCATTTCTATAACAAGTATATATTTTCCATTTTTCTGGTCTTTTGTTTTTCTTATATTTGGTCCAAGCTTTGTCTCTTTTGTCTTTTATCTCCCTACAACTTTTGTTGTACCAGCATTTTACATATTCTTTTTCTTGTTTTTGTCTTGGGACATACTTTTCTACTTTTTTATAGATTTTTGTCAAAATATTCCATTTCTCTTCTACTGTTGTATCTTCTTTGTGTATTCTTTCCCAGTTTTCATTTTGGAAGAATTCTCTTATTTTATCAAAATTTGTTTTTTCATACATCAATCTTCCTTTTCTATATTGTTCATTTCTTTTCATGTATTTTTTCTCATTTAGTTCTAGTTCTATCAATATGTGGTCACTTTTGCTTATTGGTGCCTGGTATTCTATCTTTTCCACTATTTCAGGTTCTGATGTGATTATTAGGTCTAGTCTCGATGGTTCTTCTTCATTTCTATACCTAGTGTTCTCTTGGATCCATTGTGTCATTGTGTGGTCAATAATCATCTCAAGTAGAACACTTCCCCATGAGTCTTCTCCACCCTTTACGGTCATCTCTTCTCAGCATATTTCTTTGCAATTATAGTCGCCCATCATAACTATTCTTCCTCCATCTTCCATTATCTCGTTTAGTGTTACTCTTGTGTCTTCTAACATGCTTTTATGTTCATTCTCTTCCCATGAGGCTGTTTTTGGGGGCACGTAGTTTATTACAAACTTTCTGCTCTTCTTATCTCTATCTTCTACTTCTATCATTATCATCTCTACTCTATTCTTTCCATATGTGACACTCTTCACGTTTATATCCTTCTTAGTCAGGAACATAACTCCACCCCCTTGTTTTATCTTTCTGTTTCTAATCCAATAATTATATGCATTGTGTCCTATGCTGTTGGGTGGTAGTGGGCCTTTTAATTTTGTCTCAACAATTCCCATTATGTCCGGATCTTTTTCTTTCAGATATTTGTTCAGTTCATTCAGTCCTGTTATTAATCCATCTATATTTTTTGTAGGATACTCTTAACTTTCTGTTATTTCCATTGTATTCTCTGTTTCTTTTGTGTTTCTCTCTTTTATGTTCCATTTCTTCAATTTCATATTCACTACTCTCCAGTAGAATTCTTGTTTTTCTGTCTCCGTTCTGGTCTCGTTTTTTTTCTTAGCTTCATGTCTATTCCTTATTTCCTCCTCTCTTTCCTCTTTATTCATTTCCCTTTTTATCCATACCTTTTTATATTGTTCACTTGTTGCTTGTTTCCCTGTTTTGGATAAGATATTCTCTGCCGTCGTTTGTGACCTGAATTTAATCTTAATTGGTCTGGTCTTGTCTGTACTATATTTCCCAAGCCTGAATATAGTATAGATTTGTTTCATTATTTCTGGCTCATCTTCCCGAACTATTTCTAGTAAATTTCTTACTTTTTCATTTTCCTCTTTGGTTCTTGTGGTTCTATCTGGGTTATGTTTCTCTTCCATTCCTAATATAATCATACATTTCTTTCTATCTGCTAAGTCTCTTACTATATTCTCCTTCTGTCTCATCACTTTAATAACTGAGTCTTCAGTTTGTTCTTTCATTTGCTGTTTGATTATGTCAGTAAATGCAACTTTACTGTTTTCTTGAATTTTTTTCCCCAACCCTCCTTGTTCTCCTTATTATTCTCCTTTAAGACTTTATTCTCCTCTTTTACTTCTTTTAACTGTTTTTTTTAATTCTTCAATTTCCTTAGTTAAGTTTTTGTTCGCCTTCTCTAGTTCTTCCAATTTTTCAACCCTCTGCACAATGTTGTTAACGTGACCGAACCTAAGTTCCCAGTGGTCGATCATCTTATCGAGCTTCCCTTCTAGTCTTGTTAATTGGGGGGGGGGGGTTTGTGTCCCCCCTACCCTCTTTAAATCCCTGGAAAATATTCTCATCACCTTCTGCTGTATTGCTCTTATCTATACTTCTGGTCTTTACATTTTTGTTAGACATTTCGTCGTCGCTAAATTGGTCCGGACCTCTTTTGTTTAGATGGCGTCTGCCTGCCTGGGCCAAGTCCTCACCTTCCATTTCCCTCAGTAATCCCTCCCCTTCTCTTTTTTCCTCACTTTCCCCTACACCACGAGCAATTTCCCCCCACCCTGTAATACAATAGGTACTTCCTTTGCTTCGGGATCCACGAAATTTCGCTTTTTCTTCAGAACGTCGTCTAAGCCGTCCGTTTGTTTAAGTGTTTGTGTGTGTGTGTGTGTATATATATATATATATATATACCCATATTTATATATATATATATATATATATACACACACACACATATATATATATATATATATATATATATATATATATATATATATATATATATGGATTTCTCAAATTATATGAGGGATACATTCCTAAAGGGATCATGTGATGTAAAAACTATATAAAGTGAACCTGATTACTGAGCTAAACAGTAATTCTTTACCTATTTACCTATGTATTTACCTAGCTGTATTTTACGGGAAGGGGAGCTATGCTCGTGGTGTCCCACCTTTGTATCTCGCAGTGTTTAGTTTGCTCTTAAACTCATGAATGGTTTTTGCGCACACTATTTTTTCATCCAGTTTGTTCCAAGTGTCCACCACTCTACTGAGTATTTCTGTAAATGCCACTTTTATTGATCTTAGCAAGTTATAGGATTCTTCGACAATTTTCTTTATCTGCTTATCATAGGACAAGTCGTTTGAGATAATTACACCCTAATCTTTTTCGGATTTCTCCTTCTTTACCTCCTTAGTTTCAATTTTATATTGTCCTGATATTCTATTTTTACTTTTTCCAAACTCCAGTATGCTATACTTCTTAATATTGAAGTCCACTTCCCATTTCTGACTCCAGTTCTATACCTTATTCAGGTCTTCCTGTAGTGATTTTGCAATCCTTTTCAGTTTTTACTTTCCTTAACAATTTGGCGTCATTTGCAAAGAAGCTCATGTAACATTGCACATCATCATCCATGTCATTCACATAAATAGCAAACATTATTGGAGCCAATACAGATCCTTGCGGAACTCCACTGATCACCTCTTTCCAACCTGAATATTTTTCTTTGAGTACTACTCTCATCTTTCTACCGATCAGGAAGTCCTCCATCCATTTTAGTAAGTTCCCTTGTATCTCTCCTATATGTTCCTGTTTCTTTTAATAATTTTTTGTGTGGTACTTTGTCAAAAGCTTTTTATAAGTCCAGGAAAGCACAATCAGCCCATCCATTCCTTTCTTGCACTATGTCTATTAACCTTGAGTAAAAACATATTAACTTTATGGTACATGATCTTCCTTGTCTGAACCCAAATTGTCTTGGGTTTATTACATTATTGTCTTCCAGGTGTTTTACCCATCTGTTCTTGATTATTTTCTCACAAATTTTGGCTATAGTGTTTGTTAGGGAGACCGTTCTATGGTTAGTTGGTTCTTCCTTGTTTCTTCCTTTATATATTGGTACAATGTTAGCATTTTTCCAGTCTTTTGGTATTTTTCCTTCTGTAAGTGAGCAACTTATTATGTTG
The DNA here is from genome assembly GCF_046742065.1 of Oratosquilla oratoria. Lineage (NCBI taxonomy): Eukaryota > Metazoa > Arthropoda > Malacostraca > Stomatopoda > Squillidae > Oratosquilla > Oratosquilla oratoria. Next base: position 67,759,543 of record NC_134791.1, read on the forward strand.
TGTATTTTGTTTGTTAGTTCTTCTTTGCATTATTTTAGAATCCAATTTGCAATTCCATCCAGGCCATGTGATTTCCTGATGTCAAGGTTTGATAGATGTTCCCTTATTTCTTTTTGTGTCATTATTATCTCGCTCATGGGGGGGAGATCGCATTTCATTTACCTCGTCCTAATATTGTGCCTTCTCTCTAGTGAAAACAGACTTGAAGTGATTATTCATGACTTCGGCCATATCTAATTCTTCTGTGTATTCTATATTCCCTTGGCGTAGTTTCACCATTTCCTGTTTATTTTTAAGTTTACCATTCACATATCGATAGAATAGCTTGGATTGCTCTTTGCATTTATCTATAATGTCCTTGTCATGGTTCCTTTTTTCTTCTCTTCACACTTTTACATACTCATTTCTATAGTTTATATATACTTGCCATTTTCCAGGTTTTTTATCTTTTCTCCATCTTTTCCAAGCTCTGTCCCTTCTATCTTTTGCCTCACTGCATCTTTTGTTGAACCAGCATTTAATATACACTCGAGCTTCTGTCTTGGTACATGCCTATTCACCTCTTATTGTAATTATCCATCAAGATATCCCATTTCTCTTCCACTTTTGTCTCTTCCATGTAAAATTTTTCCCAATTTGCATTCTGGAGGAATTTCTTTAGTTTTCCAAAGTCTGTTTTGCTGTACATCAATCTTCCTTTCCTATGCTTTTCATTTCTCTCCATGTATATTTCTTCCTTTAGTTCAGTCTCAATGAGTATATGGTCACTCTTTCCAATTGGTGTCTTGTATTGGATTTTATCCACAATTTCAGGTTCCGTTGTAAATATTAAATCTAGTCTCGATGGCTCCTCATTATTTCTGTATCTGGTGTTTTCACTGACCCACTGAGTCATTGTATATTCCATGGTCATGTCCGCCTTTCACTGTCATGTCCTCCCAACAAATTTCTCTGCAATTAAAGTCCCCCATAATTACCAGGTTACATCCACCCATTAGTATCTCATTTAATAAATGCCTTGCATCTTCTAGCATTTACGTATGCTCGTTCTCTTTCCAAGCGTTCATTTTTGGAGGCACATGAGTCACCACAAACTTTCTACATTCCATGTCCTCATCTTTGACTTTTATCATGATCACTTCTACATTACCTTTGCCTTCCGCAATTTTTGTCACATTCAAGTTTTTCTTGGCCAAGAACATGATTCCTCCTCCCTATTTCTTGTCTCTGTTTTTAATCCAGTCATTGTATTGTCCATGTCCAACATTGATGGGTGGTATTGCACCCCTTAGTTTAGTCTCCACAATTCCCATTATGTCTTGTTTTTCTTCTAACAGGTAATCATTAAGTTCATTCAGTCCTGAAATTAATCCGTCGATGTTAGTATAGACCACTTTCAATTTTTTCCTTTCTCCATTTTTTTTTTTTTCCTGTCTTTGATTAACCCATTCTGATGTACCATTTTCTCAGTCTCATGTCAATTACTCTACAATAGAATTCCTTGCTTTCAGTGTGTGTGTATGTATGTTTGTACCTAAGTTATTGTATTTACCTAATTATAGTATAGAGCAGTGGTTCCCAAACTATCTTACCTGACGCCTCCTTTTTGCTTCCAGTAGACCTGCACGCCCCCACTCCCTCTTTTGTTCATGTGAAATGATTCTTGCATTTATTTCTTAGCATTGTTCAGGAAAACAGATTTCTGTTTGTATTAAATTTTAATAATGAAAGCCACTCAACCAAATAATAGTACACTCCAGATACATTTTTCTAAGTAACTAAAAATGAAACATTTGGTTCAAGGGGAGCGAAAAAAAAAAAATTGATCATTAGCAAATTGTGGTTGGTATCGGTGACGTGTCCAAAACGTGTAAGGAGAACTAGCTTAATAGAAAACGGGTTGGAGTGACTGCTATAATTATACTTTGCATGTATGTAATGGCAGATATTTGTTCTTTGAATGATTTTATTATTCTAATTAAACAAATATTTTTGAGTAGATGACTTCACACCCCCCTTGTATCCTCCTCACGCCTCCCTAGGGGGACGCTCCCCCTAGTTTGGGAATCACTGGTATAGAGGAAAGGAGCAATGCTCATTGGGTCCTCTTTCATATTCTCTAATTTTCTAACATATCTAGACTCAAATTCATGTAAAGTTCCAACTTAATCTATATCTTTGATTTCCAATTACATTTAGATTTGAACTTGTGTATTGTTTGAGCTTGGGCTATATCACTGTCGGAGCTATTCCATATATTTATGCATCTATATGGAAAACTATTTCTTCACATCCTTTCTATTTGTGGTCTTTCTTAATTTATTGCCATGACCTCTTAAAACCCCCATCTTTAATCAAGAGACCTCTTCTGTCAATGCAATCTATCCCTATTAGTGACCTGAACAGTGTAATCATATCACCTCTTTCTTTTCAATCTCTTAAAGTTGGCAGACCCAATACTTTAAGTTTTTCCTTATATGGTTTATCTGCTAGGTTAGAGACCAGTTTGGTTGCTGCTATTTGTATTCTCTCAATTTTGTATGTATTCACCAATCCTAGTTGTATTTACCTAATTGTATCATATGGGAAGGGGAGCTACACTCATGGTGTCCCGTCTCTGTATCTCACCATATCTAATTTACGTATTGGTTTTGCACACACTATTGTTTTGTTAGATGCATATATAAATCTTGGACAAATCAGGGTTTTGATGTGTTTTTTCATCATCTCTCCATCCATATAGTGGAATGCCACTTTAGTCTTCAGCATTAGTTCTTATGTCTCTCCAACAATCCTGGTGATATGTCTGTCAGGTGACAGGTTGTCTTTATCAATACTCCCAAGTCTTTCTCTTCTTTTCCTTTTGTAATGGGTTCACTTCCCAAGGAATAGTTTAAGGATGGCCTTTTGCCACTATTGGCCATTTCCAGTACTTTGCATTTTTTTTTTTTATGCTGTATTGACCTTCATTTTCCATTCTTGGCTCCATACAAAAATAGTGATGAGACCTTTTGGGAATAGTCTACCAGCCTTCTCATTTTTCACTTTTCTTATGATTTTTGCATCATCTACAAACATGTTGGCATAGCTTGTTGTTCCTTCCATTATGTCATTGACTTAGACAAAAAACATTACTGGTGCAAGCACTAAACCTTGTGGAACTTCACTCATTACTACTGTCCATCTTGATATCTTATCCTTTACTACTGTCCTCATAAATCTTTCTTTCAAAAAATCTGATGCCAAGAGGCTCCTGAGACAGTGCCTTTACCCACTCAGCCACTGATAGTGTAAAAACCCTCTGAACCCGGAATGCTACTGGTTCCAGAGATTAGGAGAGACTGCTGCCTACAATCTTGGAGCCTCTTGGCATCAGAGTGGTAGGTTCGAGTCCTATATGTGATGACCATAAAAGTTATCTGATTGATGTCACTGTTCACTACCAATTTTCTCATATGGTTACAATGGCGAAATGTGTGAAAGTGATTCATTCCAGTCCAGCATGTCCTGTGAGACTTCAACATGAAGTTGCTTTTGCTCCACCATCAGCAGCTTCGGCACAAATTTTGCTGCCACTTTCTTCATGGCCAAATCTTCAGTCACAATGGAATGTGCCGAAAAAGTGCTGATGCCCACCTCTTCCTCAATTTCTCGGATAGTCACACGACGGTCCTGCATCACCACAGTGTTCACTTTGGCAATGACCTGGTCATTTTGGCATGTTGATGGCCGACCGGAGTGTGGCTCGCTCTACACCATTGTGCAGGTGTCTTTAAACCGGTGTACTACTCCTTCATCTGTGTAATGCCCATAGCATCATCTCCAAAAGCCGTCTGAATCTTCCGAATGGTTTCCACTTGGCTGTTGCCCAGTTTCTGACAAAATTTGATGCAGTAGCGCTGCTCCAGTCATTCCATCATTTTCCTTGCAATGAAAAACCTCCAAGAGCACTATACACTACCTCACACAAATGCTGGTTGCAGCAACTGATACTATCGACAGGCAGGAAAAAATTCACACATAGGCATGAAGGTTCAAGGTCAGCTCATGCAAGCACGCTTGATTCAAATCCATCAGGTTTTCACAAAAATAAGTAAATAAATAAAGTCGGATACTTTTCTAACAGACCTCATGTATATATATATATATATATATAACAGACCTCATGTGTGTGTATATATATATATATATTGTAATCTAGTGTGTTGTATTTGAGTTGCTGTATCAAACCTGGCCATGATATGATCAGTTCCAACTATCCAGTTAGTATGCTTAATGCCTTTTATTAGGGTTTTCTGTCTTACACTGGGATTGAAAATAAAGGTGAGGAGCAAAATAACTATTTAATTTACATCATATAAAAATATACAAAATTGACTTATTTTACTACAGAGTATGAAGAAGGTTGCAAATGTGGCAGTGAGGGGTGCCATAGCCCACATCCCTTCTTTTTATACAGGGATGTCATACAGTGCCATCGGGAGGTGCCAATTTGTTACACCTATAAGCCTATAAGCCTACTCTATATTCCTATTCACCTAGCTTCACACAATCTATCCAATTATTTATTTTTGAATGAAGAAGGTTTACAATTTACAGTCGCTAATTATCTCAACAAAATATTAATTTTTTATTAATATGTTTGAAGATGCTACTTTTTTGTGTCATCATTGTTATGGACTATCTCACCTACATTATTACCGAGGAGGACTTCTATTCCTTTCACTGGACATTCCACTACTACTTTAATGCCTGCTGTCTGACCATCTATTTCAAGTAATACTTTAGCTAAGGATGCTAATGTTGTCACTCCTCCAGCTAATCCCATTGTGAACTGACCTGCATACCTATTTTCAAATCCTGGTATCACATTTGACTTCACAATAGTGCAGTATGCCCATGTCTCCCAAAGCTTTGACAGCATACTTCCTTTCACTTCCCTCTACTCCTATCTTGGCATCTTTCACATAAGGTAATCACTCTTGGCTGACTCTTATATTTTCCATCTTGTTTAACCTACTTTCACCCACACAGCAATTGCTCTCATCTTTCTTGACTGCTACTTCTCCTTTGTCTTGCTAGAGTCTTTTTCTTGTCTCCAGTCTTGTGTGTCCCATTTACTTCCATTTCCTTTGGGGGAATTTTCTGTCCTATGACTGTATTTCCCACAGGTATAGTATCAACTATTTTGCTTTATTTCCCTCTTGTTTCCTTCTACACATATCATCTCCTGCCTGGTTTGTTTTTTTCCCATTTTCTCCCTGTACCTTTGTCCATTTGGCCTAGCATAACAATCCTGAGTTCTATGCCCTACTCTCCCACAACTAAAACACTGCACTGGTTTCCTCCAACTATCCCCTACTTGTGGCCTCACATATCTCTGACTTGGAATCACATAAGCGCCTCTGTTCTTGTCCTTCTGAGTTTGTATCACACTTTTCTTCCTAGATTCACTTGTCCCTAATGCAAAATTCTCTGCAAAACTTGCTGCTTGTAATAAAGTATCACATATCTGACTGTTCAGCAAGTAAAGTAATTGTTCAATTGCTATCACCTTCAAGACTTGATAGTTACCACATTTTTTGCATGTATCCATTTGTCTAGGTCACTCTCCACATTCCTGACTAGATCCATATATCCATAACTAATATCCTTCCTGTATATACCAAGGGCTATCTCTGAATTTCTTTCTGAAATACGCAGGAGAAATCTCAAATGCCTTTAATATTTCACTCTTAATCTGATTATAATCATATACATCATCTCTATCAGATACTGTGTACACACCTGAGGCTTTTGGAGGTAGGCTAGATCTTATCATTGCTGACCAGAGGTCCCTTCTCCATCCCAATTGTCTTGTTATGCCTTTGTATGTAGAAAAGAACAATTCTGGTTCCCTTTCACTAAATTTGGGGATGAGTTGACTTGCTTTTTGTTTCCCTTCGAGTCTCTGTCCCCTATCTAGGATAGACCTCGCTACATGTTTCATCTCTATGTCCCCTGCATATTCTGTTATCACTCTTATTTTCTACCATATAATATCTTCCTCTTTTGGTGGAAGTCTTTCACTTATCCTACTTTCTGTTCTATTTTCTTCCATATTGTAGTATCTTCCTCCTTCCCATGGAAATCTTTCACCTATCCTACTTTCAGCTCTACTTTCTTCCATATGATATCTCTTTTACCCTTGGTAATCTCTCATCTATCCTATTTTTACTCCTGTTATCTTTCTGTCGGGATTCCTCGAACTCATGAAATTCTGCCCCTTCTTAAATTGACTTTGTTATGTCTCATCCTACTTTCAATTAAATTTTTGTCCATGTTGTAATATCTCTCTTACCCTTGGTAATCTCTCACCTGTCCTATTTTCACTCCTGTTATCCTCCATATTATGATATATGTCCCTTACCTGTGGGGATTCCTTAAAGTCATGAGAATCTGCCCTTCATCTCAGATTGACTTCACTGTCTCTCATCTCTATATTCATCATCTATTCTGCCTTCACTCCTGTTGTCTTCCATGTTATATCTTTCTCTTACCAGTGGAAATCCCCTGAAGTTAAAATTATTGTCAGTACTACTTAAACTGCTTGTGCGAGATATTCGCTTTTTCTAATCATATGCCTGTTGTAGGTAAACAACAAATATGGCGGACACTTCTGTTTGTATGATTGATCACGAATTTAATTCACTTGATGACCTAACTTTCTATCTTTCTTTACATTTCTTCCTATTTCCTCTTGAGTATTTTACACACACCAATTATTTCATCCAGTGAAGATGAACATTGATCCTGGATAGAAGGCCCCCATTTATCTGTTGCAGTCTAGCATGTTGTATTTGAGTTGCTGTATCAAACCTGGCCATGATTTGATCAGTTCCATCAATTCAGTTGCTAGTGTGCTTAATGCCTTTTATTATGATTTTCTGTCTTACACTGGTTTTGAAAATAAAGGTGAGGAACAAAGTAACTATTCAATTTACATAATATAAAAATATATACAAATGACTTACTCTACTACAGAGGGGTATGAATGAGGGCATGAATGTGGTAGTGAGGGGTGCCACAGCCCGCATCCCTCTTTTTTATACAGGGATATCATACAGTGCCATCGTCATATGCCAATTTGTTACACCTATAAGCCTAGTTTATATTCCTATTTACCTGGCTTCACACAATTCATCCACTTTATTTTTGAGTGAAGGTTTACAATTTATCAATCTCTTGTTACCTCAACAAAATAGTAATTTTCTATTAACATATTTGAAGATGCTACTTCTTCATGTCACCATTATTATGATGACCTGTGACCTCTTCAGTAGAATATCCTGTTTGTGTACTACTCTGTCGTGGATTCATAATTTTCCTGCAATTGGAATACTTATATAAGAAATAGCTCATTCTTTTTCATATCTTATTATCTTAGGATATCCTATTAGTTTGCTGGATTTAACATCAATAGGAGCATTTTAGGATAAATGGCAAGGGCCATATTAATTGATGATATGTGGACCTACCTATATAGCAACTTACATAAGCTACAGTGCCACACCCATGTCTCTTTGTATCATGACACATCATGGAACATGACAATATATAGATATATAATTAAGTAGCAGCTTTTCTTGAAGGCATGTTCTGGTGAATAGACTGGAAAGCTCCTTACAGATCAAGCTCTTTGGGAAGTGTATGGAAAAGACATCTGTAATTTATGTCAGTGCTTCACACAGTCATTGCACATTATCGAGACTATTGTGGAATGAGTTATGTATGCTTTATATGTATACAGGGTATGTGGTGATGTTCACTGGGGGAGAGCACTCTGTATTTACCTAATTGTAATATACAGGAAAGGAGCAATGCTCATTGGGTTCACTCTAATATTCTCTAATTTTTTTTATCATACCTGGCCTCATATTCATGTACAGTTCCAACTTATTATATATCTTTGATTTCCAATTATCATATTTAGGTTTGAACTCATGTATTGTTTGAGATTGGGCCATATCACTTCCTAAGCTATTCTAAGTATTTATGAATCTATATGGAAAACTGGATAGAGTGAAAAACAGGTGAGGAGAGTGGGGGTGGAAAAGGAGATGGGAGATAGGGTTGATGAAAGAGTATTGGGGTGGTTTGGACACATGGAATGATTGAGTGAAGAAAGATTGGTAAAAGAAGTGTGGAAGGCAGAAATAAATGGAGTGAACAAGAGGGGGCAACTGAGGATTAGATGGATGGATGGGGTGAAAGGGGCATTGAGAAAGAGGGGGATGTCTGTTGAGGAAGGAAGGGAGAAAATTGTTGTTGTTGTTGTCGTTCCCTAGACTGTCTGTCCGAGCAGTCCCGTCTCCCCAAGGAATGCCATAGCCGAAACTGGGTTTTCCCACAAATCCTTTATAGAGCATATGTTGTGTTGTTTGCGTGCATGATTGTGTATAATGCAGTCTTCCATTATGTGTTGTATGGTATGGGGTGAAGTGTTACATCCTGGGCAGCTGTTCACAACGCGGTCATCCAGCCTCTTCTGGTAGCTCAGAAGTGCTGGGTGGTGACCGCACCGCAGTCTGGCCAAGTGGACTCTGTCCTTTCGTGGGAGAGAGGATTCAGAAGGGTGTATCAGGGGGTCTGGCATGCAGCAGTGTGTTGTCTTTCAGTGTGTTAATGGAGCGGTGAGTGATATGATTATGAATATGTTTCCGGAGGCTGGTATTTGGTGGTTGTGGAGGAAGAGAAGAGAGTATCTGTGCGTGATAAAGGTCTTTGGGTGTTGTTTTAATGTTTCTTGGTGTGTGTGGGTGTTCTGCTATGTAGTGTAGCGGATGGGATGTGTTTGTGGTGGCTGCGGCAAGTGTTTGTGTGCCTCTCATGTCGAGGTGGTCCTTGACTTTGAGGACTTTTGTTTTATGGTGTAAATGGTCTGTAGGTGTTGTATTTGTGCAGCCTGTAATTGTTTTTAGGGCTTTGTTTTGTATGATTTGAAGGGTGTTGTGGTGTGTCTCACTGAGATTAGGAGCCCATGCAGAACTCGCATAATTCAACACTGAGCGTATGCATTGTTTGTATATTGTTATATTAGTTTCTTTGTTTTGTCCAAATGTTGTTCCAGTGATTGACTTAAGTGCGTTAAGTCTGGGTGTGCATTTGTTTTTTATGTTTGTGATGTGTTGTTTGAAAGACATGGATGTATCATATGTTACACCAAGAATTTTCGGTGTGATTGTGTGTGGTATTAGAGTGTTGTTGATGTAGAGATGAGGTATGTATTTGTGTTCTTTTGTCCAGTTTGTCAGAAGTGTTGCTGTAGATTTGGTTGGAGCTATTTTGAGTCTGTTTGTGATGAACCATGTGTTGAATGTGTCAAGGTATGGCTGGATTATTTCTGCAGCTCTGTCTGTGTTACGATGTGTGCATGTGATTGTTATGTCGTCTGCGTAGGAAGAGATTTGTATTTCTGAGGTGTCTGGCGTGGGTAAGTCATGCATGTATAGATTAAATAGTGTGGGGGATAGAACTGAGCCCTGTGGTACTCCGTTCTTAATGTTTCTGATGTGCGATGATTGGCCATTATATGACACGTAAGCATTCCTACCTGTCAGATAATTGGCCAGCCATCTTTTGGTGTTATTGTGCATGTCTGTGTTATATATTTTATTTGTTAGGTTGTGGCGGGGGATAGCATCAAAAGCTTTACTAATGTCTAATGTTATAAGAAGTGTTCTTTGGTGGGGCCTATCTGAATTGATGCCATCTAAAATTCTTTGTGTGAGGTTTGTCAGAAGAGTGTTTGTGGAGTGAAGTGGCCTAAAACCGTGTTGTGAGTCAGCAAGGGGAATATGTGGTGTGACAAGTTTAAGTATTAGGCGTTCAATGACTTTAGAGGGGGTGCAGAGAAGTGTGATTGGGCGGTGCGATGTTGGGATTGTTGGGTCTTTGTTCGGTTTTGGAATGGTGATTATTTTACCATGCTTCCAGATGTCGGGTATAGTGTTGTGTGAATAGCTGTAGTTTGCAATGTTTGTGAGTGCGTGTATACCTTGTGGTCCAATGTGTTTTAGGTGGATGTTGCTTATGTTATCAGGGCCACAGGCAGATGAGTGCTTGAGACTATGTATTATGAGTTTTGTCTGACTGTCTATGAAGGGTATATAGTCTGAGTCTGTGGGAAAGTCTTTCTTACGTCGAATGGTGCGTCGGTCGTCAGGGTGAGAAGTGAGATGGCTTGTCTGTGCAAAATGACGTATGAGTGCGTTTGCTTGTTGTCTGTTTGAGGGTAGATTATCTGTTGTTGTGATTATTGCTGCGTGAGAGCGTGTAGTGTTACTGTTGGATAGTGTAATGCTGTTGAGTGTTTTGTACAATTTGCTGGTGTTTGTTTTGTGATCAAGTGTATTGATAAAGTTTTGCCAGTTTTGTGTTTTTTGTTCATGTATTTTATTGGCAATTACAGTGTTTAGTGTTTGTATTTGGTCTGCTATGTTTTGAGGGATAGGTGTGGGGGTACCGTGTTTAAGTGTGTCACGTTGTCTGATGAGGCTTTGGATTTCTGGTGTGAAGTTGGGGTTGTGTGATTTTCTGTTGCCTCTAGGGATGTATCTCTTGTCTGCATTTTGTATGATTGTATTAAAAGTGTGCACAGCATTGTTTATGTTTGTGATTGGTGTACTGTTAAGTGTTTCAAAATGTTGTTCTGTCTCTTCAATAAAAGCTTCCCAGTTAGCTCTCTTGTAATTGGTGTAAGTGTGTCTGTGGCCAACTGGGGTGCATCTTGTTTTGGTGGTGATGATGATTGGAAGGTGGTCAGAACCAAGGGTTCCGACCACTCTCCATGATGTTGTTGGGGTTAGGCAGGGGGAGCAAAAGGTGATATCAGGAGAGGAGGGAGTGTAGAGGGCTTGGTGTGGGATATGTGTATGATTATGTGTGTTGTTCATGATAGTCAATGAGTCAAACTGAGTCTGTATATCAAGCCCTCTGTCTGTGTCAGGGTTGTCGACATACCAGGCAGACGACTTGGCGTTGAAGTCTCCACCCATGATCAGGTTGGGGATTGAGGCTAGTTGGCTAAAATGAGGCCTGAAGGTGTCTGGAACTGTGGGGGATGATTGGGGGGGAATGTACATGTTAACTATTGTCAGTGTTGATTTGTTGCCTGTACGGATTCGAATGGATTGGATTTCTGTTGTGTTATCTGTGGTAGGGAGGAGAATTTTGGTTGTGGCACTTGTGTCCACAAAACAGATGGAGTGGTGGATCAGGGTGATGAGTCCACCTTTGTACAAGGGAGAAAGTAGATAGTAGGGGTGAGTGGAGAATGGCTGTGCATGGATGATACTGTGATGCATGGGAGTGGGTGAGGAATGGGGAGTGGTTATGCATTTATCAAATTGTAGTATACAAGAAAGGAGCAATGCTTGTTGGATCATGTCTCCTATTCTCTAGTTTTCTAACATACCTTGACTCAAATTCATGTATGGTTCCAACTTAATCTATATCTTTGCTTCATTTTCCATTCTTGGCTCCATGCAAAAGTAGTATCTAGATCTTTATGCTATATTCTACCATCCTCCTCATTTTTCACTCTTCTCATGATTTTTGTATCATCTGCAAAGATGTTGGCATAGCTTGTTGTTCCTTCTATCATGTCATTAACATAGACACATTGGTGCAAGAACTGAACCTTTTTCTGCATGAGGGGATAGATAAGGGGGTTGCCAAATAAATGAAGCGGGCCTTGCTGTGGATGTGCTGTGTCTTGCTACACTGCTTCTGACCCAGCACAAAAGGCAAGATGCAGGGATGACCAGTCATCCAAGAGAAGCCAAGAAAAAAGGGAAGGAGGGATGGGTGGTAAATGGGAGTGGAGTGTGTGAGGATGAAATAGGTTGGAGTGGAATTATGTCTTTTGACTTTGGCTACCTCCCTTGTAAGGGGGGAAAAGCCCTTGGTATATGTATGTATGTATATTTATTATAGAAGACCTCAATAACCCCTCACACCTCATGTAGAGTTGTTGTTCACTTATACATTGGTGAATGAACGTCTGGGAGCTGACTTTAATGTTCCAGACTGCTCTCTGGTCTACATATACAATGCAACCTCCAAGGAAGGCTCGGGGGATTGACAGCTTAATTATCATTCATGTACAAGTAGGCTGTTGCCATATTCTCATATATAAGGAAATATAAGAAAAGTTGGTCCCATTAGGCTGTGCATCAGAGGACAGGCATCAGATAATTGCACTCTTCCATTGTAGTCGAGACGCGAGATCTCTTAACCTGTGTTGCCTTCAGTTGTTGTCAGGAAAGTGTGAGGTCTGTTCAGCACAGATGTTTCCGTAAATGCTGGCAGCTTCTTTTGATCAAGCAGATGTTTCGGGTGTCTGACCCAAGATGTGGCAAGGCCTATTGTTCTGTTTGGGGAGTTGGCTGGATAAGTCAGGTCTTCTGGTCACATAGGGACAATAGACTGCCCCTTGGGAGATCTGTGACAATAGATGGTCTCTGGAGAGCGGGTTGGAAGACATTGGAGAGACATTTGAGTACTTCTGGCTCCATATGCGTGTGTGCATGCGTGTGCACGCTGGACATCGAAAGGGTTGATAACAAAGGCTTGGCCTGCTATCCTCACTGTCCCCAGTGAGGTTGGTACTCATGAAAGATAAGAAACAAAACAAGGCCTTTTGCAGAACCTTGGCATGATGATACACAATGTTGAAATAATGGTGGTATCAGGAAATACTCATGAATATAGACTTAATTGTATGACCATGCAGAAGTAGATATTAGTTCCATTCTCCTAGGCAAACATACACACTTATGAAGTTGTCATTTGATTTTGAAGATTATAACAGGGAAGGGGAAATGGAGGTTTTGGTTGAGAGGATTGGTAATGGTCCTCTATTGCAAGGATTGCAGGGATAGTGTGAGTTTGTGAAGGAACAGTCTCTTTGTCAAGGCCATGGGGGACTCTTTTGATATGATCTTTGTACAAGACAGCCTCTGTAAGATCATGCAAACTGAGTGTTTTGACTTTGTTCTTTGACTCAAGTCCAGTGATACAATAGGGTCCAGAGAATTTGGAGGACAGCTTCGAGATGGAGGTGTGGTTAAGGGTGTAAACAATGTCTCCAATTTCAAAGATACAAGCTCTGGCTGATTTGTTATGCAAACAGACCATGTCATCCTAATATGAAGAGTATCATGTATTCTTTTGAAAAGATTATTGAAATTTGCTACTTTGACTTAATAATTGAAATTGTAAATGGGAGGTAATTGTGAAAGAAGATCATATGGGAGCCTTTTGTCCAACCCAGAGAGGACAAAATGAGGAGATTCTGATATAGACCTGTTAATGGAACTATACTAGCTTGAATCATGGGGACATGTTCATCCCAAGAAGTGTGAAGATCAGATGCAACATGTCTAAGAACATTTAGAATCTATTCTGGTATTCAACTAAGCCATTTGAACTAGGGTGATAAGCAGTAGTGTTGCATTTCTTGATTTGAAAGTAATTACAAATGTGCAAAAGATTCTCGTTGTTGAATTCAGTCCCATTGTCAGAAATCAGAATTTTGGGTGTAGTAAATGAACATATGAGTTTGTCAATAAGTGTCTTTGCTATGTGTTGTGCCATTTTGCCTAGTAGGGGGAAAGAATACAGAATCATGAAAAATGGTTGACACAGACAAAGAGGCATTTGTTTCCAGTGTGTGTCTTAAGGAAATCAACAGCAACTGTATTGAATGGTTTAGAAGGGGTAGGGTAAGTTAGAATTGGAATGTGACCACTAATATGACCTTTGTAATTCACGCAAGGATGACAAGCGTCAATGTGTGTGTGTATATCCTTCCTCATGGTTAACCAGTAGTGCAATCTGGCTTGTGTAATGCAATTCTCCTTGCCAGGGTGTGCAGCAATGGTGGAATTGTGTATACATACATATAACAAAGGCTTTTTTCCCCCTTATAAGGGAGTTAGCCAAAAAACAAAGGCATAAAAACCACTCCCACCCATTCCATCCCTATCACACTCCACTCCCCTCCATCCTCTTCCCTCCATCTTATCTTGGCATCTCCTGGATGACGGGTCATCCCTGCATCTTGTCCACTGCCCTGGGTCAGAAGCAGTGTCGCAAGGCACACCACATCCATAGCAAGGCTGCTTCATTAAATCAGCAACCCCCCCCTCTCCGTCCCCTCATGCAGAAAAGGAGAAGACAGTGAGAAATCCCTTCAGGCTACATCAAATTTTTCTCACACTTGCTCCCTGACCCCCTATCGCCCACCCATTCTACCTCATGGATCACATCATCATCCACACACAACCATTCTCCGTTCACCCGTGTTTTGTCCTCTCCTGTTCTTCCTCAACAGACATTCCCCTCTTCCCCAAAGCCCCTTTTACCCCATCCATCCATCTCATCCTAGGTTGCCCCCTCATGTTCACTCCTTCCACATCTGCCTTCCACACCTCTTTTACTAATCTTTCTTCGTTTATTCTTTCCATGTGTCCACACTATCCCAATACTCTTTCATCAACCCTATCTCCCAACTCCCTTTCCATCTGCGTAGAGCTGATGGAAAGGGAGTTGGGAGATAGGGTTGATGAAAGAGTATTGGGATAGTGTGGACACATGGAAAGAATAAACGAAGAAAGATTACATACACTCTATAAAGGATTTGTGGGTAAACCCAGTTTCGGCTGTGGCCTTCCTTGGGGAGACGGGACTGCTCGGATAGACAGTCTAGGGAACGACAACAACAACAACAACTCCCTTTCCACCCCTGTTCTACTCTTCACCTCCTCATTTCTCACTCTATCCAGCCTAGTAACCCCTATCATACTTCTCAGACACCTCATTTCAAACACAATTATATTAGGGATTGAAGAGAAGTATAATCTAAATAGGACTACAAGAATAAAGGAAGAAAAGGAAAAAGTTAATAAGATATTAGAAGTAGTTCAAGAAGATGAACCAGAAACAGGGAAAGAAATAGAAGAAATATGTAGACTAGCGAAATACAATACAGATAAGACCAGACCAATTAAGGTTAAATTCAAGTCACAAACAACAGCAGAGAATATCTTAGCAAAAATAGGGAAACTAGCAGACAGTGATCAATATAAACAGGTATGGATAAAAAGAGAAATTAATAAAGAGGAAGGAGAGGAGGCGAAAACAAAAAGACTTGAAGCTAAGGGGAAAAAATGCGAAAAGAACAGAGTCAGAAAGTGAGGAAATGGTTCATAGAAGAGAAAAACAGAAGGGAAACAGAAAACACAATGGAAGTAGCAGAAAATTAAAAGTGTCTTACACAAATATAGATGGCTTGATAACAGGCTTGAACGAACTGAATGATTACCTGAAGGAAAAAGAACCGGACATAATGGGAATTGTAGAGACAAAATTGAAAGGTCCACTACCACCCAAAAGTGTAGGACATGGTGCATATAATTATTGGATTAGAAACAGAGAGGTAAAACAAGGGGGGTGGAGTTATGTTCCTGACTAAGGAGAATATAAATGTGAGGAATGTCACATATGGAAAGAATAGAGTAGAGATGATTGTGATGGAAGTGGAGGACAAGGATGGGAAGAGCAGAAAGTTTGTAGTAAATTATGTGACTCCTAAAATGGCTTTGTGGGAAGAGAAAGAACACAAAAATATGTTAGAAGACACAAGGATAACACTAAATAAGATAATGGAAGATGGAGGAAGAATAGTTATAATGGGTGACTTTAATTGTAAAGAAATCTGCTGGGAAGAGATGACAGTGAAGGGTGGAGATGACCTATGGGGAAATGTACTACTTGAAGTGGAGGACAAGGATGGGAAGAGCAGGAAGTTTGTAGTAAATTATGTGACTCCTACAACGGCTTTGTGGGAAGAGAAAGAACACAAAAATATATTAGAAGACACAAGGGTAACACTAAATAAGATAATGGAAGATGGAGGAAGAATAATTATAATGGGTGACTTTAATTGTAAGGAAATCTCCTGGGAAGAGATGACAGTGAAGGATGGAGATGACCTATGGGGAAATGTACTACTTGATACAATGACACAATGGATACAAGAGAATACTAGGTATAGAAATGAGGAAGAACCATCGAGACTGGACCTAATAATCACATCAGAACCCGAAATAGTGGACAAGATTGAATATAAGACAACAAACAACAAACTGAAAAACAAACAAGAATTAGAGAAACTATGACAAGGAGGAGTTGAATACACAGAGGAAATTGAAATGGTAGAAATTATGAACAAACATTTTAAATTGGTGTTTACAAGGGAGAACATACAACCTAGAGATATCGAATGGGAGGAGAAAGTCCCCCCTATGAAAGAGCTAGAAGTATCAAGGAATGAAATAATGAAATACTTGAGTAATCTCATTGTCAGAAAATCACATTGACCAGATGAAATGGCAAACTGGATTTTGAGAGAATGCAGGAATGAACAAACAGACAAAATACATAGTCATAAGCAGTTCATTGAAAGAAGGAAAAGTTCCAAAAGATTGGAAAACAGCAAATATAGTATCAATATATAAAGGGGGAAACAAGGAAGACCCTACTAACTATAGACCAGTCTCTCTTACAAGTATGATAGCTAAAATCTGTGAAAGAATGATCAAAATTAGATGGGTAAGGCATTTGGAAAAAACAATGTACTAAATCCAAGGCAATTTGGATTTAGACAAGGACAATCATGCATCACAAACTTAATGTGTTGCTATTCAAGGCTAATAGATGTAACACAAGAAAGAGATGGATGAGCTGATTGTGCATTTCTAGACCTGAAAAAAGCTTTTGATAAGGTGCCACATAAGAAGTTGCTTAAGAAATTAGAAACTGCAGGAGGAATACCGGGCAAACTGCTGAAGTGGATGGAAGACTTCTTGCATGAAAGAAAAATGAGAGTGGTGATAAGAGACAAACACTCTAATTGGGATGAAGTTATAAGTGGTGTTCCACAAGGAACAGTTCTAGCCCCAATAATGTTTGCTATACATATTAATGATATGGATAAAAGAATTGAAATTTATATGAGCTTTTTTGCAGATGATGCAAAACTGTTGAAAAAGTGAACACTGAAGAAGATTGTGAGTCGCTACAGAGTGATCTCAATAAAGTATGAGAATGGAGTAGGAGGTGGGAGATGGAATTCAATATTAAGAAGTGTAGCATAATGGAATTTGGAAGAAGCAAAAAAAGAATAGTGGGATATACATTGGGAGAAGAAATAAAAAAGTAGAAAATGAGAAGGACCTGGGAGTCATTATTATGAATAATATGTCCCCAGAGAAACATATAAACAAGATTTTTGGAGAAACTTTTAATTTAATAAGAACAATCAAAGTGGCATTTACATACCTGGATGAAGAAATGGTGAAGAAAATACTAGTCAATTTGATAAGACCAAGATTGGAATTTGCAGCGATGACGTGGTCACCAAGTACAAAAAAAATGTATAACAAAACTTGAAGGAATACAAAGAGCAATTACAAAATTGGCACCAACACTCTCAGAACTGTCATATGAAGAGAGACTATCAAAACTTGAGCTACAGACATTTGAGCAAAGAAGAGAGTGGAGACTTGATAACTATTTATAGAATCATGAAAGCCAGAAACTATTGATAGAGATGATCTAATAAAATGGGATGATAGAAATACAAGAGGACACAGAAAGGAAATCAAGAAAGACAGTTATAGAAGAGACCCGAAAAAGAACAGCTTTCCCCACAGAGTAATAGACATTTGGAACAAGTTAGAAGAGAAAGTGGTGTGTGCAAAAACAATACATGAATTTAAAAACAGTCTAGATAAAATGAGATATGAAGATGGGATACCATGAGCATAGCTCCCCTTCCCGTAAAATACAAATAGGTAAATACATTCAAACTCCTCTCTTCCTCTCTTATGTTCCATGTTTCTGCCCCATATAGTGCAGTCAGCACAATCACTCCTTCATACAATCTCCTCTTAACATCCATTCCCAAATGGATGATAAGCTTTAAAAAAATTGGAATGAGATCCATAGTGAGTACAAGTTGAAACACTGATCTGTTTTGTTCATGTTTATTCATTAATGTTGTTTTTTGATACAAAATGTCATCAACTAACGTGTAATTGTCGATATCTGGAGGAAGGTTTTTCTGTGTCAGTTGTGTCTGCAGATTCAAGGAAGTATATGACATGTTTCCAAAGAGGGTCTGATTTTTGCACTGCGGCAACGCACACTTGTGTAAGAGTTACTGAAATACGTGTCTGAGTGATGGTCGCAATATGGCGACTTAGAGCATCTGTAACTAAGTTCATTTTTCCTTGAACAAAATGGTTGGCATGAACTCTTGTATGATAAGGAAACAGTGGGTAATTTTTCCTGAAAGATTCTTTCCTTTGAAGAGGTGTAAGATTGGTTGATGATCTGTATATGTGCATCTTGTATCCAAGGATGATCTCCTTGAAATGTTTGAGTGCATATATAACTGCTAAAGCTTCTATGTCTGTGACTGAGTAATTTTGTTCATGTTTGTTGAATGTGTGACTCACATATACAATTGGTCTGAGTTTTGTGATGTGCTGTTGCATGAGGACTGTGCCAAGTCCTATGTAGGACGTATCAGTGTAGATTGTGAAAGGAAGCTTGTGGTTTGGGAAAGCAAGGACAGGTGCCATAGTTAAAGGCTTTCTCTTGGTCAGGTGTCCTAGAGGTCCCTACAGAAGTAGGGCATGGAAAATCAGTGACTGCCTTGATCTTGTCCTGCGAGGTTAAAATTCCTTGTGAATTAAGGACGTGCCCTAAGAAGCATATTTCTTTCTGAAGGAAGGAAACTTCATAAGCTTCAGTTTGAAACCTGATTTTGCTAGTCATGAGAAAACAGTGTGTAGGGTGTGTAGATGATCGCTACCAGGTTTGGAAGTGATGATCACATCATCGAGGTACATGAACACTGAATGACCTATGAGACCTGTGATTAGTGTGTGCATAAGTTGTGTTAACACTGAAAGAGTTCAAATGAGACCTATGGCTAGTCGTTTGAAGTGATAATGACCTGTGGGTGTGCTAAAGGCTGTCAGAGGCCTAGAATCTGGAGCAAGGTGGATTTGGAAATATCCCAACATTAGGTCTGAGGTCGTGAACACTATGTTGTTTTCACTGATGGAGTGGAATAATCTGGTAAGGTTAATTTTCTGAAGTCTACAACAGGGTGGAAGGAACCATTGTGTTTAGGGACAACAAAGAGGGGGAATTTCCATTTGCTGATGGATGGTTCAATAGGGTCTTGTGCATTGTCTTGGATAAGGTTATCTACAATCATGCATTTGCTGTGTGGTATGTGGGAATGTAACATGGTTTAGAGTTTTCACGATGCTGAACAAGATTAGTGACTCCAAATGGTTCACCTTGAGAGGTAGTGGTATGTCTGAACTTGTAGCAAAGTGCAAGCAAGTCTGCTTTGCACCAGGGAAGTCTATGGGGTTGAAATGTGATGCATCAATGGGTTCCTGTGCTGTGGGCATGTTGGAAATTGTGGTACAAACTTGAGAAGTGGGGAATTTGTCATCCATGACTTTGATGCATGAAGGATATACTTCAAAATCACAAATGTTTGTACCAACTATGAGATGGAGGGGCAAGTTGGTGTTATTGGTAATTAAAATACAAGTATGAACTTTGACGTAGAGCTGATGGCTGAAAGCAAGGAAATGCCATTGACACAGCAAATTTCTGGTATACAGAGTACATCAGTGTCTTGTGCTTTAAAAACTTGTATGTGTAGCTTTGTATATTCACAAGGGAACAGCGTCTTTGGGCTGATAAGCACTGCATGAGTGTGTTTGAATGTAGATAACACTTCCGAGACTGGAGTTGATTTGTTGTTGAATTCCTCTAAGAGGGGCAAGCAGGTGTTCTCAGGTGGTGAAAGATCAACAGTATTTACTGGGTGTTTTGTCCTGAGTTTTGCTGATTTGGACATGGGTGAGAAGTTAGTGTGTCTGTTACATTTGTAATGCAAGTCCACAGCTGTTGTTAAAGTAGCAGAGTTAGAGTTGTGAGGAGGTGTTTGGGTGGCAGTGCCATTTATGTTAGCAGCTGGTACATCCTTGTGTGATGAAGCAGAGTGAATTTGAATGGAGGGGTAATCTTAACTTACATTAAAGCATGTTCTGTCTGCTCAGCCACATTGATGTGGTTGACTTTATGGGAAGTTGCTGATGGCAATGCAGGGAGGAAATTGTTTGCATAAATTATGCCATGTTGAACAGGGTAAATTATTATATTATTGAATGAGAATAAGACAAGAAACAATGGTCTCAAACTGTCCGGAAATAGATTAAATTTGGAAGTGGGTAGAAACAACTTTGCCAACCGTGTAGTTAATGAATGGAATAAACTTCCTGCACAAGTAGTGCAATGTAGTTCAGTTAGATGCTTTAAGAATCATTTAGATAAATACCTAAGTAAGATGCTGTAATGATTATAATTTATCTTATATTATTTGTTTTTGTTTTGTTATCTTTTGTCTGTCTGATTTTCATTTATTATTAGTTATATGTCAATTTATTATTATTTACTATTTACCTGTTTGTTTATTATTTAACTATACCTATGCATTTATTTATGTATTTTATTTGTTATTTACATTATTATAGTTTTTATTTATTATTTTATTATTATGATTTTTTTTCGCATCCGACCTAGATATGGATCAAAAGGTCTCCTGTCGGTATGCTCCGCCTTTGTAATCCTTTGTAATCCTTTCATCAATATTAAGCCTAGGAGGATATCATCAGGAAAATAAACATCAGCTACATAGGTGGTAACTGGAATGGAAGAGTAATTTTTTGAGGTGTCTAGGGAGAATTTATCAATGATAGGGAATGGTATGCCATTGACATCACAAAGGTTGATGTCAGGGGGTTCCAAAATGGTGGCACGTTTTGTTTCAGCATGGAATTTGTAGAAAATGTGAACTGACACAATGTTAACTGGGGAACCTGTGTCAAAAAAAGAATGTCATTTTGGTGTTGCTATTCCCTCACTTCTACATTTATATCTTCTAAACCCAAATTTTTGCTTGCCTTGCCTTAAAAAATAGTCTCCTTTGTGAATACAGATTTCATTCATTACATCTGCCTGTGCAGCCTCCTCAAAGACCTCACCACCCATTATTAGATTGGTGATATCTTCCTGGTTTTTCAATTTACCAATGATACACATATCAAGAGATTTTTCCCCCTTACAAGGAAGATAGCCAAAGTCAAAGGCATAAATCCGCTCACCCATTTCATCCCCACATACTCCACTCCCATTCACCATCCCTCCCTCCCTCTTTTCTTGGCTCCTGGATTATGGGTCATCCTTGCTTCTCACACACTGCCCTGGGTCAGAACCAATGCAGGGAGACACAGCACATCCACAGCAAGGCTGCTTCACTTAATCGGTGAACCCCCCTTCTCCATCACCTCATGCAGAAAAAGAGAATACAGAGACAAATCCCTTCGGGCTGCATCAGAATATCATTCACACATACTCCCTCACCCCCCATCCCCCACCCACTCCCATGCATCACAGCATCATCCATACAAATCGGTGTTTACAAGGGAGAACATACAACCTGGAGAGATCGAATGGGAAGAGAAAGTCCCCCCTATGAAAGAAATAGAAGTATCAAAGAATGAAATAATGAAACACTTGAGTAATCTTGATGTCAGAAAATCGCATGGACCGGATGAAATAGCAAACTGGATTTTGAAAGAATGCAGGAATGGACTGGCAGACAAAATACATAGCATAATAAACAGTTCCTTGAAAGAAGGAAAAGTTCCAAAAGATTGGAAAAAAGCAAATATAGTACCTATATATAAAGGGGGAAATAAAGAAGACCCTACCAACTATAGACCAGTCTCTGTAACAAGTACAATAGCAAAAATTTGTGAAAGAATGATCAAAAGTAGATGGGTAAAGTATTTAGAAAAAAACGTGCTAAATCCAAGGCAATTTGGATTCAGACAAGGACGATCATGCATCACCAATTTAATATGTTTCTATTCAAGGGTAATAGATATAATACAAGAAAGAGACGGATGTGCTGATTGTGCATTTCTAGACCTAAATAAAGCCTTTGACAAAGTACCACATAAGAAGTTGCTGAAGAAATTAGAAACTGAAGGAGGAATACAGGGCAAACTGCTTAAATGGATGGAAGACTTTTTGCATGAAAGAAAAATGAGAGTAGTGATAAGAGACAAACATTCTAATTGGGATGAAGTAATAAGTGGTGTTCCACAAGGAACAGTTCTGGCCCAATAATGTTTGCTATATATATTAATGATATGGATGAAAAAATTAAAAGTTATATGAGCTTTTTTGCAGATGATGCAAAACTGTTAAAAAAAGTGAACACTGAAAAAGATTGTGAGTCACTACAGAGTGATCTCAATAAAGTATGGGAATGGAGTAGGAAGTGGGAGATGGAGTTCAACACTAAAAAGTGTAGTATAATGGAATTTGGAAAAAAACAAACAAAAAAGAATAGTGGGATCATATAAATTAGGAGAAGGAATAAAAAAAAAAAAGTAGAAAATGAGAAGGACCTGGGAGTCATTATTATGAACAATATGTCCCCAGAGAAACATATATACAAGATTTTTGGAGAAACGTATAATTTAATAAGAACAATCAAAGTGGCATTTACATACCTGGATGAAGAAATGGTGAAGAAAATACTAATCACTTTGACAAGACCAAGATTGGAATATGCAGCAACGATGTGGTCACCAAGTACAAAAAATTGTATAACAAAACTTGAAAGAATACAAAGAGCAATTACGAAATTGGCACCAACACTCTCAAAACTATAATATGAAGAGAAACTAGCAAAACTTGAGCTACAGACATTAGAGCAAAGAAGAGAGGAGATTTGATAACTATTTACAGAATCATGAAAGGCATAGAAACTATTGATAGAGAGGATATAATAAAATGGGATGATAGAAATACAAGAGGACACGGAAAGAAAATAAAGAAAGACAGCTATAGAAGAGATCTGAAAAAGAACAGCTTTCCTCACAGAGTAATAGACAGTTGGAACAAGTTAGATGAGAAAGTGGTGTGCGCAAAAACAATACATGAATTTAAAAACAGTTTAGATAAAATGAGATATGAAGACGGGACACCATGAGCATAGCTCCCCTTCCCATAAAATACAACTAGGTAAATACACAACCATTCTCCATTCACCCTTATCTTCTGTCTTCTCCCTTCCTTCCTCAACAGACATCCCCCTCTTTCTCAATGCCCCTTTTACCCCATCCATCCATCTCATCCTTGGTTGCCCCTGATGTTCACTTCCTCCACCTCTGCCACTCACACTTTTTTACTAGTCTTTCTTCACTCAATCTTTCCATGTGTCCAAACCATCCCAATACACTTTCATCAACCTTATCTTCCAACTCCCTTTCCAGCTCCTCTCTCCTCCTCACCTCATTTCTCACTCTATCCAGCCTAGTAACCCCTACCAAACTTCTCAGGCATTTAAACTCAAATACATTTAAACTCTTCCTCCTTTATGTTTATGTTTCTGCCCCATACAGTGCTGTCAGCACAATCACCCCTTCATACAATCTCCTCTTAACATCCATTCCTTAATGTCTATTTCACATTACATTTTTTAATCCTCCAAGCCATTTACTTGCTTCTCTTAATCTACATTCTATCTCCACCTCCACTCCTCCCTTTGCTGCCACATTTGCCCCCAAGTACTTAAAGCTATTCACTTCCTCCAGTCATTCTCCCTTAATACTTACTTCCAGTTTGCTGTGATCCTCTCCCCTTGTACATCTCATCACCTTTTACCCACATTTATCTTCAACTTCCTTCTTTCACACACCTTCCCAAACTCTCACTAACTTCCTTGATACTTTCTCTGATTCTGCTACACGTGCAGTGTCGTCAGCAAGCAACAACTGGTTTATCTCCCACTTTTCTCCATTTTCTTATCTCCAATCCCCTGCCCATTACCCTTGCATTTACCTCTTGCACTGCCCCATCCATGTATGAATTGAACAGCCATGGTGACATGACACATCCCTGGCAAAGTCTCACCTTTACCTCAAACCATTCTCTCCATATCTAGTTCTAACACAGGCTCTACTACTCTCATAAAAATCTTGACTTTTCTTAATAGCTTTCCTCCTATACCATATATCTGCAATACCTCTCACAGTGCCTTCCTGTCTACACTGTCATAACCCTTTTCCAAATCCACAAAGGCCCAAAAAACATCCTTACAATTTCCTAAAGCTTTCTCACATATCTACCTTACCACAAAAATCTGATCCATGCAACTCCTACCTATCCTAAACCCGCACTGTTCCTCACCAATTAGTCCCTATGTTCCTCTCCTAATCCTTAAAAAAAAAAAAAAAAAAAAAAATCCCATAAGCCTTCCCAAGTACACTCAATAAATTGATCCCTCTAAAAATACTACACTCACACTTGTCCCCTTTCCATTGTGAAGTAGAACTATACATACACTCCTCCAGTCCTCTGGCACTCTACCCTCTTTTAGACAAACATTAAACAGCTTCAGCCTGTCCACCATAACTGTAAATCCCATTTTAAGACACTCCGCATGACACCCATCTAACCCAGGTGCTTTACCTGCTCTTATCATTTTAATAACTGCTTTCACCTCATCTTTTCTTATTTCTCCTCCATTTTCCTCATATATCACTGTCATTTTCTTAGCATTTCCCACTGCAACTACCTTTCCCTCCCTATCCTTCACATTTAACAACTTCCTACCAATGATAAACCTATAAAACAGTTTTGGTTCATTTATCTACAAACCCATTTCATAATTCCTTTTTTTTTTTTTTATTGTATAGTCATTTCTATTTTATCTATAAACTTCCATTTTTTCTATTGTATCTTCTGTTTCTCCATTTTCTTTAAGCTACATATTTCACACCTTTTGTTGAACCAGTTTTGTTTCCATTTTCCTTCCACTATTCTTTGGCACATGTTTGTTCACTCAGGTTGTAAATGGAAAGAAGGCTTTCTCATTTCCTCATTGTTCCAATGGTATTACTGAATTCCTCACAGTTTACTTCTCCAAAGAATTTTTTCAAGCCTGAGAAGTCTGCCCTCCCAAAATTAAGTCTGCCTAGCCTATGTGATTCATTCTTTAGCTCTGTTTCCTCATCTGCCAGCTGAATTTCATTTGTTACATGTTCACTTTTTCCTATGGGGCAAAGGTATTTTGTAGAGCAAAAGATGTCTGGCTCTTTGGTAAGTAGCAACTTATGAGTGCTTTCATGCATGTAGGTTTTATTTTTCCTTATAGTTCTAATGTAATCTTTTTTGGTAAGTGATCTGAAGGGAAGTCACATATGCTTTCCCATGTTATTTGTGTTTGGAGGGAGGGTGAACACACTGTTATGTCAGGGTAAGTTGGTTTTTGGTCATTAAGAAGAGGTTGTCTGGTGGTTGCTGAAATTTAGAATGTTCTATTATTTTGTTTCCTCTTTTTTTTTCTAACCCTAACTGAGTGGTGTGCATTAATGTCATCTATTAGTATATGGTTCATGAGTTAAGGGGATGATGTGGTGGATGGTATGTAATTATTTGAGATATTGTAAGAAGTTTCCTTATTTGCATTGGAATGATGATTATGTTGTCTGTTAGTGTTTATTTAGTTTCTTTTGTTGAGAAAAGGCTGTGTAATAATGATGGATCATGGTGTTAATTTAGTTTTTTGTACTAGTAGTACATTATTTATGTTGTGCTTATGTAGGAATTGAAACAGCCCCATGTGTTTGTGATACCACTGATGGTTATTTGTAGTATGTTTAATGTATTTTTGTGATAGAATATTTTTGTGTGTCTGTTGATGTGTGGTAGTTACAGCCTCAACTATGTACTGGTTTATGTTGGTCAGTGTGGTGCATACGAAGTAGATCAATGTGTGTGTTGCACTTGAGGGATGTGTGAGAGTTGAATTATGTCTTTGTGACCAGGAAGCATATGGGTTTTCTCCAGAGTCTCTGTTTGACCCCTGGTTGGCAGTGTTGATAAGGGCATGTCACCTAACAAACATATTAGTGAAATTGTTGGAGAGATATATGGAATGCTGCAGACCATAATGTAGGCTTTTAATTATATGGATGAAGGAATTACAAAAGAAAAGAAAATAATAATATTAATGAATTAATTGATAAATAGATACAGGTAAACGTCGACTTACGATGGCCGCGACTTACGATTGTTCGACTTTACGATGACGACGACGACGATGACGATATGATAATTTAACCCCTTCCATACGGTGCCGCACACGTAGGCGTCATGAGGAGCAAGTGGATTCGCGACGCTGCCATATCGGCGTCTTGATTATATTTATTGTAGTCGCCCCTGTGTTTTTACACTCTCAAATGTGCCCTAAATCCCATTCTCTGTGGTTTTCAAAATTCGCGGGTGAAAGAGAGAACGATCGATATAAGCGGTGACTATATTTTATGATGCGAGTATTATTACGTCACATCGTACGGCTGGCATTGGCTGCTGCCCGCGAGATTTAAGTCCCGTACTGAAAATACATATTATAGTGTTTGAATATGGTAAAAAGGATAAAAATAATTAAATAAACTACTGTACATGTTTAATAGGCTATATTCAGTATCTCTGGTGGTTAATATACAGGTAGGCTAGGTACAGTGACCACGGAACAGAGTGGGGATCGACTTACGATGAAATCGTCTTACGATGGCTCTATCGAAACCTAATGCCATCGTAAGTCGACGTTTACCTGTATATGAAACATGCAGAACCTAATCTGTCTTAGATTGGAATTTGCAGTAGCAGTATTGACCCTGCACAAAGTGAAACATATAAATAGAATTGAGAGAATGCAAAGAGCAGGAAACAAATGATTCCCAACCTTGCAGGTGAACCACATGAAAACAAACTAGAAAGACTAGACCTGCCATTGTTAACCCCTTCACTCCGGGCTAAAATCTCGTGGGCAGCATTAGCTGCCAGACGTGTGATGTTGCATCATAATACTCGCATTATAGAAACTAAAGTTACCGCTGTATTGCTTGTTCTCTTTCACCCGTGAATTTTGATAACCATAGAAAATGTGATGAAGCCAGTTTACAGAGTATGGGGGTCATGCAGGTACAACTACAATATATATAATCAAGACGCCGACATCGGCATCCTCGCATACCCACTTGCTCCTCATGACGCCTACTTAGGCATCATCGTATCGAAGGGGTTAAAAGATTGAAAAGAAAGAAGGAATTTGATTGCAGTGTTCAGATCACTAATGGGGATGGACATATTTGATAAAAAAAAAAATCTAATCTGGGATACGAGAGCACCACAAAGTTATGGGAACAAGCCAAAAAATACCCTATTCCTGGAAATATGAAAAAAGAAAAATCACTGTTTTCTATAGAGATGCATAAACACCTGGAATAGCCTAGAAGATGATATAGCTGAGTTGGAACCATACACAAATTCAAAATAAGATATGATAATTGGAGAATAAGTATAGTTCCTTTCCTATATACTACATTTAGATAAATACAAGAGAGCTGGGTGAGAAGCAGTTTGGTTGCTGCTCTTTCTATTCTGTCAATCTTTTTTATATAATTTTTGTGTGGCGACCACATATCTGCTGCATATTTTAATTTGGGCAGATCAGGTTCTCATTGAGTTTTTCACCATCCCCAAATCCATTTAGTGTAAAGCCATTCATGTAATTATCACCAACTTATATACAGACGCTCCTCTACTTACGTTCATTCGTTTTACATTTTTTCGATTTTACATTTGAACTGACTGTAAAAAAAAAATTGTATTTTTTTTTTTTTGTGAGTGAATTTTTGAGTTTAGCGCGCTCTCCATAGTACGAGACATTCAAACGATACTTATGCATGACGCTGCCTCCATTGTTTACATGGCACAAACGACAGACTGAACGTGCCGTGCCTCCTCCTCCTCCTCCACCATCTCACTTTATGTTGCTCGAATTTAATTTATTTGAAATTAATGTTATTATTTTACAATGTTATGTTTATAATTAATGATTTAGAGGTGTTTTATAAGATATGGTAATAGAATTTATGGATGTATAGTACAGTATGAACGGTTATACATTACTGGATCGTACAGTAACAACTTACGTTCATTTTCACGTTACGTTCAGCCGTTCGGAACGTAACTAAAACATAAGTTGAGGAGCGTCTGTATCATGTCAACAACTTTGCTGGTGTTCTTGTTGGTGCACAGACATAAGCTCACAAGACAAAAGCTCACACCTTTAAATTACTTTTTTATACATACAAAAGCTCACACTTTGCGGGAGAAGAGCTATGGGTCCCTACAAGCATAGCTCTTCTCCCGCAAAATACAACTAGGTAAATACTTCTTCATTATTTCTCTATCAAATTACTTTTTATACCATACATACATCAATTAGGGAGTGGAAATAGTCACTCCAATATTGTGCTGTGGCCCACAGCACTAAGGAAGTCCTCCATAGTTATTCCAAACCTAAATGTATTACTAGAAGGAAGAAGTCTTGTTGAGAATATATACCAATTTTGATAGAAGAAATGCAACCATCCAGATGGATGTATCACAGATAGAGATAAGGCTTTTTTTCTCCATATAGATGTGTCCCAGATGGATGCAATACACTTGGCCCTCGTTTTATCCAGACTAAATGGTGCAGAAACCAGTCTGGATTATGAAAAAGTCTAGCTAACACATACATACATATACATACATATACCAAGGCTTTTTCCCCCTTACAAGGGAGGTAGCCAAAAAGGGAAAGGCATAAAATAATTTCCACCCATTCCATCCCTGAATACACTCCACACCCCTCCACCCTTCCTCTTATCTGAGCACCTCCTGGATGACGGGTCATCCCTGCACCTTGTCCACTGCCCTGGGTCAGAAGCAGTGTCGCAAGACACAGCACATCCACAGCAAAGCCGCTTCATTAAATCGGCGACCCCCCCTCTCTGTCCCCCCATTGCATAAAAGGAGAGGATGGGTAGAAATCCCTTCGGGCTGCGTCAAATTTTGCTCACACATACTACCTCACCCCCCATCCCCCTGCCCATTCCACCTCATGCAATCACAACATCATCCATATACAACCATTCTCCATTCACCCCTGTCTTCTGTCCTCTCCCGTCCTTCCTCAACAGACATTCCCCTCTTCCCCAAAGCCCCCTTCACCCCATCCATCCACCTCATCCTAGGACGTCCCCTCATGTTCACTCCCTCCACATCTGCCTTCCATACCTCTTTTACTAGTCTTTCTTCATTCATTCTTTCCATGTGTCCAAACCATCCTAATATTCTTTCATCAACCCTATCTCCCAGCTCCTTTTCCACCCCTGTTCTCCTCCTCACCTCCTCATTCCTCACTCTATCTAGCCTAGTAATCCCCATCATACTTCTCAGACACCTCATCTCAAACACATTCAAACTCCTCTCTTCTTCTCTTATGTTCCATGTTTCTGCCCCATACAGTGCTGTTGGCACAATCACTCCTTCATACAGTCTCCTCTTAGCATCCATTCCCAAATGTCTATTCCTCATTACACTCTTTAATCCACCAAGGCATTTACTCGCTTACTACATTCTACCTCCACCTTCACTCCACCTTTTCTTGCCACATTTGCACCCAAGTATCTAAAACTATCCACTTCCTCCAGTCGCTCTCAATTAATGCTCACTTCCAGTCTACTGCCACTTTCACCCCTTGTACATCTCATCACCTTACCTTTACCCACATTTATCTTTAGCTTTCTTCTATCACATACTCTCCCAAACTCTGCCACCAACTTTCTCAATCCCTCCTCTGATCCTGCCACAAGCGCAGTGTCGTCCTCAAACAACAGCTGGCTCACCTCCCACTTTTCTCCATTTTCTTTAACCACCTCCAATCCCTGACCCACTACCCTCTCGCACCACCCCATCCATGTATAAGTTGAACAGCCAGGGCGACATAACGCATTCTTGACCAAGTCTCACCTTTACCTCGAACCACTCACTCTCTCCATTTTTAATCCTGACACAAGCTCTACTACTCTCATAAAAACTCTTGACAGCTCCCAGAACCTTTCCTCCTATCCCGTATATCTGCATAACCTCCCACAGTGCCTTTCTGTCTACCCTATCATAAGCCTTTTCCAGATCCATAAAAGCCCAAAAAACATCCTTCCCCTTTCCTATAGCTTTCTCACATATCTGTCTTACCACAAAGATCTGATCTACACAACCTCTACCTGTCCTAAATCCACACTGTTCCTCACCAATTACTCCTTCTGTTCCTCTCCTAATCCTCTCAATCAAGATCCTCCCATAAGCCTTCCCAACTACACTTAACAAGCTAATCCCTCTGAAACTACTACATTCACACTTGTCCCCTTTTCCTTTGTTATGAGGAACTATACAGGCACTCCTCCAGTCCTCCGGCACTCTACCCTCTTTCCAGCAAACATTAAATAACCTCACCAGCCAGTCCACCATCACTGTACCTCCCTTTTTCAGACATTCTGCATAGCATCCATCCAGACCAGGTGCCTTACCTGCTTTCATCATCTTAACAACTGCCTTCACCTCATCCTTCCTTATTTCTCCTCCATTCTCCTCACTCATCACTCTCATTTTCTTCGCATTTCCCACTGCAGCTATCTTTCCCTCCCTATCCTCCTTCATATATAGCAACTCCCTAAAATATTCTGCCCATCTTCCCCTTACTGCTTTCTCTTCCATTATCATCTCTCCATCTGCACCTTTTACCTATTCTTCTCTACTTGATTTGCCTCCTCTTCCTCTCTTAATTTCTTTCCAAAACATCTTTTTATTACTTTCAAAATTTTCTGTCATACTCTTACCCCATTTCACATCTGCTCTCCTCTTTGCCTCCTTTACCTTTAGCTAACACAAATGTATACATATATAATGCAAATAAAATAAAATAATCATCCTGAACAAGATAAAAGACAACAGAACTAGTTTTGCTTATCTTAATAATATGTACAATGTATTTATAGTATTTACAGGACCAAGAAAACTTGTTATTCTTGGTCCATGGCCTCACTATCTGAAATAAAGCCATTGAAGTCACCACAGGCTGCTGCAAGGATTTCTTTGTCATGGACATATCCCCAATTCATAACTGCAGCACCTTTTTCAGTCTTAACATTTTTTCTCAGTGAACCTTTACCACTTTTGCTTGCTGATGCCACACAGTACTTGGCATAATAGTCTACCAGCTTATCTTTTGACTTTCTAATGTCTCACACAGTTTACTTGGCCATACAATACTCCTCATACTCATAACACTAGCTCCTTTCTCTAATTTTCTTATTAATTCCACATTTTGAGCCACAGTTAGGGCAATTAGTTTACTTGGAAAGCATAATTAAGAGTTTTAAGGTATCTATTTGTACTGAAAAATGCACAGATTGTTCACTGATACTGGACAAAACACAGTTTACATGCATCAGCTGGACTTGTTTACAACCGCCTGCCGCCATTTATCAGGCATTTCTGGCAGTACACAAGGTGTGCATTGTTTGAATTTGTTTGTCGGCCATCCAGACTCAAATTATTAGCCAGACACTGTCCAGATAAACCAAAATCTGGATTAATGAGGTCCAGTTAAATGAGGGTCAAGTGTATATAATTATAATAAATGTAGAGTAAATGAGTATTATTTTAGCAAAACACTATGTTGACCTAAAATGCTGTATAAGTAAATGATTCTGTCTTCTTGTTTCTGCTTCATTGGTTCTATGTTTTCATCAACTAGAACTATGTAATGATTGCTCAGACCTGGTACTACTCGTGTTCTTGTAATGAGTGAAATGTTGCTCATGAGGAATAAGTCTAAAGTGTTTAATGTGCATTTTATAGTGCAAGCATGTTTCATGAAGAACTATCACATTCGCAGTCAGCAGTGTTTTAAAACTACTTTTATTGTTAGAAGTATTGCAGATCCCAACCAGAAGGGCATGTGTTCCTCACCTCTGGGGAGCCCAGATGTGGTGGAAACTGTGTTATATATTCTCCCAAGTCATATCAATATCCAGACAAAATGCCACATATCATATGTCCACAGACAAAATCCACGAGCTTGTGGATGTCCTGAAGATGGAACAGGGCAACACTGAGCTAATCATTAGATAGGCAAGAATTGGAGCAGCTCTTTCATCACAGCTCTTTCATCAAGTACTCTGAGAGCAGTACTTGGCTGGAAATTTATCAATAGAGGAATTCTTGGACTTTTGCAACATCTGGTTGCCCACTACTAATCTATTTCACATTGCGTACAATAAACTACACATGACTAATACTCAAATTTATATCACTCCTAAATTTCTATCTAATGGCCTCTAGTGCAATGAATATGTAGAATATATACTGAAATATATATAAATTATGGTAATATATACAAAGTGATAAAATTCAATAACTTATATAGACACTAACAGGGATGTGTGTATTTGGCACACATCTGCTTTGCATGACACCATATTTTCCATGCAAATAAAGGTAGCTAGTAACTGGGTGTTGGTCTATGGAGGACTTCCTTAGTGCTGTGGATCACTGTATCAGATTGGAGTGAATATTTGAAATTTCTAATTGTGTATTTGCACTTTCTGATATATGTATATACTGTATGATATAAAAAGTAATTTAATAAAGAAAATGTAGAAAAGTGTGAGCTTTTGTACACATGATACAAAAAGGTAATTTAATAAAGAAAATATAAAAAGTGTGAGCTTTTGTTGTTGTTGTTTTCCATTAAAGGTGTGAGCTTTTTTTTCTTGTGAGCTTATGTCATGTTAACTTTTGTCTTGTGAGCTTATGTCATGGAATTATTATTGTTGCATGACAAATTATCTGAGACCAATACTATCAGCTTTTTTTTTTATAGTTGTTTCATTTCCTTTTGAGTAAATCATTGATGGTCCCTGTACTTTTGTCCATTTTCAATACTTTGCATTGAATTTTTTTTCTCAGTTCACTCCAACAATATATTCTCTAGAACTTTTGGTAACAATTTGTAATCTTCCTTATATTCTATTCTCCTCATGATCTTTGTATCATCTACAAACAGGTTAATGTAGTTTGTCATTCCTCCCATAATATAATTTATATAAATCAAGAACAATACAGATACCAGCATCAACCATGGTCAAATTCTGTTAGGACTTATACTTTACTAATGTACTCATGTATGGAAAAGTTATTTTGCAAAGTGTTATAAAGTCTGGATAATGAGTGCAAGAGAGAAAAGTAATATGGGGGCAGTGGAAATGAAATATTTGAGGACCATGGTTGGTGTTACAAAAGAATGACTAAGTACAGTGTGATAGAGTTCAGGTAAGGATCAATATAGATAGGATTTGTAGAAAGACAGAACAAGCCTGAGGTGGTTTGGTCATGTTATGAGAGTGGCTTTGAATAGATATCCTAAAAGGACTCATGAATCTGTGGTGCTGGGAGTCAGAGCAAGGGGTAGACTAAGTAAAAGGGTGGATGTTGCTTTTAATGTGGTTGAATTGTAGTGCTGCTTGTAACGAGGTACAGTTTTCTCATGGTTAAAACAGGAATGATCAATCACTCAATCCATTGCACCAGGGCTCTCTTTCAGGAGACCCATAGTTCCCAGGTAAATGACCATGGCCTCTAATTGGGTTCATAAATCATTCAGAGAAGAGCTTTTGTATTGTTTGAATAAAGTGAGGGTAGGTCAGTGTAGAATGAGGTTTTCAATGTCTTCTATGTGGTGGTTGCATCTGGGGCAATTGGAGTCTGCAGGAAGGAATAATAGGAATATGTGAAGTGATAATGAAAGAAATACAAGCATTTTTTCCCTCCTATATTTAGCTACCTCACTTTGGTGGAAATGGTAAACAAGTTCAAGAAAGAATTGAGGCCCAAATGCACTGCATGTACAATTATTTTCCATTTAGTAAACTTGTTCACAATACCTTTCTTTTATGTATTACAGCAGTTTGAAGCTGTTACTGATATAGACAGTAATAAAGCCACTATCACAACATATCTTACAACCATTGTTATGATTAGTAGATTGGTTATTACTGTTTATCAGTTGTTTTCACTATTGTAACAGTTTTATTGTTTTATATTTTCATTTCAGAATTTCAGATTTACTTAGCTCTTATTGTATGTGGTGGTTGTACATCACAGTATATTGGTATCTCATTTTGATTTTCAACTAAAGTATGTAATTCTGTCTTGGTTACAGGGTGACACTTTCTCGGATTTTGAGACACTTACAGAACGCCTGGTATCAGAAATATTGTACCACATTGAGGCATATAACTTGAATCCCAAAAGAATATCCTTTGTAGGACATTCTTTGGGAAACATCATCATCAGGGGTGCCGTTTCTCATCCTCAACTCAAACCATTCCTGCCTAAACTACACACTTTCTTGTCTCTATCTGGCCCCCATTTAGGAACTCTTTACAACAACAGTGGCCTTGTCAACATGGGTAAGAAATTAGTTTGGCTAAGTTTGTAGATTAAATAAATTTCTGATGGTTGATTCATGATATTAGTAATCTACTTTATGAAGTGTAAAGTATTAAGTGATCTTTAATTCATTAAAAGGTATCCAATTACCACCTAATTCTTTATTATTTATTTTTACATTGATTTCAGTCATACAAAGGTGCACAGCCCAAAGACTGTATTCATCATCCAATGAAATTATTCTCATTTTAGGTCCTTACCAATGAATAATAATAATAGTAATAATAATAATGATAATAATAATAACTGGTACCTTGAGATTCACTTAGTGGAAAACTTGCAGCTCCACAAAGGCTGGCAACAGTTCCCAGGCCCTTCCATAAATCTCTCTAGGAAGAAACTTTGGACTGTTGTTTGTGTTGCATTAACGTGGGACTGTTCCTCTTTAATGATTGATTTATGGAATTTTTGGCTCGAAGTCCAAGCGCCGAAGCCAGTAGGCCATTCAGTGCTGTTCCTCTTTAACTGACTGAAAGTAGTAGGAGCAGGGTAGCAGTCACTGTTTGTCAGCTCTCCCTGTGTGAAAAGGTGTAAGAAATACACTTCATTGGTCATCAGCTCTCCCTGTGTGAGGTGTAAGAAATAAAGATGAAATCAATAGATCTCTTGGTACCAGTCCAGAGAATAAGTGTCAGCCCCACAGGGTTGCTTCTAATGGAGGTGAGGGGGAGGGTTGACAGATTTTGAAAATGGGCAGTTGCACTATCCATCTTGCAGAACCACCACAAGCAGGCACTTGTCATGGGTCCCTACCTACAAATGCAATACCATAAGATGGGATACTAATGTCAGGATAAATGTGCCATTTATAACAAATATTAGTAGTATGATTTTGTATTGTGAAATGTATTGAAATCAAAGATTTAAGAAATTATGATACAGTAAAAACCCTTTTATCTGAACTTGGATAGCTTGAAAATCCCAGTAGTCTGAGCAGTGCTGGCCTGTGGGAAGCAGAAATAGGGGAGAATCGGATTAACATTCTCAAGGTCCATTATGCTATTTTCTGTGTACATGTTTGCAGTGTTGGTGTTCAGTATCTATTGTACTCAATATTTGGATTGTATAGTGCCTTTTATCACCATAATGAGAACCTCCATGTCTAAATGTACTAAAGGAAAAAAGGATAGAAAAGGAAACATGTATTTACCTAGTTGTATTTTACGGGAAGGGGAGCTATACTCGTGGTGTCCCGTCTTTAGGGTAGGTTGACACCTACACACTTTTTTGTTGCGACGTGTTGCGACGTGGGGTCATGCCACCTCGTAGTGGAAACACCCCAAAATGTGCCAACATGTTGCGACGTGAGTGCAAGGTCTTGCGGCATGGCACGAGGTTGTGTTGCGATGTCTTGCACAGTGCCGCGACATGGACGCGGTGTTTCCTTGTGAGGTGTCACGGGATGAGGCGAGGTGTTTACGCACCCTTGCGACGTAATTATGCAGTGCTGCGAGGTACCTGCGTAGTGTCACGAAGTGTCACATAAAAAGTGCCCAAGCTACCTGGGGTATATATAGTGCTCGAAGCCTGGGGAAGTCACTCACTACTGCTGACCACCATAAAGGATGGATCAAGAGTACCACACAAGACGGGAGGCAGACAGCATGATTGCCAGTATTCTTTTGGTAACTGCTGCCTATATCATCGAGAAGTATTGGACAAGAAGGTCCGAAGAATGACCAGAGGAACCACCTGTGGCACCGATGGCACAAGCAGAAGCGAGAAGACGAAGAGCTAGAAGAACGACATGGAATGGCTGACGAGGAGATCCATACATGGAGATTATGACCAGCTGCTACAAGAACTACACTGAGAAGACCATAAGGGGTACAAGAACTTTGTCCGGATCGAACCAGGATTGTTTGCAGAGATGGTTGACCGCATTTCTCCAATGCTCACCAAGAAACAGACGAGAATGAGAGATCCTCTAACAGTGGGATTGAAATTGGCTGTCACCCTCCGCTTCCTGACAAGTGGGGACTCCTATACAAGTCTGCAATATAGTTTCCGAGTCTCCAAGAGTGCGATTTGCAGATTTTTGCCTAAAGTGTGCAAAGCCATCATTGACACCTACAAACATGAAGTTCTGAAGTGCCCCAAAACTCCCGAGGAGTGGAAGATGGTCGCTGAAGTATTTGCGAAGAAGTGGAACTACCATAATTGTGGAGGGGCACTTGATGGAAAGCATGTCCCTATAAAGAAGCCCAAGAAAGGAGGATCACTATAATATAACTACAAGAAGTTCCACAGCATCATACTCATGGCCGTCGCAGATGCAAAGTACAAGTTCCTGTATGTCGACGTAGGTGACGAAGGAGGTGCTGGTGATGGAGGAACCTGGATCAAGCGTAACCTTCATCATGCCATCGAGCAGAACCGAGTGGGATTTCCTGAGGACAGCACTCTGCCGAATGATGACACCTCAATCCCCTTCCACATAATAGCAGATGATGCCCTAGCCCTCAAGACAATGCTGATGAAACCCTACTCCCATACATCCCAGGTTCACCATGAGAAAACCTACAGCTATAGGTTGTCTCGCGCTCATCGTGTGGTGGAGAATGCATTCGGTATCCTGCAAATGAGATTGCGATTCTTCGGCACCACCATACAACAGGTACCTAAAGTAGTGAAGCTGCTCACCATGTGTGGATGTGTCTTGCACAATCTCATACTCGACCACTAACCCTTTGCTCCCACCAACGTCAACCGTGAAGATGCTCAGCACAACATGCTACCTGGAGCTTGGAGGGAGGAGCCGAATCTCATGGAACAACTCATGCGTCGAAAGGGATCAAACTACACAAGAGAATCAAAGGCTGCCCGAGATTACCTGGCCTACTACTACGCTTCAGAAGCAGGAGCAGTGCCTTGGCAAGAGAGACTTGTCTATCCCAGAGGATGACCAACACAAGTATAGATGCCTCAAATGTATATAAAATGAAAATGTATATCTCAGCACAAAACCTATTCTTTTCATGAATAAAAATGTCTTAAGTAAAATTTTGATATAATTAAACAGACATAGTGAGAGACAGACAGAGAGACACACAGATTTGAATCTAATTAACTCTATATGCCTTTAATACAAATGTTTGAAATAACCAGTCTGTCTTCCTTCCTTCCCTCAGCCACTTCCGGATCAACCAAATCTCTTCCCCTAGGGAGACTCATCTTCTCCTCCTCCATAATCCTTCCCCCCCATCCCTGAGGGACACTCGAATGGACAGAGCAGGTCAAATGCAGTCAGTTCAGGAGGATGAGATGTCGTAGGAGATTCGGAGGGTTAACTGGTCAATTTTACTTTAAGTTTAGTTTGTATTAGTTACGACTATAGACCCGTCGTACGTCAAGAATTAATATTTACGTATATATGTAAATATGGGCTTATGTGCACGTGTGTGCTCGTTTGTACTCATGTGGACTTTGGTAAGATGCGAGAGACTTCTTCCTCTCGTGCTGTCCTCTTCCTTGCTGGGGCACCACTCTTACTCTCCTTCTTCTCTATTTTCCTGAAATCTGTCCTTTTCTTCTCAAACAACTTCCGCACTTGCAGGAAAGTACAGTTGGTGAAGGTTGCTGCAAGCTCTGTCCACAGGGTCTCCTTCAGTCTGGGGTTGCACCACTGCTTGTCCCGTCTGTTGTAGAGAGGTGGATTCTGCTTCACAAACTCAGCAATCTCAGAAACTTGGGCATCCGTGAAGGGGTAGTCTGGTATGTCCCTCTTGCTGGGCCGATACCTCTTCTTTTATGGTTGCCGTAGTCCACTAAGTCCTCCTACAGGTTCTTCTTCAACAACAGGATCATCAGCAGACTCCACCTCCACCACAATCGGAGAAGGGGGCACCTCCGGTTCCTGGGGCTGGGGCTGCTGAGGCTCCTTAGACTGCTTGGTGGTCTTGCGAGGCATTGTAGAGGTTGTAGTAAAGAGTATTTTGACATGTGCGGGAAGATAAATGATTGATGCTGCCCCTAGCGACCCTTTATATACCACCCACGCACCGGTATCAACCAATCAGCATTCAGTACGCGACTCCCCTCGGACCAGCTCACCAGACATCGTAAGCTGTGCGCAAGGAGGGGTAACATTTTGGGGTAAGACCTTGCAAGAAGTCACACAGTGTCATTCCTGGCGCGAGGTGGCACGAAATGGCACGAACCCGTGCGACATCTTACGAGATGAGTGTACGACATCGCAACACCAATGTTACAAGGTGGCGCAAGGTCGTCACCTCGCACCACTCCGCGACAAAATATAAAACTGTTTTAAAAACCTGGCGACGTCATGCCATTTTACACGTTTCTTGCGAGGTCGTGTCACGAGCTGGCACAATGTGTAGTGCGCTTTCTTGCGAGGTGGCACGACCCCACGTCGCAACACATCACAACAAAAAAGTGTGTAGGTGTCAACCTACCCCTATATCTCATTTTATCTAAACTATTTTTAAATTCATGTATTGTTTTTGCACACACCACTTTCTCATCTAACTTGTTCCAAATGTCTATTACTCTGTGAGGAAAGCTATTCTTTTTCAGATCTCTTCTATAGCTGTCTTTCTTGATTTTCTTTCCATGTCCTCTTGTATTTCTTTCATCCCATTTTATTAGATCCTCTCTATCAATAATTTCTATCCAATTACCACCTGTCTATCTATATACCAAAGGATTTTTCCCCCTTCTATGGGAGGTAGCTTTCTAAGATATGTACCCACTCTCACCCATCCCA
Organism: Oratosquilla oratoria; assembly: GCF_046742065.1. Lineage (NCBI taxonomy): Eukaryota > Metazoa > Arthropoda > Malacostraca > Stomatopoda > Squillidae > Oratosquilla > Oratosquilla oratoria. Next base: position 67,798,892 of record NC_134791.1, read on the forward strand.
CTTCTATCCATCACCCATTTGTTTCCCTTTCATCATAGCTCCTCATGGATGAAAGATAATCTATGTCTCCTGACCACTGCCTGGGTCAGAAACAATGTAGCTAGACACAGCACATCTGCATTAGGGCCAGCTGTTTCATTTACTTGACAACCCTCCCTCCTTGTCCACTCATGCAAAAATAGAGAAGAGGAAGAGAAATACCTTAAGCCACATCAGTTTATCATTCATTCACAACCATTCTCCACTCATGCTTTCTCCCTTCTGTGCTCAAACATTCCATATTTACTCAAGACTTTCTTCACCTCATCTATCCATCTCACTCTAGCTCTTCCCTTCAAGTTCACTCCATCCACCTCTGCCTTCTACAATATTTTTGCTATTCTTTTCTCATTCACTCTTTCCATGTGTCAAATCATCCCAATATTCTTTCATCAGCCCTATCTGCCAACTCCCTTTCCAAACCTGCTCTTCTCCTCATCTCATAATTTTTCACTCTATCCATCCTCATAACAACCACCATATTTCTCAAACACATACCATTGGCATTGTACCACTTGATTGGAAAAGAGTAACCATGGTGCCAATTCACAAAGGTGGAAACAAGGAGACACCACTAAATCATAGGTCAGTATCACTAACCAGCACAATAGCAGAATTGTGTGAAAGAATTGTGAAAGATTGATGAACCAAATACCTTGAAGAGATGAACATTCTGACGCACAGTCAGTTTGGCTTTAGATTTGGAAGGTCGTGCAAGTTGAACCTTTTAAGCTTTAACTTGAGGGTGATTGATGCAATGCAAGAGAGAGAGGGGTCGGTGGATGGCATGTACCTGGATCTAGAGAAGGTATTTATTAAAGTACCTCACAGGTTGTAGAAGAGAAGAAGCGAGCATTCACAGATTGGTTACAAAAGAGGACAGGGGAGTCATATGAGACATACAAAGAAAAGAAAAGAGAAGTAAAGCAAAAGGTAAAGGAGGCAAAGAGGAGAGCAGATGTGAAATGGGGTAGGAGTATGACAGAAAATTTTGAAAGTAATAAAAAGATGTTTTGGAAAGAAATTAAGAGAGGAAGAGGAGGCGAATCAAGTAGGGAAGAAAAGGTAAAAGGTACAGATGGAGAGATGATAATGGAAGAGATGGTAGTGAGGGGAAGACGGGCAGAATATTTTAGGGAGTTGCTGAATGTGAAGGAGGATAGGGAAGGAAAGATAGCTGCAGTGGGAAATGCGAAGAAAATGAGAGTGATGAGTGAGGAGAATGGAGGAGAAATAAGGAAGGATGAGGTGAAGGCAGTTGTAAAGATGATGAAAGCAGGTAAGGCACCTGGTCTGGATGGATGCCATGCAGAATGTCTGAAAAAGGGAGGTTCAGTGATGGTGGACTGGTTGGTGAGGTTATTTAATGTTTGCTGGAGAGAGGGTAGAGTACCGGAGGACTGGAGTAGTGCCTGTATAGTTCCTCTTTACAAGGGAAAAGGGGACAAGTGTGAATGTAGTAATTTCAGAGGGATTAGCCTGTTGAGTGTAGTAGGGAAGGCTTATGGGAGGATCTTAATTGAGAGGATTAGGAGAGGAACAGAAGGAGTAATTGGTGAGGAACAGTGTGGATTTAGGACGGGTAGAGGTTGTGTAGATCAGATCTTTGTGGTAAGACAGATATGTGAGAAAGCTATAGGAAAGGGGAAGGATGTTTTTTGGGCTTTTATGGATCTGGAAAAGGCTTATGGTAGGGTAGACAGAAAGGCACTGTGGGAGGTTATGCAGATTTATGGGATAGGAGGAAAGCTTTTGGGAGCTGTCAAGAGTTTTTATGAGAGTAGTAGAGCATGTGTTAGGATTAGAAATGGAGAGAGTGAGTGGTTTGAAGTAAAGGTGGGACTTCGTCAAGGATGCGTTATGTCGCCCTGGCTGTTCAATTTATACATGGATGGGGTGGTGCGAGAGGTGAATGCTAGGGTAGTGAGTCAGGGATTGGAGATGGTTAAAGAAAATGGAGAAAAGTGGGAGGTGAGCCAGCTGTTGTTTGCGGACGACACTGCGCTTGTGGCAGGGTCAGAGGAGGGATTGAGGAAGCTGGTGGCAGAGTTTGGGAGAGTATGTGATAGAAGAAAGCTAAAGATAAATGTGGGTAAAAGTAAGGTGATGAGATGTACAAGGGGTGAAAGTGGCAGTAGACTGGAAGTGAACATTAAGGGAGAGCGACTGGAGGAAGTGGATAGTTTTAGATACTTGGGTGCAAGTTTAGCAGGAAAAGGTGGAGTGAAGGTGGAGGTAGAATGTAGATTGAGAGAAGCGAGTAAATGCCTTGGTGGTTTAAAGAGTGTAATGAGGAATAGACATTTGGGAATGGATGCGAAGAGGAGACTGTATGAAAGGAGTGATTGTGCCAACAGCACTGTATGGGGCAGAAACGTGGAACATAAGAGAAGAAGAGAGAAGGAGTTTGAATGTGTTTGAGATGAGGTGTCTGAGAAGTATGGTGGGGGTTACTAGGCTGGATAGAGTGAGAAATGAGGAGGTGAGGAGGAGAACAGGGGTGAAAAAGGATTTGGGAGATAGGGTTGATGAAAGAATATTAGGATGGTTTGGACACATGGAAAGAATGAGTGAAGAAAGACTAGTAAAAGAGATATGGAAGGCAGATGTGGAGGGAGTGAACATGAGGGGACGTCCTAGGATGAGGTGGATGGATGGGGTGAAGGGGGCTTTGGGGAAGAGGGGAATGTCTGTTGAGGAAGGAAGGGAGAGGATGGAAGACAGAGGTGAGTGGAGAATGGTTGTATATGGATGATGTTGTGACTGCATGAGGAGGAATGGGCGGGGGGGTGGGGGGTGGGGTAGTATGTGTGAGTAAATTTTGACGCAGCCCGAAGGGATTTCTCCCCGTCCTCGCCTTATATGCAAAGGGGGACGGAGAAGGGGGGTCGCCGATTAAATGAAGCGGCCTTGCTGTGGATGTACTGTGTCTTGCGACACTGCTTCTGAACCAGGGCGGTGGGCAGGGTGCAGGGATGACCCGTCATCCAGGAGGTGCTCAGATGAGAGGAAGGGTGGGAGGGGTGTGGAGTGTATTTAGGGATGAAATGGGTGGGAGTGTTTTTATGCCTTTCCCTTTTTGGCTACCTCCCTTGGAAGGGGGAAAAAGCCTTGGTATATGTATGCATGTACCTCACAGTCGACTTATGTGGAAATTAGAGCACACTGGAGGAATGAAAGGCAAACTACTAGAATGGAAGAAAGACTTTTTGAAGGAAAGATACATGAAGACAGTAGTAAATGATAAGATGTCAAGATGGAGAGCATTAACAATTGGAGTTCCACAAGGTTCTGTGCTTGCACCAATAATGATTCTTGTCTATGTTAATGACATGATGGAAAGAACAACAAGCAATGCCAAAATGTTTGCAGATGCAAAAATCAAGAGAATTGTGAAAAATTAAGAAGATGGTAGAAATTTGCAAAAAGTTCTAGACACTATTTTTGCATGGAGCCAAGGATGGAAAATGAAGTTCAATACCAAAAAATGCAAAGTACTGGAAATGGGCAATAGTAGCAAAAGGCTGCAATCCTTAAACTATTCTTTGGGAAGTGAACCTATTACAAAAGCAAAAGAGGAGAAAAACTTGAGAGTGTTGATAAAAGACAACCTGTCACCTGACAGACAGCAGGATTGTGGGAGAAGATTAAGTGGTATTCCACTACATGGATGAAGAGATAATGAAAAAACTCTTTGAAACCCTGATTCATCCAAGACTGGGATATGTATCAGTAGTATGATCTCCACACAGAGTGAAAGATATAAGCAAGATTGGAAAAATACAAAGGGCAGCAACCAAACTGGTTCCCAGCCTGGCAGATAAACCATATGAGAAAGGACTAAAAGTACTGAGAAAGAGGTGATATAATTACAGTATTCAGGTCACTAAAGGGGATAGATTGCATTGAAAGAAGGGCTCTAATTAAAAATGGGAGGGCTTTAAGAGGTAATTGGAGAAAGTTAAGAAAGACCACATGTTTATAGGTTAATAAAAAATATAGTTTCCATATAGATGCATCAATACTTGGAATAACCTAGGAAGTGATACAGCCTAAGCTAAAAAAAATACACAAGTTCTAGTCTAGATATGAGCTTTGGACACCCAGGATATAAATTAAGTTGGAACTGTGCATGAATTTGAGTCTAGGTATGTTAGAAAATTAGAGAATAGGAGATGGGATCCAACGAGCACTGTTCCTTTCCCAAATACTACAATTAGGTAAATACAATTATGTGAATAGTTAAATACATATACAGACGCTCCTCAACTTACGTTTTAGTTACGTTCCGAACGGCCGAACGTAAGTTGAAAATGAACGTAAGTTGTTACTGTACTATACATCCGTAAATTCTATTACCGTATCTTACAAAACACCCCTAAATCATTAATTATACACATAACATTGTAAAATAATAACATTAATTTCAAATAAATTAAATTCAAGCAACATAAATTGAGATGGTGGAGGAGGAGGGGAGGAGGAGGATGAGGATGAGGCAAGGCACTTTCAGTCTGTCGTTTGTGCAATGTAAACAATGGACGCAGCATCATGCGTAAGTATTGTTTGAACTACGGAGAGCGCGCTAAACTAAAAAATTCACTCAAAAAATTTTTTTTTACAATTTTTTTTTACAGTCAGTTCAAACGTAAAATCGAAAAAACGTAAAACGAATGAACGTAAGTAGAGGAGCATCTGTATTTCTCCTTTTTGCTTCCTTTGAATTCCAAATCTCTGCCCCATACACTGTTGTTAGTACAATCACCCCACAATATAATCTCTTTGCATCCATTCCTAGATACAGTATAAGTTCTTTTAACCGGCACGAGTGGGACCAAAGACGTGCCGGAAAAGGGAAATCCTGGTTACGAGAAGGAATATTAAAAAAATACATTTATTGCCTTTATTCATTCAATGGTTTCACTTTTGTTGTTTATTTATTTACCAGTATATTCATATTTATTTATCTTTATTTATTTTCATGAAATCACATATGTCTCTTTGTTTAAAATGTTTGTCTCTCTGCATTAAAAATCAATTTTGAAGACAGTGAAGAGACATCACGTCGTGAGTCCCCATGTAGGTGCACTGCCCCGCAAACTTGATAAATGTTGCCAATCCTATAGCGGCATCCTTCCACATTACTCTTGGCTCTGGGTCATCTTCCTCTTCACTATCAGCCTCTGTTTCCTTACCATGCTTCTCCTCAATCACTGCCTGAATGATTTCGTCGTCAGTTAGTGTGGGGGTGATAGCTTCGTCATTGTCGACCTCCATCCATTCCTGAAGAGCTTCATCAGTGATGCTAAGCTTAGCACTACCACGCATATCCTTCAACTCAGCCATCACAGTGGGCACTGGGCCTGACGGAGCGGCGGGATTTGTGGGAGATGGCGGGAAAGATGTACGCTACCTCTGGCGGCGGCGGGAGTGGCGCGGGAATTTTAAATTTAATTTTTTCGAATTTTTACATTTTTATACAAAATTGTTATTTCCTCGTGAATGATATGCTGGTTATAAGAAGGAGCCAGATACGAGAATAATGGATAAAAGAGCTTTTACTGAAATTGAATATAAGACACCAATAAGTAAAAGTGACCACATATTGGTTGAACTGGAACTGAACGAGGAAAAATACATGAAAAGAAATGAACAATATAGAAAAGAAAGATTGATGTATGAAAAAACAAATTTTGAGAAAATAAGAGAATTCTTTCAAAAAGAAGACTGGGAAATAATATACAAAGAGGAAACAACAGTGGAAGAGAAATGGAATATTTTGACAAAAATTTATAAAGAGTGTCCCAAGACAAAAATTTATAAAGGAGTGTCCCAAGACAAAAGCAAGAATAAAGAATATGTAAAGTGCTGGTACAACAAAAGCTGTAGGGAGTTAAAAACCAAAAGAGAGAAAGCTTGGACAAAATGTAAAAAATGGAAAATATATACTAGTTATAGAAATAGGTTTATTCAACAATATAAAATACAATTTAGACATACATATATACAATTATTACAAAATTAGTAGTTGAAAAGGGAGAGCAAATGAATATGTACAAGTGTGCAGAGAAGAAAAGAGAAAATATGAAAAAGATGTCATAGAAAAATGTAAAGATCAACTAAAACTATTTTACAGATATGTAAACAACAAACTGAAAAACAAACAAGAATTAGATAAACTATGACAAGGAGTTGAATACACAGAGGAAATAGAAATGGCAGAAATTATGAACAAGCATTTTAAATCAGTGTTTACAAGGGAGAACTTACAACTTAGTGATATCGAATGGGAGGAGAAAGTCCCCCCTATGAAAGAAATGGAAATAACAAGGAATGAAATAGTGAAACATTTGAGTAATCTTGATGTCAGAAAATCGCATGGACCAGATGAAATAGCAAACTGGATTTTGAAAGAATGCAGGAATGAACTGGCAGACAGAATACATAGCATAATAAATAGTTCCTTGAAAGAAGGAAAAGTTCCAAAAGATTGGAAAAGAGCAAATATAGTATCTTTATATAAAGGGGGGAAAAGAAGACCCTACAAACTATAGACCAGTCTCTCTAACAAGTACAATAGCAAAAATTTGTGAAAGAATTATCAAAAGTAGATGGGTAAGGTATTTAGAAAAAAACAATGCGCTAAATCCAAGGGAATTTGGATTCAGACAAGGACGATCATGCATCACAAACTTAATGTGTTTCTATTCAAGGCTAATAGATATAATACAAGAAAGAGATGGATGGGCTGATTGTACATTTCTAGACCTAAAAAAGCTTTTGACAAAGTACCACATAAGAAGTTGTTTAAGAAATTAGAAACTGAAGGAGGAATACAGGGCAAACTGCTTAAATGGATGGAAGACTTTTTGCAAGAAAGAAAAATGAGAGTAGTGATAAGAGACAAACATTCTAATTGGGATGAAGTAATAAGTGGTGTTCCACAAGGAACAGTTCTGGCCCCAATAATGTTTGCTATATATCTTAATGACATGGATAAAGGAATTGAAAGGTATATGAGCTTCTTTGCAGATGATGCAAAACTGTTGAAAAAAGTGAACACTGAAGAAGATTGTGAGTTGCTACAGAGTGATCTCAATAAAGTATGGAAGTGGGAGATGGAATTCAATACTAAGAAGTGTAGTATAATGGAATTTGGAAAAAGCAAAAAAAGAATAGTAGGATCATATAAACTGGGAGAAGAAGGTATAAAGAAGTAGAAAATGAAAAGGACCTAGGAGTCATTATTATGAGTAATATGTCACCTGAAAAACATATAAACAAGATTTTTGGGGAAACGTATAATTTAATAATTTAATAAATGGTGAAGAAAATACTAATCACTTTGATAAGACCAAGATTGGAATATGCAGCTACAATTTGGTCACCAAGTACAAAAAAAATGTATAACAAAACTTGAAGGAATACAAAGAGCAATTGCAAAATTGGCACCAACACTCTCAAAACTATCATATGAAGAGAGACTAGCAAAACTTGAGCTACAGACATTAGAGTAAAGAAGAGAGAGAGGAGATTTGATAACTATAGAATCATGAAAGGCTTAGAGACTATTGATAGAGAGGACCTAATAAAATAGGATGATAAATATACAAGAGGACATGGAAAGAAAATCAAGGACAGTTATAGAAGAGATCTGAAAAAGAACAGCTTTCCCCACAGAGTAATAGACATTTGGAACAAGCTAGATGAGAAAGTGGTGTGTGGAAAAACAATACATGAATTTAAAAACAGTTTAGATAAAATGAGATATGAAGACGGGACACCATGAGCATAGCTCCACATCCTGTAAAATACAACTAGGTAAATACATATTTTTCATGACACTTTTCATTTCCCTGAAGCATTTATTTACTTTCCCTCCTCTATAATTTACCTCCGCTCCTACTTCTTCATTCCCTGCAACATGTGACCTGTGACATGTATTTAAAAATATCCACTTCCTCTAACTTTTTTCCTTCATCTCAACCTTGCTTTTACCCAGATTTACTTTCAATATCCTGTTATCACATTATTTCCCAAACTCTGCCACAAACTACCTTAAACCCTCCATTGACCCAGCATAAGCTTAATGTCATCAGCAAACAACAACTGGTTCACCTTCCACTTCCCTCCACTCTAACCATCTCCAATTCTCTGCCCATTTCCCTACTATTCTACATATTAAACAGCCATGGTGATATAACACCCCTGGTGCAGCCCCACCTTCACCTCCAACCACTTGCTTTCACTTTTTCCAACCCTAATACAAGCTCGTGTAAAAGCTTTTGAATGCCTTAACAGTTTTACCCCTATCCCGTATATCTGCAGTATCTCCCACAGTGCCTATATGTGTACCCCATCTTAAGCCTTCTCTAAATACATAAAGGCCCAAAAAAACATCCTCACATTTTGCCCGAAACTTCTCACAAATCTGCCTTACCACAAAAATTTTATTCACATACTACCTTTCCTAAACCCACACTGCTCTTCACCAGTTATGTTCCTCTCCTAATCCTCTCAATAAACATTATCCCATATGCCTTTCTAACCATGGTCAAAGCTGATCCCTCTAAAACTACAACATTTTTGTTCCCTTTCCCTTTGTAAAAAGGAATTATACAAGCACTTCTCCAGTCCTCATGATTAGTGATGAAAACAAAACAAAACAAAAATTTAATTGCAAGTTTATTATTATTATTATTATTTTTTTACACATCCAAATATCAAGTATATGAAAACAGGTGTAAGTACTTGATTCATCCCTCCACATATGCGTATCTACCTTATCCAAAGAGACATCAGACACATTATAAAAATAAACACGTAATTGACCTTTTTAGTCAGGACTCAGATGCTGCAACAAGTGTAGATACTGTACATGGGCCAATATGGCTACCTTACAAAATTTACTCTTAGTATAATCTTCAAAGATTAAACACTCCAAATTTCCTTGTCATGAATGGTTAAACATACACATAAAATGGGATATACAATAAGGTATGCACAAATTAATCATGGTCTATGGGCCTGGAAAATGAATAAATAAATAAAAAACGAAAATATCAATATTTTTAGGGTAATTTTTTTATATATATAAACATGTTTTTATAAAAAAAGAAAAAAAAAATTTTTTTTAGTTGTATCTATACTCTTGATACACACTCCTCTCAAGGTGTACATTAAACAACCTCACCAGCCAGTCCACTATAACTGTTTCTCCCTTTCTTTACACTCCATGTGACATTTAACCCAAATGCACTGAAATGGAAGAGGCAGAACTGGGAGAAGGGATGGCCCAAATAATGAATATTAAGACAAAAGAGGGTGGAACAAAAGACACAGCAGTAGTATACACCCCTCCCCCCAAGACAAAGATGTGGAAAAAGGTAGATTTCATAGAATTAATCAAGAGTGCAGTTGAGCAGTTAGAAGGGTTTATAGAGAAAAAGGGAAATATTACTCTTATGGGTAACTTCAACTGTGACAAGGTAATTTGGGAAGAATAGGAGTCAGAAGTTAAGGAAAAATCATGGGGCAACATATTACTAAACATAGCAATGAACAATATTATTACCAAGTGGGTGAAAGAACCAATGTGAAATCAAGGTTATGATAACCTACAAGACTGGACTTGATTTTAACAAAAGAACCTGAGGTGGTGGATTATCTTCAAAAAGCTATACAGGTACTCCTCGTTTAACAACAACAATTGGGACCAGCGCGCCGTCGTTAACCGAATTGGTCGTTAAGCAAAAGTGTATACATATACGTACATGTACTGTATGTACAATGTCCAACAATACATGTATCTTTATTTTTGTGTATTTTCCCTCTTTTATACAGTACATTAAAGCTTTATTCACTGTTTATTTACGGTGGTTAGGTTCCTAAAATTACCGTATATGACGAAATCCGCGTATGCTGACATTCCATATTGAATACCGGGGTATTTTTTTAGTTTCGACCATGGGCGCAATATAGCAATAGAAAATTAATTATTAATTTTGTAAATTAAAATGTATCAACGTAATATGCAATTTTGTGGGCGGAAATGAAAGTAAAAAATACCTTGCTACAAGAAAATATGCTAATGAACGAAGTCGGTAGCATAGGCTCGGGACGCCATCTTGTCGTCTGCCAACGTCTCTCACGATGACGACAACGAGGACGAGCCGGATGACATTTAATTTGCAGGTAATGATTTATTAAACACAGGTTAGGTTAGTTTAGTTTAGGTTAGATGAATTAATTTATCATCCTTTCATTTCTTCGACATCGGCATCTATCATAACAAACATGGTGTACCATTCGTCCGACATGACTTCGTTACTTACGAAATCTGTTTTAGCATTTTCTTTTTCATTTCCGCTCACAAAATTGTATATTACATTGATACATTATAATTTACAAACTTAATAATTAATTTTCTATTGTTATATTGCGCCCATGGTAAAAACTAGAAATTTACCACTACCGGTATACACTGTGCTCCAGGTAGTTTTTGCAGCTTGCAGGATGGTAATGTAGACCTAAGTTTCAGAACACTTTACCTCACAGGTAATATACACCGTACAAGTTCATTTATAACATCATACAAATTTGCCTTAGCCAACTTAATTATCGTACACGACGTCGTAACTTCGGGAGATTTACGTTAAACGACGTCATAAAGCCAGTCGTTACTCCGAGTTGTCGTTAACCGAGTAGGTTGTTAAACTAGGAGTACCTGTAGAACATAATAGAAAATTGCATACCTATAATGACAACGAAAGAAGTACAAAAAATATATATAAAGTAAGATAAAGAACGGTTTAACCAAAGATGTACACTGGCAAGACATGAAAGAGATATGGCATGGGAGAGGTGGCAAAATAGATAAAAGACAATTAAAAAAAAATGAATATACAAGAATGTAAAGAGAAGAAAAGAACTTGGGGAAGGATGTAATTAACAAATGCAAAGAGCAACCCAAGCTGTTTTACAGATTTGTAAATGGTAAGCAGAAGCATAAAGTAGGAATATCCAAATTGAAAGTTGAAGGTAGAAAACTACATACCAAAAATGACAAGGAAAGAAGTAAAATAATAATAATAGTACAGAAGAACCCTGAAACTATGGACACAGAGGCAACAGATTTCAGTAACTATGGACAAATCCTTGAGAATAAAGATTTCAACTGGAATATGAAAATTCCCACAGAAATGTGGCAACACCAGACTGAGGAGTGGCAACACCAGATGCTTTGGTGCTGTACTAACAAAATTACCTTGTATTTTAATTTTATTCATTTATTTATTTTATTATTATTTTATTTAAGATTAAAATGTGCTCATATAAGATGATGTATTAGCCTTAGTCTTACTCTTATTACTCATCATTCAAGGTAGGTCATCCTCAGACTTCTGTATGTATTCCTTAACAAACTAAAACAAACATGTCACCTCAAAGCTTGCGTCAAGCTATGAGTTGTCGGTAGCATATCACATCTTGAATCTCGATATTGACGTGGTCATATGCTTTAAAACTTACAAATATGATAAAATATAGTATGAATAATTAATTTATACCAATATCAACTAAAAACAATGAATATCATTGGAATTGATGGTAGTTGTTGGAAAACAGTACAAATATTTACTTATATACGTTGAGCTCAACACAATTTACAGACCAACAGATTTAATGGACCAGGATGGGAGAGCTGGCTTTTCAATCAGTACTCGACAGGGATGAAGAGTCCAAGAGAACTTATAGAAAATGTGAACTTTATGAATAATATAGCAGTGAAAATGGAAGATACTTAAATTGTTAGAAAAATGGAAATAAAGAGGGCCTCATGATCATATGAAATATCGAATATGGATACTGAAAGAATACAAGGAGCTGTAACCAACCCCCCTGGGGTTACAAATCACAATGTTCAGTTTCTTCGTAGAATGTAACCCCCCCCCCTGGGGTTACAAATCACAATGTTTACACAGTTCGCGCACAGTTCTATACACTATCATACACAGGGCACGTCAGACACCGACCGCCTCTGGAGCTCTCCACTCCGTTTTTGTGGGGCGGAAGTGCCGTGTCTGTAGAATTCTGAGGTGCTCTTTAGTCACCTTGAAAACAATTTTAATAGGAAAATCCGGCCCTTTACATGGTTGTTGTTAGTTCATAAATTGTTTCTTATATCCCTTTTTATAATGTATAATATATCCAGGGGGCAAGGGTTGATTACTACTGTGTTGTCGTGTGTTATTCGGAATTGGCGATTGACCGCATTTATGTGTGCGTTCGTATGTCTGTGTGTGTATCTTGGTTCCGAGTGCTCGATAACTGCTAGGTCAGCTTTCCTGCGATAAGTGCTGGGTCAGCTTGTCAGGGCGGATGTGTCTGGTGACAGAATGTCTGGGTGATGATTGTGACACCGCTCACATGATTTGTGGGAATGGTGATGTGGTTATAGTGATGTATACAGAGCAATTGGTGAACAAAGTGCACAACCTAACAACTTCACTACATATATACATATACCAAAGGCTTTTTTCCCCCTTATAAGGGAGGTAGCCAAAAAACAAAGGCAGAAAAAAACCACTCCCACCCATTCCATCCCTAATACACTCCCCTCCACCCTCTTCCCTCACTCTTATCTTGGGACCTCCTGGATGATGGGTTATCTCTGCATCTTGTCCAACCCTGGGTCTGAAGCAATATTGCAAGACAGCACATCCACAGCAAGGCAGCTTCATTAAATTGGTGCCCCCCCCCCCCAACTCTCCATTCCCTCATGCAGAAAAGGAGAAGATGGGGAGAAATCCCTTCGGGCTGCGTCATATTTTTCTCACATATACAACCTCACCCCCATTCCCCACCCATTCCACCTCATGCATCACAACATCATCTATATACAACCATTCTCCATTCACCCCTGTCTTCTGTCCTCTCCTGTCCTTCCTCAACAGACATTCCCCTCTTCCCCAAAGCCCCTTTTACCCCATCTAGCCATCTCATCCTAGGTCACCCCCTCATGTTCACTCCCTCCACATCTGCCTTCCACACCTCTTTTACTAGTCTTTCTTCACCATTCATTCCATGTGTCCAAACCATTCCAATACTCTTTCATCCACCCTATCTCCCAACTCCCTTTCCAACCCCATTCTCCTCCTCACCTCCTCATTTCTCACTCTATCCAACCTAGTAATCCCTATCATACTTCTCAGACACCTCATCTCAAACACATTTAAACTCTTTCTCTCTTCCTCTCTTGTGTTCCATGTTTCTGCCACATACAGTGCTGTCAGCACAATCACTCCTTCATACAATCTCCTCTTAGCATCCATTCGCAAATGTCTATTTCTCATTACACGTTTTAATCCACCAAGGCATTTACTCACTTCTCTCAATCTACATTCTAGATTGAACAGCCAGGGTGACATAACACATCTCTGATGAAGTCCCACCTTTACCTCAAACCATTCTCTCTCTCCATTTCTAATCCTGACACACACTTTACTACTCTTGTAAAAACTTTTGACAGCTCCCAAAAGCTTTCCTCCTATCCTATATATCTGCAAAACCTCCCACAGTGCCTTCCTATCTACCCCGTCATAAGCCTTGTCCAGATCCATAAAAACCCAAAAAACATCCTTACCTCTTCCTATAGCTTTGTCACATATCTGTCTTACCACAAAAATCTGATCTATGCAACCTCTACCTGTCCTAAACCCACACTGTTCCTCACTAGAAGAGGTAAAGGTAATATGGGACTGGAAATCAGCAAATGTGATACCAATTTACAAAGGAGGTAACAGGGAGGTACCACTTACATTGTAGATCAGTGTCCTTGACTAGTACTATAGAAAAAATGTGAGAAAATTATAAAAGATAGATGGATGCAACACCTTGAAAACCAGAGGCCATTAATAAACAAACCTGCTGAGTTTTTACCCAAGTAAGATGGTTTGGACATATGGAAAGAATGAGTGAAGAAAGATTAGTAAAAGAGAAGTGGAAGGCAGAGGTGGGGGGAGTGAACATAGGGGGTGACCAAGGATGAGATGGATGGGGTAAAAGGGGCATTGGGAAAGAGGGGAATGTCTGTTGAGGAAGGAAGGGAGATGACAGAAGATAGGGGTGAGTGGAGAATGGTTGTGTATGGATGATGATGTGATGCATGGAGGGGAGTGGGTGGGGATGGGGGTTGAGGCGGTATGTGTGAATGATATCTTGACACAGCCCAAAGGGAATTTCTCCCCATCTTCTCTTTTTCTGCATGAGGGGATGGAGAGGGGGAGTTGCTGATTAAATGAAGCAGCCTTGCTGTGGAAGTGCTGTGTCTTGCTATATTGCTTCTGACTCTGGGTAGTGGGCAAGAAGCAGGGATGACCCATTATCCAGGAGGAGCTAAGAATAGAGGGAGGGAGGGATGGTGAATGGGAGTGGAGTATGTGGGGATGAAATGAATGGGAGTGGATTTATGCCTTTGACTTTGGCTATTTCCCTTGTAATGGGGAAAAAGTTCTTGGTATATAATCATAACAAAGGACATATCCCCTGATAAAGAGATAAACAAAATTGTTGGAGAAACCTTCAACTTGCTGAGATCAATAAAACTGACACTTACTTACTTGGACAAAGAAATGGTGAAGAAAATACTAGTCACACTGATAAGACCAAGACTGGAGTACACAGTGACACTATGGTCACCCAGTACCAAAAACAATATAAGGAAAATTGAAAGAATCCAAAGATGGCCCCAACACTTTCAGAACTGGGATACGAAGAGAGATTGTCAAAACTAGAGTTATCAACCCTGGAATAAAGAAGAGACTTGTTGATTGCCTATAGAATCATGAGAGGTATGGAAGTCCTTGATAGACTTACTAAAATGGGATGCGAGAAATACAAGAGAACGTGGAAAGAAACTCAAAAAGGACAGTTATAGAAAAGATCTAAAAAAGAACAGCTTTCCCCACAGAGTGGTGGATGTATGGAACAAACTGGACAAAATGATAGTGTGTGCAAAAACCATACATGGATTTAAGAACAATTTACATACTGCGAGATACAGAGACGGGACACCACAAGCATAGCTCCCTTTCCCGTAAGATACAACCAGGTAAATGCACACACACACAGTGAAGGATATAAGCAAGATTGAGAGAATACATAGGGCAGTGACCAAACTGGTCCCCAGCCTGGCAGATAAACCAGATGAGGAAAGACTAAAAGCACTAGTTGGATCTGCCAACTATGAAAGATCAGAGAAAGAGGTGATATGATTACAGTATTCAGATCACTCAGGTGGACAGAGTGCATTGACAGAAGAGATCTGATTAAAGATGGAAGGGCTTTAAGAGGTCATGGGAGTAAATTAAAAAAGACCACATGTCTAAAGGATGTGACAAAATACAGTTTTTCACATAGATCCATGAATACTTGGAATAGCTTATGAAGTGATATAACCCAAGCTCAAACAATACATGAGTTCAGATCTAATTATGATAATTGGAATTCAAGGATATACATTAAGTTCGAACTGAACTAGAATTTAAGACTAGGCATGATATAAAAAAAAAAAGGGGGGTATAAGAGATAGGACCCAACAAGTGTTGCTCCTTTCCTGTATACAGGCACTCCTCAACTTACGTTTTAGTTACGTTATGAACGGCCGAACGTAATGTGAAAATGAATGTAAGTTGTTACCGTACGTTCCAGTAATGTATGACCGTTCATACTGTACTATACATCCATAAATTCTATTACCGTATCTTATAAAACACCCCTAAATCATTAATTATAATCATAACATTGTAAAATAATAACATTAATTTCAAATAAATTAAATTCAAGCAACATAGAGTGAGATGGTGGAGGAGAAGGAGGAGGAGGAGGCAAGGCACGTTCAGTCTGTCGTTTGTGCCATGTAAACAATGGATGCAGCATCATGCATAAGTATCGTTTGAACTTCTCGTACTATGGAGAGTGCGCTAAACTCAAAAATTCACTCAAAAGTTTTTTTTTTACAATTTTTTTTTTACAGTCAGTTCAAACATAAAATAAAAAAAATGTAAAACGAATTAACGTAAGTAGAGGAGCATCTGTACTACAATTAGTAATGGTTGCATGGATCAGATTTTTGTGGCAAGGCAGATATGGGAGAAAGTTTGAGGAAAAGGTAACAATGTTTTTTTTTCTTTGGGGGGGGTGCTTTATGGATTTGGAAAAGGCTTATGACAGGGTAGACAAGAAGGCACTGTGGGAGGTATTGCAGATATATGGGATAGGAGGAAAGCTTTTAAGAGCAGTCAAGAGTTTGTATGAGAATAGTAGAGCCTGTGTTAGAAATATAGAGACTGAGTGGTTTGAGGTAAAGGTGGGACTTCACCAGGAACATGTCATGTCACCATGGATGTCCAATTTATACATGGATGGGGTGGTGTGAAAGGTAAATGCAAGGGTAATGGGCCAGGGATCAAAGATGGTTAAAGAAAATGGAGAAAATGGGAGATGCGCCAGTTGTTGTTTGCTGACAAATCTGTGCTTGTAGTAGGATCAGAGGAGGGATTAAGGAAGTTTGTGACAGAGTTTTGGGGAGGTGTGCAAAAGAAGGAAGTTGAAGATAAATGTGTGTAAAAGTAAGGTGATGAGATGTACAAGAGGAGAATGTGGCAGTAAATTGGAAGTGAGTTTTAAGGGAGACTGGAGGTTGTGGATAGCTGTAGATACTTGGGTGCGAATGTGGTGGGAGTGGAGGTGGAGGTAGAATGTAGATTGAGAGAAGCAAGTAAATGACTTGGGGGGGATTAAAAGGTGTAATGAGAAATAGACATTTAGGAATGGATGCTTACACCACTGTATGGGGCAGAAACATGGAACATAAGAGAGAAAGAGAGGAGGAGTTTGAATATATTTACCTAGTCGTATCTCATGGGAAGGAGGGCTATTTACCTAGTTGTATTGTGCGGGAAGGGGAGCTATGCTCGTGGTGCCCCGCCTTTGTATCTCACAGTGTCTAGTTTGCTTTTAAACTCATGAATGGTTTTTGCACATACTATTTCATTATCCAGTTTGTTCCAAGTGTCCAAAACTCTATGTGGAAAACTGTTTGTTTTTTTTCAGTTCTCTTCTATAGCCGTTTTTTTATTTTCTTTCCATGTCCTCTTGTGTTCCTCTTGTCCCAGTTAAGTAAGTCCTCTCTATCAAGTATCTCTGTGCCTTTCATGATTCTGTAGAGGGTCAGTAGGTCACCTCTCTCTCTTCTTTGCTCCAGTGTCGGTAACTCCAGTTTAGCCAATCTCTCCTCGTATGATAGGTTTGCAAGTGCAGGTGCCATTTTTGTAGCTGCTCTTTGGATTCTTTCTATTTTCTTTATATTCTTTTTGGTACTGGGGTACCACAATGTCGCCGCATACTCTAGTCTAGGCCTTATCAATGTAACCGATATTTTTTTTATCATGTCTTCGTCCAAGTATGCAAATGCCACTTTTATTGATCTTAGTAAGTTGTAAGTCTCCCCGACAATTCTGTTAATCTGTTTATCATATGACAAGTTGTTCGTGATGATTACTCCCAAATCCTTTTCGGATCCTACTTTCTTTACTTCCTTGGATCCAATTGTATATTTTCCTGATATTCTGTTTTTGCTTTTTCCAAACTCCATTATGCTACACTTCTTAGTATTAAAGTCCACTTCCCATTTCTGCTCATGGTGTTCTGTGTTTGTATCTTGCAGTGTCTAGTTTGCTCTTAAATTTGTGTATAGTTTTTACACACACTATTGTTTTTTCCAGTTTGTTCCAGATATCCAAAACTCTGTGTGGAAAACATTTTTTTTTCTTCAGGTTTCTTTTATAACTATCCTTTTTTAATTTCTTTTCATGTCCCCTTGTATTTCTCTTATCTCAACTTATTAAGTCCTCTCTATCAACAACATATGTGCCTTACATGATTCTGTAAATGGTCAGCAGGTTGTCTCTTTCTCTTCTTTGTTCCAAAGTTGGTCATTTCAATTTAGCCAGTCTCTCCTCATATGACAGATGACAGTGTTGGGGCCATTTTTGTGAAGCTCTCAGGATTCTTTCAATTTTCTTTATATTCTTTTTGGTACTGGGTGACCATAGTGTCACAGTATACTCTAGTCTAATGCTTATTAGTGTGACTAATATTTTTTTTAACCATTTCTTCATCTAAATAGGTAAAAGCCACTTTTATTGATGTTAGCAAGTTGTAAGATTCTCCAACAGTTTTGTTTATCTGTTTATCTGGTGACATGTCATTTGAGATTACTCCCACTTCTTTTTCAGATCCCATTTTCTTTACTTCCTTTGTTCCAATTCTATATTGTCCTTTTATATATATATATATATATATTTTTTTTTTCTTTTTTTTTTTTTTTTTACTTTTTCCGAACTCCATTATGCTACATTTCTTAATGTTGAAGTCTACTTCCCACTTTTGGCTCCATTTCCAAACCTTGTTTAGGTCTCTCTGTAGTGATTCACAATCTGTTTCAGTATTCACTTTCCTCAGCAATTTAGCATCATCTGCAAAGAAGCTCATGTAACAATCCACATCTTCATGTCATTCACATAAATAGCAAACATTATTGGAGCCAATACTGATCCCTGTGGAACTCCCTTTCCCTAAAGGGAGAGCATTTCCCCATAAGCTTTGCTTCAACTTCTCCCTTTTCAACAAGTTATTTTGTAAAATTTTGTATATATGTATGTATAAATTTTGTTTTCTTTTGTTGAATAAACTCTTGAACTGAACTCCGCTAACCACCTCCCAAGCTGAAGTCTTTTCTCTGAGCACTACTCTTATTTTTCTGCCATGCAAGAAATCCTCCATCCAGTTTAGTAGTTTACCTTGTATACCTTCTATGTTTTCCAGTTTTTAATAATTTTTTGTTTGGTATTTTGTCAAAGGCTTTTTGTAAGTCTAGGAAAGCACAATCAGCTCATCCATCCCTTTCTTGTATTATATCTATTGGTCTTGAGTAGAAACAGATAAAGTTTATGGCACACGATCTTCCCTGTCTGAATCCAAATTGTCTCGGATTTATTATATTGTTTTCCAGGTGTTTTATGCATCTATTCTTCAGCATTTTTTGACAAATTTTGGCTACAGTGTTTGTAAGGCAGACTGGTCTGTAATTTGTTTGTTCTTTTTTATTTCCTTCTTTATATATTAGTACAATATTGGCACTTTTCCAGTCACTTGGCATTTTTCCTTCTTTGAGTGAGCAGCTTATTATGTTATATATTTTGTCCAATAATTCTTCTTTATATTCTTTTAGTATCCAATTTCCAATTCTGTCTGGGCTGTGTGATTTCCACACATCAAGGTTCGTTAATTGATCCATTATTTCTTTTTGTGTTATTGTTATTTCCTTCATGGGATCACATTTCAATTCCTTTGTCCCAATGCTGTACTCTTTCTCTAGTGAAAACCGGCTTGAAGTGATTGTTCATTACTTCAGCCATTTCTTAATATTCTGTATATTCCATATTTCTATGGTGTAGTTTCACCATTTCCTGTTTATTTTTAAGTTTACCATTCACATATCTATAGAATAGTTTGGGTTGATCTTTACATTTTTCTATTATGTCTTTTTCATATCTTCTTCTCTGCGCACTTTTACCTATTCATTTCTATGGTTGATATATATTTGCCACCTTTTCCTGTTTCTGTCTTGGTACAAAGTTATTCACACCTTCATTATAAATTTCCATCAAAATCATCCATTTCTCTTCCACTTGTGTTTATTGTAGTATTTTTTCCAATTTGCATTTTGAAAGAATTTCTTAAGTTTCCCAAAGTCCATTTTATTATATATCAGTCTTCCTTTTCTGTATTTCTTATTTCTCTCCATATATATTTCTTCCTTTAGTTCTTCCTCTATTAGTATGTGATCACTCTTTCCAAATGGCGTCTTGTATTCAATTTTATCCACAATTTTAGGTTCTGTTGTAAATATCAAAGCTAGTCTTGACAGTTCTTCATTACTTCTATATCCGGTATTTTCTTTTACCCACTGTGTCATTGTATGTTCTATAGTCATGTCAAGTAATATATTCACACACATTCTAGCAGTGGTTGAAGTAGGACGTATGAAAAAGAAGCTCCAAAGTGTTAAGCAGCACTTCGTTGACAGAAGAATTTGGAACTGGCCCTAGTTGTGTCTACTAAAAACAGGAAGGGAGAAGTATTCTACGAGAGACCAAAAAATGTAACTGTCTTTGTGTCTTTATTATTTTTTTTTCTTGGTCAGTTACTCAAAAAATGAAAGGAAAAAATGGCAACTTAAGGGATAAAGAACCAATGAAGAGATGCCTGGATATAAGTAGGGTGGAATCGCCTCTGGGGTGATCCTCAAAAGGACATACCTGAACGAAACACAGAAGACGTACCAAAGGTTTGAAAAAAAAAAAAAAAATCCGGTTTTGAGAGACAGTGGAATTATGTATAGAGAGATAGAAATGGATAGAGAACCCAGGTTTATAAATATAATGAGAAATAGGGAAATCAACAACTTATTAGATGAAATAATTGAACTCAAAAGTGTGTATAAAGCGATGTACAAAGAGGTAGCCCTATTAAGAAGAGCCAATGAAGAGAATAACAGGGAGATAGATGATTTGAAAAAGGAGCTAAATAGGATCAAGGGAGAAAATAAAAGATTGAAAAATGAAGATATGAATAGGGACAAGGCATTAAAGAAAGAGATGAAGGATCAAATGCAGGCAGTGACAGAGAAAGTGGAAGAGAAGATCAAAGAAAATTATTTCCAAGAAATAAAGAAACAGTGGAAAGTAGAACAGGAAAGTCAAAAATTATCTTTTAAAGAAATAGTGGAGCAACAAGTCAAGGAAAATGCAAAGTAAATGGTAATTAAAATAATCAAGGAGAAAGGAAATTTGCATTGTAATCTATGGTATTAAAGAGAAACATGATGCTCCTAGATATCAGAGAGAAAAAGAGGAGAAAGAGATCACTAAAGAAATTCTGAAAGTGAATCAAGAGGAAGGACAAAATATAAAGAAATTGAGGAAATATATAGAATAGGAAAATACTTAAAAGAAAAACAATATAGGCCGCCAAAAGTAAAACTTAGGTCTCAAATGATAGCAGAGGAAGTACCATCTAGAACAACAAAACTAGCGCATGATGAACATTGCAAAAATGTATGGATAAAAAGAGAAATAAATGATGAGTAAAAACAGAAAGAAAAGAAACTTAGAAATGAAGCAAATGAAAAAATGGAAAGAGAACTGAGACTGAAAAGAATTCTTTTTTTTTGGGGGGGGGGAGAGTGGTGGACCTGAGACTGAGAAAATGGTATATCAAGAAAAAAGGATACAAAGTAGACAGAAAAAAAAATGAAAAATGAAAAAATTAAAGTTAGCCTATACCAACATGGATGGAATGATTTCAGGACTGAATGAACTAAATGACTATCTGGCATTAGAAAAACCAGACATAATGGGAATAGTGGAAACTAATTTGAAAATAATCTACCACCAAATACTGTGGGACAAGGTCTATGCAACTGTTGGATGAAGAATAGAAAAGAAAAACAGGGTGGGGGAGTATTATTTTTGACTAGGAAAGACTTAAATGTGACAAAGATAACAGACGGAAAAAACAATGTAGAGGCAATTATGATAAAAGTTTAAAGCAATTATGTGAAAAGTAGAAAATTTGTAGTAGTGTATGTGCCCCCCAAAACACAGTCCTGGACAGAAAGCAATCATTCCAAACTGTTGGAAGATACAAAATATGAACTAACTAATATACTGAAAAAAAGAGGAAATATTGTAATTATGGGTGATTTTAATTCAAAAGAAATATGTTAGGAAGAAATGACAGTGAAGGGTGGAGAAAACCTCTGGGGAAACATACTTCTTGACATGACCATTGAATACACAATGACTCGGTGGATAAAAGAAAATACCAGATACAGAAACAATGAGGAACCATTGAGACTGGATTTAATACTTACGTCAGAACCTGAAATTGTGGACAGAATTGATTACAAAACTCCAATAGGAAAGAATGACCATGTACTAACAGATTTCAAACTAAAAGAGCAAATGGACATAAGAAGAAATGAGAAACATAGAAAAGGAAGACTAATGGACAACAAAATGAATTTTGAGAATCTCAAAAAATTCTTTTGAAACGCAAACTGGGATGAATTCCTGAATGAAGAAACAAAGATGGAAGAGAAATGGAATATACTAAAAGAAATTTATAAGGAGGGAGTGAACAAATATGTACCACAACAAGAACAAGAAAGAGTATACATAAAAAGCTGGTACAACAAAAAATGTAGTGAGGCTAATGTCACGTGCTCCTTGTACTTGTGTTAATACTTCGAATCATAAACCATGACTCGAGTAGTTCCTGCAATCCAGAATCCTAGAAGGACATTTAGCTGCTTATGATCAATTTAACTTCACTGAGATAAAGGGAAAAATGGTGGGGTGCAATCACTTAATTTAATACTAAATCTTACTGGTTAATCAGTGTGAGTAGAGTGCAGGCATGGTAATCAGGAGAGCTCAAAAGTGCCCATACATCTTTTTTATGCTACAGCCATAGAACACCAGTGCCATGGCACAGGTGCCAATGTATGTCTATGTAACCTATCCTATTTCTATTTACCCAGTACAGTCGTACCTCGGTACTCGACCGCCTCTATACTCGACCAAATCGGTGCTCGACCAACAAATTCGAGTAGAAAATGCATCGGACCTCAAACAGATTTTCGGTACTCGACTAGCTCGAACAGCGTGTAAGCGTCAGTTCGACTCAGACCGCCAGCGGAGTAAGACGTACGCAGTTTGTTCGAGTATTTCTTCCCAGATTTAAACTTTTTCGTGTTGCTCTAGCCCTTAATAATGGGTCCAAAGAAAGACAGTGATAAGGGGAAAATTGGTTTCGGTGTTCGAACAAATCGGTGCTCGACCACCACCTCAGAACGGATTATGGTCGAGTACCGAGGTACGACTGTATCTTTATTTTTGTGTGAAGAGGGCTCACAATATAGTCACTAATAGCTATCTATTATATATAAATGTTGGGGCATGGAAGTGGGGTCCTACTTCTCTTCTTCATTTGATTTATGTGCCCTTTGACCTCTGCTGGCAGGAGGCCCCGATTTCGTATTCCTCCGCTGCCGGCTTCCAAGTCTTCCATGTCATCTGTGTGTGCGATGCCCGCATCTGTTGTGTAACATGTCACAGTGAAAACACGAGTCCGTTGTGTAACATGTCATGGTGAAAACGTGACACTAAAGATAAAAGAGACAAAGCTTGGAAAAAAGAAAAAAATGAATAAATGGCAAACATACATCAAATTAAAAAATTATTATGTAAAAATACGCAGAGATGAAAAGAGAAACTATGAAAGAGATATAATAGAAATATGCAAGGAACAACCTAAACTATTTTACAGGTATGTAAATGTAAACAAGAAATGGAAAAGCTGTGCCAGGGAAATTATGAATATACAGAAGAACTAGAAATGGCAGAAATTATGAGCAATCACTTCAAATTGGTATTCACAATTGAAAGTTCACAGAACTGTGAGGGAATAGAGAGAGATCCCCCCCCCCAATGAAGGAAATAACTGTAATACAGAAGGAAATCAGAGACCAAATAACAATCATTGATGTCAGAAAATCACATGGTCCAGATGGAATTGCAAATTGGATAATGAAAGAATACATAGAGGAGTTGACAGACAAAATATATATTATAATTAAATACTCAAAGAAGGAAAGGTACCACAGGACTGGAAAAATGTAAACATTGTACCAATATATAAAGGAGGAAACAAGGAAGATCCAACCAGCTACAGACCGGTCTCCCGTAAAAGCACAATAGCAAAAATATGTGAAAAAGTTATCAAAAGTTGATGGGTTAACATCTGGAAGAAAAACCTATACTGAATCCAAATCAATTTGGATTTAGACAAGGAAGATCATGTACAACAAACCTAATTTGCTTCTATTCAAGACTAAGAAATTATACAAGAATGGGATGGATGGGCACACTGTGCCTTTCTAGACCTACAAAATGCATTTGAAAAAGTACCACACAAAAAACTAATAAGAAAAATAGAATCAATAGGTGGCATCAAAGGAAAATTATTGGAATGGTTGGAAGACTTCCTGACTGGGAGAAAAATTAGGGTAGTAATTAGGGACAAATACTCAAATTGGGAAGAAATGGTAAGTGGTGTCCTAGGTTTGTATTGGCCCCAATCATGTTTGACATGGATGAAGGAGTGGAGTGTTATATGAATTTCTTCGCAGATGACACAAAAATACTAAAGAACAGAGGAGGATTGTGAATCATTACAGTTAGACCTGGACAAAATCTGGAAATGGACTCAAAAGTGGGAAGTGGACTTCAATATCAAGAAGTGTAGTATAATGCAGTTTGGAAAAAGTAAAAATAGAATATCAAGAAATTATAAAATTGGTGAAGTCAAAAAAGTGAACTCGGAAAGAGACCTTGGAGTAATAATCAGCAAAGACATGACACTGGACAAACATATTAATAAAATAGTTGGAGAAACCTTGAACCTATTAAGGTCAATGAAAGTGGCATTTGACTACCGTATTTTTCGGACCATAAGGCGCTTCGTACCATAAGGCGCACCCGTAATTTGCTATTCCCCGTCCTTACATAAGGCGCACCTGACCATAAGGAGCAGCTGGTCTCGTCATCGGATAATCATGCTTATGTGAGTGCATTCAGAACTGATCATTTTCGTTGTCGAATGAGAAAAATTGTTTGGGATTTAGCAAAATTACAAAAATAAATGATATATTTTTTTATTTTAGTCAGTGAAATCAGACCACCTCCATGGATGGTCTGCCCTACCAATACCCCTAAAAAACAACATAAACACGTTATGGGAATTGTAGGGAATAAAACCAGCATTAGCACTTTTATTCCCGGAATTCTCTATTCACTTAAAAACACAAGATTACAAATGAAGGAAAATTTTTAGTTTCGACCATGGGCACAATATAGCAATAGGAAATTAATTATTAATTTTGTAAATTGTAATGTATCAACGTAATATGCAATTTTGTGAGCGGAAATAAAAAACAAAAAAAGTTACTAAAACAGATTTCGTAAGTAACGAAGTCTTGTCGGATGAATGGTACGCCATATTTGTTATGATAGATGCCGACGTCTAACCTAACCTGTGTTTAATAAATCGTTACCTGCAAACTAAATGTCATCCGGCTCGTCCTCGTTGTCGTCGTCGTGAGAGACGTTGGCGGGCTTTTCACCCACTCTCTCAGCTTGCGGGGTATACAGTTCCTATGCTACCGACTTCGTTCATCAGCATATTTGCTTGTAGCAAGGTATTTTTTTTTTTTTCATTTCCGCCCACAAAATTGCATATTACGTTGATACATTTTAATTTACAAAATTAATAATTAAATTTCTATTGCCATATTGCGCCCATGGTCGAAACTTAGAAAATACCCAAATGACTACAGTTGGAGTGGAGCGAGACTAGACCAATGTAAAATGGCTGTCTTTGTTGTAGAGGCTATCATGTCATAGCCATGATAGCGTTAATGAATGCGGTGGCATGGACTCGAAAACTGTCGAAGTTTTCGCAATTTTCTTGTCAAGATACATGCAGCTTGGTTATAACATGGTTGTAACTTTTGCTAGGCCTATGCACTGTCGCCGTCGGCAGGCTAGCTACGAAACATGTGAAAATAGTATGTCACTGTCTGAGGCATTTTTTTGCAATGAAGCCACACATAAGGCGCACCTCACGATAAGGCGCACCACCCAATTTTGGCTGATTTTAAGGATTTTGCCCGCGCCTTACGGTACGAAAAATACGGTACTTGGATGAGGAAATGATTAAAAAAATATTAGTTACACTAATAAGACCAAAACTGCAGTACGCAGCAACACTATGGACACCCAGTACTAAAAACAATATAAAAAAATTAGAAAGAATACAAAGAGTAATGACAAATTTGGCACCAACTCTCTCCAAATTGACATACGAACAAATATTGTCCAAATTGGAACTACCAACTCTGGAACAAAGAAGAGAAAGAGGAGACCTGCTGACTATAGAATCATGAAAGGAATGGAAATCCTAGATAGGGATGATTTATTAAAATGGGACAATGGAAAAACAAAAGGACACGAAAAGAAACTCAAAAAGGATAACTATAGAAGAGATTAAAAAAAAAAAAAAAATAGCTTCCCACCTGAAATAAATTAGGTAAAGAAACAGTGTGTGCAAACACTGTTCCTTTTGTTTTGCTTACCTTGGGGTACCATTTTCTCAGCCTCATATCTAGGACTCTCCAATAGAACTCCTTGCTTTCAGTCTCCATTCTCTTGTCACTTTTTTTTTTCTTTTCTTTTCTTTTTTTTTTTTACTTTAGTTTCATCTCTTAGTGTTTTCTCTCTTTCTTTAACATTCATTTCTGTTTTTATCCATATATTGTTGTAATGTTCACTCTTTTCTAACTTACCTGATTTTGCTAGAATGGCTTCTGCTGCCATTTATGATCTAAGTTTAATCTTTAGAGGTAGATTTCTTTCTTTAGAATATTGTCTTATTCTATATACTTCTATTCCTTTTCTACTTCTTGGTCATTATCTTGTACTTTTAGAATTGGTTTTGCTATTTGTTTTTCTGCTTTTTCTCTCAAGTACCTAACCAGACAGCATTTTTCCTTTAATCCATATACTACAATAGACTTTGTTCTATCCAGTGCATCTCTGACCCAATTTGCTTTTTCTTTGATTACTTGAATAATTGTGTCCTTTGCATTGTATGGGGCAGAAACATGGAACATAAAAGAGGAAGAGAGGAGTTTGAATGTGTTTAAGATGAAAAGCCTGAGAAGTTTGGTAGGGGTTACTATGTTAGAGTGAGAAATGAAGAGGCAAGGAGGAAAGCAGGGGTGGAAAGAGAGTTGGGAGATAGGGTTGATGAAAGAATATTGGGTTGGTTTGGACATATGGAAAGAATGAGTGAAGAAAGATTAGTAAAAGAGGTGTGAAAGGCAGAGGTGGGAGGAGTGAACATGAGGGGGTGACCAAGAATGAGATGGATGGATGGGGTAAGAGGGGCAATGGGAAAAAGGGGAATGTCTCTTCAGTAAGGAAGGGAGAAGACAGAAGATAGGGGTGAGTGGAGAATGGTTGTGTATGGATGATGGTGTGATGTATGGAAGGGAGGGTGGGGGATGGGGAGTGAGAGAGTAAGTGTGAATGATATTTTGATGCAACCCAAAGGGATTACTCCCCATCTTCTCCTTTTCTGCATGAGGGGACAAAGAGGGGGGTTCATCCATTAAATGAAGTGGCCTTGCTGTGGATGTGCAGTGTTTTGCTATATTGCCTCTGACCCAGGGCAGTGGGCGAGATGCAGGGATGACCTGTCATCCAGGAGGAGCCAAGATAAGAGGGAGGGAGGGGGGTGAATGGGAGTGGAGTATGTGGGGATGGAATGGGTAGGAGTGGATTTTATGCCTTTGTTTTTTGGCTACCTCCCTTGTAAGGGGGAAAAAGCCATTGATTTTTGTATTTATAGCTTTCCACATAGAAGTGTAGACTTGTATTTACCTTTACCTAGTTGTATTATATGGGAAGGGAGTTATGCTCATGGTGACCCATCTTTGTATCTTTCAGCATCAAGTTTTTTCTTAAAATCTTGAATAGTGTTTGCACACACTATTTCTTTATCTGAATTATTCCAGGTATTCAGTACTCTATGTGGGTAGCTATTTTTTTTTTTTTTTTCCAGATATCTTCTATAGTTATTTTTGCGTCATCTGTGAAGAAATTCATATAACACTCTACTCCTTCATCCATGTCATTTATATATATGGCAAACATGATTGGAGCCAGTACCGAACCTTGCGGGACACCACTTATCATTTCTTCCCAATTCGAGTATTTGTCTCTAATTACTACCCTCATTTTTCTCCCAGTCAGGAAGTCTTCCAACCATTCCAATAATTTTCCTCTGATGCCACCTATTGATTCTATTTTTCTTATTAGTTTCTTGTGTGGTACCTTATCAAATGCTTTTTGTAGGTCTAGAAAGGCACAGTCTGCCCATCCATCCCTCTCTTGTATTATTTCTATTAGTCTCAAATAGAAGCAGATCAGGTTTGTTGTACATGATCTTCCTTGTCTAAATCCAAATTGATTTGGATTCAGTATAGTTTTTTCTTCCAGATGTTTAACCCATCTACTTTTGATAACTTTTTCACATATTTTTGCTACTGTGCTTGTTAGGGAGACCAGTCTGTAGTTGGTTGGATCTTCCTTGTTTCCTCCTTTATATATTGGTACAATATTTGCATTTTTCCAGTCCTGTGGTACCTTTCCTTCTTTGAGTAAGTATCTAATAATATTGTTTATTTTATCCGTCAACTCCTCTATGCATTCTTTCAGTATCCAATTTGCAATTCCATCCTGACCATGTGAATTTCTGGCATCAAGGTTTTTTTTATTTGGTCACTGATTTCCTTCTGTGTTATGGTTATTTCCTTCATTGGGGGGGATTTCTTTCTTTTCCCTCACAGTTAGGCGAGTTCTCAATTGTAAATACCGATTTGAAATGATTGCTCATAATTTCTGCCATTTCTAGTTCTTCTGTATATTCATAATTTCCCTGGCACAGCTTTTCTATTTTTTGTTTATTTTTTAGTTTACCATTTACATATCTGTAAAATATTTTAGGTTGTTCCTTGCATTTTTCTATTGTTTCTCTTTCATAGTTTCTCTTTTCATCTGTGCATATTTTTACATAATCATTTCTTAGTTTGATGTATGTTTGCCATTTACTCATTTTTTTTTCTTTTTTTCCATCTTTTCCAAGATTTGTCTCTTTTATCCTTAGCTTCACTACATTTTTTGTTGTATCAGCTTTTTATGTACACTCTTTCATGCTTTTGTTGTGGTACATATTTGTTCACTCCCTCATTATAAATTTCTTTTAGTATATTCCATTTCTCTTCCATCTTTGTTTCTTCATTTAGGAATTTTTCCCAGTTTGTTTTAAGAATTTTTTAAGTTTCTCAAAATTAATTTTGTTGTTCATTAGTCTTCCTTTTCTATGTTTCTCATTTCTTCTTAAGTCCATTTTCTCTTTTAGTTTGAATTCTATTGATACATGGTCATTCTTTCCTATTGGAGTTTTGCAATCAATTCTGTCCACAATTTCAGGTTGTGACAAGTATTAAATCCAGTCTCAATGGTTTCTCATTGTTTCTGTATTTGGTATGTATTTTCTTTTATCCACTGAGTCATTGTGTATTCAATGGTCATATCAAGTAGTATGTTGCCCCAGAGGTCTTCTCCACCCTTCACTGTTATTTCTGCCTAACATATTTCTTTTCAATTAAAATCACCCCTAATTACTATATTTCCTCTTTCTTTCAGTATATTAATTCATATTTTGTATCTATTTGTATCTAACAACAGTTTGAAATGATCGCTTTCTGTCCAGGACTGTGTTTTTGGGGCACATATGCTACTACAAGTTTTCTACTTTTCATGTACAGTAATTGCTTTCAACTTTTATCATAATTGATTCTACATTTTTCCTTCTGTTATCTTTATCACATTTAAATCTTTCCTAGTCAAAAATAATACTCCCCCATTCTGTTTTTCCTTTCTATTCATCATCCAACAATTATATAGACCTTGTCCCACAGCATTTGGTGGTAAGAGTACTTTTTTATTTATTTTCTACTATTCCCATTATGTCTGGTTTTTCTAATGCCAGATAGTCATTTAATTCATTCAGTCCTGAAATCTATGTTGGTATAGGCTAACTTTAATTTTTTCATTTTTCATTTTTTTCTGTCTGCTTTGTTTCCTTCTTCTTGATATACCATTTTCTCAGCCTCAGATCCACCACTCTCTCTCTCTCTCATTTGCTTCATTTCTAGATTAATTTTCTTTCTCTTTTTCTTCATCACTCATTTATTTTTTTATCCATACAGTTTTGTAATATTATGTGCTACTTTAGTTGTTCTAGATGGTATTTCCTCTGCAATTATTTGTGAACCAAGTTTTACTTTTAGTGGCCTATATTGTTTTTCTTTTGAGTATCTTCCTATTCTGTATGTTTCTTCAGTTTCTTTATACTTTGTCCTTCCTCTTAAACATCTTTCAGAATTTCTTTAGCAATCTCTTTTTCCTCTTTTTCTCTCTGATATCTAGTGTTGCAATTAATTGATTCCAAACAGCGAACGTTAGAGAACTTACCTGGTTGAGTTCTCTAACTAATTGTCAGAACTAAAAGTATTCTTGAGGCTTCGATGTAATTGTAGAAATCCCTTGCCGAGGTTTATTTGTCCTTCTGGTACCAGAGTTGAAGCTTGTCTGGCGTTCAGTTGACTAAACTTAGTCTCGTTCGGCTGGAATTCTTATGAGCTCATAAAACAGCTTCGAAGCCACGGGACAACTAATACTTTAAGTAAGTTCTCAAAGTTCCCGATTTGTTAATCAAAATTACAACATAGGCTTAAATAAATAATAAAGAGGGAGGGGAGTTTAATAAGCTATTAATTAAAATTATGATAGTGTGGTACGAAGTTACAGGAAAGGTTCCCGATTCGAAATTAAACAAGCTTTCAGGAAATTGCCGTAGCTCAAGGTAAACAATGCCATTCCCATAACAATTACCACAGCCTCCCCGACAACAAAAAGAAAGTGTTTAAGAAATATAACACTTTCGAACAAAATTTATAACAAGTTTTTGTTTGCTAGAGACCTTACTAGGTCTCTAGATGCTAGTGCAGTCTTATGAGTTGGCCTCACAGAGGTAGGTTCCAGTGAGACACAATTGTCTTGTAAAGAGTTAACCTCCTCTGAGTCTGAGACCTCTTCAAAGGGTTCAGACTCTCTTGCCTGAACATTAGAATCCCCAGGGGATTCATCCTCAAGACTGGAACTCAACTCAGCACGGAGCTCTAGAGGGATTAAAAGTTTAATGTTTACTTTAATAGAGTTTCCATCAGGCTTAATGACAGAGACTGTAAGTATCACCTTGTCTTGGTCAGGAAAAGTTTCCACAATACAAACTAAGGGCCAGAAGGGTCTGGTCTTGAAGGGGAGTTTCAAAAAGGCAATATCACCCTTTTCCCAGCTTCTAGAACTGTGATATGCAGCTCTATCCCTTTCCCTTAAGCTGACCAAGTACTCTGTCAACCATCGTTTCTTGAACTCTTCATCATAAAAATAATCCCTACACTCCATAACCAAGTTGAGGAGAGAAGGGTAGTCTTCTCCTGATTCCCATTCAGGGACTTGTTCCAAGTCTCCAAACATCAAGGAAGGAATGGTCCTTCCAATAAGGAAATGATTTGGGGTAATAACATCTACCTCATTTTCACAAGAACGATAAGTTAGTGGTCTATTGTTCAAATTTTTTTGAACATCGGACAAAATAGTGGTAATCTCTGCCAGGGAAGGAGCAGACCTACCCAATACCTTATACAAACATTGTTTCACTGTCTGTATTAACCTTTCCCAAGTGGCACCATACCAAGCAGCATAGACAGGAATGGTTCTATGCTGAACAGGGGAAGTTTTAAATTTTCTTCAAATTCAGAAGAAGACAAAAGTTGTTCAATAACATTTCCCGCTTGTACAAAAGATTTAGCGTTGTCAGAATAAACAGCAGAAGGAATTCCATACCTGTTAGCAAACCTAACAAAAGCCAAAATGAACTCAGGAGTGGACATAGTATCCACAACTTCTAAATGAACTGCTCTAGTATTGAAACATGTGAAGATAAGAATGTATGTTTTAACCATCTCTCCATTCCTGTCTCTAACCCATAAATGCCCTGTGTAGTCTACACCAGTATGTGCAAAGGGCACACTTAGATTCACCCTAGAGGCAGGTAAAGAGGAAGGAGAAGGATAATTAACTGCACGGGAATTGTGAAGAGAGGGCGAGGGAGGGAAGGGGTGGCTATTCTAGTTAGTGAGGAGATAGGTAAACAGGTAGTGGAGTGGAAGGAGGTTTCCTCAAGGATAATGTGGATGAAGGTGAAACTGGGAAAGGAGATGTGGGTCTTTGTAAGTGCATATGGGCCTGGCAGTGAGAAGAGCGTAGAAGAAAGGGAGGCCTTTTGGATACATTTAAATGAGTGCATAGAGGGTTTAGGAAGAAATGTCAATGTAATATTACTGGGAGACCTTAATGCTAGGGTGGGAAATGGTCCAATCAATGGAGTGGTTGGGAAGTGTGGAGTTCCAGGAAAGAATCGTAGTGGAGAGTTGATGGTGGAAATGTGTCTAGAGAGTTGATGATAGCAAATACAGTGTTTCGGAAGAAAGTCAAGCATAAGTACACATGGGAGAGGGTGGTGGAGGGAAGGGTGGTAGATAGAGCGCTAATGGATTATGTAGTGGTAAATAGGATTATGATAGGAAGAGTTAAGGATGTACATGTGCTAAGAGGAGAGGGTGGGGGAATATCAGATCATTTTTTGGTGGAAGGTAAGTTGAGAGTGGAGGATAGATGGAGAAAGAGGAAAGGGACAAAAGGTAGGGAGGTTCTTAGAGTTAACTCCTTGAATGAAAAGGAAAAGGAGAAGGAGTACGGAAAGAAGCTGAAGGAGAAGTGGGAGGGAGTAAAGGATGGAGTAGAGATGGGTGTGGAGGAGGAATGGGGATGGTTCAAGGAGGGAGTCATAAAGTGTGCAAAGATGGTGTGTGGAACAAGAAGGACAGTGGGAAATAGAAGAAAGGGTAGTGAATGGTGGGATGAGGAAACAAAGAAGGTTGTAGAAGAGAAGAAGCGAGCATTCACAGATTGGTTACAAAAGAGGACGAGGGAGTCATATGAAAGGTACAAAGAAAAGAAAAGAGAAGTAAAGCAAAAGGTAAAGGTTGCAAAGAGGAGAGCAGATGTGAAATGGGGTAAGAGTATGACAGAAAATTTTGAAAGTAATAAAAAGATGTTTTGGAAAGAAATTAAGAGAGGAAGAGGAGGCGAATCAAGTAGGGAAGAAAAGGTAAAAGGTGCAGATGGAGAGATGATAATGGAAGAGAAGGCAGTAAGGGGAAGATGGGCAGAATATTTTAGGGAGTTGCTAAATGTGAAGGAGGATAGGGAAGGAAAGATAGCTGCAGTGGGAAATGCGAAGAAAATGACCGTGATGAGTGAGGAGAATGGAGGAGAAATAAGGAAGGATGAGGTGAAGGCAGTTGTTAAGATGATGAAAGCAGGTAAGGCACCTGGTCTGGATGGATGCCATGCAGAATGTCTGAAAAAGGGAGGTACAGTGATGGTGGACTGGTTGGTGAGGTTATTTAATGTTTGCTGGAGAGAGGGTAGAGTACCGGAGGACTGGAGGAGTGCCTGTATAGTTCCTCTTTACAAGGGAAAAGGGGACAAGTGTGAATGTAGTAGTTTCAGAGGGATTAGCTTGTTAAGTGTAGTTGGGAAGGCTTATGGGAGGATCTTTATTGAGAGGATTAGGAGAGGAACAGAAGGAGTAATTGGTGAGGAACAGTGTGGATTTAGGACAGGTAGAGGTTGTGTAGATCAGATCTTTGTGGTAAGACAGATATGTGAGAAAGCTATAGGAAAGGGGAAGGATGTTTTTTGGGCTTTTATGGATCTGGAAAAGGCTTATGATAGGGTAGACAGAAAGGCACTGTGGGAGGTTATGCAGATTTATGGGATAGGAGGAAAGCTTTTGGGAGCTGTCAAGAGTTTTTATGAGAGCAGTAGAGCTTGTGTCAGGATTGGAAATGGAGAGAGTGAGTGGTTTGAGGTAAAGGTGGGACTTCGTCAAGGATGCGTTATGTCGCCCTGGCTGTTCAACTTATACATGGATGGGGTGGTGCGAGAGGTGAATGCAAGGGTAGTGGGTCAGGGATTGGAGATGGTTAAAGAAAATGGAGAAAAGTGGGAGGTGAGCCAGCTGTTGTTTGCGGACGACACTGCGCTTGTGGCAGGATCGGAGGAGGGATTGAGGAAGCTGGGAGAGTATGTGATACAAGAAAGCTAAAGATAAATGTGGGTAAAAGTAAGGTGATGAGATGTACAAGGGGTGAAAGTGGCAGTAGACTGGAAGTGAACATTAAGGGAGAGCGACTGGAGGAAGTGGATAGTTTTAGATACTTGGGTGCAAGTGTAGCAGGAAAAGGTGGAGTGAAGGTGGAGGTAGAATGTAGATTGAGAGAAGCGAGTAAATGCCTTGGTGGATTAAAGAGTGTAATGAGGAATAGACATTTAGGAATGGATGCGAAGAGGAGACTGTATGAAGGAGTGATTGTGCCAACAGCACTGTATGGGGCAGAAACGTGGAACATAAGAGAAGAAGAGAGAAGGAGTTAATGTGTTTGAGATGAGGTGTCTGAGAAGTATGGTGGGGGTTACTAGGCTAGATAGAGTGAGAAATGAGGAGGTGAGGAGGAGAACAGGGGTGAAAAAGGAGCTGGGAGATAGGGTTGATGAAAGAATATTAGGATGGTTTGGACACATGGAAAGAATGAGTGAAGAAAGACTAGTAAAAGAGGTATGGAAGGCAGATGTGGAGGGAGTGAACATGAGGGGACGTCCTAGGATGAGGTGAAGGGGGCTTTGGGGAAGAGGGGAATGTCTGTTGAGGAAGGAAGGGAGAGGACGGAAGACAGAGGTGAGTGGAGAATGGTTGTATATGGATCATGTTGTGATTGCATGAGGAGGAATGGGTGGGGGGTGGGGGGTGAGGTAGTATGTGTGAGCAAAATTTGACGCAGCCCGAAGGGATTTCTCCCCATCCTCTCCTTATATGCAAGGGGGGACGGAGAGGGGGGGTCGCCGATTAAATGAAGCGGCCTTGCTGTGGATGTGCTGTCTTGCGACACTGCTTCTGACCCAGGGCGGTTGGCAAGGTGCAGGGATGACCCGTCATCCAGGAGGTGCTCAGATGAGAGGGAGGGTGGGAGGGGTGTGGAGTGTATTTAGGGATGAAATGGGTGGGAGTGTTTTTATGCCTTTCCCTTTTTGGCTACCTCCCTTGAAAGGGGGAAAAAGCCTTGGTATATGTATGTATATGTATGTATGTACAAACTATACAATCCTTCAAAATGCTTAAAACAGCTTGTCTGGCCTTAAGTATCCAGAATCCGTGCATACGAAGGAAATTAAGTGTGGCTTGTAGTCCCATGTGCATAACTTGACAATGAGCAAAGAAAATTAGGATCTTAGTTAAATGATGAAATTTGGACAAGAGAAGGGGATTGACCTCATATTTGAGGTTAACGTTCTTGTCAATTCTGCCCTTGGACCTAATCAAACCATTCTTATCCAAGAACAAATTCATTTGACTTACCAAAGGAGGTACGTCATTAGTGTTGGAATTCTGCAAATAAGCCAATTCAGCAGGAAAGGAATCCCTTTGCATAATACTCATCAAATAATTAGATGCTGCCTTAACAGGGTCAGCATTAGACTTCTTGAACAGAAAGACATCCTTAAAAATCAAAGAAGTGTGATGAAGAAGTTTACTATAGGAAGAAAACTTAGAGATATCTATTAGAGGAGGAGTGTCAACTT
Organism: Oratosquilla oratoria; assembly: GCF_046742065.1. NCBI lineage: Eukaryota > Metazoa > Arthropoda > Malacostraca > Stomatopoda > Squillidae > Oratosquilla > Oratosquilla oratoria. The sequence continues at coordinate 67,834,513 of NC_134791.1, forward strand.
GTACAACAGCCGCATTGACAATGTCTCCCTTGAAACAGGAGGGAATACATCCCAAGTGACCCTTTGGCCAAGTATGAGGAGGCAACAACAACCATTCAGGTCCATAAACCCACCAATTAAATTTTTCCTTGAACACCTTAGCACTACAAGGTTTAGTTAGGAAATCAGCCATATTATGTTCAGAAGGAACATAGGTAAAAGAAATGGGTGTGAACTTGGCCTTGAAAATTTCCAAAAGATTGGAAATTTCCTTCAATCTATTATTGACAAATATATTTTTCTTAGGAGCCTTGTTGGTCAAGATCCAAGAAAGGGCAACTTGACTATCAACAAAAAGAACCACTGATTCAACCAGTGGGGCAGACACCAGTCCTTCCTCAAAAATAGTGTTGAGGCATTTCAAAGATAAAAAAGTTGCCATAAGCTCCAAAGACGGTAAAGTTCTCTGTTTAATAGGAGCCACCTTGACTTTGGCAAATAGAAGAGAGGTATTGTACTCCTTTAATTCTCTTCCTTCTTGCCCTACATATATGGCACAACCATAGGCTTCCTTGGAAGCATCAGCAAATACAAACAATTTAATGGGAAATTCTGTACAAAAGGTTTTCCTTTTCACATAACTTGTTCCATCTAACAAGTAACTCTCTATTCAATTTCCAATCCCAATCCACCATCTTTTGGCACATCTCTAATAAGGATTTTTCCATGCAAGAGCACAGGAGAGAAAAACCCTAAAGGATCAAATACAGAAGACAAGGAAGACAAAACTTGTCTTTTGGTCGAGGCATTCTTGTCAAGGGAAACATCCTTGATTCTCAAAGTATCATGATCCTTATCATAAATATAACCCAAGACTTTAACCTCCTCTTTATTGCAAACTACTTCTTGATCAAGAACAGAAAGAACAGAAATTGAATTGCATGTCCACTCACTGAGAGGTAAACCTCCATTGAGCATGATTTCATTAATCTTCTCGACCATTGCAGGGAGGGAACAAAGCTCATTGGTTGTGTAGACCAAATTGTCTACAAAAAATTTATCTTTGATTAAGGAGGCAGTTAGAGAGTCAGGCTGCAAAGAAAGATGGTTTTGGATAATGAAATTTAGAATGAAAGGAGAGCAAATGAAGCCAAAAATGATAGTACCTGAAAGGTATATACTGGTCGTTAATTTTCCTGAAGAAACAGAACCTGTTACGATCAGCCTCATCCTTCAAACAGATCTGCAAGAAGGCTTTCATAACATCAGCCAAAACGACATGATTATTGGTCCTGAAATACAACAAGAGAGAGAGAAGGTTGTTCATCAAGTCAACTCCCAGGAATGCAGCTTCATTTAAGGAAAGAGCTTTTCCTACTTTGAGAGAACAATTGAAAACAGGCCTTATTCTAGAAGTGGAAAGATCATCATCCTTCAACACATGTCTATGGGGTATAAAGATTTGTCCAGGGACTCTTTTAGTTACTGGCTCAATAATACCCAAGGCCTCTTGCTGGTCAAACACAGCTTCATAATCCTCTCTAAGCCCCTTTTGCTCAAGTTTGTCATAAACCCTTTGAGCTACAGCTAGAGATATCTTAAGGTTAGAGGGAACAAGATCCACCAAATCCTTTTTCCACGGGATCTTCACATAGTAATGTCCATTCTTGAAGGAAATGGACTGTTTAAATTCATCAATGTGTAAATTATTAATATCCGGGGTCTGTTCCTCTTTAATACCAACGGACTCTAAAGAATAGAAATTGTCAAGATCATACTCAACATTAGAACTAATAAAAACTTCCTGCAAAGGATCAAATTGAGAACTTACAGGTTCTAAACAGAAGTTGACAAGAAACTTTTCTTTGCCTAACCTTTTGGGAGGAAAATATTTAACAGTCTTATAAGACTGAGTAAGGGAAGTGCCTTTCTCAGTTTTCTTTAGATAAACTCCATTGGTCTTGAAAGAAGAATTATAGAAAACAAGTGAATCTCCATGATATTCCTCTAAGCAATTATAAGAATCCACTCCAAGGTCAGATTCTGGTTTTATCCTCAAAGGCCTCTCCTTGCATTTGAAACTATCAACGTCTTGGATTTCATTAGAGGGCATTTCAGGAATCCCTCTTATCATTCTCTTTAAGTAGAAAGACTTCTCACTAGGAGGGATATATTGAGCCCCAGTCCCGTATGGAATGTAACCATCAGCAAGTTTGATAACCTTGCATGATGGGCTACCATACAAGGGGGCACTTTCAATTGAAATGTTTGATAAGTTTTGAAGAATGTCATTACCAATGATCCCTAAAACGTTCAGTTGGTCTCCCTTCACTTTTGGAAAACGTGGCAAGACAAAAAATTGGTGATTATTCATACTAAGTAGTACAGAAGATAAGGAAGGAATTTGTAAGGACAAGTTGAATCCTTCAATGGCAAAGAACAAACTAAACAAATTCATCCCTGAAGGGAGTTTTAAGTTAGCAGTGTAGTTAAAACCTCTTTTATTCATTAGAGGTAAACCAAAGGAAGAAACTAACTTGTCCATAGGAGGACTTAAACAAGGTCCAACTTTGTCCTCTACAAATTCCTTATTAATGATAGAAAACTGGGCTCCAGTGTCCAACAAAAAGAGACATTGGGCAGTTCTCTTTCCTCTGCTAATAGGAAGGGAGACCAAAGGAACAATGGAATCTGTTGAATTATGAAAATTAAACACTTTCCCTTCAGAAAGTGGTGTCTTATAAGCCATAGGACACATAGCTCCATGATGCTCAGGTTTGTTACAAACAAAACATTTGTAAGGCAGAGCAGCCCTTAACCCAGGGCATTCCAAAGAACCATGTCCATGATTTAGGCATCTATTGCACAGTCCTAACTGAGCTGCTCTAGCTTTCCTGTGCTCAAGGGATTTATATGAAGTACACTTCGAACTAGCATGGTCGGAAGCGGGGCAAAATTTACATCTACTAATAGACTTCTTAATGGGATTAGAATTGACCTTAAAGGAGCCATCAACTCCCTTACTGGAATCAACTGGTTTTTTCAAGGAAATTTCCTTGAAAGCAAGGGAGTTGTTAGTAAGGCTTCATTTGGGTTTGACACCAAGATCATCTGATCCCATTTTAAGTCTAACCAAAACTGACTGGTAAACTTCCTTGATTTGGTTAAAATTGGGGTAATTAGAATTAATCACCCGAGACAATTCAATTAGAAAAAAATTAGGCAAATTAATTAAGATTAATTTACTTATCAAGAGGAGGCCCTCGCTTCCTGGCCTAGTAAAATCTACCCCAATTCCCTTAAGGTCTTGTAACTTGGAATCTACAGACCTAATGTAACTTTCAAGGTCTCTCAAGAGTGAGACCTCCGGTGCATTAATAATGGAAATCAACACCTTATCAAGAATTTCTTCCTTGTTGAAATACAACTCATCAAGAAGAAGGAAAGAGTCAAAACTTGAATCATCCACTGGTAAATTCTCTACTAAATGGAAAGCCTCCCCTCTGAGGTATCCCTTCAAATAAATTAACTTCTGACTATTAGTCAGATTGGGGATACCAGCTAAGGCATTCAGAAAACCATTTTTAAAGTTTAAATAAGCAAAAGGATTGCTGGAATTGTTCTCGAAATGTTGAAGAACAATAGGAGGAAGAGGAAGTTTTACAGAATTATCAGTGGACTTGTTTAGTTTTTCACCTATTTGAGATTCAAAAACTCCCCTTAACTCTTGTCTCCGTTCCTTATAAGGAGACAATTCGAGAAGAACGGACTGGCGGTAAGCTCTGGGTTTCTCCATATCCTCGTCCTTTTCTTCTTCGGGGAGCAATTAATTAATTTCCTCGTCCAAATCTTGTATTTTTGAGAGGAAATTCTCAATCTGAATTAACATATCGTCAAGGACGGAAATAGATAAAGAATCAGATTTAGCATTAAGAGCTTTAAAGTCCTTAGAGATAAGTCCCTTTTTATGAGCTCTCTGTCTTCGGAGTTTTTGCAAAACTTCCGAATCGGACAATGTCTTATCGTGGCTAGCCATAACGATGCCAACCCAAACAATTCGTCACAAATACACAAGCAACATAGTTGTGCCGAAAACCGTCTTATGGACTAAGCACAACGAAGATAGAAATTAAGTAAAAATAATTTTTATTTAAATGCTAGCTTAAATTGGATAAAGGCAACAGATCAAAAGAAACCACAACAAAATAATAGAGGCCACCAAGAACAGAGAACTATTCGGAAATTTCCAAATGTTCACGAGAAAAACAAGGTACCAAAGCCGGCAAATTTCCCCAAAGTTAACAAGATCCTCTAATGAGGAAATTAATAAAACCAAACAAACTCGGTATAAAGAACAGGAAACCGGACTTTGTACCCACACACTATCGTAACCTTAATAAAAAACGCTTACATAGCGGCTTACGACACAAAGGGGTAATAAGTTAAAGTCGAAATCGACTACTAAAGTTAAATTTAAATATTTACATAAATTCTAAAATTCTGAGAATTCTGATTAGTTAGAGAAAACTTCTAGTATGTTGCAATTAATTGATTCCAAACTGCGAACGTTAGAAAACTTACCTGGTTGAGTTCTCTAACTCATCGTCGGAACTAAAGTATTCTTGAGGCTTCGATGTAATTTCAGAAATCCCTTGCCGAGGTTTATTTGTCCTTCTGGTACCAGAGTTGAAGCTTGTCTGGCGTTCAGTTGACTAAACTTAGTCTCGTTCGGCTGGAATTCTTACGAGCTCATAAAACGGCTTCGAAGCCACGGGACAACTAATACTTTAAGTAAGTTCTCAAAGTTCCCGATTTGTTAATCAAAATTACAATATAGGCTTAAATAAATAATAAAGAGGGAGGGGAGTTTAATAAGCTATTAATTAAAATTACGATAGTGTGGTATGAAGTTACAGGAAAGGTTCCCGATTCGAAATTAAACAAGCTTTCAGGAAATTGCCGTAGCTCAAGGTAAACAATGCCATTCCCGTAACAACAATTACCACACTAGGAACAGCATGCTTCTCTTTAATACCATAGATTACAATTCATCTTTTTTTTATCCACTGTGTCCCTGGCCAAATTACCTTTCTCTTTAATTACTTGGATTACTGTTTCCTTAGCATTTTCCTTGACTTGTTGCTCCACTTTTTCTTTAAAAGATAATTTTTGACTTTCCTGTTCTACTTTCCACTGTTTATTTCTTGGAAGCCATTTTCTTTGATCTCTTCTTCCACTTTCTCGGTCACTGCCTGCATTTGATCCTTCATCTCTTTCTTTAATGTCTCGTCCCTATTCATATCTTCTTTTTTCAATCTTTCATTTTCTCCCTTGATCCTATTTAGTTCCTTTTTAATATCATCTATTTCCCAGTTATTTTCTTCACTGGCCCTTCTTAATCGGGCTACCTCTTTGTATATAATTTTACATTCACTTTTGAGTTTGATTATTTCATCTAACAAGTCGTTGATTTCCCTATTTCTCATTATATTTTTAAACCTGGGTTCTCTTTCCATTTCTATCCCTCTACACATAATTCCACTCTGTCAAAACCAGAAAATAATTTTTTTTAAGCCTTTAGTATGTCTTCGGTGTTTTGTTCAGACATGTCCTTTTTGGAATTACCCCAAACGGTGATTTGACCCTACTTACGTCTAGGCATCTTTTTGTTGGTTCTTTGTCCCTTGGATTTCTGTTGTTTCCTTTCATTTTTTTTTTCTACATAACTGACCATGAAAAAAATAAAGATACAAAGACGGTTACATTATTGGTCACTTGTAGTATATTTCTCCCTTCTCATTTTTGTAAACAACTAGGTAGGGTTGGTTCCAAATATATCATCGGCGAAACACTGCTTACCGGTTCAGAGCTTGTTTTTCCACATGTCTTACTTCAACCACTGCTGGAGTGTGAAATAACTTGGATGAAAATATAATCAAAACCAGTACTATAAAAGAATTTAAGGTAAAGTTTGATACAAAAGAGGAAAAGAGAGTATAGTTCCAACTCTACACACCAAATTAGGTAAGATAACTAGGTAAATACATATATGCACACGACAAGTAATTCAGTGATTTGAGTTTGAGTCCCACCCAGGCAGGGCTAAAAATTTCAGTATTGTTGCACTGTGAGTCAGCACTACAAGTCTGGTGGGCAAAGAGTTGTGTGTGTGTGTGTGTGCATAAGGTCACAGCATTGCCCATGGATCAGACCATATATGAATTCTGAGGTCTCATTCAGGAGGGTAATAGCTATCAATCATGAGTCCTACACATGACCTAAGACCATGTTGAATCATACATACACTTTTGTGTACATGGTGGGGAGGGGTAACAACACTACTCAGGGTCACTGTATTTACCTAGTTGTATTTTACAGGAAGGGGAGCTATGCTCGTGGTGTCCCGTCTTCATATCTCATTTTATCTAAACTATTTTTAGATTTATGTATTGTTTTTGCACACACCACTTTCTCATCTAACTTGTTCCAACTGTCTATTACTCTGTGAGGAAAGCTGTTCTTTTTCAGATCTCTTCTATAGCTGTCTTTCTTGATTTTCTTTCCGTGTCCTCTTGTATTTCTATCATCCCATTTTATCAGATTCTCTCTATCAATAATTTCTATGCCTTTCATGATTCTGTAAATAGCTATCAAATCTCCTCTCTCTCTTCTTTGCTCTAGTGTCTGTAGTTCAAGTTTTGCTAGTCTCTCTTCATATGATAGTTTTGAGAGTGTTGGTGCCAATGTTGTAATTGCTCTTTGTATTCTTTCAAGTTTTTTTATACATTTTTTTGTACTTGGTGACCATATCGTTGCTGCATATTCCAATCTTGGTCTTATCAGTGTGATTAGAATTTTCTTCACCATTTCTTCATCCAGGTATGTAAATGCAACTTTGATTGTTCTTATTGAATTATAAGTTTCTCCAAAAATCTTATTTATATGTTTCTCAGGTGACATATTATTCATAACAATGACTCCCAGGTCCTTCTCATTTTCTACTTTTTTTTATTCCTTCTTCTCCCAATTTATATGCTCCTGTTATTCTGTTTTTGCTTTTTCCAAATTCCATTATACTACACTTTTTAGTATTGAACTCCATCTCCCACTTCCTACTCCATTCCTGTACTTTATTTAGATCACTCTGTAGTGACTCACAATCTTCTTCCGTGTTCACTTTTTTCAACAGTTTTGCATCATCTGCAAAGAAGCTCATATAACTTTCAATTCCATCATCCATATCATTAATATATATAGCAAACATTATTGGGGCCAGAACTGTTCCTTGTGGAACACCGCTTATTACTTCATCCCACTTTGAGTAGAAGCATAGAATTGCTGATTCCAATTTTGCTAAGGAATCATGGAAGGCAAATAGATTTTTCATCTCCACCATCACCTAGGATAGGAAACAAAAGGTCAAAAGCTATCTCTGTTTACATTACAAAATCCTTTTTTTTTTTTTTTTTTTGGGGGGGGGGGGAATTTATCAGGATTGTACTGAAGTCAAAACAAAAGAAAAGGTTAGATTTCAAGATTAAAGCAACTAAAAAGGAGGTAAGTGAATTCCCAATTGAGTTTAAATGATTGTGGGAGGATAACTTTTTTACCATGAGTCAAATTTTCATGACCTAGAGCAAAAGCTTGAACAAGAAAAATGCAAGCCTGGCTCAGAAAGCAGAACTAAAAAAGGAAAATAAGACTAAATGAGTAAATTAGTTTTCTCAATACCATAAAAAAAAAACAAGAAAGGCCAAGACAAAATAAAATGAGGATAAAATCAGTGAACTGCTGAAGGTACAAGAAAGCTGGTTACCTTATGAACAGGGGGATACAATAAACTTTAACAAGATCATGGAACAGCAGAGAAGAGAAAATATTACAAGTTAGAGCTCCAAAACTCAGCACCCTCAGGACCAGCGCCAAGCTGAGTAATAGAATTTTCTATCAGAAAATTAGTTCTTCCATTTCTTGTCACTTCCACCAGTAGGTGTTTCTTGATGTTTGGGAGCCATAATAGCAATAACAGGGTTAAAGAGGTACTGTAGATACAGGAAATAATAGTGGACTCCACACCACAGTACTATCACAACAAACCACTACACTTAAACTGGTGGCAGGAAATAATCATGGCAGTGCCAAGCAGCTGTACCAGGAGCTACAATACCATGTTTTGGGGGTTATGCCAGGTTTTAGAAGACACATAATTATAGCCAAGTTTTAGGTGTTGCTGGGTCTTAGATTGCCAAGTTTGAGAGCTTAGACCTGTAGTTTAGAAAAAGGAATGGTGAAGGTTATAAAAAAAAAGGCAATTTCTTGTCAGAGGTGTAGTTGATACAACTGTAATGTATCATATTTTTTGGCAAGCAAGAAGACCAAATTACTTCATGGAAGGTATGCCATGAACATGAGATGCAAAAGGCTAGGGAAATCACCTCTATGATTATGAGAAATGACTCAGATGTAATTGATCAGATTGATAACATGTTTAGGGTAGGTCAGTGCAAGAGAAATGAAAAAGTTATCAAAAGTAGATGGACTAAACATCTGGAAGAAAACAATATACTGAATCCAAAATAATTTGGCTTTAGACAAGGAAGATCATGGGCCACAAACTTGATTTGTTTTCATTCAAGGTTAGATATAATGCAAGAAAGGAACGGATGGGCAGATTGTGCTTTCCTGGATTTTCCAAAGGCATTTGATAAAAGTACCACACAAAAAGCTATTAGGAGAACTCAAAAAAGGAGGTGCACAAGGAGAACTATTGAAATGGATGGAAGATTTCTTGCATGGGAGAAAAGTGAGGGTGGTACTTAGAGAAAAAACTCGACCTGGGAAGAAATGATAAGTGGAGTCCCACAAGGTTCTGTAGTAGCTCCAATAATGTTTGCTATATATATAAATAACATCGATGAAGGTATGGAATGTTGTATAAACTTCTTTACAGATGATGCAAAACTACTAACGAAAGTACAGAAAAAGACTGTGAATCACTACAGAAAGACCTGGACAAAGTCTGGGAATGGAGCCAAAAATGGGAAGTGAACTTCAACATTAAGAATTGTAGTACTGTATAATGAAGTTTGGAAAAAAGTAAAAAAAAAAAAAAAGAACATCAGGAAAATATAAAATTGGTACAAAGGAAGTAAAAAAAGTTTGCTCTGAAAAGGACCAAGGAGTAATTAACAAAGACATGGGTCCAGACAACCATATAAACAAAATAGTTGGAGAAACCTACCATTTACTAAGATCAATAAAGGTGGCTTTTAATTACTTGGATGAAGTAATGGTAAAAAAAATATTAGTCACACTGATAAGACCAAGATTGGAGTATGCTGCGACACTATGGACACCCAGCACAAAAAAGAATATAAAGAAATTAGAAAGAATCCAAAGAGCATTGACAAAGATGGCACTAACACTTTCAAAATTGACATATGAACAAAGATTGTCTTAACTGGAACTACCAACCCTGTAACAAAGAAGAGAAAGAGGAGATTTACTAGCCATTTACAGAATCATGAAAGGCATGGAAGTCCTTGACAGAAAAGACTTATTAAAGTGGGATAAAAGACAAACAAAACATAATAAGAAACTCAAAAAAGATAGTTATAGAAGAGATCTAAAAAAAAAAAAAAAAAAAATCCACACAAAGTAGTGGATGTCTGGAACAAATTGGATGAAACAAGTGTGTGCAGAAACCATATGAGAATTTAAGAACAAACTAGATGCTGAGAGATACAAAGACGGGTCACTACAAGCATAGCTTCCCTTCCCATATAATACAATTGGTAAATACATCTAATGAAAATAAGTTTTAAATTGGAAGCCAGAGCAAAAGAAGTAATCAACAAGTCTTGGAAGGTAGCACAAGAGGGTTTAGAAATATTTGGACTAGGAAAGATACAACGTTTAGAGGAAGCCACAAATAAAATAAGGACTGAAGATTTTTTTTTTTTTTTTCTTAATCAGATTGTGAGGGAATAGTTTTGAAAAAGACAGAAGAGATATCTTGCACAGGAAACACTACAAGGAAGAAGCCTATGCTCATGTAGATGGTTTACTATCAGCCAGGTTGAAGATAAATGATTACTTGAGGATAAATGAATTTGATATTTTGTGCTTAGTAGAGACCTCATTCTCAAAAAATGTTGATATACAGTTAGGGAGTAATAGATACACCACCTGGAGAAGAGACAGAGAATACAAAATGAGTGGAGGGGTAATGGTTCTTGTGAAAAAATACATGAAAATGAAAGAAAAATATCCACCTAAAAATTAGAATTAAAGGGAATGGAAGAGACTTCATATAACCCCCACCTCTAGACAAGAGCTTGGAATGAAGCTGAATATCAAGAAATGTTGTAGGACACAACTCTCCTAGAGAAAACTATTGAACAAAATAACACTATCATCCTTATTGGATATTTTAATCACTGTGAGGTTAACTGAGAGGAGTTGGAAGCAAATAACAATGCAGACTCCTGGGGAAACACTCTGTTGAATATAGCAATGGAGAAACAGTGATCCATTGGGTAAAGGAAATTACTCAGGTAAGATGAGATAAATTTTCCATGAAATTACATCTGTTAGGTACCAAAGAGCCACACATCTTTAGCTCTTTAAACTATCTTTGCCCCATAGGAAAAAGTGACCATGTTACAATTGAATTTCAATTGGTGTTTGAAGAAACTGAACTAAGGAATGAACCACACAGGCAATATAACTCAATTTTGGGATGGCTGACTTGTTGATGTTAAAGAAATTCTTTGAAGGAGGAGACTGGGAGAAATTCATGACTACCACTGTAATAATGAAGAAATAGGGAAGCTTTACATTTAGCACTTGAGAGTGAAAAAACATGACAAAGATTAGTGGAAGGAAGAAACAGAAACAAGACTGGTTAAACTGGTATAAGATAGCCCCCCCCAAAAAAAAACAAAAAATAAAAAAAAAACAGGGACATGGCTTGAGCTAAATGGAGAAAGAGAATAAGCAATAAAACAAAGGAAGTTTACAAGCTAATGACTTTACAAGGATAACGTAAGAGAAGGAATATAATTTTGAGTGGGGTGTTGTAGATAAATGCAAAGATGAACCAAACCTGTTTTACAGGTTTATCAGTGGTAAATTGAGACACAAGGAAGTAATCAAAAAGAGCGTAGGGAATGCTTACTGAGATGATACATGCTTACATCCCCTCTAAGGACAGATGCCCCCCTCAAATCAGGCTCACCCAAAATGGCTTGACAAAGAAACTGAAAAAAGTAGTGCCAAAAAGAGACAGAGTTATAAGAAATACATGTGTTCTGGTGCACCTAACGACTATCAAAGTTAAGTGATAATACAGAGGGATTTAAAAAAGATGATAAAAAAAAGGAAGTGACAATACAAAATGAATATCACTGATAAATCCAAAGAGAATCCCAAATAATTATATATATTAGAGATAAAAATGTTATTAGGAATCACAGTGGCCCACCATTATCTACTGACAGTCAAGAGAGTGCTACGAATCAGATGGAACAACACTGATCTGGCACACCACCCACACCCTGTCTATTTAGGTGTTACTCTCGACAGGACTCCTCTTACAAAGAGCATATCAACAAGTTGATTGGAAAAATCTCAAGTAGAAACAACCTCCTCAGCAAACTTGCCACCACCAGCTGGGGAACAGACCCAAATACCCTGCAACAAACAGCTTTGGCACTGTGTTATTCCACCGCAGAATATTGCACACCAGTATGGGCCAGGTCATGCCATGCATACAAAATAGATCCAGAGCTGAATAGGTCATGTCGAATAATTACAGGTACCCTAAAACCAATGCCCCTACATACTATCTACAGACTGGCAGGGATTCCACCACCCCACATTCGGTGCGAAATAATTACCAAGATAGAAAAATATAAACAACAAAATGATCCCAGGCATCCACTATACGGTCACCTTCAGGTTGGACAGAGACTGAAGTCCCACCAAAGCTTCATGACAGTGGAGGGACTGGATCCAACCCAAGCTGTGGCCCATAGACTAGAATGTTGGCAGAAATATGACAATCTGGGCCATAACGAGGCCATACCATGCCCAAACGAGACCTTGCCCCCAGGAGCAAACCTAACCAGGAAGGACTGGGTTACCTTAAACAGAGGAAGAGCCAAGGTGGGCAAACGAGAGAAAATCAACACAAGTAAGGATACACCAATAGCCCCCAATGTCCCTGTGGCGAAGTACAGACGATGGTCCACTTCCTCCGGGAATGTCCATTAAGTCCCCATTGCTCCGACCAAGACCTTAGGGAAGCAAATGAAACTGCCCTTATGTGGACACTGTTCTGGTGCGACAAGATATGATGATGAGTCAATTTGAATATTCAAATGAAGGAATGTGTGATATTAAAAACAACTCCTGTACTTTAGCTCATTATTCATAAACAAAACACCTCAGAGTCAACTTCTAACTGAAGCCTATGATAAGTCTAGAGGAAACACACTCACTACTATAAATATACATACATATACCAAAGGCTTTTTCCCCCTACACAGGGGGTAGCCAAAAAAGAAAAAGGCATAGAAACCACTCCCACCCATTCCATTTCCTATATATTCCACTCCCCTCCACCCTCCTCCCTCCCTCTTGTCTTGGCACCTCCTGGATGATGGGTCATCCCTGCATCCTGTCCACTCCCCTGGGTCAGAAACAGTGTCCCAAGACAAAGCACATCCACAGCAAGGCCGCTTCATAAATTCGGCAACCCCCCCCCCCCTCTCCATCCCCCCATGCAGAAAGGGAGAAGACGGGGAGAAATCCCTTCGGGCTGCGTCAATTTTTTTTCTCATACATACTTCCTCACCCCCCATCCCCCACCCACTCCCCCTCATGCATCACAGCATCATCTATACACAACCCTTCTCCATTCACCCCTATCTTCTGTCCTCTCCCGTCCTTCCTCCACAGACATTCCTCTCTTTTGTAATGCCCCTTTCACCCCATCCATCCATCTCATCCTAGGACACCCCCTCAAATTCACTCCTTCCACCTCTGCCTTCCACACCTCTTTTACTAATCTTTCCTCACTCATTCTTTCCATGTGTCCAAACCATCCTAATACTCTTTAATAAAGGAAATTAAAAATGAGATTGTTGTTACATTAGAAATTATTTGCAAAAAAAAATCAATCATATCCAGAGGTGTCCCAAGAGAATGGAAGTTGGCTAACATTACCCCCATATATAAAAAGGGTGACAATAAAAAGCCAGTGAACTACAGGCCTAGAAGCTTAACCTCAATTCTAGGAAAAATTATGGAAACTATCATCAGAGATGCTATCAAACACCACTTAGAAAGTAAATGTCTAATAAATGATAGCCAGCACGGATTCAGATGGAAACATTCTTGCATGAATAACCTACTTGATTTCTGCAACACAGTCATCTCAAATTATGACAAGAGAAACAATATAGATTTAATATATCTGGACTTTGTAAATGCTTCTGATACTGTCCCACATGAAAAACTACTTGCTAAATTAGCTTCACACGCAATTAGTGGTAGCCTATTAAGCTGGACTAGTTGTTGGTTAAATGATCACAGAGAGTTGTTCTAAATAGCAAAACTTCTAGATGGAAAAATTTTATGAGTGGAGTTCCTCAGAGTTCCGCTCTTGGGCCACTTCTCTTCATAGTATTTATAAATGATATAGACCATGAACTGAAACGTATTGTTTCCAAATTTGCTGATGATGCAAAACTGTGAGGAATGGTAAATGATCATGTAAACCAATTATATATTCAAGAAGATTTAGATAAACCATAGCAATGGTCGTCTGAAAAGTGGCTAATGAAGTTTAACCAATTAAATATAAGGTTATGCACATAGGTAAAATTAACTAAGTATGATTACAAGTTATTTGGAAATTCAATAACAAAAGTGGATGGTGAAAAGGATTATAGTATAATTATCAGTAATGATCTCAAATCATTTAACCCCTTCCATACGGTGCCGCATACGTAGGCGTCATGAGGAGCAAGTGGATACGCGAGGCTGCCATATCGGCGTCTTGATTATATTTATTGTAGTTGCCCCTCCGTAATGACATACAGTCGTACCTCGGTACTCGACCGCCTCTATACTCGACCAAATCGGACCTCGAACAGATTTTCGGTACTCGACTAGCTCGAACAGCGGGTAAGCGTCAGTTCGACTCAGACCGCCAGCGGAGTAAGACGTACGCAGTTTGTTCGAGTATTTCTTCCCAGATTTAAACTTTTTCGTGTTGCTCTAGCCCTTAATAATGGGTCCAAAGAAAGACAGTGATAAGGGGAAAATTGGTTTCGGTGTTCGAACAAATCGGTGCTCGACCACCACCTCAGAACGGATTATGGTCGAGTATCGAGGTACGACTGTACTCTCTAAACTGTCTGTAATCACATTTTCTATGGTTATCAAAATTCACGAGTGAAAGAGAGAACGATCAATATAAGCGGTGACTATATTTTATGATGTGAGTATTATTACGACACATATGGCTGGCATCGGCTGCTACCCGCGAGATTTAAGGCCCGTACTGAAGAGGTTAAGCAGTATATTTCTGCCTCTGAGAAAGCATATAAGATTCTAGGGCTGATTGTGTGATCTATTGATTTTAAAAGTCCATCTGTCATTAACAAACTATATAAATTGTTAGTTCATCCACATTTGGAATATGCTGTATCCACATGGTCTTTCTCGCTAGGTGCCAGGTAGTTGATTTCAACTGTCAGTTGTTGCATTTCTTGAGCAATAATTCATCCACCAGTGGCCTGCTGAAGCTATCCTGGCTTCTTCAAGACTGAAAATTAGTGTCATCTGAAGCTCACTCCCTTTTGGTTACAGGTTTGTAGCCACCAAACCCAAGTAAAAGCAATGGTAGGAACAAGCTGCCGCACCTCTTCACGGTTCACAGTCTCTTGTCCAAGTGGGTGGTACCCTTGGGCTGCTGTATGGTCACTGAATCTTATTAAAGACATTGACAGATTGGAAAAAGTTCAATGGCAATCCATAAAACTGATTCCAAATATCAGAAATAAATCATACGAAAATTGACTAAAATATATGAATCTATTTTCCTTAAAAAAAAGCATAGACTTAGGGACAATTTGATACAGGTTTTCAAAATTTTAAAAGAAATTGACATAAAAAACTGTGAAATTTACACAATGCAAATCAGATGAAATAAATGGTCTCAAACTGTCAGGAAGTAGATTTAATTTGGAAGTGGGTAGAAACAACTTAGCCAACCATGTAGTAAATTAATGGAATAAACTTCCCGCAGAGGCAGTGCAATGTAGTACAGTTTGAACATTTATGATTCATTTAGATAAACACCTAAGCAATATGCTGTAATGCTTGCTATTTATCATATTTTATTTATTAATTTATTATTCTTTATCTCTTTATTATTATCTGTTTGTTTATTATTTATCATTATCTACATATTTAATTATCATTTGTTTATTAATCTTTTTTTTTCTGCATTCAACCTAGGTATGGACCAAAAAGGTCTCCTGTTGGCATGCTCCCCCTTTGTAATCCTTTGTAAACTAACAATATTCACATTACTATTGTATGTATATTAAAAACAAGGTATAGTATCACAAGATTGTAAAATGGCTATGGTACTAATTCACAAAGGTGTAAGAGGACACACCAGAACTGTAGTGAAATTATGTAAAAGGATTGTAAAAGAACAATGGATCAAATATCTTTAAGAGATGAACATTATGGCAATCAGTTTGGGTTCAAATCTGGAAGGTAATTGTGTCAACAGTGGTTAATGTAGTACAAGAAAATGTTACAAGTGGAGTTCCTCAGGGTTCTGTTCTTGGGCCACTTCTATTCATAGTATATATAAATGATATAGACCATGGACTAAAAACTACTGTTTCCAAATTTGCTGATGATACAAAACTGTGCGGAGTTGCAAATGATCACTCAAACCAATTACATATTCAAGAAGATTTAGATAAATTACAGCAATGGTCTGAAAAGTGGCTAATGAAATTTAACACAAGTAAATGCAAGGTAATGCACATAGGTAAAAATAACAGTAAGTACGATTACAAGTTATTTGGAAATTCGTTAACAAAAGTGGATAGTGAAAAAGATCTCGGCGTAATTATCAGTAACGACCTCAAATCATCCAAGCAGTGTATTTCACCCTCTGAGATAGCAAATAAGATTCTAGGACTGATTGCGCGATCTTTTGATTTCAAAAGTCCATCACTCATTAACAAGCTATATAAATCGTTAGTTCATCCACATTTGGAATATGCTATTTCCATATGGTCACTGAATCTCATTAAAGACATTGACAGACTGGAAAAAGTACAAGGGCGAGCCACAAAACTGATTCCAAATATAAAAAATAAATCATATGAAAATCGACTAAAACATATGAATCTGTTTTCCCTTAAAAAAGCGTAGACTCAGAGGTGACTTGATACAGGTCTTTAAGATTTTAAAGGGAATTGACAACATCAAAAGTGACAAAATTTTCACATTGAATGAGAATCAGACAAGAAACAATGGTCTCAAACTGTCCGGAAATAGATTCATCTTGGAAGTAGGTAGAAACAACTTTGCCAACCGTGTAGTTAATGAATGGAATAAACTTCCTGCACAGGTAGTGCAATGTAGTTCAGTTCGAAGCTTTAAGAATCATTTAGATAAACACCTAAGCAAGATGCTGTAATGATTATAATTTATTTTATATTATTTGTTTTTGTTTTATTATCATTTGTCTGTCTGATTTTCATTTATTATTAGTTATATGTCAATTTATTATTATTTACTATTTACCTGTTTGTTTATTATTTAACTATACCTATGCATTTATTTATGTATTTTATTTGTTATTTACATTATTATAGTTTTTATTTATTATTTTATTATGATTTTTTTTCTGCATCCGACCTAGATATGGACCAAAAGGTCTCCTGTCGGCATGCTCCGCCTTTGTAATCCTTTGTAAAGAAAGGGAGGGAATGGTGGACTGTGTTGACCTTGAGGAAGCCTTCAATAAAGTACCTCACAATTGTTTTCTGTTGAAATTGGAGCATATTGGAGGACTAAGAAGCAAACTACTCAGATGGATGAAAATGTTTTTGAAAGGGAGATACATGAGGACAATAATAAAAGATGGAGAACAGTGACTGGTGGAGTTCAACATAGTTCAGTGCTAGCACATATAATGTTTCTTATCTGTGTCATTTACATGATCAAGGGTACAACAAGCTGTGCCAATACATTTGCAGATGATGAAAAAAATCATGAAAAGTGTGAAAAACAAAGAGGACTGTATGCTATTGCAAAAAAGACAGGGAGGACTCCCTTTTGGGCTGCATCAAAAAGTCATTCATACACAGAACTTATGCCAGGACCAGTTGCACAATGTGCAGAACAACAGGTGGCTAGCCTGCAGTCCACATGAAGTCCCGCGCTTCATGAACACCAAGTGTCTTAAAACTGTGATTTTGTTTGAGTATGTTTCCAGCAAAGGCCATGTCATGCCGCCCCACATCTTTGAAGAGGGACTCAGACTCACTTCAGATGGCTATATTGAGTTGCTGTCATTGTTGTCAAGCACTGCATGGAGAGGATGGCTGCAGGAAGACCAAATGTGTGGCAGCAGGACTCAACTCTGTCACACCTCTGGAAAAACCCATAAGTGGCTGTCTGAGAACTTCTATGACTTCACCAGTCCCAATATCTGGCTCCCCAGCTCACCTGATTGTAACCCCATGGACTATTATGTGTGGGGCACAGTTGAAAATGATACCAATTGTACCACCTGCAACACCAAGGATGAGCTGATTGCCAGGATCAAACTGGTGTTCAGGTGTCTCTCGTAGGACACCGTGAAGGCCATGTGCTGCAGGTTTAGGTCCCACCTGGAGGCTTTAGTAGAGGCTCAGGAAGGCTTCTTTGAGTGAGCTGTATTTGGCAAAAGATCCTCTAAGAGATGCACTTTGAATTTTGAGAATACATAAATTTTTAGCCAAGATTTAATGTTTTTCTTTCCTTTCTAAAAGTGTCAAATTTATCCCAAACACCCTGTACATTTACCTTCAATTTTCTCCTATTGCATACTTTCCTAAACTCTGTCACCAACTGCTTTAATCCCTCCTCTGACCTTACCACAAGTGCACTGTCATCCACAAACAACTGGTTCACCTCCCATTTCTCTCCACTATCTTTAACCATTTCCAATCCCCTGCCCATTACCCACACATTTGCCTCCGATACTACCTTATCCATGTACACGTTGAATAGCCATGGCGACATAACACAGACCTGACACAGCCCCATCTTTACCTCAAACCACTCACTCTTTTAATTCCCAAACCTATCACAGGCTCTACTACTCTTATAAAAATTCTTGACTGCTCTTAACAACTTTCCCCAAATCCATATCTACAATGCCTCCCACAGTACCTTCCTGTCTACCCTGTCATAAGCCTTCTCGTAATCCTTAAGTCCCTAAAAAATAGTTATCTTTTACCAAAAGCATCTCACAAATATGCTTTACCACAAAAATATGATCCTTTCACACTGTACCTTTCTTGAACCCACACTGTTCCCTAATTATTGCCTCTGTTCCTCTCATAATCCTCTCCATTAAAACCTTCCCACAAGCTTTTTCAACTACACTCAATACACTGGTCCCTCTAAAACTACTACAATCACATTTATCCCCTTTTCCTATGTAAAGCAGAACTATACATGGACTTCTCCAGTCCTCCAGCACTCTCCCCTCCCCTAGACACACATCATCAACCTCACTAGCCAGTCCACTTTTACTGTACCTCCTTTTTTTAGACACTTTGAATGACACTCATTCAACCCAGGTGCTTTACCAGCTCTCATAATAATCAAAGCTCCTTGTACCTGATATTTCCTTATATCTCTTCCATTTTCATTTTCCATCACCATCCTTTATACTACAGTTAGGTTAATACAGTTGGATAAGTACAGACACACAGTTTTCCATATAGATCCACAAATACTTGGAATAGCTTAGAAGGTGATATAGCCCAAACTAGACCAATAAATGAATTCAAATCTAAATATGATAATTGGAAATCAAGGATATAGATTCTGTTGGAACTGTACATGCATTTATGGTTAGGTATGATCAATTGGAGAGTAGGAAATGGGACCCAATGAGAGTTGTTCCATTCCTGTATACTATAATTAGGCAAATACTATTAGGAAAATGCACACATTATTTAGGTATAGGAGGTCTTTAAGAGGTCATAAGTACAAATTAAGAAAGAGTTTATGTCTAAAGGATGCGAAGAAATAGTTTTCCATACAGAAAAAGAAATGAAAGCAGAGAATGAGATAGAGAAGGAAAAAAATGAAAAGTGGCTTATACTATCATAGTTTGATCTCAGGATTAAATTAACTAAATGATTATCTGTCAGAAGAAAAACCATATATAATGGGAATTGTGGAGACAAAATTAAGGGGTCCACTACCACCAAATAGTGTTGGACAAGGATTATATAATCACTGGATGAAAAATAGAGAGGAAAAACAGGGTGGAGTCATATTTTTGACTAAGAAAAACTTAAATGTAATGAAGGTTATACATAGAGAAAACAGTGTAGAAATGATCATGATGAGAGTTGAAAATAGTGACATGAAAAGTAGAAAGTTTGTGGCAATTATTCTAAAATGTTAGAAGATACAAGGCATTCATTAAATGAGATGCTAAAGGATGGAGGAAACATGGTGCTTATTGGAGATTTGAACCGCAAAGAAATATGTTGGGAAGAGATGATAGCAAAAGGTGAAGAGGACCTTTGGGGAAATATATTACTTGACTATAGAACATACAATGACACCATGGGTAAAAGAATATACCAGATATAGAAATAATAAAGAACCATCAAGGCTAGATTTAATATTTACATCAGAGCCTGAAATTTGGATAAAATTGAATGCAAGACACCAATTGGGAAGTGACCACATACTACTTGAGTTTGAACTAAAAGAGGAAAGATATATGCAGAGAAATGAAAAATACAGAAAAGGAAGACTGATGTATAACAAAATGAACTTTAGGAAATTTATAAATTTCTTTAAAAAAGTGATTTGGGAAAAATTCTACAATAGACACAAGTGGAGAAGAAATGGATTATTTTGAAGGAAATCTGTAATGAAGGAGTGGATAAATATGTACCAAGACAAAAATAGTGCTGGTTTAACAAAAGGTGCAGTGAGGCAAGAAATAGAAGAGATAAAGCTTGGAAAAGATGGGAAAAAAATGGCAAATATATATCAATCTAAGGAATGAATATGTAAAAGTACACAGTGATGATAAAAGAAACTATGAAAAACACATAATTGAAAAATGTAAGGATCAACCAAAATTATTCTATAGATATGTGAACAGGAAACTAAAAAACAAACAGGAATTAGTAAAATTACACCAAGGGAATATAGAATACACAGAAGATACAGAAATGGCTTAAGTCATGAACAAACACTTCAAGGCTATGTTCACTAGAGAAAATATACAGCATTGGGATGAAAGGAGTGAAGTGTGATCCCACCCTCCCATGAGAGAAGTAATTGTAATAAGAAAAGAAATAATGGACCAAATAACCTTGTCAGGAAATCACATGGCCCAGATGGAATATCAAACTATATACTAAAAGAATGTAAAGATGAACTAATAGACAAAGTATATAAGGTAATAAGTTGCTCACTCAAGGAAGGAAAAATACTGGAAGACTGGAAAAATGCCAATACCATACAGTATATAAAGGGGAAAATAAGGAAGACCCAACAACTTACAGACTGGTCTATCTTACAAGTACAGTAGCCAATATTTGTGAAAAAGTTATCAAGAATAGATGGACAAAACATCTCGAGGAGAACAATATACTAAATCCAAGACAATTCAGATTTAGACAGGGAAGGTCATGTGCCACAAATCTGGTCTATTTCTATTTAAGACTAATAGATATAATACAAGAAAGAGATGGATGGACTGATTGTGATATCCTAGATTTACAAGAAGCTTTTGATAAAGTACCACACAAAAAATTATTAAGAAAACTCGAAACCATAGTAGGGATACAAGGAAAACTATTGAAATGAATGGAGGATTTCTTGCATGGAAGAAAAATGAGAGTAGTGCTCAGAGATAAGAGTTCTACTTGGGAAGAAGTGATTGGTGGTGTCCCACAGGGATCAGTATTGGCTCCGATAATGTTTGCTACAGTAAGTCCTCGTTATACGGTACATATGTGTTCCTGAAAACCTTACTGCAAATTGAAATTACCATATACCAAACCCATTATAATGTAGCATGTAATAATAGGATATGGCAGACGTACCTTCTCCCTGCTCTTTCCTCTTCAAAATAACTAGCGGATACCGTATCTGTGAATTTTTCTTACCTTAAATAGAATCAAGGGTAGTAATTACCAAATACCGTAACTGTGAATTTACCGTACCGGATAAAGAATTACCGTATAAGGAGGACTCACTGTATTTTTGTAAATGACATGGATAAGGGTGTAGAATGTTACATGAACTTTGCAGATGACACAAAACTGCTGAGGAAAGTAAGTACTGAAATTAACTGTGAGTCGCTACAGAGAGATCTCAACAGGGTTTGGGAATGGAGTCAGAAGTGGGGAGAGGATTTCAACATAAAGAAATGTAGCATTATGGAATTTGGAAAAGTAAAAAAGAATATCAGGACAATATAAAATTGGTACAAAATAAAGAAAGTGGAATCTGAAAAAGACCTGGGAGTGATTATCACAAAAGACATGACTTCTGATAAACAGATAAATAAAATTGGTGAAGAAAATACTAGTCACGTTGATAAGGCCAAGACTGGAGTACGCAGCAACATTATGGATACCCGGTACTAAAAAGCATATAAAAAAATTGAAAGAATCCAAAGACCAATTATGAAGATGGCCCCAACACTTTCAAAACTGTCACATGAGGAGAGATTGTCAAAGCTGGAATTACCAACTCTGGAACAAAGAAGAGAAAGAGGTGATCTATTGACCATCTATAGAATCATGAGAGGCATGGAAGTCCTTGATAGAGAAGACTTACTAAATTGGGATAAGAGAAATACAAGGGGACATGAAAAGAAACTAAAAAAGAACAGTTATGGAAGGGACCTGAAAAAGAACAACTTTCCACATAGAGTGGTGGATGTCTGGAACAAATTGGATGAAACAATAGTGTGTGGAGCCACCATACATAAATTTAAGAGCAAACTAGATACTGCGAGATACAAAAATGGGAAACCACGAGCATGGCTCCCCTTCCCATAAGATACAATTTGGTAAATACAACTAGGTAAGTAAATACACCACAAGTGTAGCTCCCCTTCCTGTAAGATCAACTAGGTAAATAAATACACACACTTCTTATTGGAGATTTTAATTGGAGTGAGGTCAAGTGGAAGGAATGGCAAGAAAATGGCAAAGCAGAGTCCTGGGGAAATAAGTATAGTAATGAAGAACACAATGACCCAGAGGGTAAAGAAAGTGACATGGGTAGGAGGAAATGACATTCCCACAAGATTATATCTACTGCTAACCATTTGTTAAAAGAAGGCATAGTGCCACTTTGTTGGAAAATAGTTATTGCAGAACCAATTCACAAAAGTGGAAGAATGGAGATACCAGTAAATTATAAGCCAGTATCACTGACCAGCACATTAGTGAAATTATATGAAAGGTTTGTGAAAGATCAATGGACTAAATATCTTGAAGAGATGAACATAAGGACAGTTTTGATTCAGATCTGAGTTCATGTTTGTCAAACCTTGTAAGCTTTTATTGGAGAGTGATTGATGTGCTGGAAGCGAGAGAGGGGTAGGTGGACTGTGTGTACCTCGACCTGGAGAAGGCTTTTGATAAAATAGGTCACGGTAAACTTCTGTGGAAATTAGAGCATATTGAAGACTTAGAGGAAAATGACTCAAATGGATGAAATATTTTTTGAAGAGAAGATACATGAGGACAGTAGTAAAGGATAACAAAATTTAAAGTAGTAATGAGCAGAGTGCCACTAGGTTCAGTTCTTGTACCAGAACAGTAATGTTTCTTGTCTATGTCACTGATATTATGGAAGGTACAACAAGCTATGCTAATATGTTTGCTTATGATACAAAAATCATGAGAAAAGTAAGAACTGAGGAAAACTTTAGACTATTTCAAAAAGATGGGTAGAGGGGTAGAAATGGATAGAGAGCCTAGGTACAAAAATATTGTGAGAAACAGGGAGATTAATGATTTGTTAGATGAAATAATTGAATTGAAAAGTGAGCACAGGGTGATGTACAGAGAAATAGTTCAACTGAAAAAAGTAAATGAAGAGACCAACAGGGAGCTTGACAAACTGAAAAAGAAACTGAATATGATCAAGGGAGTGAATGAAAGAACGAAAAATGAGGATATAAGAAAAAACGAGGCCTAAAATAAAGAATTGAAGGAGCAAATACAGGCAGTGACTGAGAAAGTGGAAGAGACAATCAAAGAGACTGATCTCCAATAGATCAAGAAACAATAGAACAATGGAAAGTGGAACAAGAAAAAAAAAATTATCTTTCAAAGAAATAGTAGAGCAACAAGTGAAAGAAAATGCCAAAGAAACGGTAAGCAATGTAATTAAGGAAAAAGGAAATTTGGTCTGGGACACAGTGGATAAAAAAAAAAAAGTGCATTATAGTTTATGGTATTAAAGAGAAATATGATATACCTAGATATCTGTACCTAGATATCAGAGAAAAAGAGAAAGAGATTGGTAAAGCAATTCTGAAGGAGATTCAAGAAGAGGGACAGGATATGGGCAATGAAATTGAGGAATTGCGTAAAATGGGAAAATACTCTAAAGAAAAACAATGTAAGCCATTAAAAATAAAACTTAGATCTCAAATGACAGAAGTACTATCTAGAACAACAAAAGCTAGCAAATAGTGAACATTACAAAAATGTATGGATAAAAAAAGAAATGAGCAATGAAGAAAAATAGAAATAAAACGAACTTAGAAATGAAGCAAATTAGAAAAAATGAAAAAAGAATGGTGACTGAATGGTGCTAGACCTGAGGCTGAGAAAATGTTAAAAAAAAAAAAAAAAAAAAAAAAAAGGAAACAAAATAGAACAGGATGAGAAAGGAAAAATTTGAAAATAGCTTATACCAACAAAGACATTGTGATTTCAGGACTGAATGAATTAAATGACTCTCTGGCATTAGAAAAACTAGACGTAATGGGAATTGTAGGAATGAAATTAAAAAGTTGTCTACCACCAAATACTGTGGGACAAGGTCTATACAACCATTGGATGAAAAATAGAAAGGAGAAACATGGTGGAGTAATATTTTTTACTAATAAAGGCTTCAATGTGACCAAGATAACAGATGGAAAAAAATAATGTGGAATTGATTATGAAGAAAGTTGAAAACCGTGACATGAAAAGTAGAAAATTTGTAGTAATGTATGTACCCCCGGAAAACACAGTCTTGAACAGAGAGTGATCATTCCAGACTGTTGGAAGACAAAGAATGAACTAACTGATTTACTGAAAGGATGAGGAAATATAGTAATTATGGGTGATTTTAACTCAAAAGAAATATACTGGGAAGAAATGACAGTGAGGACCTCTGGGGAAACATACTACTGGATATGACCATTGAATACACAATGACTGAATGGGTAAAGGAAAATACCAGATACAGAAACAATGAAGAACTGTTAAGACTACATTTAATACTTATGTCAGAGCCTGAAATTAAGGACAGAGTTGATTACAAAACCCCAATTGGGAAGAGTGACCACGCATTAATATTTTGAACTAAGAGAGCAAATGATTTGAGGAGAAATGAGAAACTTAGAAAAGGAAGACTAATGTACAACAAAATGGATTTTGAGAAACTTAGAAAATTCTTTCAAAATGCAAATTGGGAAAAATTTTAAATGAAGATGGAAGAGAAATGGAACATACTAAAAGAAACTTATAATGAGGAAATAAACATGTACCAAAGCAAAAGCAAGAAAGGGTATACATAAAGTCCTGGTACAACAGAAAATGTAGTGAGGCTAAAGACAGAAGAGACATCGCTTGGAAAAGATAGAAGAAAAAAAAAGTAAATGGCAAATATATATCAAACTAAGATATTATTTTGCAAAAATATGCACAGATGAAAAGAAAAACTATGAAAGAGACAAAATAGAAAATGCAAGGAACAACTTAAACTATTTTACAGGTATGTAAATGGTAAACTAAAAAACAAACAAGAAATAATGAGACTACGAATTGAAAATTCACAAAACTGTGAGGAAATAGACAAAGATAACCCCAATGAAGGAAATAAATGTGACACAGAAGGAAATCAGAGACCAAATAAAAAACCTTGATGTCAGAAAATCACACAATCTGGATGGAATTACAAATTGGATATTAAAAGAATGCATAGATGAGTTGACAGACAAAATATACAAGATAATTAAATACTCACTCAAAGAAGGAAAGGTACCACAGGACTGGAAAAATGCAAATATTGTACCAATATATAAAGGAGGGAACAAGGAAAATCCAACTAACTACAGACTGGTCTCCCTTACAAGCACAATAGCAAAAATATGTGAAAAAGTTATCAAAAGTAGATGGGTTAAACATCTGGAAGAAAAAAATATACTGAATCCAAAACAATTTGGATTTAGACAAGGAAGATCATGTACCACAAACTTGATTTGCTTCTACTTGAGACTAATAGAAATAATACAAGAAAGGGATGGATGGGCAGACTGTGCTTTTCTAGATCTACAAAAAGCATTTGATAAAGTACCACACAAAAAACTAATAAGAAAAATGGAATCAATAGGTGGCATTAAAGGAAAATTATTGGAATGGATGGAAGACTTCTTGACTGGGAGAAAAATGAGGGTAGTAATTAGAGACAAATACTCAACCTAGGAAGAAATGATAAGTGGTGTCCCACAAGGTTCAGTATTGGCTCCAATCATGTTTGCCATATATATATAAATGACATGGATTAGGTGTGTGATGTTATATGAGCTTCTTTGCTGATGACACAAAAATACCAAAGAAAGTAAGTACAGAGGAAGATTGTGAATCACTATAGATAGACCTAGATAAAATCTGGAAATGGAGTCAAAAGTGGGAAGTGAACTTCAACATCAAGAAATGTAGTATAATGGAGCTTGGAAAAAGTAAAAATAAAATATCGAGAAATTATAAAATTGGTGAAGAAGTAAAAAAAGTGAGCTCGGAAAGGGACCTAGGAGTTATAATCAGCAAAGACATGTCACCAGACAAACATATCAATAGAATAGTTAGAGAAACCTTCAACCTACTAAGGTTGATGAAAGTGGCATTTGACTATATGGATGAGGAAATTGTCAAGAAAATATTAGTTACACTGATAAGACCAAAACTGGAGTATGCTGCAACACTATGGACACCCAGTACTAAAAAGAATATAATTTTTTTTAGAAAGAATACAAAGATCAATGACAAAGATGGCACCAACACTTTCCAAATTGCCATACAAACAAAGTTGTCCAAATTGGAACTACCAACTCTAGAACAAAGAAGAGAAAAAGGAGATCTTCTGACTATACAATCATGAAAGGTATGGAAATCCTAGACAGAGATGATTTATTAAAGTGGGACAATAGAAAAACAAGAGGACATGAAAAGAAACTCAAAAAGGATAATTATAGAAGAGATCTGAAAAAGAATAGCTTCCCACACAGAGTGGTGGATATTTGGAATAGATTAGATAAGGCAACAGTGTGTGCAAATACTATTCAAGAATATAAGAACAAACTTGAAGCTGAAAGATACAAAGACGGGTCACTACAAGTATAGCTCCTTTCCAGTATAATACAACTAGGTAAATACTATTTTTGTATGGAGCCAAGAATTGGAAATTAACTTCAATACCAAATGATGCAAAGTACTGGAAATGGACAATAACTGCAAAAGACCTTCTGTAAACTATTCTTTGGACAGAGAACCCATTACAAAACAAAACAGGAGAAGGATTTGGGAGTGATGATAAAAGACGACTTGTCACCAGACAAACTGTAGGATTGTGGAAGAGACATACCAACTGCTTCAGAAGATAAGAATAGGTTTTCACTGTATGGATGAAGAGATGATTAAACAACTCATCAAAAATCTAATCAGTCCGGGACTAGAATATACTTCAGCAGTATGGTCCCTGCCGAGAGTGAAGGATATAAGCAAGATCTCTTCTGTAGTTTTATCCTTTTTGAGTTTCATTGCATGTCCTCTTGTTTTTCCCTGGAACAAAGAAGAGAAAGAGGAGATCTACTGGCCATTTACAGAATCATGAAAGGCATGGAAGTCCTTGACAGAGAAGATTTATTAAAGTGGGACAAAAGAAAAACAAGAGGACACAAAAAGAAACTCAAAAAGGATAGTTATAGAAGAGATCTGAAAAAAAACATATATATATTTTCCCACATAGAGTGGAGGACATCTGGAACAAATTGGACAAAACAATAGTTTGTGCATGTGAAGAGAAGAGATACTATGTGGGAAGGAGAGTGATGGAAATGGAGGTACAGGACAGATGCAGGTGAGGGAGACTTAAGCTGTGCTGGAAGGACAGACTGAGAGAGGACCTTAACCCCTTTCATACGGTGCCGCACACGTAGGCGTCATGAGGAGCAAGTGGATTCGCGACGCTGCCATATCGGCGTCTTGATTATATTTATTGTAGTCGCCCCTGTGTTTTTACATTCTCCCAAATGCGCCCTGAATCCCATTCTCTGTGGTTTTCAAAATTCGCGGGTGAAAGAGAGAACGATCGATATAAGCGGCGACTATATTTTATGATAAGAATATTATTACGTGACGTCATACGGCTGGCATTGGCTGCTGCCCGCGAGATTTAAGTCCCGTACTGAAGTGGTTAAGGAGAAACAGCTGGAGGAGGAGAAGGTGATGGACCGAAACCAGTGGAAATAACTAGCAAGGAATGGTGACCCCATATGAAAATGGGAAATGTCAACAGGAAAAGAAAGAATAGTATGTGCAAAAACCATACAAGAATTTAAGAACAAACTATATGCTGAAAGATACAAAGATGGGTCACTACAAGCATAGCTCCCTTCCCATAAAATACAACTAGGTAAATACACACACATCTGACAAATATATCAGCAGGGTTGTGGGAGAGATGAACAGACTGCTGCAGAAGATTTGAGTGACTTTTCATTATAAGTATAAAGAGATGATGAAAAAATTCATTGAAACCCTGATCTAAGACTAGAATATGTTTCAATGGTATGTTCCCCACACAGAGTGAAGGATATAAGCAAGATAGAATTCAAAGGGCAGCAACCAAAGCAGTGCTCAACCTGGCCAATAAAACATATAAAGACCAAAAGCACTGGGTCTGCTAACTTTGTAAGATCGGAGAGAAAGAGGTGATATGATCATAGTATTCAGGTCATTAAAGGGGATAGATTACATTGACAGAAGAGATTCTATTGATTAAAGATAGGAGGGCTAACAGGTCATGAGACAAATTAATGAAGATATAGCCCAAGTTGGAACAATATATGAATTTAAATCTAAATATGATATTTGCAAAGCTGGTCATGTTACCGCCAGACAGGTTGTGAGTTACCAAAAAATCGGAGGTGCATTTCCATCGATGTGATACTGCA
Organism: Oratosquilla oratoria; assembly: GCF_046742065.1. Classification (NCBI taxonomy): domain Eukaryota; kingdom Metazoa; phylum Arthropoda; class Malacostraca; order Stomatopoda; family Squillidae; genus Oratosquilla; species Oratosquilla oratoria. The sequence continues at coordinate 67,863,251 of NC_134791.1, forward strand.
TATGTGTATATGTATATACACATATGCAGTATTTATACTCAGATTTTTTGGTAATGCACTACCTGTCTGTCTGTGCCCAGCTCTGGATATTTGGAAATCAAGTATATAGATTAAGTTGGAACTGTACATTAATTTGAGACAAGGTATGATAGAGTAGGAGACAGAACCCAGCAAGCATTGCGCCTTTCCTGTATACTGAAATTAGGTAAATACAGACACAAACACACATACATCATGAGAAGAATGAAAAATGAGGACTGTAGGCTATTGCAAATAGATCAAGACATTTGTTTTGCATGGAGCCAAGAATGAAAAATTATTTTCAGTGTCAAAAAATACAAAGTAATGGAAATGGGCAAATTTTTAGCTAGTCTTTGCAAAAGGAAAAGAGGAGAAAGACTTTGGAGTGTTAATAAAAGACAATCTTTCACCTGACAGACATATCAGCAGAATTATGGGAGAGACATACAGACTAGTAATTCAATCAATTACTAGTCCAACTTATTGGGCTATCATACTCCGTGTGAAGCTAATTTAGTAAGTAATCTTTTGTGGGGGACGGTATCAAAAGCTTTTGCAAAGTCTAAATATATTAAATCTATATTGTTTCTTTTGTCATAATTCGAGATGACTGTGTTGTAGAATTCGAGTAAGTTAGTCAAGCAAGAAAGTTTCCGTCTGAATCCATGCTGGCTATTATTTATCAAACAGTTACTTTCAAAATGATGTTCGATAGCATCTCTGATGATAGTTTCCATCATTTTTCCTACGATTGAAGTTAAGCTTATAGGCCTTTAGTTATTTGGTTTCTTTTTGTCACCTTTTTTGAATATGGGAATAACATTAGCTAGCTTCCATTTTCTTGCGGATATCTCTGGATATGATAGATTTCTTGAAAATAAATTCTAATGGAACAACAATCTCATTTTTCATTTCCTTTAAGATTCTTGGATGCCAACCACACAGTTACTTTCAAAATGATGTTCGATAGCATCTCTGATGATAGTTTCCATCATTTTTCCTACGATTGAAGTTAAGCTTATAGTTCTTTAGTTATTTGGTTTCTTTTTGTCACCTTTTTTGAATATGGGAATAACTTTAGCTTCCATTCTCTTGGGGATATCTCTGGATATGATAGATTTCTTGAAAATAAATTCTAATGGAACAACAATCTCATTTTTCATTTCCTTTAAGATTCTTGGATGCCAACCACCAGGCTCTGGTGTTTTATTAATTGTGAGTTTCTCTATACATCTTTTAATTTTTTCTCTTGTTATATTTACTGTAGTAAGCTCATCCTAGATTTTTCACAGGTTCCAATATGGAGTTCACTTTGAGGTGTTTTGTTTACGAATATGAAGATAGAATAGTTGATTGAAATATCACACGTTCCTTTATTTGGTTATTCAAGTTGACCGTCAGCAGATAATAGTGGGCTAATATGATTCCTAATCTTTTTATCTCTAATGTAACTATAAAATTATTTGGGATTCTCTTTGGATTTATCAGCAATATTCATTCCATATTGTCATTTTCATTTTTTTATTGTCCTTTATAAATCTCTCTGTATTATTACATAACTTTGATAGTCATTAGGTGCACCCGAGCACTTATATTTCTTATAAGCCTGTCTCTTTTTAGCAATGTTTTTTTCAGTTTCTTTGTGAAGCTATTTTGGACGAACCTGATTTGAGGGGCGTCTGTCCTTAAACGGGATGCGAGTATGAATCACCTTAGTAAACATATTTTGAAATGTTTCCCACATCTGATCTATAGGTCTTTCGCTTAATTTTGCCTCCCAATCTGTAAGCTGAAGTTCCTGACGTAGTCCTATTAACTGAGCTTTATTGAAATCAGGTATTTTAGAAACACAAGTATCTGTTCTAAACAAATTTAGCAGTTTGAATCGAAGTTGTGATCGCTACTTGCAATAGTTTCACCAACTTCTACATCTGTTATCATGCTTCCGCGGCTAATGATCATTAGACGAGTAAGTTTCCATGTCTTGTGGGCTCCTTTACATGCTGAACTAAGTAATTGTCACCGAGAAAATCTATCAAGCGACTACCTATATGGCCATGTTCAAGGGTCAATGACAGTAAAATTGAAATCACCCATAATCAATAAGTCCCGGTTGCAGAAACTAGACAGTTCTTGAAACAACAGTTTGTCGTTTGCTAATGATAATGTTTTTGGCTTATTACACCTACATAAATTTTTTGTCCACTTGTTTGGGTTAATTCTACCCACAAACTATCATATACATCCTGTTTCACTTTCTCTAAAACACAGGCATGGACATTACTTTTAACTTAGAACAGAAAGTGTTTAAATCTCTCAATATTAAATTCAGCTTCAAACTCTCCACCATTTAACCATGTCTCAGTTATTCCTATCATATCGGGATTTTCGCTTTTGACATACGCCTGTATTTCTTGGATTGTGTTCCTAATACTATGAACATTAAAGTACATGGTATTAAGAAAATTGTGATTATTTCTTTTTGGCATGTTTTGAGTTCCAACATCATGCCTTACATTATAATTTTGTTCTTTATTCACACCTTGCTCTATATTGACATTCAATGCCTCATGGACATCTGGTCCCTCACGGTCATCCGATCTCTTATGTATACTTTGCCCCCTACGTCACCGCGATCCACACCGGCCACCCGTCGTTCATTGACATTTTGTCCGGCATCCCTTCCTAAAATGATATTATGTCCTGTGATTTTTTGCCCCATCATTACATACCATCATGATATTTTGTCCTCCACTATCATTATATCCCATCGTGATATTTTGTCCTCCACTATTATTACATCCCATCGTGATATTTTGTTCTTTGACATTACATCCTTATGTAATATTTCGTCCTCTACCGACATTATATCCTAAAATTATATTTTGTCCTACAGTGACATATTGCTCTACATTATTTCTATACCCTACCCGTTTTTCCCCAATACACTCTATTTCCCCTTCCCTTTGTGTTTCTACCCCAAAACAGGAACTAGATAATTACAAACTCCCACAATGAGGTTTGTAAGAACATCTTTGCCTCTGCGAGTAAGGTGGATCCCATCAGAAGTATAAAGGTTATGACGCCTGGAAAAGAGATACCAAGGATCAAGAAAGTGGTATCCCAGTTGCGGGCACAATCGTTATATCCTCTCATTGATCCCTATAGCTCTACTGTTCCAACATGAGCCAGCGTAGATCCTCAGAAGGATCCCACAGACTACGTGACGGCTCTAACGCTCCTTCATCTCTTGAAGAAGGACCTTGTAATTCCGAAAAAGTTCCTCTGATCTCACCCTACCCACATCGTTACTTCCCATATGAAGAATCGTATCCTTTGGTCCCTGATGGTCTGGGTACAATCGGCGATCCCACGGCACGAATGACATACAAGCTTGCAACGTCGTTTAGTCTTCCGCTGCAGGATGTCGTCATAGCCTCGCACCATGGAGTCCCCCACCACCAATAACTCCTGATTTTCAGCCACCTCATCTTCCAGCAGAGCAAAACGATTGGCTAGTGCCAGCGGTTACTCTGCAGGGCTTCCGCTTACCGAACGCGGGCCCGACAAATGGGGCCCCACGGAGCGCCACTTGCTCACGGCAGTGGCAGAAGTGGAGGAGGTGGAACGCTCTTTGGGCTGTTGGGAGGATTCACTCTTCTCACAGAGCGCACTCTTGAGAAGACGAATTTCCTCACACACCCTGAGATGGTCCTCAAGGCTCACACCACAACCTTCACAAGCCATTTCGCTCCTTCGGCAATACAAACGGTAAAGAGAAAATGTAAATCAACAAAAGAAACAAAAGCGGTCACTAAAACTAAATATACGAAGACCAAAAGCTTACCTTATACTATTACTCCTAACTTTGGAGAACAGTAACAGTTTTTATTCTAAATCACTAGAACACTACACATTATCTTATACCTGTAACTGTATAGCGCTGTACGTATACCGTTACAAAACACAACACAATCACTTGTCACAATTCGAAGATATATATTTCACAGGAAGTAATAAACTTAACAAGAGGTATTCGTTAGCTGAGGTCACAGGACAGACTCAAGCTGAGGGCATGGAGCAGACTGAGCTGCAGTCACGGAGCAGACTGAGCTGCAGTCACGAAGCAGACTGAGCTGAGGTCATGGAGCAGACTGAGCTGAGGTCACGGAGCAGACATTTGGACAATTATGAGAAAGGTGGAGGGGGGAAACACGGGTCTTGATCCGATTATCGAGTTTATTCCTGGAATAAACTCGATAATCGGATCAAGACCCATGTTTCTCCCTTCTACCTTTCTCATACGCACACACACACACACACACACTTCAACGAACGGACGGCTTAGAAGACGTTCTGAAGAAAATTGAAGTTTTGTGGATCCCAACGCAAAGAGAAGTGCCTATTGTATTTACAGGGTGGGGGGAAATTGCTCGTGGAGTAGTAGGAAAGTAGGGAAAGAGGAGAAGGGGAGGGATTACTGAGGGAAATGGAAGGAAATGAGGAAGGAGTAGACTTGGCCCAAGCAGACAGGCGAAAGGTAAACAAACGGCCCCCCGACGACGATGAAATGTCTAATAAAAATGTAAAGATTAGAAGTATAGATAAGAGCAATACAGTAGAAAGTGATGAGAATATTTTCCAGGGATTTAAAGAGGGTGGGGGGGGGGACACAAACCCCCCCGACTGACAAGACTAGAAGAGAAGGTCGATAAGATGATCGAGGACTTGGAGCGTAGGTTCGGTCATGTTAACAACATTCTACAAAGAGTTGAAAAATTGGAAGAACTAGAGAAGGCGAACAAAAACTTAACTGATGAAATAGAAAACCTGAAAAGACAGTTAAAAGAAGTAAAGGTGGAGAATGAGGAATTGAAGAGGAATAGTAAAGAAAACAGAGAGGGATGGAAGTCGATAAAAGAAAACAGTAAAGTTGCATTTACTGATATAATTAAACAGCAAATGAGAGAACAAACTGAAGACTCAGTTATTAAAGTGATGAGACAGAAGGAGAATATAGTAAGAGACTTAGCTGACAAAAAGAAATGTATAATTATATTAGGAATGGAAGAGAAACATAACCCAGATAGAACCTCAAGAACCAATGAGGAAAATGAAAAAGTAAGCAGTTTACTAAAATTAGTTCAGGAAGATGAACCAGAAATTATGAAGGAAATTGAGGAAAAATTCAGGCTCGGAAAGTATAGTATAGATAAGACCAGACCAATTAAGATTAAATTCAGGTCACAAACGACGGCAGAGAATATCTTATCCAAAACAGGGAAACTAGCAACAAGTGAACAATATAAAAAGGTATGGATAAAAAGGGAAATGAATAAAGAGGAAAGAGAGGAAGAAAAGCAGAAAAGACTTGAAGCTATGAAAAAAAACGAGAACAGAACGGAGTCAGAGAAAGAGAGATTCTATTGGAGAGTAGTGAATATGAAACTAAGGCAGTTCGACATACAAGAGAAAAACAAAAGGGAAACAGAGAACACAATGGAAGTGACAGAAAACTAAGAGTGTCTTACACAAATATAAATGGATTAATAACAGGATTGAATGAGCTGAATGATTATTTGAAAGAAAAAGAACCGGACATAATGGGGATTGTAGAAACAAAATTAAAAGGCCCACTACCACCCAACAGTGTAGGACATGATGTATATAATTATTGGATTAAAAACAGAGAGACAAAGCAAGGGGGTGGAGTTATGTTCCTGACTAAGAAGGATATAAATGTGAAGAGTGTCATATATGGAAAGAATACAGTAGAGATGATTATGATCGAAGTGGAAGACAGAGATAAGAAGAGCAGAAAATTTGTGATAAATTATGTGCCTCCGAAAACAGCCTCATGGGAGGAGAGTGAACATAAAAGTATGTTAGAGGACACAAAGATAACATTAAATAAAATAATGGAAGATGGAGGAAGAATAGTTATAATGGGCGACTTTAATTGCAAAGAAATCTGCTGGGAAGAAATGACAGTAAAGGGTGGAGACGGCTCATGGGGAAACGCTCTACTTGAGATGATTACTGACCATACAATGACACAATGGATACAGGAGAACACCAGGTATAGAAATGAAGAAGAACCATCGAGACTAGACCTAATAATTACATCTGAACCTAGAATAGTGGACAAGATTGAATATAAAACACCAATAAGTAAAAGTGACCACATATTGATTGAACTGGAACTTAATGAAGAAAAATATAGGAAAAGAAATGAGCAATATAGAAAAGGAAGAATGATGTATGAAAAAACAAACTTTGATAAAATAAGAGAATTCTTTCAACAAGAAAACTGGGAAGAAATATACAAAGAAGAAACAACAGTGGAAGAGAAATGGAATATTTTGACAAAAATTTACAAAAAAGGGGTGGAAAAGTATGTCCCAAGACAAAAACAAGAAAAAGAATATGTAAAATGCTGGTACAACAAAAGTTGTAGGGAGCTAAAAGACAAAAGAGACAAAGCCTGGACCAGATGGAAAAAAGACAGAAGACCTGAAAAATGGAAAATATATACCGGTTATAGAAATGAATATGTACAAACGTGCAGAGAGGAAAAGAGAAAATATGAAAAAGATGTCATAGAAAAGTGTAAAGATCAACCAAAACTATTCTACAGATTTGTAAACAATAAACTGAAAAACAAACAAGATTTGGAGAAATTAAGACAAGAGGGAGTTGAATACACTGAGGAAATGGAAATGGCGGAAATTATGAACAAACATTTTAAATCAGTGTTTACAGGGGAGAACATACAACCTGAAGAGATTGAATGGAAAGAGAAAGTCCCCCCTATGGAAGAAATAGAAGTAACAAAGAATGAAATATTGACACACTTGAGTAATCTTGATGTCAGAAATTCGCATGGACCAGATGATATAGCAAACTGGATTCTGAAAGAATGCAGGAATGAACTGGCAGACAAAATACATAGCATACTGAACAGTTCCTTGAAAGAAGGAAAAGTTCCAGAAGATTGGAAAAAAGCAAATATAGTACCTATATATAAAGGAGGAAATAAAGAAGAACCTACAAACTATAGACCAGTCTCTCTAACAAGTACAATAGCAAAAATTTGTGAAAGAATTATCAAAAGTAGATGAGTAAAATATTTAGAAAAAAACAAAGTGTTAAATCCAAGGCAATTTGGATTCAGACAAGGACGATCATGCGTCACCAATTTAATATGTTTCTATTCAAGGCTAATAGATATAATACAAGAAAGAGATGGATGGGCGGACTGTGCATTTCTAGGCCTAAAGAAAGCTTTTGACAAAGTACCACATAAGAAGTTGCTTAAGAAATTAGAAACTCTAGGAGGAATACAGGGAAAACTACTAAATTGGATGGAAGACTTTTTGCAAGAAAGAAAAATGAGAGTAGTGATAAGAAACCAGCACTCAAAATGGGATGAAGTAATAAGCGGTGTTCTGCAGGGAACAGTTCTGGCCCCAATAATGTTTGCTATATATATTAATGATATGGATGAAGGAATAGAAAGCTATATGAGCTTCTTTGCAGATGATGCAAAACTACTGAAAAGAGTGGAAACTGAAGAAGATTGTGAATCACTACAGAGAGATCTAAATATAGTACAGGAATGGAGTAGGAAGTGGGAGATGGAGTTCAATACAAAAAAGTGTAGTATAATGGAATTTGGAAAAAGCAAAAACAGAATAACAGGAGCATATAAATTGGGAGAAGAAGGAAAGAAAGTAGAAAATGAGAAGGACCTGGGAGTCATTGTTATGAATAATATGTCACCTGAGAAACATATAAATAAGATTTTTGGAGAAACTTATAATTTAATAAGAACAATCAAAGTTGCATTTACATACCTGGATGAAGAAATGGTGAAGAAAATCCTAATCACCCTGATAAGACCAAGATTGGAATATGCAGCAACGATATGGTCACCAAGTACAAAAAAATGTATAAAAAAACTTGAAAGAATACAAAGAGCAATTACAAAACTGGCACCAATGCTCTCAAAACTATCATATGAAGAGAGACTAGAAAAACTTGAACTACAGACACTAGAGCAAAGAAGAGAGAGAGGAGATTTGATAGCTATTTACAGAATCATGAAAGGCATAGAAATTACTGATAGAGAGAATCTGATAAAATGGGATAACAGAAATACAAGAGGACACGGAAAGAAAATAAAAAAAGACAGGTATAGAAGAGACTTGAAAAAAAACAGCTTTCCTCACAGAGTAATAAACAGTTGGAACAAGTTAGATGAGAAAGTGGTGTGTGCAAAAACAATACATGAATTTAAAAATAGTTTAGATAAAATGAGATATGAAGACGGGACCCCACGAGCATAGCTCCCCTTCCCGTAAAATACAACTAGGTAAATACAACTAGGTAAATACACACACATACATGGAATATGCTGCAACGATGTGGTTACCAAGAAAAAAAAATGTATAAAAAAACTTGAAAGAATACAAAGAGCAATTACAAAATTGGTACCAACACTCTCAAAACTATCATATGAAGAGAGACTAGCAAAACTTGAACTACAGACACTAGAGCAAAGAAGAGAGGAGATTTGATAGCTATTTACAGAATCATGAAAGGCATAGAAATTATTGATAGAGAGAATCTGATAAAATGGGATGATAGAAATACAAGAGGACACGGAAAGAAAATCAAGAAAGACAGCTATAGAAGAGATCTGAAAAAGAACAGCTTTCTTCACAGAGTAATAGACAGTTGGAACAAGTTAGATGAGAAAGTGGTGTGTGCAAAAACAATACATCAATTTAAAAATAGTTTAGATAAAATGAGATATGAAGACGGGACACTACGAGCATAGCTCCCCTTCCCATAAAATACAACTAGGTAAATACACACACAAACACACACTTCATCGGATGGACGACGTAGAGGACGTTCCGAAGAAAAAGTGAAATTTTCGTGGATCCCAAAGCAAAGGAAGTACCTATTGTATTTACAGGGGGGGGGGGAATTGCTCATGGTGTAGTGGGAAAGTGAGGAAAAAGGAGAAGGGGAGGGATTACTGAGGGAAATAGAAGGAAATGAGGAAGGGAAGGACTTGGTCCAAGAGGCCAGACGGCTTGTAAACAAATGCCGAACCGCTGATTTGGATTTCGATGATGGGACTAACAAAAATGTAAAGATTAGAAACATAGATAAGAGCAGTTCAATGGAAGGTGAGGATAGTAATTTCCAAGGATTTAATGAGGGGGGCGGCGGATACCAACCACCCCGACTGGCAAAACTGGAGGAAAAACTTGAACAAATGACTGAACATTGGGAGATTAGGTTCGGTAAAAAGTCGAAAATTGCGGAGAGGGTTGAAAAATTGGAAGAACTAGAGAAGGCGAACAAAAACTTAAATGATGAAATAGAAGAACTAAAAAGATAGTTAAGAGAAGTAAAAGAGGAGAATGAAGAATTAAAAAGGAACAATAAAGACAATAAAGAAACAATAGCAAAAGAGGCACAGGGGTGGAGGAAGATCCAGGAAAATAGTAAAGTTGCATTTACTGATATAATTAAACAGCAAATGAAAGAACAAACTGAAGACTCAGTTATCAAAGTGATGAGACAGAAGGAGAATATTGTAAGAGACTTAGCAGATAAAAAGAAATGTATAATTATATTAGGAATGGAAGAGAAACATAACCCAGATAGAACCACGAGAATCAAGGAGGAAAATGAAAAAGTAGATTACTAGAATTAGTTCAAGAAGATGAACCTGAAATAATTAAACAAATTGAAGAGAAGTATAGACTCGGAAAGTATAGTACAGATAAGACCAGACCAATTAAGATTAAATTCAGATCACAAACAACAGCAGAGAATATCTTAGCAAAAAGAGGGAAGCTAGCAGAAAGTGAACAATATAAAAAGGTATGGATAAAAAGGGAAATGAATAAAGAGGAAAGAGAGGAAGAAAAAATGAAATGGAAAAAAGCTAAAGAAAAAAAACGAGACCAGAACTGAGTCAGAAAAACAAGAATTCTACTGGAGAGTAGTGAATATGAAATTGAAGAAATGGACCATAACAGAGAGAAACAAAAAAGAAACAGAGAATACAATGGAAATAACAGAAAGTTAAGAGTGTCCTACACAAATATAGATGGATTAATAACAGGACTAAATGAACTGAACGAGTATCTGAAGGAAAAAGATCCGGACATATTTTACAGATTTGTAAACAACAAACTGAAAAACAAACAAGATTTGGAGAAATTAAGACAAGGAGGAGTTGAATACACAGAGGAAATAGAAATGGTGGAAATTATGAACAAACATTTTAAATCAGTGTTTACAGGGGAGAACATACAACCTGAAGAGATCGAATGGAAAGAGAAAGTCCCTCCTCTGACAGAAATAGAAGTAACAAAGAATGAAATAATGAAACACTTGAGTAATCTTGATGTCAGAAATTCGCATGGACCAGATGAAATAGCAAACTGGATTTTGAAAGAATGCAGGAATGAACTGGCAGACAAAATACATAGCATAATAAACAGTTCCTTGAAAGAAGAAAAAGTTCCAGAAGATTGGAAAAAAGCAAATATAGTACCTATATCTAAAGGGGGAAATAAAGAAGACCCTACCAACTATAGACCAGTCTCTCTAACAAGTACAATAGCAAAAATTTGTGAAAGAATGATCAAAAGTAGATGGGTAAAATATTTAGAAAAAAACAATGTGCTAAATCCAAGACAATTTGGATTCAGACAAGGATGATCATGCATCACCAATCTAATATGTTTCTATTCAAGGCTAATAGATATAATACAAGAAAGAGATGGATGGGCTGATTGTGCATTTCTAGACCTAAAAAAATGAGAGTAGTGATAAGAAACCAGCACTCAAAATGGGATGAAGTAATAAGCGGTGTTCCACAAGGAACAGTTCTGGACCCAATAATGTTTGCTATATATATTAATGATATGGATGAAGAAATTGAAAGTTATATGAGCTTCTTTGCAGATGATACAAAACTATTCAAAAAAGTGAACACGGAAGAAGATTGTGAGTCACTACAGAGTGATCTAAATAAAGTATGGGAATGGAGTAGGAAGTGGGAGATGGAGTTCAACACTAAAAAGTGTAGTATAATGGAATTTGGAAAATGCAAAAACAGAATAACAGGATCATATAAATTGGGAGAAGAAAAAGAAAAGTAGAAATGAGAAGGACCTGGGAGTCATTGTTATGAATAATATGTCTTGGGACATACTTTTCCACTCCTTTTATATATATATATATATATATATATATATATATATATACATATATTTTTTTTTTAGATATTCCATTTCTCTTCTACTGTTGTTTCTTTTTTGTATATTCCTTCCCATTTTCCTTTTTGAAAGAATTCTCTTATTTTATCAAAGTTTGTTTTTTCATACATCAATCTTCCTTTTCTATATTGTTCATTTTTTTCATGTATTTTTCCTCATTTAGTTCCAGTTCAATCAATATGTGGTCACTTTTACTTATTGTTGTTTTATATTCAATCTTTTCTACTATTCTAGGTTCAGATGTGATTATTAAGTCTAGTCTCGATGGTTCTTCATTTCTATACCTAGTGTTCTCCTGTATCCACTGTGTCATTATATGTTCAATAATCATCTCGAGTAGAACATTTCCCCATGAGCCGTCTCCACCCTTTACTGTCATCTCTTCCCAGCAGACTTCTTTGCAATTAAAGTCACCCATCATAACTATTCTTCCTCCATCTTCCATTATCTTATTTAATGTTATCCTTGTGTCCTCTAACATACTTTTATGTTCACTCTCTTCCCACGAGGCTGTTTTTGGAGGCACATAATTTATCACAAATTTTCTGCTCTTCTTATCTCTGTCTTCCACTTCGATCATAATCATCTCTACTGTATTCTTTCCATATGTGACACACCTCACATTTATATCCTTCTTAGTCAGGAACATAACTCCACCCCCTTGCTTTGTCTCTCTGTTTCTAATCCAATAATTATATGCATCATGTCCTATACTGTTGGGTGGTAGTGGACCTTTTAATTTCGTTTCTACAATTCCCATTATGTTCGGTTCTTTTTCCTTCAGATAATCATTCAGCTCATTCAATCCTGTTATTAATCCATCTATATTTGTATAAGACACTCTTAGTTTTCTGCCACTTCCATTGTATTCTCTGTTTCCCTTTTGTTTTTCTCTAGTATGTCGTATTTCCTTACTTTCATATTCACTACTCTCCAATAGAATTTCACTTTTTCTGACTGTTCTCATCTCGTTTTTTCCTTAGCTTCATGTCTTTTCGTTTTTTCCTCCTCTCTTTCCTCTTTATTCATTTCTCTTTTTATCCATACCTTTTTATATTATTCACTTGCTGCTAGTTTCCCTGTTTTTGTTAAGATATTCTCTGCCGTCGTTTGTGACCTGAATTTAATCTTAATTAGTCTGGTCTTATCTGTACTATACTTTCCGAGTCTATACATCTCTTCAATTTGTTTCATGATTTCAGGTTCATCTTCCTGAACTAATTCTAGTAAACTGCTTACTTTTTATTTTTCCTCATTGATTCTTGAAGTTCTATCTAGGTTATGTTTCTCTTCCATTTCTAATATAATTATACATTTCTTTTTATCTGCTAAGTCTCTTACTATATTCTCCTTCTGTCTCATCACTTTGATAACTGAGTCTTCAGTTTGTTCTTTCATTTGCTGTTTAATTATGTCAGTAAATGCAACTTTACTGTTTTCCTGGATTTTTTTCCAACCCTGTGCTTCTTTTGCTATGGCCTCTTTGTTGTCTTTATTATTCCTCTTTAATTCTTCATTCTCCTCTTTTACTTCTTTTAACTGTCTTCTTAATTCTTCTATTTCATTAGTTAAATTTTTGTTCGCCTTCTCTAGTTTTTCCAATTTTTCAACTCTCTGCGCAATTTTGGCTACGTTACCGAACCGATTTTCCCAATGTTCGGTCATCTTATCAAGTTTCTCCTCTAGTCTTGCCAATCGGGGGAGGTTGGTGTCCCCCCACCCTCTTTAAATCCCTGGAAACTACTATCATCACCTTCCACTGTGCTGCTCTTATCTATACTTCTAATCTTTACATTTTTGTTGATCCCGTCGTCACCAAAATCATTATTGTCGGTCCGCCTCTTGTTTAGAAGACGCCTGGCCTCCTGGACCATGTCCCTCTCTTCCTCATTTCCCTCAATAATCCCTTCCCTTCTCCTTCCCTATCACTCCCCCCCACTACACCACGAGCACTCCCCTTCCCTATAAATACAATAAGGCACTTCCTGAACGTTGAGATCCACGTAGATTTTCCTTTTTCTTCGGTACACCAATTCTCGCCGTCCATTCGACGAAAGTGTGTGTGTGTGCATATATATATATATATATATATATATATATATATATATATATATATATATAGAGAGAGAGAGAGAGAGAGAGAGAGAGAGAGAGAGAGAGAGAGAGATTCTGACATGTTCACGTAAGTGGGAGTAGGAAACACAGGAGTCTTAGCCTGATTATTTTCCTGACTAGTTTCGCGGGTATGCTTTTTCAAAGAAATGGTGTGCAAAATGGACTGCGAAACTACATACATAGATACATATACCAAAGGCTTTACCCCCCTTACACGGGAGGTAGCCAAAAAACAAAGGTATAGAAATTACTCCCACCCATTCCATCCCCTACATGCTCCCCTCCCCTCCACCCTCTTATCTTGGCATCTCCTGGATGACGGGTCATCCCTGCATCTTGTCCATTGCCTTGGGTCTGAAGCAGTGTCGCAAGACACAGTACATCCACAGCAGGCCCGCTCCATTAATTCGGTGACCCCCCTCTCCGCTATTTGCGCGGTGTGGTACTCCCAGAATCTTGAAAATATGAGATTTTCAAAGTATATTGTGCTCCATAAAATCCTGTCACGATGAAATATATGGGTAATCTGCCTCTGATCATTTCACAACTGTTTCAACAACAAAACATTTACTACATACAATAAACAGATTGATAAATAAAAATTTCGAGGATCCGGGTCCCTCAGGACCCCCCCCCCCTCATAATTGGGAGCTGTTGGTCCAATCGGTTTGAAAACCAGACCTGTTAATGTTAACGACCGATTAACGATTGTTATCAAGGCTGACACATACCGTAGATTGATCAAGCAGTTAATCGTGTACTAGCATAAGCATTTTGGTTCGACTGAATACTAGTTTTGTCTCACTTAAACACATGGGTTGTTTCTTAGGTTGTTCAGACTTACTGATTTCGTCGACTTAGCGTTAGGGAAACGTAATACATTTAGTCCAAGATCCTCACCAGAGATTAATAAAATTGTTTGGTGATAAGCAGAATAAAATATTTAATTATCGAAATCGTAGCAGACTTGAAAATACCTACTCCACCTCACCTGTTGGTTGTCCTAGGCAGTCCCGATCTAACACAAGCTAGAACAGTGAAACTAATAATAGCACTGACCCACTCAGTACACTTGACGCGATGGAAATGTGTCTCGAGGAGTAGGAATAACCTTTATGTGACTCATGTTGCATGCGTGCTTGACGTGGTGGCAGACGGCGTCTTCCTGGCGCGGCACAGCGACGTCGCCGTTTCGTGCTAGACACTTCTGTCACCAACTCGGATGCGTAACTTTTATTACAAGAACATGTCTTTTCTTGTGAGCACACGCGGATAATTAAGAAATTTTGTTCTAATCAGAATTGTTGTAAGTGTTACTCCGTTATTAGAGTAGAGTAATTGCGACATAAGCCGTCACAATTGTCCTCTTTGTACGGGAAGCCTGAACAATTTACCTTCGTCGATAACTGTTGGACATCGAAGTCTTATACATACGAGACGAGAACGAACCTGAACGCGCTACAGTGACCTTAAGAAATATAACTTACGCTGCATATGGAGTTATCAGCTCAATAAAATCACCTGATGGCCGCCCCCAATAAAAATAACGCTACAAGAGAATGAGGGTGATAGGGTTAATTGGGATGAGTTTATACCCATAGTTGTGAGAGGGGTTCTTTCATTGAACAAAATCATCTGACGTCAGCTTATGACTAGTAGTGAAACTAATTACAGTTTGCTGGAACGAAACAAATTTCAAATGTGTCTACGTGCGTAAGTAACAATATCCATTGTGACATTGGACATGGTGATACCGAAGCAGTAAGAATGGCGTCAATATGATCTTATTAGCATCGACCTCCACAGTCGTTGTTGTAGTTTGTTTGCAACATTCAGCCATTTCAGCCATTAAAGCTCCACCCCCATAATTGACTTTGATCATATCAATAGATACACGCACACACACACAACCTCGTGGCCTGCCACTACGGCGGTCTGGGTTCGAATCCCGCCCAAGGCTGAAATAATTTCAGTATCGCTGCGCTGCGGGTTGCTACTCCAACTCTCGTGGGCGGGGAGTTGGGTGTGTGTGTGCGTGTTAGGTCACAGTATTACCCACAGATCGGTCATACGAGATCTGAGCTCTCATCCGGAGGTTAATAACTGTCGATCACGAGTCCAAAACACACGCACACACACACAATGAAAGTGGCCTTCGACTACATGGATGAAGAAATGGTAAAAAAAAAAAAAAAAAAAAAATAGTGGTTACACTAATAAGACCTAAACTAGAGTATGCTGCAACAGTATGGACACCTAGCAAAAATAAATAAATAAATAAATAAATAAAAAAGAAAGAAAGAAAAATCAAAGAGCAGCGACAAAAATGGCACCTACATTATCAGATTTGACATACGAACAAAGATTGGAGAAATTACATCTATCAACACTGGAACAGAGAAAAGAAAGAGGTGATTTGTTGACCATTTACATAATTATGAAAGGGATGGAAATTCTTGATAGAGACAACTTATTATAATGGGACAGAAGAGAAACAAGACGACACGAAAAGAAGCTAAAGAAGGACAGTTACAGAAGAGATTTGAAAAAGAATAGTTTCCCACATAGAGTTATTGATGTCTGGAACAAACTAAACGGAGAAACAGTGAGTGCTAAAACTATACAAGATTTTAAGAATAAACTGGATGCGGAGAGATACGAAAATGGGTAGCTCTCGTCCCGTAAAATACAACTAGGTAAATACACACAGAGTCGGATTGACGGAGAAGATTGGAACTTCGGGAAAAAAACACACGCAATTTTCGTGGATTTCGGCGACGTGGTGTAGTGAGCAGGTGAAGAAAAAGAAGGAAGGCGACGAACGGGCCTTGGACGTCAGAAGACGTGTAAACAAAAGGAGTGCAGATGATACAGACGAGGTCAAACAGGTGAGCAGAGGTATTAAAAGTAGCAATATAGATAATAGCAGCTCAATGGAAAAAGGAGATAATTACTTATATGGATTTTATGAGTGAGATGACAACCTCCCCCGACTAGAAAGTCTAGAGGAGAAACTAAGAAAAATGAACGAAGCATGGGAGGCTAGGTTTAGCCAACTAGCACTAGCTACTCAAAGAGTTGATAAACTGGAAGAACCAAAGAAGGAGAATCAAAACCTAACTAAAGAAATAGAAGAATAAAAAAGACAGTTAAGAAAAGTAAAGGATGAGAATGAGGAATCAAAGAGTAATAATAAAGAGAATAAAGAGTCCATAGCAAAAGAGGCAAGTGGTTGGAAAAAAGTCCAAGAGAATAACAAAATTGAATTTAGAGATATAGTGAAACAACAGATGAAAGAACAAACTAAGGACACAGTTATTAAAGTGATGAGAGAGAAGGAGAATATAGTAAGAGACTTAGCAGATAAAAAGAAATGTATAATTATATTAGGAATGGAAGAGAAGCATAATCCAAATAGGACTACAAGAGTAAAGGAGAAGGAAAAAGTAAACAAGGTATTAGAAATAGTTCAAGAAGATGAACAAGAAATAGGGAAAGAAATTGAAGAAATATATAGACTTGGGAAATACAATATAGACAAGACCAGACCAATTAAGGTTAAATTCAGGTCACAAACAACAGCAGAGAATATCTTATAAAAAATAAAAAAAACAGGGAAACTAGCAAAAAGTGATCAGTATAAACAGGTATGGACAAAAAGAGGGATAAATAAAGAGGAAAGAAAGGAAGATAAAACAAAAATTATAAAAGCTAAGGAAAAAACGAGAACAGAACAGAGTCAGACAAAGAAAAATTCTATCGGAAAGTAGTGGATATGAAAGTGAGGAAATGGTTCATAGTGGAGAAAAACGGAAGGGAAACAGATAACAGGATGGAGGTAACAGAAAATTAAAAGTGTCTTTCACAAATATAGATGGATTAATAACAGGCTTGAATGAACTGAATAATTACCGAAAGGAAAAAGAACCGGACATAATGGGAATTGTAGAGACAAAATTGAAAGGTCCATTACCACCCAACAGTATAGGACATGGCGCATATAATTATTGGATTAGAAACAAAGAAGTAAAACAAGGGGGTGGAGTTATGTTCCTGACTAAGAAGAATATAAATGGGAGGAATGTTACATATGGAAAGAATAGAGTAGATATGATTATGATGGAAATAGAGCACAGGGATAAGAAGAGCAGGAAGTTTGTGGTTTATTATGTGCCTCCTAAAACGGCTTCTTGGGGAAAGAGAGAACATAAAAATATGTTAGAAGACACAAGGATAACACTAAGATAATGGAAGATGGAGTAAGAATAGTTATAATGGGTGATTTTAATTGTAAAGAAATCTGCTGGGAGGAGATGACAGTGAAAGGGGGAGATGACCTATGGGGAAATGTACTACTTGAAATGGTTATAGAACACACAATGACACAATGGATACAAGAGAATACTAGGTATAGAAATGAGGAAGAACCATCAAGACTGGACCTAATAATCACATCAGAACCTGAAATAGTGGACAAGATTGAATATAAGACACCAATAAGTAAAAGTGACCACATATTGATTGAACTGGAACTAAATGAGGAAAATACATGGAAAAAAACGAACAATATATAAAGGGAAGATTGATGTATGGAAAAACAAATTTTGATAAAATAAGATAATTTTTTTTCAAAAAGCAGACTGGGAAAGGATACAGAAGGAGGAAAGAGAAATGGAATATTTTGACAAAAATTTATAAAGAAGGAATGGAAAAGTATGTTCCAAGACAAAAACAAGAAAAAGGATATGTAAAGTGTTGGTACAACAAAAGATGTAGGGAGTTAAAAGACAAAAAGAAATAAAGCTTGGATAAAATGGAAGAAAGACAAAAGACTTTAAAAATGAGAAATATATACTGGTTATACATATGTACAATTGCACAGAGAAGAAAAGAGAAAATATGAAAAGGATGTCATAGAAAAATGTTAAGGTCAACCAAATCTATTTTACAGATTTGTAAACAACAAACTGAAAAACAAACTAGAATTAGTCAAACTATGACAAGGAGTTGAATACACAGAGGAAATAGAAATGGCAGAATTTATGAACAAGCATTTTACATCAGTGTTTACGAGGGAGAACATACAACTTAGAGATGTCAAGTGGGAGGAGAAAGCCCCCACTATGAAAATGATAGAAGTAACAAAGAAAAAAATAATGAATCACTTGAGTAATCTCAATGTCAGAAAATCGCATAGACCAGAAGAAATGGCAAACTGGGTTTTGAGATAATGCAGGAATGAACTAACAGACAAAATACATAGTCTAATAAGGAGTTCATTGAAAGAAGGAAAAGTTCTAGAAGATTGGAAAAGAGCAAATATTGTACCAATATATAAAGGGGGGACAAGGAAGACCCTACTAACTCTAGACCAGTCTCTCTTACAAGTATGATAGCTAAAATTTGTGAAAGAATTATCAAAATTAGATTGGTAAGGCATTTGGGAAAAAACAATGTACTAAATCCAAGGCAATTTGGATTTAGACAAGGAAGATCATGTGTCACAAACTTGATGTGTTTCTATTCAAGGCTAATAGATGTAATACAAGAAAGAAATGGATGGGCTGATCATGCATTTCTAGACCTGAAAAAAGCTTTTGATAAGGTGCCACATAAGAAATTGCTAAAGAAATTAGAAACTGCAGGAGGAATACAGGGCAAACTACTGAAGTGGATGGAAGACTTCTTGCATGAAAGAAAAATGGGACTGGTGATAAGAGACAAACATTCTAATCGGGATGAAATGATCAGTGGAGTTCCACAAGGAACAGTTTTGATTCCAATAATGTTTGCTATATATATTAATGATATGGATAAAAGAATTGAAAGTTATATGAGCTTCTTTGCGGACGATGCAAAACTGTTGAAAAAAGTGAACACTGTAGAAGATTGTGAGTCACTGCAGAGTGATCTCAATAAAGTATGGGAATGGAGTAGGAAGTGGAAGATCGAATTCAATATTAAGAAGTGTAGCATAGTGGAATTTGGAAGAAGCAAAAAAAAAAGAATAGTGGGATAATATAGATTGGGAGAGGAAGAAATCAAAAAAGTGGAAAATAAGAAGGACCTGGGAGTCATTATGAATAATATGTCCCCTGAGAAACATATAAGTAAAATTTTTGGAGAAACTTATGATTTAATAAGAACAATCAAAGTGGCATTTACATACCTGGACAAAGAAATGGTGAAGAAAATACTAGTCACTTTGATAAGACCAAAATTGGAGTTTGCAGTGACGATGTGGTCACCAAGTTAAAAAAAAATGTATAACAAAACTTGAAAGAATACAAAGAGCAATTATGAAATCGACACCAACGCTCTCAGAACCACCATATGAGGAGAGACTGGCAAAACTTGAGCTACAGACATTAGAGCAAAGAAGAGAGAGAGGAGACTTGATAACTATTTATAGAATCATGAAAGGCATAGAAATTATTGATAGAGAGGATCTAATAAAATGGGATAGTAGAGATACAAGAGGACACAGAAAGAAAATAAAAGACAATTATAAAAGAGACCTGAAAAAGAACAGCTTTCTCCACAGGATGATACTCGTTTGGAACAAGTTAGATGAAAATGTGGTGTGTGCAAAAAGATACACAAATTTAAAAACATGCTAGATAAAATGAGATATGAAGATGGAACACCAGGAGCATAGCTCCCCTTCCTCTAAAATACTACTAGGTAAATACAGCTAGGTAAATAAAACTAGGTACGAGTAAATACACACAAGAGTACATGAGAAGAAATTTAAGAAGGACAGATACAGAAGAGATCTGAAAAAGAATAGCTTCCCACACAGAGTGATAGATATCTGGAACAAACTGAATGAGGAAACAGTGAGTGCTAAAACTATACATGACTTTTAAGAACAAACTGGATGCAGAAATATACAGAAGCAGGTCACTACAAGCATAGCTCTCTTCCTGTAAAATACAACTAGGTAAATACGACAACTAGGTAAAATAAATACTGTAAAGAAATCTGCTGGGAGATAACAGTGAAGGGCAGAGAGGATCTATGGGAAATGTATTACTAGACGTGACCATGGAACATACAATGGGTCAATGAAAATACTAGATATAGAAGTAATGAAGAACCATTGAGACTGGATTTAATATTTACAACAGAACCTGGAAATGTGGATAAAATCGAATACAAGACACCATTTGGAAAGAGTGACCACATACTAATAGAGGCTGAACTAAAGGAAGAAATATATATGGAGAGAAATGAAAAGTACAGGGAAGGAAGATTGAGGTACAACAAAACGGACTTTGGAAAACTTAAGAAATTCTTTCAAAATAAAAATTGGGAAAAATTCTATATGAAAGACATAAGTGGAAGAGAAATGGGCAATCTTGATGGAAATATATAATGAACAAATGAATAAATATGTACCAAGACAGAAACAAGAGAAGGTATACATTAAATGTTGGTTTAACAGAAGATGCAATGAGGCAAAAGATAGAAGAGACAAAGCTTGGAAAAGATGGAGAAAATATCAAAAAACCTTGAAAGTGGCAAATATAAATCATCTATAGAAATGAATATGTAAAAGTGAGCAGAGAGGAAAAAAGAATCCACAAAAAAGACATCATAGAAAAATGTAAAGATCAACGTAAACTGTTCTATAGATATGTGAATGGTAAACATAAAAATAAAGAGGAAATTATGAAACTGCACCAAGGAAATACAGAACACACAGAAGATTTAGAAATGGCTGAAGTCATGAAGAATCACTTCAAGTCTGTTTTCACTAAAGAAAAAGTACAGCATTGGGATGAAGGAAGCAAAGTGCGATCTCCCCCCCATGACGGAAATGATAATAACACAAGAAGAAATAATGGAGCAATTAATGAACCTTGACATTAGGAAATGTCACAGCCCGGACGGATTTGCAAACTGGATACTAAAAGAATGCAGAGAAGAACTAATGGACAAAATATACAACATGATAAGTTGCTCACTCAAAGAAGGAAAAATACCAAATGACTGGAAAAATGCAAAACATTGTACCAATTTATAAAGGTGGAAACAAGGAAGAACCAACCAATTACAGACCAGTCTCCCTAACAAGCACTGTAGCCAATTTATTTATTTTATTTTATTTTATTTTATTTTTTTTTCTTCTTTTTTGAGAAAATTATCAAGAATAGATGGGTAAAACACCTGGAAGAAAACAATATAATAAACTTGAAACAATTTGGATTCAGACAGGGAAGATCATGTAGGCCTACCACAAATTTAATCTGTTTCTACTCAAGACAGATATAATACAAGAAAGGGATGGATGGGCTGATTGGGCTTTCCTAGATTTACAAAAAGTCTTTGACAAAGTACCACACAATAAATTATAAAAATATATATATATATATATATATATATATATATATATATATATAGGAGGAATACAAGGTAATCTACTGAACTGGATGGAGGATTTCCTAAATGGTAGAAAAATTAAAGTAGTATGAGAGAAAAGTATTCAGGTTGGGAGGAGGTGCTTAGTGGAGTTCCACAGGGATCAGTATTGGTTCCAATAATGTTTGCTATTTATGTGAAAGACATAGATGAAGATGTGGAATGTTACATGAGCTTCTTTGCAGACAATGCTAAATTGTTGAGGAAAGTGAAAACCGAAACAGATTGTGAATCAATACAGAGAGACCTAAACAAGGTTTGGAAATGGAGTCAGAAATGGAAGTGGACCTCACCATTAAGAAATGTAGCATAATGGAGTTTGGAAAAAGTTAAAAAAGAATATCAGGACAATATACAATTGAAACTAAGAAAGTAAAAAAAGTGGGATCTGAAAAAGATCTGAGAGTAATTATCTCAAATGACTTGTCCTCTGATAAACAAACAAAATTGTCAGAGAATCCTATAACTTGCTAAGATCAATAAAAGTGGCATTTACCTACTTAGATGAAGAAATTATTAAAAAAAAAAAATATTAGTCACACTGATAAGGCCTAGACTGGAGTATGCTGTAACATTATGGTCACCCAGTACCAAAAAGAATATAAAGAAAATTGAAAGAATCCAGAGGGCAACCACGAAAATGACCCCAGCACTTTCAAACTTGTCATATGAAGACAGGCTGTCTAAATTGAAATTACCATCTTTGGAACAAAGAAGAGAGAGAGGTAACCTACTGACCATCTACAGAATCATAAAATGCACAGAAGTTCTTGATGGAGAGGACTTACTAAATTGGGACAAGAGAAGCACTAGAGGACATGGAAAAAAACTAAAAAAAGAATAGTTATAGAAGAGATCTGAAAAAAAAAATCCACACAGAGTGGTGGACACTTGGAACAAACTGGACAAAATAATAGTGTGTGCATAAACCATACACGACTTTAAGAGCAAACTAGACAATGCAAGGTATAAAGGCAGGACACCACAGGTGTAGCTCCCTTTCCCGTAAGGTACAGCTATAGCTCCTTTTCCCGTAAGGTACAGCTAGGTAAACTAAGTAGGGAAATACCCACGCACAGAATATGGAATACACAGAAGATACAGAAATGACTTAAGTCATGAGCAAACACTTCAAGTCTGTTTTCACTAGAAAAAAAAATGCAACATTGGGTTGAAGGGAAAGAAGTGAAATCCCCCCACGAGGGAAATAATAGTAACATGGAAAGAAATAATGGATCAAATAATAAACTTTGATGTCAAAAAATTGCATGGCCCAGATGGATATTAAAATAATATAAAGAACTAACAAACAAAATATATAACATGAGATAAAAGATCAATTAGGTATGGGCAGGAAAATTCAGCTGTATTTCTTCATGCTAAAAATAAGAATCATTCTTTCAACTGGGGTAAGGCCAGATTAGTGTTCAATGCCCCAACATTAATATTTCTAAAGGGCACTGGACTCCTGACATTATTTTCCAAGCAACGGTTTAATAGGCTTGTCCGAAACTTACAACCCCCCTCCACCTCCCCTTCACCCTCACCTTCCCCTGCCACCCCATCTTACCCTGCGTCTGAGTAATGCCATCAGTCCACATTCCCTCTTTTTTTGTATCTGTAGCTTATAAGTCCCAATTGTCCACTGTCTTATGTACTTTCCTGAATAGGGCTACAGTTGGTAGCCGAAATATAGAATCTTCTTTCATTCGAAGTTTATTTTCTCCAACTGTGGGTTTCTTGTGTGTTATGTATGTGTATTATATATATATATATATACATATATATATACATATATACATATACAGTATATATATATATATAATATATATATATATATATACTGTATATATATATATATATATATATATATATATACTGTATATATATATATATATATATATATATATATATATTTTTTTTTCTTAACACATGGAGAGCTGACAACAGGAGACTGCTATTATTCCCATACCACTTTCAGCCAGTCTCACACTAATACAACATAGCCACAGATCAAAATTTCTTCCCAGAGAGATCTGCAGAAGAGGACAAATACCATTGCCAGCCACTATGGTGCTACAGGTTTTCCAAAATTGAGGCAAAAGGGTGGGAAACTAGCAGGTTATTAGTCTGAACATATAATTTTTTTTAATTTATTTATTTATTTATTTTTGGTCCATATGAATTAGCTGAAGTTTCAATATCATTATCATGCCTTTAAACAAAGTTTAACACATGTATAGGGTAAATTTTTTTGGGATTTGTATATGAATTAAATTTTAGCAGTTTTGATGCCTTATAAACATCATAGCAGAGTTTGACTTTATTTCTGCAGTATGTTCAATCATTTGTATAAATACTCTCCATAGAGTGATATGTTAGAATGATTGGTCTACACAGGATACAAGAAATCTACCTCTGCAGCATACAATTACAAATCTCTTCAAAACCTGCCCACAGAATCCCATAATAATCTACAAAAACGTGTACATATACATATACACAAATTACAAATGAAATGCTACTTGTAAGACCTCATAATTCTATACAAAACAAATACCCTCATTACCTTACCTTACCGTCGTGCCATATCCTCTTGGACTTCAGCAACCATGGAGCACCACCGTTCACGGTCCCTAGTTACTTGTAACATCTGTGCTGGTTTGAGTTGTTTTCCCATCGCCCTCATCAGCCCGTCCATATACTTCTCCCTCTGCTTTCCTCTTGCTCTCCTTCCCTCCACCATTCCCGTCATCACCACCTCTTCCAACCCTTCCCTCCTCATTATATGTCCTAAGAATCGCAACTGTCTTTTCCTTATTGTCATCAATTCCCTATCTGTCTCCATTTCTCTCAATACTTCTTCATTTGTTTTCTTCGCTGTCCATAGTACACTTAATACTCGTATCCATATCCACATTTCTGCTGCTTCTAAGTTTTCCTGCAATTTTTTTGCTGATTGTCCATACTTCTGAACCATATAATAGTGTTGACCATATAAATGTTTTAACTGTTCTTCTCCTTATATCTGTAGACATTTTCTTGTTTGTTAAAACCCCTTTAATTTTCTGAAACGTGCTTTTAGCTATCTCTATCCTTGATTTTATTTCTTTTTCACATCTACAATCTTCTGTCAATACGCTTGCCAGGCACAAAAATTTGGTTACTTGTTCTATTCTTCTCCCTGCTATTTGTACTTGCACTCTTGGTGGATCTGTTTTACTGGCCACTAGTATTTTAGTTTTCTCCATATTTACATTTAAACCTTTCTCCTCACTAGCTCTTATGGTTACATTCAATAGATTTTGCAGTTTTTTTTCTGAGTCAGCCACCAATACCGTGTCATCTGCATATCTGATATGATTTATATTAAATCCTCCAATTTTAATCCCTTCCATTCCCTCTAATTCCCTAAGGATCATCTCCCCATATAAATTAAATAAATCTGGAGACATAACACAGCCTTGATGCACTCCCCTCTTTATAGCTTGAAATTCTGTTCTTCCTCCCCATACCCTCACTGCTGCTCTTTGCTTCCAATACAAATTTCTGATGATACTCATGTCTTTGCTATTTATATCCACTCTTTCCAAAATATTTATCAAATCCTCATGTCTTACCCTATCAAACGCCTTCTCATAGTCAACAAAGCAAAGATATACATTTTGTTTTTTTTCTATCATCCTCTCCATAATCGTTATTATAAAAATTGCATTTGCTGTTCCTTTCCCTTCTATGAAACCAAATTGCTCCCATGAAACTTGTTCTCTCACTTTATTTCTTATTCTGTTTAAAACTATCCATAATATAATTTTGGTTATTTGACTCATGATTCTGACTGTGCGATGTTTACTACATTCCATTGTTCCATTTATCTTTGGTAGTGGTATAAAAATCGAGTTACACATATGTTCCGTTATTGTACCCTTTTCGTAAATTTGGTTTATTAGACTAGTGAGTTTTCTTATTGCAAAATCCCCTAATGCCTCTAACATTTCAATCATCACACCATCCTCACCTTGTAATATACGGGAGGGGAGCTATGCTCGTGGTGACCCGTCTTTGTATCTCTCCGCATCAAGTTTTATCTTAAAATCTTGTATAGTGTTAGCACATACTGTTTTGTTGTCTAATTTGTTCCATGTATTTATCGCTCTGTGTGGGAAACTGTTCCTTTTCAAGTTTTTTCTATAACTATCCTTTTTAAATTTTTTCCGTGTCCTCTTGTTTTACCGTTGTCCCACATTAATAGGTCGTTCCTGTCTAAAACTTCCATTCCTTTCATTATTCTGTAGATAGCAAATCTCCTCTTTCTCTTCTTTGTTCCAGAGTTGGTAGGTTCAATTTGGATAGTCTTTGCTCATATGTTAGTTCAGCGAGTGTCGGTGCTAGTTTTGTTGTCGCTCTTTGTAATCTTTCTAGTTTCTTAATATTCTTTTTGGTACTGGGTGTCCAAAGTGATGCTGCGTACTCGAGTTTTGGTCTTATTAGTGTAGTAAGTATTTTCCTTATCATTTCTTCGTCCATATAGGTAAATGCCACTTTGATTGCTCTCAATAAGTTGTAGGTTTCTCCGAACATCTTGTTTATATGCTTATCTGGTTTCATGTCCTTTCCAATCATCACTCCAAGATCTTTTTCATAGTTTGTTTTATTCATTTTTTCTTCCCCAATTCTGTAATCTTTTGATATTCTATTTTTGCTCTTTCCAAATTCCATTATGCTGCATTTCTTAATATTGAATTTTACTTCCCATTTTTGAGTCCAATTCCATATTGTGTCCAGATCTTGTTGCAATGAGTTGCAGTCCTCTTCCGTTTTTACCTTCTTAAGTAATTTTGCATCATCTGCAAAAAAATTTATATAGCACTCCACGCCTTCATTCATGTCATTAATGTATACAGCAAACATGATCGGTGCCAGTACTGATCATTGCGGGACCCCGCTTTTTACTTCTTCCCAGTTGGAGAATTTTTCTCTAATTACAACTCTCATTTTCCTCCCAATCAGAAAGTCTTTCATCCATTCCAATAATTTTCCTCTGATGCCACCTTTTGACTCTATCTTATTTATTAGTTTCCTATGAGGTACCTTATCGAATGCCTTTTGCAGGTCCAGAAAAGCACAGTCTGCCCATCCATCTCTTTCTTCTATTATGTCTACTAATCTTGAGTAAAAGTAATTAGATTTGTTGTACATACAAAGTTTCTTTTGCAAGTGGCTTATAGGTCAACCTGGTGGCTAGAGGCTATGGGAGTCCTGCAAGAGAGAATTAAGACAATATTGACAGATTTATTTGTATATACCAAAGGCCTTTTCATCAGGGGAGTGGCCTAATCAGACCAGACACCTACTGTACTTAATATTCACCTACTAGACTTAATATTCACTTCTGGACCTAATATTGTGAAAAAAATTAAGTATAAGACACCAATTAGGAAGAATGACCACATACTAATAGTTTGAACTAAAAGAACAAAATGATGTGATAAGAAATTAAAAACATAGAGAAGTAAAATTAATGTACAACAAAACAGACTTTGTAAAACTTAGAAAAGAAAATTCAAAATGCTAACTGGGATACATTGTCCAAAGAGGAAACAAAGATGGAAGAGAAATGGAACATATCTAAAGAAAAAGTATAAGGAGGGAATTGATCAATATGTACCAAAGAAGAAGCAAAAAAGAGATTTATATAAAATGTTGGTATAACAAAAGGTGCTGTGAGGCTAAAGATAAAAGAGACAAAGCCTGGAAAAGATTGAAAAAAGACAAAAAACATCCAAATGGTAAACATATAAACTTATGAATGAATATGTGAATATACACAGGAAAGAAAAAAGAAACTACGAAAAAGACATAAAAGACAAATGCAAGGATCAACCTAAACAGTGTGAAGGAGATAAAGAATATATAGATGACATAGAAATGGCTGAAGTTATGATCAGACATTTCAGGACTGTTTTTACAATTGAGGGCTCACAAATTTGGGAAGATGGGCAATGAAAAAGAGCCCCCAAAATGAAAGAAATAAAGGTAACACAGAAAGAACTAAGAGATCAAATAAAAAAAAAACATAGATGATAGGAAATCACATGGACCAGATGGAATTGTAAATTGGATATTGAAAGAGTGTATAGATGAACTAACGGACAAATTATACAAGATAATAGATTTCCCACTCAAAGAAGGAAAGGTACCACAAGATTGGAAAAATGCAAACATCATACCAATATATAAAGGAGGAAACAAAGAAAATCCTACAAACTACAGGCTGGTATGCCTTACAAGCACAGTAGCAAAAATATGTGAAAAGGTTATTAGGAACAAATGGATCAAACACTTGGAAGAGAATAAAATACTAAACCCTAAACAATTTGGTTTTAGAAGTGGAAGATCATGTACCACAAACTTAATATATTTTTATTCAAGATTAATAGAAATAATACAAGAAAGAGATGGCTGGGCAGATTGCACCTTCTTGGACTTGCCAAAAGCTTTTGACAAAGAACCACATAAAAAGCTAATAAGAAAATTTGAAATAATAAGAGGAATACAAAGTAAGCTACTGGAATGGATGAAAGATTTCTTGAGTGGGAGAAAAAGGAGAGTGGTACTTAGAGACGAGAGCTCGAACTGGGAAGATATGATAAGTGGCATCCACAGGGCTCTGTATTGGCTCCTTTAATGTTTGCCATATATATATAAATGATATGGATGAAGGAGTGAAATGTTACATGAACTTCTTTGCTGATGATACATACATACATATACCAAAGGCTTTTTCCCCCTACATGGGGGGTAGCCAAAAAGAAAAAGGCATAAAAACCACTTCCACCCATTCCATTTCCTATATATTCCAACCCCTCCACCCTCCTCCCTCCCTCTTATCTTGGCACCTCCTGGATGACGGGTCATCCTTGCATCCTGTCCACTGCCCTGGGTCAGAAGCAGTGTCGCAAGACACAGCACATCCACAGCAAGGCCGCTTCATAAATTTGGCGACCCCCCCCCTTTCCATCCCCTCATGCTGATGATGCCAAAGCAAAAATAGGATATCGGGTAAATATAAAATTGGTACCAAGGAAATCAAAAAAGTCGACTCAGAAAGGGACCTAGGAGTAATTATCTCAAGCGACTTGACACCTGATAAACATGTCAACAAACTAGTTGGAGCGGTCCTGGAGCCGCAGCGTCTACGTCGTGGGACCACCCCCCAACCCCAAGAGTTGGGGGCCAAACGGTGGCAACCAGCCCTGGCCACCGGCTCTACGCAGGTGGCACCGATCCCAAGAGGAGCTACGACTGCCTTGGGGAGTACCACAATCCTTTTTCTCAACATGCAATGTTACGTTTTTTCTGCACCGAGGGGTGATTTTCCGGCGATCACCCCTCTTCTACTTTTAGCCGGAGATGTAGAGAGCAATCCTGGGCCCACCACAAAATACACATGCCCAACACGCTCTAAACCCATTACCTCGAGCAGACAGACAAAGGGCTCAGTTCAGTGCAATATGTGCAAAAACTGGGCCCACCTCACTTGTACAACACTTGCTGACACAAACCAATACACAAACACTTGGACATGTTCTACCTGCCCTCCAGTAACCCCACTCCCACCTCCCCAACCACACCCAGCACCCTTACCCACTCCCAATTTCCCTTTGCCCTTATCCCCAATCAGTACTCCCCTTCCTTTGTCCCCAACCTCTCCTTTCCCCCCCTCTAACCAAGATCCTATACCTTCCCCATTAACACCCCAACCTCAACCCCAAACGGCAACATACAACACATACAGAACACACAACATCAACATATTACAACACAACATTGACGGTATTAACATGAAAAAACATGAACTCGAACACTTTCTTAAACAACACAACATACACATTGCAATTATACAAGAAACAAAACTAAGACACTCACACAAAACACCATTATTTCATAATTACACCACCATCAGACAAGACCGGACCGACGGCAATGGCGGTGGACTCATCACACCCTGATCCACCACTCCATCTGTTTTGTGGACACAAGTGCCACAACCAAAATTCTCCTCCCTACTACAGATAACACTACAGAAATCCAATCCATTCGAATCCGCACAGGCAACAAATCAACACTGACAGTAGTTAACATGTACATTCCCCCCCAATCATCCCCCACAGTTCCAAACACCTTCAGACCTCAATTTAGCCAACTAGCCTCAATCCCCAACCTGATCATGGGTGGTGACTTCAACGCCAAGTCATCTGCCTGGTATGTCGACAACCCTAACACAGACAGAGGGCTTGATATACAGACTCAGTTTGACTCATTGACTATCATGAACAACACACATAATCATACACATATCCCACACCAAGCCCTCTACACTCCCCCCTCTCCTGATATCACCTTCTGCTCCCCCTGCCTAACCCCAACAACATCATGGAGAGTGGTCGGAACCCATGGTTCTGACCACCTTCCAATCATCATCACCACCAAAACAAGATGCACCCCAGTTGGACACAGACACACATACACCAATTACAAGAGAGCTAACTGGGAAGCTTTTACTGAAGAGACAGAACAACATTTTGAAACACTTAACAGTACACCAATCACAAACATAAACAATGCTGTGCACACTTTTAATACAATCATACAAAATGCAGACAAGAGATACATCCCTAGAGGCAACAGAAAATCACACAACCCCAACTTCACACTAGAAATCCAAGGCCTCATCAGACAACGAGACACACTTAAACACAATACCCCCACACCTATCCCTCAAAACATAACAGACCAAATACAAACACTAAACACTGTGATTGCCAGTAAAATACATGAACAAAAAACACAAAATTGGCAAAACTTTATTAATACACTTGATCACAAAACAAACACCAGCAAAATGTACAAAACACTCAACAGCATTACACTATCCAACAGTATCACAACACGCTCTCACGCAGCAATAATCACAACAACAGACAATCTACCCTCAAACAGACAACAAGCAAACACACTCATAAATAATTTTGCACAGACAAGCCATCTCACTTCTCACCCTTTACGACCGACACACTATTCGACATAAGAAAGACTTTCCCACAGACTCAGACTATACACCCTTCATAGACAGTCAGACAAAACACATAATACATAATCTCAAGCACTCATCTGCCTGTGGCCCTGATAACATAAGTAACATCCACCTAAAACACATTGGACCACAAGGTATCCACGCACTCACAAACACTGCAAACTACAGCTATTCACACAACATTATACCCGACATCTGGAAGCATGGTAAAATAATCACCATTCCAAAACCGAACAAAGACCCAACAATTCCAACATCGGACCGCCCAATCACACTTATCTGCACCCCCTCTAAAGTCATTGAACGCCTAATACTTTAACTTGTCACACCACATATTCCCCTTGCTGACTCACAACACTGTTTCAGGCCACTACACTCCACAAGCACTCTTCTGATAAACCTCACACAAAGAATTTTAGATGGCATCAATTCAGATAGGCCTCACCACAGAACACTTCTTATAACATTAGACATTAGTAAAGCTCTTGATGCTATCCCCCGCTACAACCTAACAAATAAAATATATAACACAGACATGCACAATAACACCAAAAGATGGCTGGCCAATCATCTGGCAGGTAGGAATGCTTATGTGTCATATAATGGCCAATCATCACACATCAGAAACATTAAGAATGGAGTACCACAGGGCTCTGTTCTATCCCCCACGCTCTTTAATCTATACATGCATGACTTACCCACACCAGACACCTCAGAAATACAAATCTCTTCCTACGCAGACGACATAACAATCACATGCACACATCGTAACACAGACAAAGCTGCAGAAATAATCCAGTCATACCTTGATACACTCAACACATGGTTCATCACAAACAGACTCAAAATAGCTCCAACCAAATCTACAGCAACACTTCTCACCAACTGGACAAAAGAACACAAATACATACCTCATCTCTACATCAACAACACTCTAATACCACACACATACACACTGAAAATTCTTGGTGTAACATACGATACATCCATGTCTTCCAAACAACATCACAAACATAAAAAACAAATGCACACCTAGACTTAACGCACTTAAGTCAATCGCTGGAACAACATTTGGACAAAACAAAGAAACTAATACAACAATATACAAACAATGCATACACTCAGTGATGAATTATGCGAGTCCTCCTTGGGCTCCTAATCTCAGTGAGACACACCACAACACCCTTCAAATCATACAAAACAAAGCCCTAAAAACAATTACAGGCTGCACAAATACAACACCTACAGACCATTTACACCATGAAACAAAAGTCCTCAAAGTCAAGGACCACCTCGACATGAGAGGCACACAAACACTTGCCGCAGCCACCACAAACAGATCACACCCACTACACTACATAGCAGAACACCCACACACACCATGAAACATTAAAACAACACCCAAAGACCTGTATCACACACAGATACTCTCTTCTCTTACTCCACAACCACCAAATACCAGCCTCCGGAAACATATTCATAATCATATCACTCACCGCTCCATTAACACACTGAAAGACAACACACTGCTGCATGCCAGGCCCCCTGATATCCACCCTTCTGAATCCTCTCTCCCACGAAAGGACAGAGTCCACCTGGCCAGACTGCGGTGCGGCCACCACCCAGCACTTCTAAGCTACCAGAAGAGGCTGAATGACCACATTGTGAACAGCTGCCCAGGATGTAACACTTCACCCCATACCATACAACACATAATGGAAGACTGCATTATACACAATCATGCACGCAAACGACACAACATACACTCTATAAAGGATTTGTGGGAAAACCCAGTTTTGGCTGTGGCATTCCTTGGGGAGATGGGACTGCTCGGACAGACAGTCTAGGGAACGACAACAACAACAACAACTAGTTGGAGAGACTTTTAACTTGTTAAGATCAATGAAAGTGGCCTTCAACTACATGGATGGAAGAAATGGTAAAGAAAATATTAATTACAATGATAAGACCTAAATTGGAGTATGCTGTGACACTATGGGCACCTAGTAAAAAAAAATAATAATAGAAAGAATTCAAAGAGCAGCAACAAAAATGGCACCTACACTCTCAAATTTCACATACGAACTAAGATTGGATAAATTACATCTATCACTGGAACAGAGAAGAGAAAGAGGTGATTTTTTGACTATCTACAGAATTATGAAAGGGATGGAAGTTCTTGATAGAGATGACTTATTAAAATGGGACTGAAAAGAAACAAGAGGACATGAGAAGAAGCTAAGGAAGGACAGTTACAGAAGAGATTTGAAAAAGAATAGCTTTCCACACAGAGTGATTGATGTCTGGAACAAACTAAATGGGGAAACAGTGAGTGCCAAAACTATACAAGATTTTAAGAACAAACTGGATGTGGAGAGATACAAAAGCAGGTCTCTATGAGTATAGCTCTCATCCCATAAAATACAACTAGGTAAATATGCATTAAAACTCATTCAGTGGGTTACAGAGTTTTCCACCTTTTCATATATCATATTGATTTTTTAAACTACTTTCTAATTGCCTGTAATAATTGTCAACAGGTATGTGGTTTATGCAGAAGTGGAAAAAGTCTGGTTCTTTGCTCCAGCTAGCCCTGAAGGATAGAGTTGACATTCGACAAACATTTTTATACAGGCTATCACAGGTATAATTCTTCTCAGGCTTTCTGTATACTGTATAGTAAATATATTCACAATTCTCAATATGATATATTTTTATAGTTCTTGAATCTCTGCCTTGGTATATTTATTTAATTTATTTTATTCATCTATTTATTATCATTATTTTTTTATTATTATCATTATTATTATTTTTTCCCCTAAGTTTTAAGTGTTTTTTAGATATGGTAAGATAAACTAACACAATGTACTTTTCAGCGTTCTCAACTTCACCAATTCAAGAATGTCCTCCTTTGTGGATCCTCTCAAGATCGTTATGTTCCACTTCATTCCGCGCGTATTGAACTCTGTCGACAAGCTGTTAAGGATAACTCAGTCATGGGTATGTTTGTTTTTAATAACATTAATATTTTATTTCATTATTACAGGTATTTAAAAAAAAAAAAAAAATTCTGGGTAATTTTAAATTATTTATCATATTTCTGATACTGGATGGCTAGACATGACCAGAATTATGATAGGAATCATTTCCTTATATTCATCTTGGAGAGATGGGTGTACTTTTTGGCAAGGACATGAAGTTGGATGAAAATAATGAGAATATCATACCAGTAATAACAGGCTGTTACAACACATCCTGTATATAAGACGCTGGTTTATTGTTCTTACTCAGATCACATCTATGAATGTGTAAGGTAAACAAGACAAAAATATATCATCAGTATTGTCAATAATGTGCTGTAACAAATTTTTCATTCCTGGGTAGTGTTTTCAAATTATTTATATTTAAAAAGTATAGAAATAGCTTTGAGCATTTTTCCATTCAGATTTTGCCTTTATCACCTGAATATTGATACAGTTGAACCTCAGATAATGAATGCACATTTAATGAACAAATCTGTTAATGAACAAGTTTTGTGAAAAATTGTTGTCTATTAATGAATGAGATTTCAGGGTGAAAAAAAGTGATAACTATAGTATAGAAGAGATCTGAAAAAAATAGCTTCCCACACATAGTTGCTGGATATCTGGAATAATTTAGATAAACAATGTGTATAAATACTATTCAAGATTTTAAGAAAAAACTTGATGCTGAAAGATACAAAGATGGGTCACCACAAGCATAGCTCCCTTCTTGTATAATACAACTAGGTAAATACCTAAACATGAGAAGAAACATTAAAAAATATCTGTATTAAGAAAGATGCTAATGAAGAGGAATGAGCAAAAACATGAAAGCTGTTAGAGGAAGCCAAAACCAAAAATGATAGGTGGGTCAAAAAAGATTTTTTTTTTTTTTTTTTTTTTGGTGGGGGGGGGCAAGTTGTCAATCAGAAGGTAAGAAAATAGTTTCTAGGAAAACAGGAAGGCAGTATTCCAAAGGAAACGCTACAAGGAAATTTAGAATAGCACATGTTAAGGTTGATGGTTTACTATCAACTAGGTTGGAGATAAATGACTACTTAAGGATAAACGAGCCCGATATTTTGTGTCTTGTAGACTCTAAACTCCCCCAAAAATTTATATACAGTTGAGGAACAACAAATACACCTGGAGAAGAGACAGAGAAATTAAATAGGGTGGAGGAGTAATGTTTGTGGTGAGAAAAGACATAAGGGTGGAAGAAGCAAATCTGAGTGAAGGCTGGGCTGAAGCAATTTACCTCAAAATTAGTACAAGTCGACTAACACTAATCCAGCAACTTTGGGACCGAGAGAGTGCCGGATTATCCATTTTTCCGGATTAGTGATTGATTAGCCAAGAATACAGGAAACCAAGTAATTAATCACCTCATTTTAAATTTAAGATACACCTTATATAAGCACATATTGGTTAATAAAGAAAAGACAAATATCAAATAAATTCAAATGAAACTTTATTTAAAAAGTACAGTACAAGTAAAATAAAATGAATGGTTCCTTACATACAAAAATCATAAGTGGTTCACGTAGGCTACACAGGGAAATTCATCACTGCTACTTCCAAAGTTATGTTATTGATTACGTACAAAAAAAAATTAATTCAATTATAATATGAGTACTGTA
Source organism: Oratosquilla oratoria (assembly GCF_046742065.1). NCBI lineage: Eukaryota > Metazoa > Arthropoda > Malacostraca > Stomatopoda > Squillidae > Oratosquilla > Oratosquilla oratoria. The sequence continues at coordinate 67,898,880 of NC_134791.1, forward strand.
CAATTAAAATAAATGGTAATGTTACACAAGAAAGGACATCACTAGGATCGTAAGTGGTTACAACGTAGGCTACACACGGAAATCATAAGTTGGCAACGAGAGAGAGAGTCTATCAGCTGATCAGGCCAAGAGAAAGAGAGATCATCACTGCTATTATTATTTGCGTAAAATTATAAAATAAATTCAAGTTTGATGAAATACAATCATATAGTAAACGTATCCTACGTACTGAAGATCCTCACTGAAACACATCATCTAGGCTGTCGGAATCTTCATTGTCATCTAGATGTAATGGTGTTGGTGACGTTAGCAACACTCCTGGGTTGCCAGACGTAGAAGGCACTGCTTTTTCGCTGGACACATCTGCTGTAGATGATACGTCTGCTGAATGTATTTTAGCAATTTTTTTGAACATATCTTGCAAACTTTGTTGCAAGATCTTTGATCAATTTATCCTGCAACATGTAAATATTCATTATTTCTTGCACAGTTATAAAACTCCGCTGGTCTAAACCTTTCAGCAGTTCATCTGTCAGCTGAATTAAATGTTCAATAGAAATTCTTTCTGTTACTTTTTCCTCATTTTCATCACTACTTTCTCCTTCACTGGTTTGTTTTTCTGGGCTTATAACCATTTCTACAATTTCTGAGTCAGTATAATGATGAACAACAGGGGCACTGGCATCAACATCCATCCATTCATCAATGTTATCGTCATCCATCCGTGACGCAAGATCCTTCACTGCCGGGTCAGTAAGTTCTCGTGCATAAGACAACAGATCATTTACTTGCTGCTTTTCCTTAGAAGGCTTAAATCCTGTAAAGTTTGGTTCAAGCGTTTCACCAGGTGCTGTTTCAAAAATTAATGGCCACAATTTGTGCCATCCATTTTTCAGTGTGGTTGGCAGTACAGCTTTCCAAGCATTAGCAACACAGTAAATCATATCGTGAATATTAAATTCGCGAATAAACTCACGTACAGGCTTCCCAGAATTAACTTCACTCAGTAGGCGCCTCATAAAATTAGTGCGGTACTTACACTTAAATGAACGTAATATGCCATTGTCCATAGGTTGAATCAATGAGGTGCAGTTAGGTGGGAGATAGACACAAAAAACATTCTCTTTTACCAGCAGTTCTGCTTTTGGATGTGCGGAACAGTTATCTAAAATTAGCATTATCTTACAGTTAGGATCCAAGCCAATAGAGTTACAGTGAGCTCTTGCTTCTGGTCTTTATTGAACCAATCCAGAAAAAGCTCAGTTGTTACCCAACCTTTTTTGTTTGCACGATAATTTACAGGAAGATTTCTTATACCTTTGAGCGCTTGAGGATGTAAACTTTTCCCTATAACCAGCAACTTACATCTGTGTGTTCCTGCAGCATTGCTACATCCCAGTATAGTTATGTGATCTTTTGATGCTTTATAGCCTGTAGGTGATTCTCCATCCTCCGATTTCAGTGTTCTTTTGGGAGTACATTTCCAAAAGAGTGCAGTTTCATCTGCATTATAGACTTGGTCAGGAGTTAAATTTTCATCAGTGACCAACTTGGCAAACTCGTCAACAAATTGTTCAGCTGCATCCTTGTCAGCTGATCTTTTTTCACCACACACTGCACGAAACTTTAGCCATGTCTATCGTTAAAACGCTGCAACCATCCTTCAGTGTAATCACACTGATGTTCCAATCCGAGTTCTTTGTGAAATAATTTTGCTTGACAGTTCAACACATTCACTTTCACACAACTTAAACCACCTCATCATTACTTGATCTAGTTCTGCACTTTTACCTGGTTTCATTGATTTTCTTTTTAACATCTGTTTCTTCAACTCACTGTTAGCAAAAAAGCCGAGTAACTTTTCTTTCTGTTTCTTTATATCATATACTGTTGATGATCCAATGCCATAGAATTCACACACGCTTCTCACAGACACGCCTTTATAAAGTTTTTTCAAAAGTTCAACCTTTTCTGATATTGACAATGATTTATGTTTATGCTTGTCACTTCCTTTATTCACTGGAGCCATGGTAGGGGATAGAACTTTTTTTTTTTTTTACCAAAGCGTAAAAATCACGAGAGGAAAAGATTGCTGGATACTGGTATTTATAATTCCAGCTCAAATTTGTTTTTGTAGGACACAGCGCCAACAAATGCTAGCGGCCGGTAGCGAAAATAATCCTGGATAACTGATTGTTCCGGATTAATGATTGCCGGATGAGTGATGGTCGACCCATAGGCGTAGGGGATGAAGCTTACCTGGGGGGGCAACACAAAATCTGCCCGAATTTTTCATACTCCCAGAACCTAAATAATTTGCCATTATACAGTGCTGTTGAAACCATCTAACAAATGCTATAGAGCTAAATATGAAAATACTTGGGGAAAATTTTAATAGAAAGTATAAAAAACACTCTAAAACCATTTATTCTTTATAGAAAAGAAACTTCAATGAAGACAAGATTTTATGAGTCATATTGTGTTTCAGTACCTTAAGCATGCATGTATAAAATATATATTCACTGAGTACAATGTGAAATAGGAAGCAGTTATAAATGTCTACAAAAATGTCATTAAATAATAGTTCTACATCGCTTGTGAAAATATATATGATGTTAGGAACTTTCCAATAAGTTGAACACGAAACCATGTATACAGACGTAGGGACTATAGTAAATCTAGGTAAACTATACAATCACCTGATACAGTATAGTCAATCTCAAAATAATTTAGAAAAACATGCTGTCTCTGCCCTTTCGTCTACCAAATATATCTATTATAGTGTTTATGTCCACTTGGTTGACATGACTTCTTTCTATGCAAAGAAGTCCTAATGCTGATAGCCTCTCCTGGCCCATGGTGGATCTCAGGTAAGTTTTCAGTCTTCTCAAGCATGAGAATGACCTCTCGGCTGAGCAAGATGTGGCAGGTATGGCTGCCAGTGTTGTTACCACCTCTGTGAAGTGTGGCAAGGTTTCATCCAGAGAGTTTGAGTAGAGATAGTTTACCACCTGGTTTGCTGTTTTCAAGTTAACACTTTCTAGATTGTGGAAGATAGCAGTTTCCCCCATCAGGACGTCTGCGTCAATGCTGTAGAAGTCTGACACTGCCTTGAAACTCTCCTCTGTAGCTTTTCCCACCACTATGTCAGATAATGAGGTCAAGATATTAGTGTCCCTGCTTGCAAATCTCTCTTTCATTTCTGAAAGAACTCTATCTAGTGCATCGTCATACACCTCAATTCTGCCTCTCTGTATATCAGTGAACAAGATGGGTTGCACCTCAGGAGTCTCTCCTAATAATGCTTGCAGCCTTATGGATGGCTTTTTCTGTCTTTTTGATGTCTTCACCTCCTTGTTTGGTGCAATCTCACTGATATTTTTTGCAGTTTTTTGGGCTTTTTCCCAAATCAGGGAGAACATTTCTTCTTCTCTACATTTAGAGAGGGTTTTGATGGTTGCTTCACACGTAGCTTTTGCAGCCATAACATCAACCTCATGACCTTGCAGGTAGCTTGCCAATGAATTTGTATTTGAAAAAATAACCTTCAAAATATGCAATCCCAGGACAAACTGGAATTCCAGCATGGCCTTTATAAGGCCTGTAGCATCAACAGAGGTTTTTGCATCCTTGTCGTTTGAGAGCTGTATAAGGGCAAGCAATATTCTCTCTGGCTGTTGCTCAATGGCTTTTACTGCCTCCCACCTGCAGACCCAGCGTGTCTCACTGATAGACTTCAACTTGATGAATGGTACTGAATTGAAATCAGCTGGTATCTGCACAGAACGGAGAACATGTTCTCGTTTTGGAGAGTTAAAAAAGTGGTGAATTGACTGCACGATTCCCAGTGCATTCCTTATTACTGCATTTTCTTGCAGAGTATCCTGCAGGGCCAAGTTCAGCAGGTGTCCATAGCAGTGGACATACAGAGCTTTCGGTGCTACCTCTTGTACTCTTGCAGCCACACCCTTTTCTTTCCCTGTCATGTTTGATGCCCCATCGTAGCACTGACCCACCGCATCTTCAATCCGCAGTTTCATGCTCTTTAAAACTTCAAGTATCATGTTGAAGAGGGCCTCTCCCGTGGTGGATTGTGCTTCGCAAAAACCAACAAAAGTCTCGGTTGGCTGAGCCTTGTAGATGTACCTCAAACATATTGCAATTTGTTCCTTGTTGCCTACATCCGAAGTTTCGTCTGCTATCAGGCTAAACCTTCCAGCCTCTTTAACTACTTGGGATATATGATTCAGTACTAAGTCAGAAGTAATGTTTAAAATTTCATTCTGGACATCTGGTGATAGCCACTGATGATGGGCCTCCAGCTGTGAGTTTAGTTTGGCAGCAAGCCAGGGGATATCCTTACACCGAAGATGCAGAAGCTCTATCAGATTCCCCCAATTTACATCAGATTGTTTCCCAATATTGGACCTGTCTTCAATATGACCTCTCTGTGGGATATTTTGCTGTGCTGTGTAGAGGATAGACTCAATGATAACTTTGAGGTAGGCTCTGTTTTTCTCAACCATGTCACGGTGGGCAGTGTCAAGTTGGGTCAGCACTGATGACTCACGGTTGTGGTGCACTTTTGATTGAATCCATTTGGACATTGCCATACTGTGGTTTCTGCTACTTGCATGTTTTGCAAGTCGCTCTGGTTTCTTCCAATTGCTGAATGTGAAACTATAATCAAACAAAAACTTCTCACAGGGGAAACAGATGATTGATTTTGTGGCAGTGTCAAAACTGGTCCAGAGATACTTCTTAAACAAGTTAGGATTGAAATCTCTTGTTCCACTTTCCTTGCCCAGTTGTTTCCTGTTGTATGTATCCAAGAGAGGCTGATTTGGACCGGTTTGTATATCAGTCTCAGCTAAGGTCTCAGCCACCACTAGTTTCTCCTCTGGTCCTTCTGAATCAGTGGCAGGTGGAGCGCCTGTATCCTTGGCTTTTGTAACCAGGACCTCTATGTCTGGTTCTGCAGGAACCTGATCTTGGATCTCTTCATTGTTGTCATCACCAGTAGTTATTGAAACGTCTTCTATGGAAGTAGTGGCTTCTGTTGGCATCGCTTCACTCAACTTTGTGCTGGTAGCTACTCCAAATGACAGTTTTCTTTGTTTCGGATCAATCACAGGATGGAATTCTACTTGTTGATCATACTCATGAACTCTTTTCAAGTGTTCAGTTTTATAATCTCCATCAAGTTCCTTGCCACACTTAGAACATTTAACTTTTCTTCTGTAAAGCCTCTTTCTTGACTTCTCCATGTCCAATATGGTGTCCAACAGTACACAGACTCAACAGATTCTGTTGAAAATACAGAATGCTATTTATTTATAGTAATTAAAATCACAAATATAACAAAATAACAGAGCAGAAAGAAAACCAACACTAGTCATAAAAACAATGACAACTGAACTTTTTTCGTCGAATGAAGCACACAGAAATAATTGAAAAATCTAATAAAAAATCAACCAGGCCTCGTAGCAACGAAAAAACAACACGTACCTCTCTCCCGTTAAAACTCACTCATTTTTTATCATAGGCTCATAACCGCCCAACATTCGTTTCGACCAGTCAAGCCGACCAATTTGAATTGTGGAGGCGCGTTGATGGGGGAGTGAGGAGGGAGAGAGGATGGGAAGGTTGTGTTGGAGGGGTGGGGACATATGAGTGCTGTTCATGCACTCAAAAAATAACAAAAACAATAATATATACATATATATATATATATATATATATCACAATCATGCAATCATCAGCAAAGTTACAATGATCAAAGCAGTATAGCAAATATTAGAAAATAGGTGACAAACTAGTTAAGTAAATTAGTTCTTCTGAATAGGGTATTTTTCTTCATATGTTTCTTATTGTATATAGGATAATTTCATTCCTACAAATATTCTAAAATTCACACAATGCTGTCTTCACAATGCTGTCATTCACATAGCTGTCACATGATTTAAGGCTACTGTCACGTCTATGTTATAATATAGTATGTTCCATAATGGAGAGGAGATACTACTCGTTTGATCTTAAATTTCGATTGTTTCAAACGCTTGATCAACTGAGAAGCAAATATTACATTCATATCGTTGTTTTTCAAACACACAAAAACTTCACAGAGGTATCCCACTCAACATTCACGTGCATTTTCAGTTGCAAAAACTATCAAAAACTGGCGAATACAACGTGTTCCGACGCGCAACACATCGAGTTCCACACGTGATCAACTTCCGTTTGAACAGCCAATGAAAACCGTAACATACAACTGTAACTGCAACGTACACAAGTAACACACAACCTCAACTCACACACACACACACACACACACACACACACTTTCAACGAACGGACGGCTTGAAGAACGTTCTGAAGAAAAGTGCAGATTGTGGATCCCAACGCAAAGAGAAGTGCCTTTTTGTATTTGCAGGGTGGGGGGAAATTGCTCGTGGGGTAGTGGGAAAGTAAGGAAAGAGGAGAGGGGGAGGGATTACTGGGGAAATGGAAGGTAATGAGGAGGTGGAGGAATTGGCCCTGACGGGCCGCCGAAAGGTGGACAAACGACCGCAAGACGAGCTGGATGATGACGACATGTCTAATAGGAATGTGAAGATTAGAGGTATAGATAGGAGCAATACAGTAGAAAGTGATGAGAATATTTTCAAGGAATTTAAAGAGGGTGGGGGGGACACAACCCCCCCCCCCGACTGACAAGACTAGAAGAGAAGGTCGATAAGATGAACGAGGACTTGGAGCGTAGGTTCGGTAATGTTGACAGTATAATACGAAGAATTGAAAAATTGGAAGAACTAGAGAGGGCGAACAAAAACTTAACTAAGGAAATTGAAGAATTAAAACAACAGTTAAAAGAAGTAAAAGATGAGAATAAAGTCTTAAAGGAGAATAATATGGAGAACAAGGAGGGTTGGAAAAAAATTCAAGAAAATAGCAAGGTTGCATTCACTGACATAATCAGACAGCAAATGAATGAACAAACTGAAAACTCAGTTATTAAAGTGATGAGACAGAAGGAGAATATAGTAAGAGACTTAGCAGACAAAAAGAAATGTATAATTATATTAGGAATGGAAGAGAAACATAACCCAGATAGAACCACAAGAATCAAAGAGGAAAATGAAAAAGTAAGCCAATTACTAGAATCAGTTCAGGAAGATGAACCAGGAATTATGAAACAAATTGAAGAGAAATTTAGACTCGGAAAGTATAGCACAGACAAGACCAGACCAATTAAGATTAAATTCAAGTCACAAACAACGGCAGAGAATATCTTATCCAAAACAGGGAAACTAGCAACAAGTGAACAATACAAAAAGATATGGATAAAAAGGGAAATGAATAAAGAGGAAAGAGAGGAAGAAAAGCAGAAAAGACTGGAAGCTAAGGCAAAAAACGAGAACAGAACGGAGTCAGAGAAAGAGAGATTCTATTGGAGAGTAGTGAACATGAAACTAAGGAAGTTCGACATACAAAAGAAAAACATAAGGGAAACAGAGAACACAATGGAAGTGGCAGAAAACTAAGAGTGTCTTACACAAATATAGATGGATTAATAACAGGATTGAATGAGCTGAATGATTATTTGAAAGAAAAAGAACCAGACATAATGGGAATTGTAGAAACAAAATTAAAAGGCCCACTACCACCCAACAGTGTAGGACATGATGCATACAATTATTGGATTAGAAACAGAGAGAAAAAGCAAGGGGGTGGAGTTATGTTCCTGACTAAGAAGGATATAAACGTGAAAGGTGTCATATATGGAAAGAATACAGTAGAGATGATTATGATAGAAGTGGAAGACAGAGATAAGAAGAGCAGAAAATTTGTGATAAATTATGTGCCTCCAAAAACAGCCTCATGGGAGGAGAGTGAACATAAAAGTATGTTAGAGGACACAAAGATAACATTAAATAAAATAATGGAAGATGGAGGAAGAATAGTTATGATGGGCGACTTTAATTGCAAAGAAATCTGCTGGGAAGAAATGACAGTAAAGGGTGGAGATGACTCATGGGGAAACGCTCTACTTGAGATGATTATTGACCACACAATGACACAATGGATACAGGAGAACACTAGGTATAGAAATGAAGAAGAACCATCGAGACTAGACTTATTAATTACATCTGAACCTAGAATAGTGGACAAGATTGAATATAAAACACCAATAGGTAAAAGTGACCACATATTGATTGAACTGGAACTTAATGAAGAAAAATATATCAAAAGAAATGAACAATATAGAAAAGGAAGAATGATGTATGAAAAAACAAACTTTGATAAAATAAGAGAATTCTTTCAACAAGAAAACTGGGAAGAAATATACAAAGAAGAAACATCAGTGGAAAAGAAATGGAATATTTTGACAAAAATTTACAAAAAAGGAGTGGAAAAGTATGTCCCAAGACAAAAACAAGAAAAAGAATATGTAAAATGCTGGTACAACAACAAAAGTTGTAGAGACTTAAAAGATAAAAGAGACAAAGCCTGGACCAGATGGAAAAAAGACAGAAAACCTGAAAAATGGAAAATATATACCAGTTATAGAAATGAATATGTACAAACATGCAGAGAGGAAAAGAGAAAATATGAAAAAGACGTCATAGAAAAATGTAAAGATCAACCAAAACTATTCTACAGATTTGTAAACAATAAACTGAAAAACAAACAGGACTTGGAGAAATTAAGACAAGGGGGAGTTGAATACACTGAGGAAATGGAAATGGCGGAAATTATGAACAAACATTTTAAATCAGTGTTTACAAGGGAGAACATACAACCTGAAGAGATTGAATGGAAAGAGAAAGTCCCCCCTATAGAAAAAATAGAAGTATCAAAGAATGAAATATTGATACAATTGAGTAATCTTGATGTCAGAAAATCACATGGACCAGATGAAATAGCAAACTGGATTCTGAAAGAATGCAGAAATGAACTGGCAGACAAAATACATAGCATAATAAGCAGTTCCTTGAAAGAAGGAAAAGTTCCAGAAGATTGGAAAAAAGCAAATATAGTACCTATTTATAAAGGAGGAAATAAAGAGGAACCTACCAACTATAGACCAGTCTCTCTAACAAGTACAATAGCAAAAATTTGTGAAAGAATTATCAAAAATAGATGGGTAAAATACTTGGGAAAAAACAACGTACTAAATCCAAGGCAATTTGGATTCAGACAAGGACGATCATGCGTCACCAATTTAATATGCTTCTATTCAAGGCTAATAGATATAATACAAGAAAGAGATGGATGGGCTGATTGTGCATTTCTAGACCTAAAAAAAGCTTTTGACAAAGTACCACATAAGAAGTTGCTTAAGAAACTAGAATCTGAAGGAGGAATACAAGGTAAATTACTAAAGTGGATGGAAGACTTCTTGCAAGAAAGAAAAATGAGAGTAGTGATAAGAAACCAACACTCAAAATGGAATGAAGTAATAAGCGGTGTCCCGCAGGGAACAGTCCTGGCCCCAATAATGTTTGCTATATATATTAATGATATGGATGAAGGAATTGAAAGCTATATGAGCTTCTTTGCAGACGATGCAAAACTACTGAAAAGAGTGAAAACTGAAGAAGATTGTGAATCACTACAGAGAGATCTAAATAAAGTACAGGAATGGAGTAAGAAGTGGGAGATGGAGTTCAATACAAAAAAGTGTAGTATAATGGAATTTGGAAAAAGCAAAAACAGAATAACAGGATCATATAATTTGGGAAAAGAAGGAATAAAAAAAGTAGAAAATGAAAAGGACCTGGGAGTCATTGTTATGAATAATATGTCACCTGAAAAACATATAAATAAGATTTTTGGAGAAACTTATAATTTAATAAGAACAATCAAAGTGGCATTTACATACCTGGATGAAGAAATGGTGAGGAAAATCCTAATCACCCTGATAAGACCAAGATTAGAATATGCAGCAACAATATGGTCACCAAGTACAAAAAAATGTATAAAAAAACTTGAAAGAATACAAAGAGCAATTACAAAACTGGCACCAACACTCTCAAAACTATCATATGAAGAGAGACTACAAAAACTTGGACTACAGACACTAGAGCAAAGAAGAGAGAGAGGAGATTTGATAGCTATTTACAGAATCATGAAAGGCATAGAAATTACTGATAGAGAGAATCTGATAAAATGGGATGACAGAAATACAAGAGGACACGGAAAGAAAATAAAAAAAGACAGCTATAGAAGAGATTTGAAAAAGAACAGCTTTCCACACAGAGTAATAGACAGTTGGAACAAGTTAGATGAGAAAGTGGTGTGTGCAAAAACAATACATGAATTTAAAAATTGTTTAGATAAAATGAGAAATGAAGACGGGACCCCACGAGCATAGCTCCCCTTCCCGTAATATACAACTAGGTAAATACACACACACACACAAGACTAATAGACATAGTGCAAGAAAGAAATGGATGGGCTGATTGTGCATTCCTAGACTTGCAAAAAGCCTTTGACAAAGTACCACACAGAAAACTACTAAAAAAACTGGAACACATAGGAGGAATACAGGGAAACCTACTAAAATGGATAGAGGACTTTCTGACTGGTAGAAAGATGAGAGTAGTGCTCAGAGAAAAATATTCAGACTGGAAAGAGGTGATCAGTGGAGTACCGCAAGGATCTGTGCTGGCACCAATAATGTTTGCTATCTATATGAATGACATGGATGAGGACGTGAACTGCTACATGAGCTTCTTTGCCGATGACGCCAAACTGCTAAGGAAAATAGAAACTGATGAGGACTGTGAAGCACTGCAAGAAGACCTAAATAGGGTATGGAACTGGAGTCAGAAATGGGAAGTGGACTTTAATACTAAGAAGTGTAGCATAATGGAGTTTGGAAAAAGCAAAAACAGAATATCAGGAAAATATACAATTGGAACCAAAGAAGTAAAGAAAGTAGGATCCGAAAAAGATTTGGGAGTAATTATCACAAACGACTTGTCCTATGATATACAGATTAACAAAATTGTCGGGGAGACTTACAATTTGCTAAGATCAATAAAAGTGGCGTTTACATACTTGGACGAAGACATGATGAAAAAAATATTGGTTACATTGATAAGGCCTAGATTAGAGTATGCAGCGACATTGTGGTCCCCCAGTACCAAAAAGAATATAAAGAAAATAGAAAGAATCCAAAGAGCAGCTACAAAAATGGCACCTGCACTTGCAAACCTATCATACAAAGAGAGATTGGCTAAACTGGAGTTACCGACACTGGAGCAAAGAAGAGAGAGAGGTGACCTATTGACCATCTACAGAATCATGAAAGGCACAGAGGTACTCGATAGTGAGAACTTACTTAACTGGGACAAAAGAAACACAAGAGGACATGGAAAGAAAATAAAAAAAACATAGCTATAGAAGAGAACTGAAGAAAAACAGTTTTCCTCATAGAGTTTTGGACACTTGGAACAAACTGGACAATGAAATAGTATGCGCAAAAACCATTCATGAGTTTAAAAACAAACTAGACACTGCAAGATACAAAGGCGGGACAACACGAGCATAGCTCCCCTTCCCGCAAAATACAACTAGGTAAATACAACTAGGTAAATATATATATATATATATATGTACTTATACACTTATACAGATACACACAAACATATATATGAGCAAAACATGTATTGCTCACATTCAACACCAATGAGACCGTGAAAACTTCCTCCCATACTCTCACCACTCGAAAACAACTTGACTGTGGGTAGACATCAATGTGAAAAAAAAACTGTATTTGTCACGAATGAACTTGAAAGAAAGTCAGAGCATGCGTTATTGAGAAATAAATATGTTATCTACAAAAATACCATCCTCCTCCTAACCATTTCTACTCCACCAACATATGCCTAATAGGCAGAACAGATAAATAAGTCCACCAACAGTCTCGAAATTTGCTATCAGCAATTACACAATACTTCACGCCATGAAGCCTTATGGGAATTACATCAATGGTATTGGTCGATTAATCAAATACTTGCATATGATTGCGATATTGTTCAACAATGCGAAAAACTGCTTACCACTTGAAAACAAACATTAAGAGTATAAGAAACTGTTATTTCACTAAAAATGAACTAAAAATAAGACTGAGAATATTATATATATAAAACAATCATCATCTATTTCATGTTTTAATAGAAAGGAGTAGTTAAATAACTCCAAAAACTACCTCAAAATATTCATATTATATAGCAAAATATAACTTGGACAATGATATTGAAATGTTCAATCATCAATAACATAAAAATCATAACATCAATCAACATTATAGCATAATAACATTAATCATCAATAACATAACAACTTCCAATCAGTCTTGTGAGCGATTCAAAAAATCCAACTAAACAGCAATAATATGGATCTATTAAATATATTCATATTATACAGCAGAAGTATGAAAACTCTCCAATGGTATTGAGAATTTTAATCAGCAATAAAATGTCATGCCATAAAAGCAGCAGTCAAATTACTTCCGATCAATCTAGAGTGCAATTAAATGATCTGAGCAACAAAGCAACTAAATATTTATTGTGAATATCTGTAAACACTCAACTTGCAATGATGCTGAAGACGAAAACCAATCAACAAATCAATAACAGCACCAACCAACAAGCAAAAATATCGGAGTGACGAGACACACGTCCGCACACAACAAGCGACTGAGCGGAATTGAATCTCAAAATCTACTGAAAGAATCTCATTATCTACAAAATTTGATCTTAATCCGTTAATAAGTAAAAAAAAAAATCGTTTTTTAATTTTGCGCATGCGCAGCTTTATTTCAAATTTACCATAAGGAGATTAATTAGATTTATAACATCATAAACATTCGTAAGTTTCATTTAAATTGGTTGAGTAGTTTAAGAGATATGCTATTTTCTACACCCTTCCACTTTTTGCAAGTTACCCATTGACTTAACCCAGTTATAGATACAAAACCTATACTTTATCAAATTGATAGAGTTGTACTATCATATGACGTTCATTTCATTAAGATCAGTCAAGTAGTTCCGGAGATAGCGTTACGGTCGGGCCGGGCCGGGCCGGTTCGGTGCAAATGTAACAAGACCCTCATCTCCAACTTCGATTCGCTCGTAATAATCATGATAATACCATGATGACATGACCACCACAATTTCTTGAACAATGAACAAGGTATTTTGGCATATAGTGATAATTCGTGTACTGTAGTTGAATTTTGTTTCACAGGAAATTAGTGATACAGGTGTAGTAAGAAAATATATTTTCTTATTTTGTGATTTCACTGTTTCTCTGTATAAATTGCCCAAATATCCCATGCTATTTTCCCGAATTTCAACGGGCCCCCGAACCCGGGGGGGGCAGTTGCCCCCCCCTGCCCCCCGCCTCCTACGCCTATGGGTCGACCTGCACTATAGGGCACAATAAAAGAGACTTCATGATGGCATATATTCCCCCAAGACAAAATCTTGGAATGAAACTGAATATTAAGAAATGTTATTGGATACAGCTCTTTTTCTAAAGAAAAATATTGAACAAATTAGTAACATAGTCCTAATTGGAGATTTTAATTGTGGAGAGGTCAACTGGGAGGAATGGGAAGCAAGCAGCAAACCAGATTCCTGTTGAAATACACTGTTGAGTATAGCAATGGAAAACATAATGAAACAGTGGGTAAAGGAAATGACCCATGTAAGAGGAGACGATACTCCCACAAGATTAGATCTGTTACTAACCTAAGAGCCAGACATCATCAGCTTGAACTACCTTTGCCCAATAGGAAAAAGTAACCATGTTACAATTGAATTTCAGCTGGACAATAAGGGAATAGAGCCAAGAAATTAATCACACAGGCAAGGGAGACTCAATTTTAGGAAAGCAGATTATTTAGGGTTGAAAAAATTCTTTGAAGAAAAAGACTGGGAAGAATTCATGAATACCACAGGAATAAGGAAGAAATGGGAAATCTTTCATGACATTTACAACCTAGGAGTGAACAAACATGTGCCAAAGACCAGGAAAAGGAAGAACCAGAAACAGGACTGGCTTAACAGAAAGTGTGAGATTGAGAAAAAGACCAGGGGCATGGATTGGGGGAAAATGGAACAAGAAAAAAGCAATAAAACAAAAGAAAGTTACAAACAAGAATTTGCAGGGAAGAAGAAAGCAATTTTGAGAGAGGTGTTGTTGATACATGCAAAGATGAACCAAAACTGTTTTATAGTTTTATGAATGGTAAATTAAGACACAGGGAAATCATCAAGTTAATAATGGGTGGTGAGGTCTTTGAAGAGGCCTCAGCTCAGGCAAAAGTAATGAATGGAAGTTACAAATTGGTCTTAAAAAAAAAAAAAAAAAAAAAAAAAAATTGTTGGAGAAAAGTGAGAGGAGCAAAAATCCGGGTTTAGCAGATATAAATGCAGAAGTGAGGGAAGTGCTCAATCTCCTGGGACCATTGGATGTGACAAAAGCCTCAGGACCTGATGGGATCTCAAACTAAATACTTAAAGAATGTATGGAACAACTAGCAGACAAGATCCACAGTCTTATTGCATGTTCATTGAAAGAAGGCATTGTACCACTTGATTGAAAAAGGGCAAATGTGGTACCAGTTCACAAACATGGAAGCAAGGAGTCACCACTAAATTATAGGGCAGTATCACTAACCAGCACAATATTGAAATTATGTGAAAGGATTGTGAAGGATCAATGAACCAAATATCTTGAAGAGATGAACATTCTGACAGTGATTGATGCACTACAAGAGAGAGGGGTGGGTGGTCTGCATGTACCTGGACCTAGAAAAGGCATTCGAAAAAGTACCTCAGTCAATTTACAGTACTTGTCAAAAGTATGTACAACCACTCCTCGTTTAACGACCTACTCGGTTAACGACAATGCAGAGTAACAACAGGCTTTATGACAGACCAATATTCGTGTAACGTAAATCTTACAAAGGATTACAAAGGCGGAGCATGCCGACAGGAGACCTTTTGATCCATATCTAGGTCAGATGCGAAAAAAAAATCATATTAATAATAAAATAATAAATAAAAACTATAATAATGTAAATAACAAATAAAATACATAAATAAATGCATAGGTATAGTTAAATAATAAACAAACAGGTAAATAGTAAATAATAATAAATTGACATATAAACTAATAATAAATGAAAATCATACAGACAAATAATATAAGATAAATTATAATCATTACAGCATCTTACATAGGTATTTATCTAAATGATTCTTAAAGCTTCGAACTGAACTACATTGCACTACCTGTGCAGGAAGTTTATTCCATTCATTAACTACACGGTTGGCAAAGTTGTTTCTACCTACTTCCAAATTGAATCTATATCCAGACAGTTTGAGACCATTGTTTCTTGTCTGATTCTCATTCAATGTGAAAATTTTGTCACTTTTGATGTTGTCAGTTCCCTTTAAAATCTTAAAGACCTGTATCAAGTCACCTCTGAGTCTACGCTTTTTTAGGGAAAACAGATTCATGTGTTTTAGTCGATTTTCGTATGATTTATTTTTGATATTTGGAATCAGTTTTGTGGCTCGCCCTTGTACTTTTTCCAGTCTGTCAATGTCTTTAATGAGATTCGGTGACCATATGGAAACAGCATATTCCAAATGTGGACGAACAAACGATTTATATAGCTTGTTAATGAGTGATGGACTTTTGAAATCACGCAATCAGTCCCAGAAATTGTGCAATCAGTCCCAGAATCTTATTTGCTTTCTCAGAGGCTGAAATACACTGCTTGGATGATTTGAGGTCGTTACTGATAATTACGCCGAGATCTTTTTCACTATCCACTTTTGTTAACGAATTTCCAAATAACTTGTAATCGTACAATAAGTTGGCTGAGGCAAATTTGTATGATGTTATAAATGAACTTGTACGGTGGATATTAGCTGTGAGGTAAAGTGTTCTGAAGCTTAGGTCTACATTACCATCCTGCAAGCTGCAAAAACTACCTGGGGTACAGTATATACCGGTATTGGTCAATTTTTAGTTTCGACCCTAGGCGCAATATAACAATAGAAAATTAATTATTAATTTTGTAAATTATAATGTATCAACGTAATATGCAATTTTGTGAGCGGAAATAAAAAACCAAAACAAAAAAGGTGCTAAAACAGATTTCGAAAGTAACGAAGTCGTGTCGGACAAATGGTATGCCATGTTTGTTATGATAGATGCCGACGTCAAAGAAATGAAAGGATGATAAATTCGTCTAACCTAAACTAAACTAACCTAACCTGTGTTTAATAAATAATTTCCTGCAAATTAAATGTCATTCGACTCGTCCTCGTTGTCGTCGTCATGAGAGACGTTGGCGGGCTTTTCAACCACTCTCTCAGCGAGGTACTGTCGGAAGTACCGAGGCCGTCAATTGACAAACGACATGATGGCATCCCGATCCTATGCTACCGACTTCGTTCATTAGCATATTTGCTTGCAGCAAGGTGTTTTTTATTTTCATTTCTGCCCACAAAATTGTATTACATTGATACATTTTAATTTACAAAATTAATAATTAATTTTCTATTGCTATATTGCGCCCATGGTTGAAGCTAAAAAAAAAAAAAAAAAAAAAATCCCGGTATTTAATATGGAATGTCAGCATACGCGGATTTGGTCATACACAGTAATTTCAGGAACCTAACCACTGCATTATTTGAGGGCTCTCTGTACTATCAAAACAGTAGATAAAGCTTTAATGTACTGTATACATGAAAATAAAGATACATGTATTGCTGGACATTGTACATACAGTACATGTACATATATGTATACAATTTTGCTTAACGACCAATTCGGTTAACGACGGTGACGCTGGTCCGAATTGTCGTCGTTAAACGAGGAGTGGTTGTATTTACCTAATTGTATTATACGGGAATGGAGCTATGCTCGTGGTGACCCATCTTTGTATCTTTCAGCATTAAGTTTTTTCTTAAAATCTTCAATAGTATTTGCCCACACTGTTTCTTTATCTAAATTATTCCATGTATCCATGTGGAATCATATTGATGACAAAAATAGGAAGGCATTTTCTGAGGTGAAATTAAGTAGATAGAATGTATGTGGCAATGCCCTGCTGTCATGCTGGGCCAACAGAGTGGAACATGATGGAGAACCCAGCCTTTTATCACACTGGTTTTCTTCATTTCCCTAGGATCTGTATCATTGCCATGGCTCCTACAAAGGAATTAACTAAATAAATAATTGCTGAAGTCATTAGACTATAGAAGGCAGGCCATGGAACTAAAGAAATCAGTGAAATGTTGAAGGTGGCCAAGTCCAAATTCAGGAGATACATGGTGTAATTTTAGGAGGGAGGAGGACTGGAGATACCATCCTAGAAACCTAGGAAACCTAGGATAGGGCATCCTAAGAAGATTCCTCCAAGGGTTTTGAACATCATAGAGTATTCTTTAGAGTTAAATCTACTAACAAAAGCAAAATCTTTGAGGGAGAAGTCTTCGTAGGACCCCCTGCACCAGGTTACTTGGATGGTATCTCCAATCCTCCTCCCTCCCGAGGTCACACCATGTATCTCTTGAATTTGGACTTGGCCACCTTCAATATTTCATTGATTTCTTTAGTTCCATGACCTGAATTCTTTAGTCCAATGATTTGGGTAAATATTTCTTTAATTAATTCCATTGTAGGAGCCATGGTAATGATACAGACCCTAGGGAAATAAAGAAAACCAGTGTAAAAAAAGGCAAGGTCCTGAAGAGAGAGGTTACTTGTAAACTCTTCCTACAGCAGTGTGAGAGCTACTGGCTGGGTTCTCCCTCATGTTCCACTCTGTTGGCCCAGCATGACAGTAGAGGGTTGCCAGATACATTCTATCTACATAATTTCATCTCAGAAAATGTCTTCCTATTTTTGTCATCAATACACAGCCACAAGAGGTAGATGCTGCATACTTTTGACAAGTATTGTATATGGTAATTGGAGTATATTAGAGAACTGAGTGGCTACCTACTAAAATTGATAAAAGACTTTTTGAAGGAAAGATACATGAGGACAGTAGTAAAGGATAAGAGATCAAGCTGAAGAGCAGTAATGAGCAGAGTTCCACAAGGTTCATTGCTTGCACTAATAATGTTCCTTGTCTGTGTCAGTGATGTGATAGAAGAACAACAAGTTATACCAACATATTTGCAGATGATGTAAAAATCATGAGAAGACTGAAAAACAAGGACAACGGGAGACTATTCCAAAAAGATTTAGATACTATTTTTGCATGGAGCCAAGAATTCGAAATGAAGTTCAATACAAAAAAATCCATAGTACTGGAAATGGGCAATCATGGCAAAAGGCCATCCTTAAAATATTCCTTGGGAAGTGAACCCATTACAAAAGTAAAAGAGGAGAAAGACTTAGGAGTCTTGATAAAAGACAACCTGTCACCTGTCTGGGGTATTGGCAGCATGTTATTGTGGCAAAGTAGCATGCAGTTGATACTTTAGGGTCTATATGCGGCACCCCTACGGACCAGAGCCACACATCATTTTGTCTATGATAGAAGAAAACTCTGTTCATAGAGAAATGATGACACTTTTATACTACGACTGTCCCTCCGTTATGCTGTCCCCCAACCCCTTGTTACTGTCCTGTACAATTTCTCTGAATATTCATTTCCTTTTTTGCCTACCTTCCCTGTGGTGGGGGAAAAGAATACTGCCACCAAGTATTTCCACTTGGATCGTAAGAGGCGAGAAGAAAGGGACGGGGATTGGGACTAGGCATCCTTCTCCTTGTAGCCCCACAGGGGACATTCCTAAAAGAAAAAGCAAAGGCATAAGAGGGTCTGGGAGTTTTCCGACCAGTACGTTAAGGTTTGGGTCTTTTAATGTGCGTGGATGTGGTACAGATGAGAGTAAAAGGGAAGAGATAGGTAGTATGTTTGTGAGAAGAAAGATGGATGTGTTGGCTTTGAGTGAAACTAAGCTGAAAGGGAAGGGTGAGTGTAAGTTTGGGAGTGTAAGTGGGAGGTTATCAGGAGTGAAGAGAGGGCGAGGGAGGGAAGGGGTGGCTATACTAGTAAGTGAAGAGATAGGTAAATGTGTAGTGGAGTGGAAGGAGGTTTTCTCAAGGATAATGTGGATGAAGGTGAAACTGGGGAAGGAGATGTGGGTTTTTGTAAGTGCATATGGGCCTGGCAGTGAGAAGAGCGTAGAAGAAAGGGAGGCTTTTTGGATAGATTTAAATGAGTGCATAGAGGATTTAGGGAGAAATATCAATGTAATAATACTGGGAGACCTTAATGCTAGGGTAGGAAATGATCCAATTGATGGAGTGGTTGGGAAATGTGGAGTTCCAGGAAAGAATCGTAGTGGAGAGTTGATGGTGGAAATGTGTCTAGAAAGATAGTTGATGATAGCAAATACAGTGTTTCAGAAGAAAGTCAAGCATAAGTACACATGGGAGAGGGTGGTGGATGGAAGGGTGGTAGATAGAGCATTAATGGACTGTGTAGTGGTAAATAGGATTATAATAGGAAGAGTTAAGGATGTACATGTGTTAAGGGGAGAGGGTGGGGGAATATCAGATCATTTTTTGGTGGAAGGTAAGTTGAGAGTGGAGGATAGATGGAGGAAGAGGAAAGGGACAAAAGGAAGGGAGCTGCTTAGAGTGAACTCTTTAAATGAAAAGGAAAAGGAGAAGGAGTACAAGAAGAAGCTGAAGGAGGAGTGGGAGGGAGTGAAGGATAGAGTAGAGCTAGATGTGGAGGAGGAATGGGGATGGTTCAAAGAGGGAGTCACAAAGTGTGCAAAGATGGTGTGTGGAACAAGAAGGACAGGAGGAAATAGATGAAAGGGTAGTGAATGGTGGGATGAGGAAAGAAAGAAGGTTGTAGAAGAGAAGAAGCAAGCTTTCACAGATTGGTTACAAAATAGGACGAGGGAGTCATATGAGAGGTACAAAGAAAAGAAAAGAGAAGTAAAGCAAAAGGTAAAGGAGGCAAAGAGGAGAGCAGATGTGAAATGGGGTAAGAGTATGACAGAAAATTTTGAAAGTAATAAAAAGATGTTTTGGAAAGAAATTAAGAGAGGAAGAGGAGGCGAATCAAGTAGAGAAGAAAAGGTAAAAGGTGTAAATGGAGAGATGATAATGGAAGAGAAGGCAGTAAGGGGAAGATGGGCAGAATATTCTAGGGAGTTGCTAAATGTGAAGGAGGATAGGGAGGGAAAGATAACTGCAGTTGGAAATGCTAAGAAAATGAGAGTGATGAGTGAGGAAAATGGAGGAGAAATAAGGAAGGATGAAGTGAAGGCAGTTAAGATGATGAAAGGAGGTAAGGCACCTGGTCTGGATGGATGCCATGCAAAATGTCTAAAAAAAAAGGAGGTACAGTGATGGTGGACTGGCTGGTGAGTTTATTTAATGTTTGCTGGAGAGAGGGTAGAGTGCCAGAGGACTGGAGGAGTGCCTGTATAGTTCCACTTTACAAGGGAAAAGGGGACAAGTGTGAATGTAGTAGTTTCAGAGGGATTAGCTTGTTAAGTGTAGCTGGGAAGGCTTATGGGAGGATCTTGATTGAGAGGATTAGGAGAGGAACAGAGGGAGTAATTGGTGAGGAACAGTGTGGATTTAGGACGGGTAGAGGTTGTGTAGATCAGATCTTTGTGGTAAGACAGATATGTGAGAAAGCTATAGGAAAGGGGAAGAATGTTTTTTGGGCCTTTATGGACCTGGAAAAGGCTTACGACAGGGGAGACAGAAAGGCACTGTGGGAGGTTTTGCGGATATACGGGATAGGAGGAAAGCTTCTGGGAGCTGTCAAGAGTTTTTATGAGAGTAGTAGAGCTTGTGTCAGGATTAGAAATGGAGAGAGTGAGTGGTTCGAGGTAAAGGTGGGACTTCGTCAAGGATGCGTTATGTCGCCCTGGCTGTTCAACTTATACATGGATGGGGTAGTGTGAGAGGTAAATGCAAGGGTAGTGGGTCAAGGATTAGAGATGGTTAAAGAAAATGTAGAAAAGTGGGAGGTGAGCCAGCTGTTGTTTGCGGACAACACTGCGTTTGTGGCAGGATCAGAGGAGGGATTGAGGAAGTTGGTGACAGAGTTTGGGAGAGTGTGTGATAGAAGAAAGCTGAAGATAAATATGGGAGGTACTGCAGATATATGGGATAGGAGGAAAGCTGTTAAGAGCAGTCAAGAGTTTTTATGAGAGTAGTAGAGCTTGTGTTAGGATTAGAAATGGAGAGAGTGAATGGTTTGAGGTAAAGGTGGGACTTCGTCAGGGATGTGTTATGTCGCCCTGGCTGTTCAATCTTTACATGGATGGGATGGTGCGAGAGGTGAATGCAAGGGTAGTGGGTCAGGGGTTGGAGAAAAGTGGGAGGTGAGCCAGTTGTTATTTGCTGACGATGCTGTGCTTGTAGTGGGATCAGAGGAGGGATTGAGGAAGTTAGTGACAGAGTCTGAGGTGTGTGAAAGAAGGAAGCTGAAGATCAATGTGGGTAAAAGTAAGGTGATGAGATGTACAAGGGGTGAAAGTGGCAGTAGTCTGGAAGTGAGCATTAAGGGAGAGCGACTGGAGGAAGTGGATAATCTTAGATACTTGGGTGCAAATGTGGCAGGAAAAGGTGGAGTGAAGGTGGAGGTAGAATGTAGATTGAGAGAAGCGAGTAAATGCCTTGGTGGATTAAAAAGTGTATTGAGGAATAGACATTTGGGAATGGATGCTAAGAGGAGACTGTATGAAGGAGTGATTGTGCCAACAGCACTGTATGGGGCAGAAACATGGAACATAAGAGAGGAAGAGAGAAGGAGTTTGGATGTGTTTGAGATGAGGTGTCTGAGAAGTATGATGGGGGTTACTAGGCTAGATAGAGTGAGAAATGAGGAGGTGAGGAGGAGAACAGGGGTAGAAAGGGGGTTGGGAGATAGGGTTGATGAAAGAGTATTAGGATGGTTTGGACACATGGAAAGAATGAGTGAAGAAAGACTAGTAAAAGAGGTATGGAAGGCATATGTGGAGGGAGTGAATATGAAGGGACGTCCTAGGATGAGGTGGATGGATGGGGTGAAGGGGGCTTTGGGGAAGAGGGGAATGTCTGTTGAGGAAGGATGGGAGAGGACAGAAGACAGGGGTGAATGGAGAATGGTTGTATATGGATGATGATGTGATGCATGGGATGGAGTGGACGGGGGGATGGGGGTGAGGTAGTCTGTGTGAGCAAAATTTGACGCAGCCCGAAGGGATTTCTCCCTATCTTCTCCTTTATGCATGGGGGGACGGAGAGGGGGGGGTCGCTGATTTAATGAAGCGGCCTTGCTGTGGATGTGCTGTGTCTTGCGACACTGCTTCTGACCCAGGGCAGTGGACAAGGTGCAGGGATGACCCGTAATCCAGGAGGTGCTAAGATGAGAGGGAGGGTGGAGGGCTGTGGAGTGTATTCAGGGATGGAATGGGTGGGAATGGTTTTATGCCTTTTCCTTTTTGGCTACCTCCCTTGTAAGGGGGAAAAAGCCTTGGTATATGTATGTATGTATGTATGTCACCTGACAGACATATCAGCCGGATTATGGGAGAGACATACTAACTACTGCAGAAGATTAAATTGGCATTTGACTGTACGGATGGAGGGATGATGAAAAAACTCATCGAAACCCTGGTATGTCCAAGACTGGAATATGCATTAGTAGTATGGTCCCCACACAGGGTGAAGGATATAAGCAAGACTGAGAGAATACAGAGGGCAGCAACCAAACTGGTCCCCAGCCAGGCAAATAAACCATATGGAGAAAGACTAATAGCACTGGGTCTGCCAACTTTGAAAAATCAAAGAGAAAGTGTTGATATAATTACAGTATAAATACATGGAATAGCATAGGTGATATAGTCCTACTTCAAACAATACAAGAGTTCAAATCAAAATATGATTATTGGAGATCAAAGATATAGAATAATTTGGAACTGTACATGAATTTAAGGTTAGGAATGATAAAAAAATTAAAGAATAGGAGACAGGACCCAGTGAGCATTGCTCCTTTCCTGTATACTACAATTAGGTAAATACAATCCCACCACCTTAGTAGCGCATTGGGACATTTGTCATAATTATTTTGGTCAGTGAATATTTTGGTTTAATAATGGAGTCACAGAAAAAATTACTATAAGTTTATTAAGTGAGATTCAATCTACAATCTCCAATCTACAAAATGGGGGATTAAAAAGTGTAATGAGAAATAGACATTTGGGAATGGATATTAAGAGGAGATTGTAAGGAGTGATTATGCTGACAGCACTGTATGGGGCAGAGACATGGAACATAAGAGAGGAAGAATTTAAATGTGTTTGAGATGAAATGTCTGAGAAGTATGGTAGGGGTTACAAGGTTGGATAGAGTGAGAAACAAGGAGGTGAGGAAGAGAGCAGGGGTGGAAAAGGAGTTGGGAGATAGGGTTGATGAAAGATTATTGGGATGGTTTGGACACATGGAAAGAAAGATTAGTAAAAAAAGTGTAAAAGGCAGAGGTGGGAGGAGTGAACATGAGGGGACCACCAAGGATGAGATGGATGGCTGGGATAAAAGGGGTGTTGAGCAAAAAGGGGATGTCTGTTGAAGAAGGAAGGGATAAGGCAGAAAATTGAGGTGAGTGGAGAATGGCTGTGTATGAATGATGCTGTGATGCATGGAATGGCATGAGTGAGGGATAGGGGGATTAGGGAGTGGTTATGTGTGAATGATATATTGATGCAGCCCAAAGGGATTTATCTCAGTCTTCACTGTTACTGCATGAAGGGACAGGGGGGGGAGAGGTTTCCAATTAAATGAAGTAGCTTTGCTGTGGATGTGCTGTGTCTTCTGACCCAGGGCAATAAGCAAGATGCAGGAATGACCCCTCATCCAGGAGGAGCCAAGATGAGAGGGAAGGGTGGTGAATAGGAGTGGAATGGGTGAGGATGAAATAGATGGGAGTGGAATTATACCTTTTTAACTTTGGCTACCTCCCGTGTAAGAGGGAAAAAGCCTTTGGTATATGTATGTATCTGAGGTTCCTTTGTATTTTGAAATCTACATATTTCCAATTGGAAAACAAATGAATTTGCACATTTTTTATTCATGTAAAGTCAGAATAAACAGGTGAATAAAAATTTACATTTATTTACACTAAAATTACACAAAACTGAACACAACTACAAGAAGAGGAACAAGTGCAGTTAAGAAAAGTTCTGGAGCAACAAAAAGAGGAAAAAGATGTAGATAAGGAGGCAATAAGGGTACTAGAATGTAAAGGTCTTGATAGATAAAAAAATTCTATTTAGGTGTGGGCCTACCTACCCCTTAATGCAGTAAAGTTGTCTTGACTTTGTCACGCCAAAATCTGAAAGATGGTCAATGGTATAGAATGAGTTAGATACGTAGACTAAATTTTCATGTGAGCAAAAGTAGACAAAAGTTTATTAAAACTACATAACAAAACAATACCTTCTTGACTGTAATTTAGTTTTCTATTATTCTAGTGTTAATGAAGATATCAGTCACCATATTCAAATTTTTCATTCATGTAGTCCTTGACAAGTGGATCTTCTTTTCCTCTAAAATGATTCATCTAAAGCTAGGAGTTTTGGAGAATATTATATTAATTGTACCAACTTTTATATGTAGGTGCTGCATATCGAGAGATGGTGTCCAACTTACTACAGCCTATCATCAGCTCTCCAACAGTCACACTGGTTCGTTATGATATTCATCATGCGCTGCCATCCACAGCCAACTCCATCATAGGTCGTGCTGCTCACATTGCTGTGCTGGACTCAGAACTGTTCATTGAGAAGTTCCTTTTAGTTACTGGTCTTAAATATTTCAAATAATTAACCTGTTATGTCTAATGTTAAGGTATTATCAGCTCAGAAGACTACAAGGTATCAGTGTTCAGATTTGGTGGTCACTAACATCATAGATATGGAACGGGATGTGAAACTCCCTTGTGTTCCGTATGAATTATTTGAGAATATACTGTGTATGTCTACCGAGTCCATCTCTATTCTCGAGATCTGATTCATAATGTGTTAGCACTTTTGAGTGGTTTCCAGATATTTTGTACCTTACAGTTGTATGTCTGTTGGTATTGCAGCAAATATTGAATAATTGTACATAGTAAATGTAAATTGTTTGAAATGATAATTATCAGAGCTTTAAGATTATTATACTACTAGGTAATAACAGGGAACCAAAGAGAATGAAGCCAATAAATATTATTTTACATTGTGTGGTTATCCAGGTGAAAGCAAGAGTTTTCATCTTCTGTAAACTGTTTTATGAAAATCAAACCCTAAGCACCTATTCATACTTTATAAAAAATAAAATAAAAAAAGAATCCATCCCTTTCCTAAGATTGTAACCTGTCCTTATCTATCCAATTCTTAACCTAAAATAACACCTCACACAGTATACTCTATATACCAAAGTAGTCAACCTTAAGAACCTCTACAAACAATTTTCAGAATATAATAACTTTTGTGGTTGTGCTCTTATTCTCTCACAACCTGCTCATAAACCCCTGGTTGTTAAGTCCACACTAGTTCTCTTGCTAGGAGCTATTCAACATTTTCAAAAGTGAACTAACTGTATTGTATCATTTGGTCATGAGAACCATCCCTGTAAAAAACATGCTCATCACAATTCCATGTGTAATTAATTTTGTCCTAATTTTCCTTTTTCAAATTATGTATTAATTCTAATCATCTTTCCTTTATTAAAAGTTTTCCCATTTCCTCTGTATAGAATGACATCATTTGAAGTCTTTGGCTTCATATAGTAATGTATATTCATCTCATTGAAATCCCATTTGCCTCCTGCAGTGGTCATTTGTACACTTGTGAAAATGTTGAAAGTTTTGAATGGCCCACAGGTTGTTTTGTAGTAGAAAGTCAAACAGTCAAAGTGTAAAAGGTGACTTTGGTGCAAAGGATTCCACCACTTGACTAAAAGCTGAGCTTGAGTGTTCAGTGTTTGGGTCAGTTATGCACTATTAATGAAGTGTGGGTGAATGTTGTGTGGAATGGAACAGGTGCTGGCATAAGACCTTGAGAAAGCCTATGTGATCATAATATGAAATATATATTAGCTGTATTAATAAGACTTTATATCATAAGGCTTGAAAGAAGAAACTATTTGTAAGTTTTTAAGCAGAAAGTTTTGATAAGTTTCTGTGGATGCTCGTTGGTAAATATGAGATTTTAAGTGTTTTTATACATATTCAAATGAGTACTATGTAGGTTGTGCTTTCTTTGTATTGCTATTAGCCAGAATGGAAAGAAGATAAACAAATGAGATGGACACCTAAAGGAAATTCTTGAACCCATCAGTGCTTGTTCACATTTTTCTGTGAAGTTAAAGCTCTTGATACAATCCCCATCAGCTTGGGACTGTTTAATCAAAGTAAAAGTTATTGCTGTAATTTGCTAAACACTCAACCTGAGCTGCTGCAGAATTGAATGTAGAGCTCCAGTGCATAGCTGGTTATGCCAAACAGACATAATTAAGCGCCTTCAACTGCATTCCCTGGTCGTAAAGAAGAGACAATTGTAGTGTTCATCTCCTGCTATTATTCATGCCTGTTGGCTTGACCACATCTCTGTGCCCTACTTTTCTTGTCTGTTGTCAAGTTTAGCTTTTATCTCATAAGCGTAGAAAGAAGCTTTGTTGCCTCATTTGCATCTGGCTGATATCAGGACCTTCATTACTTCTATCTTAGCACTTTGCCACCAAAATGATGTGCACATGAAATGGCCCCAATTGATATCTGTTTTATTTGAAGGCCTGCATGTCATATGTATGTTAGCAATATCTAGAAAAAGACATGTACAAAATTTTGAGCACAATGATGTAGAAGATATAGGCATTCTGTTGGATCACAAAATATCTTTGCCTTTTGCACACTATGAGTGAATTTCAAGTTTTATGATTCAGTATTATTAGTGTCATTATATACTTCATTTATTTGTTTTATGCAGGGACCAGAACTTTGGTGCAGGGAGGTTCATGTGGGCTCATAGCTAGGTTTGGCCAGTTCAAGGTGCACTAGCACTTTTATTCTGCATTTTTGCTGCTCTTTGTCACCCAGTCTTGTAGTTATTGATTTGTAGTGTGTCTATCCTGAACTGTTTGTCTGCAATTATTGATCCAGTCATTAATTCATTGAGCTATTGACCTGGATCTGTAGAGATCCTGTTCTTGATACACACTGCTACACTAATTCACCTGATTCATAGTGCTGTATTACACATAGTGATGCCACTCATTTTTCTATGATATTGATTCTTTAGTACTTAGTGTCACATCTGTTGGTAAAGTGCCACAGCTCTTGAATAGAAAGATAAACATTTACCACCCAACTGGCAGCTCATTCATTTTTCTCTTTTGTGAAAAATATTCCATTCTTATTCTTATAAGTATCATTTCAGAAATTAGTCATTTGGAATTCTCTGCATAGAGGGTCACAGTATCACATAGTAAATGAATGCAAAAGGTCATGCATTAAAGAATGGTGCATGTGTGGTTTTAGTGTTCATGTGTATAAAACAGTGGAATCTAGCACTGAAATAGCCACCATGATTCCAGATTAACTGCCACCCTTACTTTGATGACTTTCCTTTCTATCCATTCCAGGTTTGGTAAAATCAAGTACAAATGTCACATCAGTATTCCAGGAAGTTTAAAGTAATGCAATGATGTCCACAGAACCTTTCCTTGTTTACAAAGTATATAATATATTGTGTATGATATAATGTATATGATATGCTGTATATGCTATACTGTAATAATACATTTGTTTTGTTATAACAAAGAGGCAGCTCTGTTGGGCTTCTGAGGTCATGAGGATTAAGGCCAAATCATTTTAGGGAGTACCAGGGGTGAAAGGTAAATTGCAGCTATGCAAGTATGTGGGAAGAATAAGGTTGATGCTGCAACAGAAGTTGGTCACAACAGGTAAGCAAATATATTGCTAGAATTACTCCACTTATAAATATGACAGTTTTCATAGAAGGACATAGCTTACAGTGGCAATGTTTAGTTAAATCTGGTATCCAAACCCAAATTACATTTGTCAATCAAAAGTAGATCATACAAAATCAATGGTAGACTTTTTATTACAGCCAAAGGTTACTCAGTTGAGATTAGTGAAATCTCATTCTACTAGAGCTGGACTAGATATGATTTAGGCATTACAAAATAAATAACTCCTCTACATACTTAGATGAAATAGAAACAGGATTGAGACTAAAAATGTTCACCTTTTCAATCAAAATTTCTTTATATGTTTGAATCAAAATTATATAATAGTTGTGCAACAAATATATTACTGATCTAAAATCTGTCATAGTTATATTGCCAGCCCCACAGCAGATGGAAACAGTCCTTGAGGCCAGCCATAGATATCTCTGGGAAAAAATATTGAATTGTTGTCTGTGTTGTGTTAACATGGAATATTTCTATGTTACTGGCTTATCTAGGAGGGAGTAAAAAAAGTGTCCAAAGATAGTGTGTGGAACAAGTAGGATGAGAGGGAATAAAAGGAAGAGTAGTGAGTGATGGGATGAAGTGTTCAAGGTTGTTGAAAAGAAGAAGCAAGCATTCACAGACTGGTTGCAAAGTAGGGTAAGAGAAACATATGAGAGGTGTAAATAAATTAAAACATAAGATAAAGAAGGCAAAAAGGAGAGCAGATGTAAAAGGGGGGAGGAGTATGACAGTAAATTTTGAAAGTAATAAAAAGGAGGAAGTTAAGAGAGGAAGGGGAGGTGAATCAAGTAGAGAAGAAAAGGTAAAAGGTGCAGATGGAAGAATAATAGAAGAGGAGGCAGTAAGGGGAAGATGGGCAGAGTATTTTAGGGAGCTGTTAAATGTGGAGGAGGTTAAGGAGGGAAAGGCAGTTGCAGTGGGAAGTGCTAGGTAAATGACAGTGATGGGTGAAGAAAATGGAGGAGAAATAAGAAAAGACAAGGTGCAAGTAGTTATGAAAATTATAAGAGCAGGTAAGGCACCTGGGTTATATGGGTGTCATGAAGAGTGTCTGAAGAAGGGAGGTATAGCAATAGTGGACTGGCTAGTGAGGTTGTTTAATGTCTGTCTAAGAGAGAGTAGAGTGCCAAAGGACTGGAGGAATGCCTGTATAGTTCCACTTTACACAGGGAAAGGGGACAAATGTGAGTGTATTAGTTTCAGAGGGATCAATTTGTTGAATGTAGTTGGGAAGGCTCATGGGAGGGTTTTAATTGAGAGGATTAGGAGAGGAACAGAGGGAGTAATTGGTGAGAATGAACTGGGTTTAGGAAAGGTAGGGGTTGTGTGGATCAGATTTATGTGGTAAGGCAGATATGTGAAAATGCTTTAGCAAAAGGTAAAGATATTTTTGGTCCTTTATGAATTTGGAAAAGGCTTATGACAGGGTAGACAGGAAGGCACTGTGGGAGGTTTTGCTGATATATGGGATTGGGGAAAAGCTGTTAAGGGCAGTCAAGAGTTTTTACAAAAGTAGTAGGGGGATTATAGGAGTTTTCATGAAAGTAGCAGTTGCCGACAAGACTGACGAGATAAAGGAGTTAGTGACCGAGTTTGGGATGGCATGCGATAGAGAAAGTTGAATGTAAATGTGAGTAAATGTAAGGTAATGAAATGTACAAGGGGAGACAATGGCAGTGAGTTGGAAGTAAGTTTTAAAGGAGAGAGGCTAGAGGAAGTGGATAGCTTTAGGTATTTGGGGTTGCATGTGGCAGGAAAGGGAGTGGAGGTAGAGGTAAATTGTAGGTTGAGAGAAACAAGTAAATGCCTTGAGGGATTTAAAAATGTCATGAGAAATACACATCAGGTAATAGATGTAAAGAGGAGATCGTATGAAGGGGTGTTTGTGCCAATGGCTTTGTACAGGGCAGAGACTTGGAATTTAAGAGAGGCAGAGAGGAAAAGTTTGAATGTGTTTGAGATGAAATATCTGAGAAGTATGGTAGGGGTTACAAGGTTGGATAGAATGAGAAATGAGGGGGTAAGGAGGAGAGTGGGAGTGGAAAAGGAGATGACAGATAGGGCTGATGAAAGAGTATTGGGATGGTTTGGACACATGGAAAGAATGAGTGAAGAAAGATTAGTAAAAGAGGTGTGGAAGGCAGAGGTAGAGGGAGTGAATTTGAGGGGACAACCAAGGATGAGATGGATGGATGGGGTGAAAGGGGTATTGAGCAAGAGGGGAATGTTTATTGAGCAAGCAAATGGCTGTGTATAGATGATACTGGTATGCAAGGGAGGGTAGGGGGTGCTTATGTGTGAATGATATTTTGATTCAACCCAAAGGGATTTCTCCCCATCTCTTTTTCTGCATGAGGGGATGGAGAGAGGGGATTGCCAATTAAGTGAAGTGGCCTTGTGGATGTAATGTGCCTTGCTACATTGCTTCTGACCCAAGGCAGTGAGTGAGATACAAGGATGACCCATCATCCATGAGTATCTTAAAATGAGAGGGAGGAAAGGGTGGTGGGGGGTAGTGGAATAGGTGAGAGTAGGTACATGCCTTTGACTTGGCTACCTCCCTTATAAGGGGGGAAAAGCTCTAGGTATATAGGTAGAATAGGCTTATCTTATTAAGAGGGGAGCAATCACTACTTGTCAGTTCTTCATATGTGAACAAGTAAAGAATTTATTAAGTTGACCATGAATGATCTTAGGCCCAGTCTAGGGAGTGAGAGACTGTACCTCCAGATGGAAGCGAATATGTTGGCAGGTTTTGAAGATATGCAGCAGGTTGGTGATATTCTCTGACATCTGTCTTGCATACCCACCATTTGCAGGTACTCATTATTGGTCCTTTTGTGGTTATTACAGTAGAAAATTGATTACAAGAGATGATCTATTACAGTTGGCATTTAATAAGTATATTTGAAGAAAAATTCTAAAAATCATTAACTGGGGAAAACCTTGGACCTATATGTCATTTTAAATTCACCATGCAACCATCCTGCTAATTCTTTTCATTCCCAGCTGCTAGAATGCAGAACTACAGTTCCCATATTTGTGTTCATCAGTAAACAGTGTACACACTGCTTCATGTGCTGTTTTATCTCAAATTTCCAAAATATTTGCTAGAATAATAGCCATGGCTCTTATTATGCATTTGTATGCACATGCACACACAAAGATGAATAAAATAACAACTCACAGACTTTCTTTAATTTATGAAGATATGCATATACACATTTCTACATATGGTGCAAAGGCATATGCACTGTATGTGGGCATGCACACACACATAGGATCACACAACGATGTGGTCACCAAGTACAAAAAAAAAAAAAAAAAAAAAAAAAAAAAAATTGAAAGAATACAAAGAGCAATTACAAAATTGGCACCAACACTCTCAAAACTATCATATGAAGAGAGACTAGCAAAACTTGAACTACAGACACTAGAGCAAAGAAGAGAGAGAGGAGATTTGATAGCTATTTACAGAATCATGAAAGGCATAGAAATTATTGATACAGAGAATCTGATAAAATGGGATGATAGAAATACAAGAGGACACAGAAAGAAAATCAAGAAAGACAGCTACAGAAGAGATCTGAAAAAGAACAGCTTTCCTCACAGAGTAATAGACAGTTGGAACAAGTTAGATGAGAAAGTGGTGTGTGCAAAAACAATACATGAATTTAAAAATAGTTTAGATAAAATGAGATATGAAGACGGGACACCACGAGCATAGCTCCCCTTCCCGTAAAATACAACTAGATAAATACAAATTCATACTTAGATTTATGTACACTTATTCATTTAATTGGGATCTCACATATTTGTGTACAAAGCCTACATGTTACAGGAAATTACAATATGGACATACAATATATACATGCATACCTAGTTGTATTTTGCGGGAAGGAGAGCTATGCCTGTGGTGTCCCGCCTTTGTATCTCACAGTGTCTAGTTTGCTTTTAAACTCTTGAATGGTTTTTGCACACACTATTTCCTTGCCCAGTTTGTTCCAAGTATTTACCTAGTTGTATTTTGTGTTCCAAGTGTCCACTACTCTATGTGGAAAACTTTTTTTCTTCAGTTCTCTTCTGTAGCTATGTTTTTTTATTTTCTTTCCATGTCCTCTTATGTCTACCACTCTATGTGGAAAACTGTTTTTCTTCAGATCTCTTCTGTATCTATGTTTTTTTTTTTTTCCATGTCCTCTTGTGCTTCTCCTGTCCCAGTTTAACAAGTCCTCTCTATCAAATATTTCTGTGCCTTTCATGATTCTGTAGATGGTCAGTAGGTCAACTCTCTTCTTTGCTCCAGAGTCGGTAAATCTAGTTTAGCCAATCTCTCCTCATATGACAAGTTTGCAAGTGCAGGTGCCATTTTTGTTGCTGCTCTCTGGATTCTTTCTATTTTCTTTATATTCTTTTTGGTACTGGGTGACCACAATGTCGCCGCATATTGTAGTCTAGGCCTTATCAGTGTGACCAATGTATTCATTTGAAAATAAATGGTCACACAAGGTCATTCCAAACTGTTGAAAGATACAAAATATGAACTGATATACTGAAAGAAAGAGAAAATATAGTAATTATGGGTTATTTTAATTCAAAAGAAATATGTTAGGAAGAAATGATAGTGAAGGGTGGAGAAGACCTCTGGAGCAACATACTACTCGATATGACCATTGAATACACAATGACTCAATGGATAAAAGAAAATCCCAGATACAGAAACAATGAGGAACCATCGAGACTGGATTTAATATTTACGTCAAAACCTGAAATTGTGGACAGAATTGATTAAAAAACTCCAATAGGAAAGAGTGACCATGTACTAATAGAATTCAAACTAAAAGAGAAACAGACTTAAGAAGAAATGAGAAACATAGAAAAGGAAGACTAATGTACAACAAAACAAATTTTGAGAAACTTAAAAAATTCTTTCATAATGCAAACTGGGAAAAATTCCTAAATGAAGAAACAAAGATGGAAGAGAAATGGAATATACTAAAAGAAATTTATAATGAGGGAGTGAACAAATATGTACCACAACAAAAGCAAGAAAGAGTATACATAAAAAGCTGGTACAACAAAAAATGTAGTGAAGCTAAGGATAAAAGAGACAAAGCTTGGAAAAAATGGAAAAACAACAAAAACGAGCAAATGGCAAACATACATCAAACTAAGAAATGATTATGTAAAAATACACAGAGATGAAAAGAGAAACTATGAAAGAGAAATAATAGAAAAATGCAAGGAACAACCTAAACTATTTTACAGGTATGTAAATGGTAAACTAAAAAATAAACAAGAAATAGAAAAGCTGCACCAGGGAAATTATGAATATACAGAAGAACTAGAAATGGCTGAAATTATGAGCAATCATTTCAAATCGGTATTCACAATTGAGAACTCACCTAACTGTGAGCAAATAGAGAGACAGAAATCCCTCCCCCCCCAATGAAGGAAATAATTGTAAAACAGAAGGAAATCAGTGACCTTGATATCAGAAAATCACATGGTCTCGATGGAATTGCAAATTAGATACTGAAAGAATGCATACAGTAGTTGATGGATAAAATATACAATATACTGTAATTAAATACCACAGGACTAGAAAAATGCAAATATTGTACCAATATATAAAGGAGGAAACAAGGAAGATCCAACCAACTACAGACCGGTCTCCCTAACAAGCACAGTAGCAAAAATATGTGAAAAAGTGATCAAAAGTAGATGGGTTAAACATCTGGAAGAAAAAACTATACTGAATCCAAATCAATTTGGATTTAGACAAGGAAGATCATGTACAACAAACCTGACCTGCTTCTATTTGAGACTAATAGAAATAATACAAGAGAGGGATGGATGGGCAGCCTGTGCCTATCTAGACCTACAAAAAGCAATTGATAAGGTACCACACAAGAAACTACCCGGTAATAAGAAAAATAGAATCAATAGGTGGCATCAGAGGAAAAATATTGGAATGGAAGCAAGACTTCCTGACTGGGAGAAAAATGAGGGTAGTAATTAGAGACAAATACTTGAATTGGGAAGAAATGATAAGTGGTGTCCTGCAAGGTTCGATGCCGGCTCCAATCATGTTTGCCATATATATAAATGATATGGATGAAGGAGTAGGGTGTTATATGAATTTCTTCACAGATGATGCAAAAATACTAAAGAAAGTAAGAACAGAGGAGGATTGTGAATCATTACAGTTAGACCTGGACAAAATCTGGAAATGGACTAAAAAATGGGAAGTGAACTTCAATATCAAGAGGTGTAGTATAATGGAGTATGGAAAAAGTGAAAATACAATATCAAGAAATTATAAAATTGGTGAAGAAGTAGTCAAAAAAATGTACTCGGAAAGAGACCTTGGAGTAATAATCAGCAAAGACATGACACTGGACAAACATATCAATAAAATAGTCAGAGAAACCTTCAACCTATTAAGGTCAATGAAAGTGGCATTTGACTACTTGGATGAGGAAATTATTGAAAAAAAATATTAGTTACGCTAATAAGACCAAAACTGAAGTACAACCACTCCTCGTTTAACGACCTACTCGGTTAACGACAACGCAGAGTTACGACGGGCTTTATGACAGACCAATATTCGTTTAACGTAAATCTCCCGAAGTTACGACATCGTGTGCAATAATCAAGTTGGCTGAGGCAAATTTGTATTATGTTATAAATGAACTTGCACGGAGGATATTAGCTGTGAGGTAAAGTGTTCTGAGGCTTAGGTCTACATTACCATCCTGCAAGCTGCAAAAACTACCTCAGTATATACCGGTATTGGTAAATTTTTAGTTTTGACCATGGGCACAATATAGCAATAGAAAATTAATTATTAAATTATAATGTATCAATGTAATATGCTATTTTGTGAGCGGAAATAAAAAAAACAAAAAAGGTGCAAAAACAGATTTCGTAAGTAACGAAGTCATGTCGGACGAATGGTACACCATGTTTGTTATAATAGATGCCGACGTCGAAGAAATGAAAGGATGATAAATTCGTCTAACCTAAACTAAACTAACCTAACCTGTGTTTAATAAATCATTACCTGCAAATTAAATGTCATCCGGCTCGTCCTCGTTGTCGTCGTCGTGAGAGACGTTGGCGGGCTTTTCAACCACTCTCTCAGTTTGCAGGGTATACAAAGTTCTTGCAGCTTGAAGGAATGCATGTATCTCCGCACCATAACATTCCTTCAAGAAAATATACCTGGCGAGGTAGTCGGAAGTACCGAGGCCGTCAATTGACAGATGACAAGATGGCGTCCCGATCCTATGCTACCGACTTCGTTCATTAGCATATTTGCTTGTAGCAAGGTATTTTTTACTTTCATTTCTGCCCACAAAATTGCATATTATGTTGATACATTTTAATTTACAAAATTGATAATTTTCTATTGCTATATTGCGCCCATGGTCGAAACTAAAAAAATACCCCAGTATTTAATATGGAATGTCAGCATACGCGGATTTGGTCATATACGGTAATTTCAGGAACCTAACCACGGTAAATAAACAGTAAATAAAGCTTTAATGTACTGTATAAAAGAGGGAAAATACATGAAAATAAAGATACATGTATTGCTGGACATTGTACATACAGTACATGTACGTATATGTATACACTTTCACTTAACGACCAATTCGGTTAACGACGGCGCGCTGGTCACAATTGTCGTCATTAAACGAGGAGTGGTTGCATGCAGCAACACTATGGACACCCAGTACTAAAAAGAATATAAAGAAAATAGAAAGAATACAAAGAGTAACAACAAAGTTGGCACCAACTCTCTCCAAATTAACATACAAACAAAGATTGTCCAAATTGGAATTACCAACTCTGGAACAAAGAAGAGAAAAAGGAGATCTGCTGACTATTTATAGTCATAAAAGGAATGGAAATCCTAGATAAGAATGATTTACTAAAATGGGACAATGGAAAAACAAGAGGACACAAAAAGAAATTCAAAAAGGATAACTATAGAAGAGATCTGAAAAAAAAAATAGCTTCCCACATAGAGTACTGATATCTGGAATAATTTAGATAAACAGTGTGTGCAAACACTATTCAAGATTTTAAGAAAAAACTTTATGCTGAAAGATACAAAGACGGGTCATCACGAGCAAAGCTCCCTTCCCATATAATACAACTAGGTAAAATACACATAAGACATAATAGAAAAATGCAAGGACCAACCTAAACTATTCTACAGATATATAAATGACAAACTAAAAGACAAATGTGAAAGAGTGAAACTGTGCGAAGGAAATAAAGAATATATGGATGATGTAGAAATGGCTGAAAATGAATTACAACAGCTTAGAAATTATTGGAAAAAGGATAAGGAAGAAGATAAAGTCATTTTCAAAGAAATAGTTCATCAACAGATGCAGGACAAGGTCAAAGGTGCAGTTATCAAGGTAATCAAACAAAAAGAAAATTTACTAAGAAACACAGTAGACAAGAAAAAATGTATAGTAATTTATGGTTTAAAGGAAAGACATAATAAAGAATATATGGATGATGTAGAAATGGCTGAAAATTAATTACAACAACATAGAAATTATTGGAAAAAGGATAAGGAAGAAGATAAAGTCATTTTCAAAGAAATAGTTCATCAACAGATGCAGGACAAGGTCAAAGGTGCAGTTATCAAGGTAATCAAACAAAAAGAAAATTTACTAAGAAACACAGTAGACAAGAAAAAATGTATAGTAATTTATGGTTTAAAGGAAAGACATAACCAGAATTGGTTCCAGAGAGAAAAAGAGGACAAAGAATTAGCAAAAAGTGTTCTAAAAGAAGTACAGGACAGTGACCAAGAAATAAACAAGGAAAAAGAAGTGCACAGATTGTGTAAATATGTAGAAGAAGGAAAAACTCTACCAATAAAGATTAAATTAAGGTCAGAAGTGGCAGTAGAAGAAATTCTAATAAAAACAGGAAAATTGGCAAGAAGTGAACACTATAAAAACATATGGATACAAAGAGACAGGAATGACGAGGAAAGGAAAAACTTTAAAACATTAAGAAATTAAGCTTAAAAAACAAACGAGAAGAGAACGGAGATTGAAAAACACAGTTCTATTGGAGAGTGTTAGATATGAGATTATACCACTGAAAAAGTGGTATAATCAAGAAAAAAAATGAAAGACCAAGAAAACAACATGGAGGGTGTAGAAAATTAAAACTGGCATATACTAATTTAAATGGTTTGATTTCAGAATTAAACAAATTAAATGATTATTAGAAGCTAAACCAGATGTAATGGGAATTGTGGAGACAAAATTGAGAGGTTCAATATCAAACAGCATTGGACATGGATTATATAATCACTGGCTTAAAAATAGGAAGGAGAAACAGGGTGGAGGAGTCATGTTCCTGGTTAAGAAAAACTTAAATGTGACGAAAGTTACATATGGAACAAACAGGGTAGAGATGATCACAATAAAAGTTGAAAATAATGACATGAAAAGCAGAAAATTTGCAGTGATTTATGTACCCACAAAAACAGGGTCTTGGACAAAGATCACTTCAAGATGTTAAATGATACTAAATCTTCATTAAATGGGATGCTAATGGATGGAAGTAATGCAGTACTCATGGTTGACTTTAACTGCATAGAAATATGTTGGGAAGGGATGACAGTGAAAGGTGGAGAAGATCAGTGGGGGAATGTATTACTTGACATGACCATGGAACATACAATGACACAATGGGTAAAGGAGAGCACTAGATATAGAAATATTGAAGAACCATCAAGACTAGATCTAATATTTACTTAACCCCTTCCATACGGTGCCGCACACGTAGGCGTCATGGGGAGCGAGTGTATTCGCGAGGCTGCCATATCGGCGTCTTGATTATATTTATTGTAGTCGCCCCTCCATAATGACATTCTTTCTAATTCTTTTGTAATCGCATTTTCTATGGTTATCAAAATTCACGGGTGAAGAGAGAACGATCGATATAAGCGGTGACTATATTTTATGATGCGAGTATTATTACGACACGTCGTACGGCTGGCATTGGCTGCTGCCACCGAGATCTAAGTCCATGACGCCTACGTGTGCGGCACCGTATGGAAGGGGTTAAGAACCCGAAATAGTAGACAAAATGTATTACAAGACACCAATTGCAAAGTGACCATATACTACTTGAGTTAGAATTAAAAGAGGAAATATAGAAAGAAATGAGAAACACAGAAAGGGCAGAGTGATGTATGGCAAAGCAGACTTTGAGAAACTTAAGAAATTTTTCTTGAAGCAAACTGGAAAAAATTCTACAAAGATGAAACACAAGTGGAAGAAAAATGGATGATTCTGATGAAGATTTATAAAGGAGTGGAAAAATATGTACCAAAGCAAAAACAAGAGAGGGTGTACATAAAATATGGTTTAATAGAAGGTGCAGTGAAGCAAAAGATAGAAGAGACAGAGCTTGGAAGAGATGGAGAAGAGACAGGAAACCTAGAAAGTGGCAATTATATGTTAACCAAAGAAACGAATACGTAAAAATATGTAGGGAAGAAAAATGTAAATATGAGAAAGACATAATAGATAAATGTAAAGATCAGCCAAAACTATTATGTAAATGGGAAACTGAAAAACAAGCAGGAAATAGTGAAACTATGCCAAGGGAATACTGAATACATAGAAGATACCGAAATGGCAGAAGTTATGTGCAAATATTTTAAGTCAGTTTTCACTAGAGAAAAAATATAACAACAGGTTGAAGGGAGAGAAGTGAAATCCCCCATCCCCCCATGAAGGAAATAATAATAACACAGAAAGAAATAATAGATCAAATAACTAACCCGATATCAGAAAATCACACAGCCTGGATGGAATAGCAAATTGGATATTAAAAGAATGTAAAGAAGAGCTAGTAGACAAAATATACAACATATGTTGCTCACTCAAAGAAGGAAAAATACCACAAGACTGGAAAAATGCTGATATTGTACCAATTTATAAAGGAGGAAATAAGGAAGACCCAACAAATTACAGACTGTTTTCCCTTACTAGCACAGTAGCAAAAATCTGTGAAAAAGTGTTAAAAGATAGATGGATAAAACATCTGGAGGAGGATAATACACCAAATATGAGACAATTTGGATTCAGACAAGGAAGATTGTGCACCACAAATTTGATCTGCTTTTACTTGAGGCTACTAGATATAATACAAGAAAGGGACGGATGGGCCAATTGTGCTTTCCTAGATCTACAAAAAGCTTTTGATAAAGTTTCTCATAAAAAAAATATCAGTAAAGATGGAAACTATAGGAAGGATACAAGGCTACTGAAGTGGATGGAGGATTTTTTGTATGGAAGAAAAATGAGGGTAGTGCTCAGAGACAAGACTTCTATTTGGGAAGAAGTAATTAGTGGAATCCCACAAGGATCAATGCTGGCTCCAACAATGTTTGCCATTTATGTGAATGACATGGACGAGTTTGTGAATGTTATATGAGCTTCTTTGCAGATGATGCAAAACTGTTGAAGAAAGTACTGAAACGGACTGTGAATCATTACTGAGAGATCTAAACAGGGTTTGGAAATGGAGTCAGAAGTGGGAAGTGAAATTCAACCAGAAAAATGTGGTATATGCTGATATTGTACCAATCTATAAAGGAGGAAATAAGGAAGACCCAACAAATTATAGACTGGTTTCCCTTACAAGCACAGTAGCTAAAATCTGTGAAAGAGTTATAAAAGAGAGATGGATAAAACATCTAGAGGAGAATAATATACTAAATCCAAGAGAATTTGGATTGAGACAAGGAAGATCATGCACCACAAATTTGATCTGCTTTTACTCAAGGCTACTAGATATGATATAAGAAAGGGACAGATGGGCCAACTGTGCTTTCCTAGATCTACAAAAAGCTTTTGATAAAGTCCCTCACAAAAAATATTAATAAAGATGGAAACCATAGGAGGGATACAAGGTAAACTACTGAAGTGGATGGAGGACTTTTTGCATGGAAGAAAAATGAGGGTAGTGCTCAGAGACAAGACTTCTATTTGGGAAGAGGTAATTAGTGGAGTCCCACAAGGATCAGTACTGGCTCCAACAATGTCTGCCATTTATGTGAATGACATGGATGAGGGAGTGGAATGTTATATGAGCTTCTTTGCAGATGATGCAAAACTGTTGAAGAAAGTGAGTACTGAAGTGGACTGTGAATCATTAGAGATCTAAACAGGGTTTGGAAATGGAGTCAGAAGTGGGAAGTGAAATTCAACCAGAAAAATGTGGTATATGCTGATATTGTACCAATCCATAGAGGAGGAAATAAGGAAGACCCAACAAATTACAGACTGATTCCCATTACAAGCACAGTAGCTAAAATCTGTGAGAAAGTTATAAAAGATAGATGGATAAAACATCTGGTGGAGAATAATATACTAAATCCGAGACAACTTGGATTCAGACAAGGAAGATTGTGCACCACAAATTTGATCTGCTTTTACTTGACACTACTAGATATAATACAAGTAAGGGACAGATGGGCCGATTGAGCTTTCCTAGATCTACAAAAAGCTTTTGATAAAGTCTCTCACAAGAAACTTTTGATAAAAATGGAAACCATAGGAGGGATAGTAAACTACTAAAGTGGATGGAGGACTTTTTGCATGGAAGAGAAATGAGGGTAGGGCTCAGAAACAAGACTTCTGTTTGGGAAGAGGTAATAAGTGGAGCCCCACAAGGATCAGTACTGGCTCCAACAATGTTTGCCATTTATGTGAATGACATGGACGAGGGAGTGGAATGTTATATGAGCTTCTTTGCAGATGATGCAAAACTGTTGAAGAAAGGGAGTACTGAAATGGATTGCGAATCATTACAGAGAGATCTAAACAGGGTTTTGAAATGGAGTCAGAAATGGGAAGTGAAATTCAACACAGAAAAATGTCATAATGGAGTTTGGAAAAAGTAAAAAAAAAAAAAAAAAAAAAAAAAAAAAAAAAATAATAATAATAATAATAATAATAATAATAATAATAATAATAATAATATCCGGAAGATATGAAATTGGTGAAAAGGGAGTTAAGAAAGAAGGATCTGAAAAAGACCTGGGAGTGATTATCACAAAAGATATGTCCCCTGACAAACATATAAATAAGATTGTTGGCAAAACCTACAACTTACTGAGAGCAATAAAAGTGGTTTTTACCTACTTGGGTGAAGAAATGGTAAAGAAAATATTAGTTACAATGATAAGGCCTAAATTGGAGTATGTAGTGACACTGTGGTCACCCAATATAAAGAAGACTGAAAGAATCCAGAGAGCAGCTACGAGGATGGCCCCAGAACTCTCAAAATATTCATATGAAGAAAGACTGGTAAAATTGGAGTTGCCCACTCTGGAACAGAGGCGAGAAAGAGGTGACTTGTTGACTATCTATAGAATTATGAAGGGTATGGAAGTTCTTGACAGAGAACACTTGCTGAATTGGGATAGGAGAAACACAAGAGGACATGGAAAGAAGCTAAAAAGGACAGTTATAGAAGGGACCTGAAAAAGAACAGCTTTCGCCACAGAGTGGTACATGTATGGAACACATTGGATAAAAAAAACAGTGTGTGCAAAAACAATACAAGAATTTAAGAGCAAACTGGA
Organism: Oratosquilla oratoria; assembly: GCF_046742065.1. Lineage (NCBI taxonomy): Eukaryota > Metazoa > Arthropoda > Malacostraca > Stomatopoda > Squillidae > Oratosquilla > Oratosquilla oratoria. The sequence goes on from NC_134791.1 coordinate 67,940,569, forward strand.
TATGGAGAGATACAAAGACAGGACACCAAAAGCTTAACTCCCCTTTCCCATAAGATACAACTAGGTAAATACAATTAGGTAAATACACATATGACATAATAGAAAAATGCAAGGACTAACCTAAACTATTCTACAGATATATAAATTATAAACTAAAAGACAAACACGAAATAGTGAAACTGCGGGAAGAAAATAATATATAGATGATGTAGAAATGGCTGAAATTATGATCAAGTATTTTAAATCTGTATTCACAATTGAAAATTCATAAAATTGGGAGGAAGGACAGAAAGAAAAATCTCCCACAATGAAAGAAATAACAATGACACAGAAAGAAATAAGAGAACAAATAAAAAACCTTGATGTCAGAAAGTCACACGGGCCTGATGGAATTGCAAATTGGATATTGAAAGAATGTGTAGATGAGCTAATGGACAAAATACACAAGATAATTGATTTCTCACTCAAAGAAGAAAAAGTACCACAAAATTGGAAAAATACAAATATTGTACCAATATACAAAGGAGGAGACAAATAAAAACCAACCAACTATAGACTGGTCTCCCTTACAAGTACTATGGCAGAAATATGTGAAAAAGTTATCAAAAGTAAATGGATTAAACACTTGGAGGATAACAAAATACTAAATCCAAAACAATTTGGATGTAGAGGTGGAATATCATGTGCCACAAACTTAATGTTTTTACTTGAGATTAATAGAAATAATTCAAGAAAGGGACGGATGGGCAGATTGTGCCTTCTTAGATTTACAAAAGGCATTTGACAAAGTACCACAAAAAAGCTACTACGAAAAACTGAAACAATAGGTGGAATACAAGGAAAGTTATTGGAATGGATGAAAGATTTCTTGAACGGGAGAAAAATGAGGGTGGTACTCAGAGACAAGAACTCAAATTGGGAGGAAATAATAAGTAGAGTCCCACAAGGCTTTGTATTGGCTCCAATAATGTTTACCATATATATAAATGACATGGATGAAGGTGTGGAATGTTATATGAACTTCTTTGCAGACGATGCAAAACTACTAAAGAGAGTAAGTACAGAGGAACATTGCAAATAATTACAAGAAGACTTGGGCAAAATCTGGATATGAAGTCAGAAGAGTGAAGTGAATTTCAACATCAAGAAATGTAGTATAATGGATTTTGAAAAAGCAAAAACAGAATATTGGGACAATACAAAATTGGTGCAACGGAAATTAAAAAAGTCAACTCGGAGAGAGACCTAGGAGTAACTATCACCAATGACATGACACCAGACAAATATATCAACAAATTAGCCAGAGAAACTTTCAATTCATTAAGATCAATGAAGGTGGCTTTTGACTAATGGATGAAGAAATGGTAAAGAAAATATTAGTCACATTGGTAAGACCAAAATTGGAGTACGCTGCAACACTATGGACACCTAGTACTAAAAAGAACATAAAGAAATTAGAAAGAATTCAAAGAGCAATGACAAAGATGGCACCAACACTCTCCAATTTGACATATGAACAAAGATTGGACAAACTTGAATTACCAACCCTGGATTAAAGGGGAGGAAGAGGAGACCTGCTAACCATATACAAAATTATGAAAGGGATGGAAGTCCTTGATAGAGACTACTTATTAAAGTGGGATAAAAGAAAAACCAGAAGACACAAAAAGAAACTTAAAAAGGATAGTTACAGAAGAGCTCTGATAAAGAATAGCTTCCCACACAGAGTGATAGATATCTGGAACAAACTGAATGCAGAAACAGTGAGTGCAAAAACTATACAAGAATTTAAGATCAAACTGGATGCTGAAAGATATAAAAGCAGTTCACAACGAGCATAGCTCTCTTTCCGTAAAATACAACAACTAGGTATATACACACAGTTTACTTATGTAGACATTGGAGCACATGGGAGGACTGAGAGGCAAACTGCTAGCATGGACGACTTTTTGAAGGATGCATGAGGACATTAGTAAAGAATGAGATGTCAAGATGGACAGCAGTAACAAGCAGTCCAAGCAGGGTTCCACAAGGTTCAATGCTTGCATTGAAGCTATTCCAACATGTTTTGCAAATGACTCTAAAATCATGAGGAGAGTGAAAAATGAGAAGAATGGTAAACTATTGCAAAAAGGTCTAGACACTATTTTTGCATGGAGCCAAGAATTGGATATGAAGTTCAATATCAACAAATGCAAGACTGGAAATGAGCAATAGTGGCAAAAGACCATCCTTAAACTATTCCTTGGGAAATGAACCCATTACAAAAGCAAAAGAGTAAAAAAGAGATGGAGTATTAATAAAAGATAGCCTGTCACCTGACAGACATAGCAGGATTATGGGAGAGACATACAGACTACTACAGAATATTAAAGTGGTGTTTCACTATATGGGTGAAGAGATGATGAAAAAACTAATTGAAACCCTGATCTGTCCAAGACTGAAATATATATCAATGGTACAGTTCCCACATAGAGTGAAGGATATAAGAAAGATTGAGAGAATACAATGGGCAGCAACCAAACTGATCCCCAGCTTGGCAGATAAACCATATGAGGAAGGACTAAAAGCACCAAGTCTACCAACTTTGAAAAATTGAAGAGAATGAGGGGATATGATAACAGTATTCAGGTCACTAAAAGGGATAGATTGCATTGACAGAAGAAATCTCCTGATTAAACATGGAAGGGCTCTAAGAGGTCATGGGAGCAAATTAAGAAAGGCCACATGTCTAAAGGATATGAAGAAATACAGTTTTCCATATAGATGCAAAAATACATGGAATAGCTTTGAAGGTGATATAGTCCAAACTTAAACAACACAGGAGTTCAAATCTAAATATGATAACTGGAAATCAAGGATTAGATTAAATTGGAATTGCATACAAATGTGAGGCTAGGAATGACTAAAAAATAGAGAATAGGAGATGGGACCAATTGAGTATTCCTGTATACTACAATTAGGTAAATCAGGTTAATACACACACACACACATACAACTAGGTAAATATGCACACACACACATGCTATGGCAAACAAAGTAATCAGCAAATCTTGGAAGTTAGTGTGACAGGAAAAGTAAAAAATATTTGGATTAGGAAAAATGCTAAAAAAGAGGAAACCAAAGACACGGCTCTTGGAGAAAGCCAAAGCCAAAAATGAAATGAGTACAAAAGAAAAACAGCATTTTTTGGGGAAAGTTGTCAAACAGAATGTGAGGAAATGGTTTCTCAAAAAAAAAAAAAAAAAAGGCAGTATTGTATTGCAATGGAAACACCACAAAGCAATGGCAAGTAGAGTATGCAAATGTTGATGGTTTACTATTGGCTATGTTGGAAATAAATAATTACTTGAATATAAATCAGCCTGATATCTTATGTTTAGCGAAGACCAAATTTCCCCCAAAAAATTATTTAACAGTTGAGGGAAAATAGACCTGGGGAAGAGACATAATGAAATGGGTGGAGGGGATGTTTGTCGTGAAAAATGAGATAAAGGTAGAAGAAGCAAATCTGAGTGAGTGTTATCTAACCTTTGAGTAATTTTCAGCATTTCTTTGTTGCAACCCCCTTTTTTGTATTACACCTAACGGTGATTTCACTCTGCTTACATCCAATCTTCTCTTCATTGGTTCACTATATTTTTGTCTTTCTTCTTCATCGTTTTCCATTTTTTTTTTTTTATCACTAAGTGAAATAATTCTATTTTATCATTTCGGTCACTCGATAAACATAGCTCACTATCGCATAAACAAAGCTAGTTGTTTCCTCAAAATTTATAAAAAAAACTCTGTGTTTCAGAGCTCACTCTAGACGTCAGTTCCAATCCATGTGAGCGTGTGTGTGTGTGTAAGATCACAGCATTACCCATAGTTCAGGCCATATACAAACTGAGCTATCATCTGGGAGGGTAACTGCTGAAGGTCATGAGTCTAACACATGATCCAAGACCATGGTGAATCACACACACACACACACACACACACATGCATTCCTAGACTTGCAAAAGCCTTTGACAAAGTACCACACAGAAAATTACTAAAAAAACTGGAACACATAGGAGGAATACAAGGAAACCTACTAAAATGGACGGAGGACTTTCTGACTGGTAGAAAGATGAGAGTAGTGCTCAGAGAAAAATATTCAGATTGGAAAGAGGTGATCAGTGGAGTACCGCAAGGATCTGTACTGGCACCAATAATGTTTGCTATCTATATGAATGACATGGACGAGGACCTGAACTGTTACATGAGCTTCTGTGCTGACGATGCCAAACTGTTAACCCCTTCCATACGGTGCCGCCTACGTAGGCGTCATGGGGAGCGAGTGTATTCGCGAGGCTGCCATATCGGCGTCTTGATTATATTTATTGTAGTCGCCCCTCCATAATGACATTCTTTCTAATTCTTTTGTAATCGCATTTTCTATGGTTATCAAAATTCACGGGTGAAGAGAGAACGATCGATATAAGCGGTGACTATATTTTATGATGCGAGTATTATTACGACACGTCGTACGGCTGGCATTGGCTGCTGCCACCGAGATCTAAGTCCATGACGCCTACGTGTGCGGCACCGTATGGAAGGGGTTAAGGAAAGTAGAAACTGATGAGGACTGTGAAGCACTGCAAGAAGACCTAAATAGGGTATGGAACTGGAGTCAGAAATGGGAAGTGGACTTTAATACTAAGAAGTGTAGCATAATGGAGTTTGGAAAAAGCAAAAACAGAATATCAGGAAAATATACAATTGGAACCAAGGAAGTAAAGAAAGTAGGATCCGAAAAAGATTTGGGTGTAATTATCACGAACGACTTGTCCTATGATATACAGATTAACAAAATTGTTGGGGAGACTTACAACTTGCTAAGATCAATAAAAGTGGCATTTACATACTTGGATGAAGACATGATAAAAAAAATATTGGTTACATTGATAAGGCCTAGATTAGAGTATGCGGCGACATTGTGGTCCCCCAGTACCAAAAAGAATATAAAGAAAATAGAAAGAATCCAGAGAGCAGCTACAAAAATGGCACCTGAACTTGCAAACCTATCATACGAGGAGAGATTGGCTAAGCTGGAGTTGCCGACACTGGAGCAAAGAAGAGAGAGAGGTGACCTATTGACCATCTACAGAATCATGAAATGCACAGAGATACTTGATAGAGAGAACTTACTTAACTGGGACAAAAGAAACACAAGAGGACATGGAAAGAAAATAAAAAAAACAGCTATAGAAGAGAACTGAAGAAAAACAGTTTTCCACATAGAGTTTTGGACACTTGGAACAAACTGGATAATGAAATAGTATGCGCAAAAACCATTCATGAGTTTAAAAACAAACTAGACACTGCGAGATACAATGGCGGGACATCACGAGCATAGCTCCCCTTCCCGCAAAATACAACTAGGTAAATACATAGACCGACTCACAGCAAAGATTGGAGCCCCAAAGAAGGGAAATTTTTGTGGATCTCAACAATGAGGAAGTACCTTTTTGTATTTATAGGGAAGGGGAAAGCTCGTGGTGTAGTGGGAAGGTGATGAAAAAGGAGAAGGGGAGGGATTACTGAGGAAAATGGAAGGAAATGAGGAAGGGTGGCACACGGGCTTCACCTGACAGAAAAAAAACAACAACAACAAAAGGTCCTCAGCTGATGCAGGAGAAGTGAATAATTTCATTAAAATAATTAAGTTTAGAAATATAAATCAGAACAACAAAATGGAAAGTGAAGATAATAATTTCAATGGATTTAATGAAGGGGGCGATGCCAACCTCCCCCGATTAGCAAGGGTAGAGGAAAGACTAGAAAAAATGGCTCAACACTGGGAAAGTAGGCTAGGTCAACTCACACAGATTGCACAGCGAATTGATAAATTGGAACAATTAAAGAAGGAAAACCAAAACCTAACTAAAGAAGTAGAAGAATTAAAAAAAACAGTTAACCACTTCCATACGGTGCCGCCTACGTAGGCAGCATGAGGAGCAAGTAGGTACTCGCTGATGCCGAAGTCGCCATCTTGATTATATTTATTGTAGTTGTACCTACGTAATTTTCATTCTCTCTAAACTGGCTTCATCAGTTTTCTATGGTTATCAAAATACACGGGTGAAAGAGAACAGACAATTTAGCACTGACTTTATATTTTATAATGCGATTATTATTTCGAGACATCGCACGTCGGGCAGCTAATGCTGCCAGACATGCGATGTACCCCGGAGGGAAGAGGTTAAAGGAAGTAAAAGATGAGAATGAGGAATTAAAGAGGAATAACAGAGAGAATAAAGAGTCCATAGCAAAAGAAGCTCAGGGTTGGAAGAAAGTCCAAGAGAACAATAAAATTGTATTTAATGACATAGTGACACAGCAGCTGAAAGAACAAACTGAAAATACAGTTATTAAAGTAATGAGGGAGAAGGAGAATATAGTAAGAGACTTAGCAGATAAAAAGAAATGTATAATTATATTAGAGATGGAAGAGAAGTATAACTTAAACAGGACTACGACAATTAAGGAGGAAAAAGAAAAAGTAAACAATATATTAGAATTAGCTCAGGAAGATGAACCTGAAATAGGTAAACAAATTGAAGAGATGTATAGACTCAGGAAATATAGTACAGATAAAACCAGACCATTTAAGATTAAATTCAGGTCACAAACAACAGCAGAGAATATCTTAGCAAAAACAGGGAAACTAACAGACAGTGAACAATATAAAAAGGTATGGATAAAAAGAGAAATGAATAAAGAGGAAAGAGAGGAGGAAAAACGAAAAGACAAGAAGCTAAGGAAAAAAAACGAGAAAAGAACAGTCAGAAAAAGAGGAATTCTATTGGAGAGTAGTAAATATGAAAGTGAAGAAATGGATCATAACAGAGAAAAACAAAAGGGAAACAGAATATACAATGGAAGTAGCAGAAAATTAAGAGTGTCTTACAAAAATATAGATGGATTAATAACAGGCTTGAACGAACTGAATGATTATCTGAAGGAAAAAGAACCAGACATAATGGGAATTGTAGAGACAAAATTAAAAGGTCCACTACCACCCAACAGTGTAGGACACGGTGCATATAATTATTGGATTAGAAATAGAGAGGTAAAACAAGGCGGTGGAGATATGTTCCTGACTAAGAAGGATATAAACGTGAGGAATGTCACATATGGACAGAATAGAGATGATTATGATGGAAGTGGAAGACAGAGATAGGAAGAGCAGAAAGTTTGTAATAAATTATGTGCCTCCAAAAATGGCCTCGTGGGAAGAGAGAGAACATAAAAGTATGTTAGAAGACACAAAGATAACATTGAATAAAATAATGGAAGATGGAGGAAGAATAGTTATAATGGGCAACTTTAATTGCAAAGAAGTCTGCTGGGAGGAGATGACAGTAAAGGATGGAGACGACTCATGGGGAAATGTTCTACTTGAGATGGTTATTGACCATACAATGATGCAATGGATTCAAGAGAACATTAGGTATAGAAATGAAGAAGAACCATCGAGACTGGACCTAATAATCACATCAGAACCTGAAATAGTGCAAAAGATTGAACATAAGACACCAATAAGTAAAAGTGACCACATATTAGTTGAACTGGAACTAAATGAGAAATACATGAAAAGAAATGAACATAGAAAAGGAAGATTGATGTATGATTTTTTTTTTTTTTTTATAACAAGCCGGGGGCCTTGGCCTGCGGCGCTGCGCCTTAGGCGCGGGCGCTGCGCGCCCTGGGCTACGCCCCTTTTTTGGAAAATAAAATATCAAAATCATATTGCTTTTTATTTCTTGAGTTCTTCTTCTTCTTCTTCTTCTTCTTCTTCTTCGAGTTCTTCTTCTTCTTCGAGTTCTTCTTCGAGTTCTTCTTCGAGTTCTTCTTCTTCGAGTTCTTCTCTTTCGAGTTCTTCGAGTTCTTCTTTTTCGAGTTCTTCGAGTTCTTCTTTTTCGAGTTCTTCGAGTTCTTCTTCGACTTTTTCGATTTCTTCGAGTTCTACTTCTTCTTCTTCTTCGAGTTCTTCGAGTTCTTCTTCTTCGAGTTCTTCTTCTTCTTCGAGTTCTTCCTCTTCTTCTTCGATTTCTTCGAGTTCTTCTTCTTCACCGTAGTTGGCGGTGTTACCGATTTACCACCAAACGCGAAGGGTCAGTTTATTTTTTACTTATATAGAAATAACAGAATTCTTTCAAAAAGAAGAGTGGGAAAGAATATACAAAGAGGAAACAACAGTGGAAGAGAAATGGAATATTTTGACAAAAATTTATAAAGAAGGAGTGGAAAAGTATGTCCCAAGACAAAAGCAAGAAAAAGAATATGTAAAGTGCTGGTACAACAAAAGTTGTAGGGAGCTAAAAGACAAAAGAGATAAAGCTTGGACAAAATGAATAAAAAAACAAAAGACCTGAAAAATGGAAAATATATACTAGTTATAGAAATGAATATGAGCAATTGTGCAGAGAAGAAAAGAGAAAATATGAAAAAGGTGTCATAGAAAAATGTAAAGATCAACCAAAACTATTTTACAGATTTGTAAACAACAAACTGAAAAACAAACAAGAATTAGAGAAACTATGACAAGGAGGAGTTGAATACACAGAGGAAATAGAAATGGCAGAAATTATGAACAAGCATTTTAAATCGGTGTTTACAAGGGAGAACATACAACCTAGAGATATCGAATGGGAGGAGAAAGTCCCCCCTATGAAAGAAATAGAAGTGACAAGGCATGAAATAATGAAGCACTTGAGTAATCTTGATGTCAGAAAATCGCATGGACCAGATGAAATAGGCTATTTCAAATAGCAAACTGGATTTTGAAAGAATGCAGGAATGAACTGGCAGACAAAATACATAGCATAATAAACAGTTCCTTGAAAGAAGGAAAAGTTCCAAAATATTGGAGAAGAGCAAATATAGTACCTATATATAAAAGGGGAAATAAAGAAGACCCTACTAACTATAGACCAGTCTCTCTAACAAGTACAATAGCAAAAATTTGTGAAAGAATTATCAAAAGTAGATGGGTAAGGTATTTAGAAAAAAAACTGTGCTAAATCCAAGGCAATTTGGATTCAGACAAGGATGATCATGCGTCACAAACTTAATGTGTTTCTATTCAAGACTAATAGATATAATACAAGAAAGAGATGGATGGGCTGATTGTGCATTTCTAGACATAAAAAAAGCTTTTGACAAAGTACCACATAAGAAGTTGCTTAAGAAATTAGAAACTGCAGGAGGAATACAGGGTAAACTGCTGAAATGGATGGAAGACTTTTTGCAAGAAAGAAAAATGAGAGTAGTGATAAGAGACAAACACTCTAATTGGGATGAAGTAATAAGTGGTGTTCTACAAGGAACAGTTCTGGCTCCAATAATGTTTGCTATACATATTAATGACAGGGATAAAGGAATTGAAAGTTATATGAGCTTCTTTGTGGATGATGCAAAACTGTTGAAAAAGTGAACACTGAAGAAGATTGTGAGTCGCTACAGAGTGATCTCAAGAAAGTATGGGAATGGAGTAGGAAGTGGGAGATGGAATTGAATACTAAGAAGTGTGGTATAATGGAATTTGGAAGCAGCAAAAAAAAGAATAGTGGGATCATATAAATTGGGAGAAGAAGGAATAAAAAAAGTAGAAAATGAGAAGGACCTAGGAGTCATTATTATGAATAATATGTCACCAGAAAAACATATAAACAAGATTTTTGGAGAAACTTATAATTTAATAAGAACAATCAAAGTGGCATTTACGTACGTGGATGAAGAAATGGTGAAGAAAATACTAATCACTTTGATAAGACCAAGATTGGAATATGCAGCGACAATGTGGTCACCAAGTACAAAAAAAAATGTATAACAAAACTTGAAAGAATACAAAGAGCAATTACAAAATTCGCACCAACACTCTCAAAACTATCATATGAAGAGAGACCAGCAAAACTTGAGCTACAGACATTAGAGCAGAGAGAGATAACTATTTATAGAATCATGAAAGGCTTAGAAACTATTGATGGAGAGGACCTAATAAAATGGGATGATAGAAATACAAGAGGATATGGAAAGAAAATCAAGAAGGACAGTTATAGAGGAGATCTGAAAAAGAACAGCTTTCCCCACAGAGTAATAGACATTTGGAACAAATTAGATGAGAAAGTGGTGTGTGCAAAAACAATACATGAATTTAAAAACAGTTTAGATAAAATGAGATATAAAGATGGGACACCATGAGCGTAGCTCCCCTTCCCGTAAAATACAACTATGTAAATACATACACATGTCGGATTGACGGCGAAGATTGGAACTCTGAAAAAATGTGATTTCCGTGGATTTCAGCGACGAGGGAGTACCTGTGGAGGAATCATGTGATGAAGGTTACAGAGGGTAAAAACAGTGTGGAAATAATCATGATAAAAGTTGAAGACATTGACATGAAAAGTAGAAATTTTGTGGTGATTAATGTGCCCCCAAAAATGGGCATTTGGAAAGAGGGTGAGCATTGAAAAACATTAAAATATATAAGGCATTCATTTAACAAGATACTGAAGAATGGAGATAAACTGTTATTTATGGGAGATTTTAACTGCAAGGAAATCTGTTGGGAAGAGATGACAGTGAAAGGTGGAGAGGATCTATGGGGAAATGTATTACTTGACATGACATGGAAAAGATGGAAACAATATTAAAAAAAACCTGGAAAGTAGAAAATATATATCAACCAAAGAAATTAATATGTAAAAGTGTGCAGAAAGGAAAAAAGAAACTTAAAAAATGACATCATAGAAAAATGTAAAGATCAACCCAAAACTATTTTATAGATTTGTGAATGGTAAACTAAAAAATAAACAGGAAATGGTGAAACTACACCATAGAAAATTAGAATATACAGAAGATTTAGAAATGGCTGAAGCCATGAACAACCACTTCAAGTTGGTTTTCACTAGAGAAAAAGTACAGCATTAGGACAAAGGAATTGAAGTGTAATCACTCCCCATGAGGGAAATAACAATAACATAAAAGAAATAATGGATCAACTAATGAACCTTGATGTCAAGAAATCACATAGACCAGATGGAATCGCAAATTGGACACTAAAAGAATGTAAAGAAGAATTAATGAACAAAATATATGACATAATAAGTTGCTCATTCAAAGAAGGAAAAATACCAAAGGACTGGAAAAATGCCAACATTGTATCAATATATAAAGGAGGAAACAAAACCAACAAATTACAGACTAGTTTCCCTTACAAGCACTGTAGCCAAAATTTGCGAAAGAATGATCAAGAATAGATGGATAAAACACCTGGAAGAAAGCAAAACCCAAGACAATTTGGATTCAGAAAGGGAAGATCATCTGCCACAAACTTAATCTGTTTCTATTCAAAATTAATAGATATAATATAAGAAAGGGATAGATGGGTTGATTGTGCTTCCTTAGACTTACAAAAAGCCTTCAACAAAGCAGAATTGTCGGGGAGGCTTACAACTTGCTAAGATCAATAAAAGTGGCATTTGCATACTTTGACGAAGACATGATAAAAAAATTATTGGTTACATTGATAAGGCCTAGACTAGAGTATGTGGCGCCATTGTGGTCACCCAGTACCAAAAAGAATTTAAAGAAAATAGAAAGAATCCAGAGAGCAGCAACAAAAATGGCACCTGCACTTGCAAACCTATCATATGAGGAGAGATTGGCTAAACTGGAGTTACCGATGCTGGAGCAAAGAAGAGAGAGAGGTGACCTACTGACCATCTACAGAATCATGAAAGGCACAGAGATACTTGATAGAGAGGACTTACTAAACTGGGACAAGAGAAACACAAGAGGACATGGAAAGAAAATTAAAAAACAGCTACAGAAGAGAACTGAAGAAAAACAGTTTTCCACATAGAGTAGGGGACACTTGGAACAAACTGGACAATGAAATAGTATGTGCAAAAACCATTCATGAGTTTAAAAGCAAACTAGACACTGCAAGATACAAAGGTGGGACACCACGAGCATAGTTCCCCTTCCCACAAAATACAATTAGGTAAATACAACTAGGTAAAAGTACCACACAAAAAATTATTAAAAAAAAAATGGAAAACATAGGAGGGATACAAGGTAAATTACTAAACTAGATGGAGGATTTCTTGCATGGCAGAAAAATGAGAGTAGTGCTCAGAGAAAAGAATTCAGCTTGGGAGGAGGTGATTTGTGGAGTTCCACAGGGGTTGCTATTGGCTCCAATAATGTTCACTATTCATGTGAATGACATGAATGAAAATGTGGATTGTTACATGAGCTTCTCTGCAGATGATGCTAAATTACTGAGGAAGGTGAATACTGAAACAGACTGTGAATCACTACAAATGGACCTAAACAAGGTTTGGAAATGGACCCAAAAGTGAGAAGTAGATTTCAATATGAATGTATTATAATGGAATTCAGGAAAAAAAAAATATACCCGGTATATATATCAGGACAATATAAAATTGGAACAAAGGAAGTAAAGAAAGTGGGATCTGAAAAAGACCTGGGAGTAATTATCTCAAATGACATGTCCCCTGATAAACAGATAAACAAAATTGTCAGAGAATCTTACAACTTGCTAAGATCAATAAAGGTGGCTTTTACCTATGTAGACAAATGGTTAAAAAAATACCAGTCACAATAATAAGGCCTAGACTGGAGTATGCTGCGACACTATGGCCACCCAGTACCAAAAAGAATATAAAGAAAATTGAACAAATCCAGAGAGTAGCCACAAAAATGGCCCCAACACTTTCAAACCTGTCATATGAGTAGAGACTGGCTAAATTCAAATTACTGAGTTTGGAACAAGAAGAGAAAGAGGCCAACTGCTGACCATTTACAGAATCATGAAAGGCACAGAAATCTTTGATAGAAAGGACTTATTAAATTGGGATAAGATGAATACAAGAGGACATGATAAGAAACTCAAAAAGGATAGTTATAGAAGAGACCTGAAAAACAACAACAGTTTTCCAGTGGATATCTGGAACAAACTGGATAAAACAATAGTGTGTGCAAAAAATATCCATGAATTTAAAAACAAACTAGATACTGCAAGATACAAAGATGGGACACCATGAGCATAGCCCCCCTTCCCGTAAAATACAACTAGGTCACTATGAGCATAGCTCCCTTCCCGTATAATACAACTAGGTAAATACAGAGACCTCTAGCAGAGTGAGAATGAGACATAGTGTAAATATGAATGTGGAAATCCTGAAAAGATTCCTAAAGGGTAGTGAAGACAAAACTTTTTCTGGATTTAATAGGTACGTGAAAAGAAACCTGGCTAGAATTATAGACGTAGAAATGAGATTTAGGAAGATAACACAGAATCAAAACATTATGGAGCCAAAGAAAGAGATTATGGAGTTAAAGAGGGAGTATCTCAAAATAAACAAGGAAGTGATTTAAAGGAAAAATACTGAAATAAATAATGAGGTAAGTGAATTAAAAAAGGACTAATTGAGGTAAAAAGTGAAAATGGGATGATGAAAAATAGATACCACTATTAGTACGACCTTAACAAAAAAGGTGAATGAACAAATAAAGGCAATGACCGAGAAAATTGGAGGAAATATGGGAGAGGAAAATTTACAGAAAATCAGAAAAGAATGGAAAAAAAATCAAGAAAGCAAAAAGATAGCTTTTAAAGAAATTGTACAATAACAAATGCAGGAGAATGCCAAAGACACAGTTATTCGAGTAATCAAGGAAAAAGAAAATTGGATTAGAGATACAGTGGATAAAAAGAAGTGTATAGTAGTATATGGTCTAAAGGAAAAACAACCTAGTTAGGTATTTGAGAGAAAAAGAAGAGAAAGAAATAGCAAGAAAAAATCTGAAAGCAGTACAAGATGAAGAGCAAGAAATAGAAAAGGAAACAGAAGTGTATAGATTGCGACAATACATAAAAAAAATCAATCTCCAAAGATCAAATTAATTTCACAAATGGTAGCGCAAAAGATATTAGTAAAATCAGGAAATTTAACAATTAGTGAACACTATAAAAGTATATGGATAAAAAGAGGAATGATGAGGAAAGAGAAAGAGAGAAGACACTAAAAAGTGAAGCTAAAGAAAAAACAAGAAAAGAACGGAGACTGACAAAACGTACTATTGGAGAGTGTTAGACTTGAGGCTGAGAAAATGGTATATTCAAGACAAATGAAAGGAACAGAGAACGAGATGGAGAGATGAAAATATTAAAAGTGGCACACACTAACATGGATTGATCCCAGGACTAAATGAATTAAATGATAACCTGTCAGGAAAAAAAAAAAAAAAAAAAAAAAAAAAGTTATAATGGGACTAATGGAGATGAAATTAAGGGGTCCATTAGCACCAAATAGTGAACAGTAAACTAAAAAACAAACAGGAAATAGTGAAATTGTGCCAAGGGAATATAGAATACACAGAAGAAATAGAAATGGCTGAAGTCATGAGCAAACACTTCAAGTTGGTGTTCACTAGAGAAAATATACAGCATTGGGGTGAAGGGAGTGAAGTGACAAACATGACAAAGGAAACATGGACTGGAAGTGAAGCATTTATTCCTGATGTTTCATCTATTTACTTTCTCAAAGGCTTTAACAAGGGTGATGCAAACAAGGTCATCATATCAAAACAACAGGGCAGGACTCGCAGTAATGGATTTAAACTGGACAAGTTTAGATTTAAGAAGGAAATAAGCAAGAATTGGTTTACTAATAGGGTGGTCAACAAATGGAATAGACTTATTAACCATGTAGTTAGCACTGAAACTATCAGTTGTTTTAAGAAACAGTTAGACAACTTTATGGATAGAGATGACAGGTGGTGGATATGGAGCTGCCTAGTGTAGGCCTTATGGTCTCTTGCAGTCTCCATCATTCTTATGTTCTCATGTTCAAAAGTCAATAGACGAAACATCAGGAATAAACACTTCACTTCCAGTCCATATTTCCTTTGCCATGTTTATGCAACTTGATCACATGGATTTTCATTTGGGGTGAAGTGAGATTCCCCCCACCCCCCTAATGAGGGAATTAATAGTAACATGAAAAGAAATAATGGACCAAATAATGAACCTTGATGTCAGGAAATTGCACAGCCCAGATGGGATTGTAAACTGGATACTAAAAGAATGTAAAGATGAACTAATAGATAAAATATATAATGTATTAAGCTGCTCAGTCAAATGAAAAATACCAGAAGAGTGGGTAAATACAAATATCATACCAATATATAAAAGGGGAAACAAGGAAAATCCAACAAATTACAGACCAGTCTCCCTTACACCCTTACAAGCATGGTAGCCAAAATTTGTGAAAAAGTTATCAAAAATAGATGGACTAAACATCTGGAGAAGAACAATATACTAAATCAGAGACAATTCGGATTTAGACAGGGAAGGCCATGTGCCACAAATTTTATCAGTTTCTACTCAAGACTAATAGATATAATACAAGAAAGGGATGGATGGGCTGATTGTGCTTTCCTAGACTTACAAAAAGCTTTTGATAAAGTACCACACAAAAAATTATTAAGAAAAATGGAAACCATAGGAGGGATACAAGGTAAACTACTGAAATGGATGGAGGATTTCTTGCATGGAAGAAAAATGAGAGTAGTGCTCAGAGATAAGAATTCTACTAGGGAAGAGGTGAATAGTGGACTTCCACAGGGATCAGTATTGGCTCCAATAATGTAATCTATTTATGTAAATGACATGGATGAGGGTGTGGAATCTTACATGAGCTTCTTTGCAGATAATTCAAAATTCCTAAGAAAAGTGAGTACTCAAATGGATTGTGAGCCACTACAGAGAGATCTAAACAGGGTTCGGGAATGGAGTCAGAAGTGGGAAGTGGACTTCAACATCAAGAAATGTAGCATAATGGAATTTGGGTAAAGTAAAAAGAAGAATATCAGGACAATATAGAATTGGTACAAATGAAGTAAAGAAAGTGGAATCTGAAAAAGACCTGGGAGTGATTATCACAAATGACATGTCCCCTGATAAACAGATAAACAAAATTGTTGGGGGAACCTACAACTTGCTAAGATCAATAAAATAAATAAAGGTGGCTTTTATCTTCTTAGAGGAAGAAATGATGAAGAAAATACTACTCACACTGATAAGGCCAAGACTGGAGCATGCAGAAACACTATGGTCACCCAGTACTAAAAAGAATATAAGGAAAATTGAAAGAATCCAAAGAGCAACTACAAAAATGGCCCCAACACTTTCAAAACTGTCATACAAGGAGAGACTGTCAAAACTGGAATTACTAACACTGAAGCAAAGAGAAAGAGGTGATTTGTTGACCAACTATAGAATCATGAAATGCATGGAAGTCCTTGATAGAGAAGACTTACTAAATTGGGATAAGAAAAATACAAGGGAACATGAAAGGAAGCTCAAAAAGGACAGTTATAGAAGAGACCTGAAAAAGAACAGCTTTCCTCACAGAGTGGTGGATATATGGAATAAATTGGATGAAACAGTGTGTGCAAAAACCCTGCATGAATTTAAGAGCAAATTGGACACTGCAAGATACAAAGATGGGACACCATAAGCATAGCTCCCCTTCCCGTAAAATACAACTAGGTAAATGCACACACAGCATGGAAGGAAACTCAAAAAAGACAGTTACAGAAGAGACCTGAAAAAAAAGCTTTCCACACAGAGTGGTGGATATATGGAACAAACTAGACAAAACAATAATATGTGCAAAAACCATACACGAATTTAATAGCAATTTAGACAATGCGAGATACAGAGATGGAACACCACAATTATACACACACACAAAGGCAGGACACCACGAGCGTAGCTCCCCTTCCCGTAAAATACAACTAGGTAAATACACACACACACACACCGAGCTGTCAACAGCTGTAAACTGGAGTTCCATAGGCTGTCAAACAAGACAAAATTTCTCAACAGTGCAAGGAAAATAAGAGGCCTGGGTTGTATTGAGTGGGAGGGGGAGCACTTGTGGTTGTCCAAAAAGATCTTTCTGCAGTGTTGAAAGTGTCTATAGTGAGAAAATGCAAGGGAATGGCGACAAGTTTGATTCCAATGTCAACATAAACACAGAGCCCTCTGGAGGTACTGTAGCAAAACTAAATGTAAATAGAGACTTTGAAACCCCAAGAGAGATTGGTAGATTGTACAGCGATGACCTATTTTCTGGCTTTGGTAAGTGCAAAAATGAAATTTGAGTCGAATCATAGACATGGAAAGGGTGATGAATTTTAATTGAAATTGGTGGGAGAGAAAATTCATGGAATTAAGGAAGAAGAGAGATTGTGATTTTAAGGAAAGACTATTTTGAAGTCAATAGAGAGGTAAACTAAAGAAGAATTCTGAAATAAATAACAAGTTAAATGAAAAAAAAAACTGAGGTTAAATGAGAAAATGAAAATATAAAAACAATGATACTACCAATAGTGAGAATTAAAAAAAAAAAAAAATTAAATCCCAATATACAGGCAATGTCTGAAAGAATTGAAGAAAATTTAGGTGAGGAAAATTTACAGATTAAGAAATGGAAAGAAAACAGAGAAAATAAAGAGACAGCTTTAAAAAAAAAAATAGTACAACAACAGATACAGGAAAATGTACAGGACACAGCTGTTCAAGTAATTAAAGAAAAATAAAATTGGGTTAGACACAGTGGATAGAAAAAAGTGTATTGTAGTATATGGACTAAAGGAAAAACATAGTTTGGTTAGGTGCTTGAGAGAAAAAGCAGAAAAAGAAATGACAAAAGCAATTCTAAAAGAAGTACAAGATGACCAAGAAGTAGAAAAAGAAATAGAAGTACATAGAATTGGACAATATTCTAAAGAAAGAAATCGACCTCTAAAGATAAAACTAAGATCACAAATAGTAGCAGAAGACATATTGGCAAAATCAAGTTAGCAAAGAGTGAAAATTACAACAATGTATGGATAAAAAGAGAAAGAGAAAAGACACTAAGAGATGAAACTAAAAAAAAAGAAAAAAAAAGAAAAAGAAAAATGGAGACTGAAGGCAAGGAGTTCTATTGGAGAGTCTTAGACATGAGGCTGAGAAAATGGTACACCAGGGAAACAAAAGAAACAGAAATTGGGATGGAGAAGAAAAAAAAAGGATCACATGAAGAATTGTCACCCCAGACATTGACAGGGTGATAATTCTTTATGTGGGCTGTCCTAGAATGACAATTTTTTATATGGGCCATCCTGGGTTTACGATTCTTTGTTTGTATAAGTTGATGACAATAATCATAACCTTCATTCAACCTAACCTTTATTCCACTGTTGATATTCGGCGTATGGGGTGACAGTTCTTCAGGTGGGATCTCAAGGAGTGACAATTCTTCATGTGGGCATTCTGGGGAGACAATTCTTCATGTGACAAAAAAAAAAAAAAAAAAAAAAGTGGCCTATACTAATATAGATTAATCTCAGGATTAAGTGAACTAAATGATCACCTGCCAGAAGAAAAACCAGACATAATAGGAATTGTGGAGCTGAAATTAAGGGGTCCACTACCACCAAATAGTGTTGGACATGGGTTATATAATTATTGGATTAAAAACAGAAATGAGAAACAGGGCAAATGAATCATGTTTTTGGCCAAGAAAAACTTAAATGTGATGAAGGTTACAATGGGTAAAAACAGTGTGGAAATTATCATGATTAAAGTTGAAGACAGTGACATGAAAAGTAGAAATTTTGTGGTGATTTATGTGCCCCCAAAAACAGGTACTTGGAAAGAGGGCAAGCATTCAAAAGCGTTAAGAGATATAAGGCATTCATTAAATAAGATGCTGAAGAATGGAGGTAAACTGATACTTATGGGAGATTTTAACTGGAAGGAAATCTGTTGGGAAAAGATTACACTGTAAGGTGGAGAGGATCTATGGGAAAATGTATTACTTGACATGACTATAGAACATACAATGACACAATGGGTAAAAGAAAATACCAGATATAGAAGTAATGAAGAACTGTCAATACTAGATTTAATATTTACAACAGAACCTGAAATTGTGGATAAAATTTAATACAAGACACCATTTGGGAAGAATGACCAAATACTGATAGAAGTTGAACTAAAGGAGGAAATATAGAAATGAGAAATACAGAAAAGGAAGACTGATGTACAAAAAAAATGGACTTTGGGAAACTTAAGAAATTCTTTGAAAATGCAAATTGGGAAAACTTTTTCAAAGAAGAGACACAAGTGGAAGAGAAATGGATGATTTTTATGGAAATTTATAATGGAGTGAATAAATATGATGCAAGAGAGAAACAGGAAAAGGTGTACATTAAGAGCTGGTTCAACTGAAGTTGCAGTGAATGGAAAGTGGCAAATATGTATCAACCATAGAAATGAATATGTAAAAGTGCACAGAGAGGAAAGAGAAACTATGAAAAATATATCATAGAAAAATGTAAAGATCAACCTAAAACTATTCTTAAGTTATGTGAATGGTAAACTCAAAAATGGTGAAACTACACCACAGAAATATAGAATATACAGAAGATTTAGAAATGGCTGAAGTCATGAACAACCACTTCAAGTCTGTTTTCACTAGAGAAAAAGTACAGCATTGGGACAAAGAAATTGAAGTGCGATCACCCCCTATGAGGGAAATAAGAGTAAAAATAAATAAATAAAAAATAATGGACCAACTAATAAACCTTGATGTCAGGAAATCACATGGCCCAGATGGAATTGCAAATTGGATACTACAAGAATGTAAAGAAGAATTAATGGACAAATTTGCTCAATGAAAGAAAAATACCAAAGGACTGGAAAAATGCCAACATTGTGTCAATATGTAAAGGAAGAAACAAAGAAGAACCAACAAATTACAGACTGGTCTCCCTTACAAGCACTGTAGCCAAAATTTGTGAAAGAATTATCAAGAATAGATGGATTAAACAATTTGGATTCAGACAGGGAAGATCATGTCTCACAAACTTAATTTGTTTCTACTCAAGACTAAGGTATAATACAGGAAAGGGATGGATGGGCTGATTGTGCTTTCCTAGACTTACAAAATGCCTTCAATAAAGTACCACACAAAAAATTATATATAAAAAAAAAGGAAAAGATATAAGGGATACAAGGGAAATTACATAACTGGATGGAGGATTTCTTGCATGGCAGAAAAATCAGAGTAGTGCTCAGAGAAAAGTTCAGCTTGGGAGGAGGTGATTACTGGAGTTCCACAGGGATCAGTATTGGCTCCAATAATATTTGCTCTTTATGAAGATATGGATTGTTACATGAGCTTCTTTGTGGATGATGCTGGAAGTAGCAAAAGAAATTCTGAAAGAAGTATAAGAAGAGGGTCAAGAAATAGAAAAGGAAATAGAAGTGCATAGGATGGGACAATACTCAAAAGAAAAGAATCGACCTCTAAAAATTAAACTAAGGTCACAAATGATAGCAGAAGTATTAGCAAAAACAGCAAAGTTGGCAAAAAGTGAAAACTACAAAAATATATGGATAAAAAAGGAAATGAGCGATGAGGAAAAAGAGAGAGAAAAGACACTAATAAAGCTAACAAAAAAACAACAAGAAAATGGTATATCAAAAGAAAGGAAACACAGGAAACAGAGAACAAGGAGGAAAAGGAAAAATATTAAAAGTAACTTATACCAACCTAGATGTTCTGTTTTCAGGATAACATGAATTAAATGATTATCTGGCAGAAGAAAAAACAGATATAATGGAAATTGTAGAGATGAAATTAAAAGGTCCACTACCACCAGTGTTGGACAAGGTTTATGTAATCACTGGATGAAAAATAGAGAGGAAAACTGGGTGGAGGAGTCATGTTTTTGACTAAGGCTTAAATGTGATGAAGATCACAGGAGAAAATAATGTGGAACCAATCATGATTAAAGCTGAAAATAGTGACAAGAAAAGTAGAAAATCTGTGGTGATCTATGTGCCCCCCAAAACAAGTTCTTGGAAAGAGAGCAACCATTCCAAAATGTTGAAAGACACAAGGCATACATTAAATGAAATGCTGAAAGGAGGAAATCTGATAATTATGGGTGATTTTAACTCTAAAAGAATATGTTGGGAGGAGATGACACTGAAGGGTGGAGGACCTTTGGGGAAACATACTACTTGACATGACCAGTGAATACACAATGACTCAATGGGTAAAAGAAAATACCAGATATAGAAATAATGAAGAACCATCAAGACTAGATTTAATATTTACATCAGAGCCTGAAATTGTGGAAAGAGTGATTACATACTACTTGAGCTCAAACTAAAAGAGGAAATATATATGGGGAGAAATGAGAAACACAGAAAGGGAAGAGTGGTGTATAACAAAACAGATTTTGGGAAACTTAGAAAATTCTTTCAAAAAGTGAGTTGGGAAAAATTCTTTGGTGAAGAAACACAGGTGGAAGAGAAATGGACAATTTTAAAAGAAATCTATAATGGAGTGGATAAATATGTACCAAAACAAATTCAGGAAAAGGTGTACACTAAGTGCTGGTATAACAAAAAAATGTAGTGAGGCAAAAGATAGAAGAGACAGCGCTTGGAAAAGATAGAAGAAAAAAACTGGATAGTGGCAAATATGTATCAAATTTAGAAATATGTAAAAATATGCAGGGAAGAAAAGAGAAACTATGAGAAAGACATAATAGACAAATGTAAAGATCAACCTTAATTATTCTATAGATATGTGAATGGTAAACTAAAAAATAAACAGGAAATAGTAAAAACACTTCAAGGGAACATGAAATACACAAGTGGATACAAATATGGTTGAAATTATGAATATACATTTCAAATCTGTGTCCATTAAAGAAAACATACACAATAGGGATGAAGGAAGGGGACAAAGATCCCCCTCCCCCATGAAAGAAATAATTGTTACACAGAAAGAAATAAGGGTCCAAATAATGAACCTTGATGTCAGAAAACCACACAGCCCAGATGGAATTGCAAACTGGATACTAAAAGAATGTATAGTTGAATTAATGTTCAAAATATATAAGATAATAGGAAGGTACCGGAAGACTGGAAAAAGCCAATATCATGCCAATATATAAAAGGGGAAACACGGAAGACCCAACAAACTATATACCTGTCTCCCTTACAAGTATAATAGCCAAATTTTATGAGAAAGTTATCAAAAGCAGATGTACTAAACATCTAGAGAACAATATATTAAATTTCAGACAATTCAGATTTAGACCAGGAAGGTTATGTGTCACAAATCTGATCTGTTTCTATTCAGGGTTAATAGATATAATGCAAGAAATGGATGGATGGGCAGGTGTGCTTTCCTGGACTTACAAAAGATATTTGATAAAGAACCACACAAAAAATGAAGAAAACTTGAAACAACAGGAGGTATACAAGGAAAACTATTGAAATGAATTAAGATTTCTTGCATGGAAGAAAAATGAGAGTAGTGCTCAGAGATAAAAACTTTACTTGGGAAGAAATTATATGTGGAGTCCCACAGGGTTCAGTATTGGCTCCAATAATGTTTGCTATATATGTAAATTATATGGATGAAGGTGTAGAATGTTACATGAACTTCTTTGCAGATGATGCAAAACTACTAAAGAAAGTAAGTACAGAAAAAGATTATGAATCGCTACAGAGAGATCTGAATAAGGTCTGGGAATGGAGTCAAATGTGGGAAGTATAATGGAATTTGGAAAAAGTAAAAAAAGAATATCAGAACAATATAAAATCAATGCAAAGGAAGTAGAGAAAGTTGGTTCCGAAAAGGAGCTAGGAGTAATCATCACCAAAGACATGTCCCCAGACAAGCAGATAAACAAAATAGTCGGAGAAACCTACAATTTGTTAAGATCAATAAAGATGGCTTTTAATTATTTGGATGAGGAAATGGTAAAGAAAATACTAGTCACACTGATAAGACCAAGATTGGAGTATGCAGCGACACTATGGACACCCAGCACAAAAAGAACATACAATACAGTGTTACCTCTCATTAACGGACCAAAAGGGGGGTGATGGTGTCTGTTGATGTGAATAATCCGTTGATTTGGAGTGGTTTTTGGGTGGCATAGTGATTGCACAGCACTAAACAACAGCACCAAATACACCGAAAACACAGCGAAAACACCGCAAACACAGCTAATTAACGTCCGTTAATGAGAGGTCAATCTGTATAGAAAATAGAAAGAATCCGAAGAGCAACGACAAAGATGGCCCCAACACTTTCAAAACTGACATATGAGCAAAGATTGTCTACCTGGAACTACCAACCCTGGAACAAAGAAGAGAAAGAGGTGATCTGTTGGCCATTTACAGAATTATGAAAGGCATTGAAGTCCTTGAGAGAGAAGACTTATTAAATTGGGATAGAAGAAAAACAAGGGGACATGTAAAGAAACTCAAAAAGGACAGTTATAGAAGAGATCTGAAAAAAAAGTCTGGAATGAATTGGATGAAACAATAGTGTGTGCAAACACTATACATGAATTTAAGAACAAACTAGATATTGTGAGATACAAAAATGGGTCACCACAAGCATAGCTCCCCTTCCCATATAATGCAGCTAAGTAAATACAAGGTTCAGTGCTTGCACCAATAATGATTCTTGTCTATGTCCATGACATGAGGGAAGGAATAACAAGCTACCCCAATCATTTCTAGATAATACAAAAATCATGAGAAAAGTGAAAAATGAAGAGGATCGTAAACTATTGCAAAAATATCTAGAAACGAGAGGACATGGAAAAAAACTGAAAAAGGATAGTTATAGAGAAAAAAACTTGAAAAGTTTCAGTTTCCCACACAGAGTGATGAATACATGGAACAAATTAGACAACAAAACAGTATGTGCAAACACTATACAAGATTTTAAGATAAACATGATGCGGAGAGATACAAAGATGGGTCACCACGAGCATAGCTCCCCTCCCATTTATTACAACTAGATAAATACTGTTTTTGCATGGAGCCAAGAATGAGAAATAAAGCTCAATATAAAAAAAAATGCAAAGTACTGGAAATGGGCAATAGTGACAAAACATCCTTAAACTATTCCTTGGGAAGTGAACCCATTACAAAAGCAAAACAGGAGAAAGATTTGGGAGTGCTGATAAGAGACAACCTCTCACCTGACACACATATCAGCAGGGTTGTGGGAGAGACATTTGGACTACTGCAGAAGATTAGAGAGGCATTTCACAATATGGATAAAAAGATGATGGAAAAAAATCATGATAACCCTGATCCATCCAAGACTGGAATGTGCATCAGTAGTATGGTCCCCACACAGAGTGAAGAATATAAGAAAGACTGAGAGAATACAATGGGCAGCAACCAAACTGATCCCCAGCCTTGCAGATAAACCATATGAAGAGATTAAAAGCACTGGATCTGCCAACTTTGATGTGATTACTGTATTCACGTCATGAAAGGGGATAGATTGGATTGACAAAAGAGATCTCTTGATTAAGTTTTCCATATAGATGTATATATATGTGGAATAGCTTAGAAGGTGATATATCCCAAGCTCAAACAATACATGAGTTCAAATTTAGATATGATAATTGGAAATCAAGAATAGATTAATTTGGAACTGTACACGAACTTGAGTCTAGGTATGTTAGAAAATTAGAGAATAGGAGACAGGACCCAACGAGCATTGCTCATTTCCTGTATACTACAATTAGGTAAATACTGTACACACACATAGGACTTCATGAGTGCAGTTCCTTTGCTGTATACTACTATTAGGTAAACGCATACAAGTTATTTCATGTATTTATGCATCTGTAAGGAAAACTGTATTTCTCAATACTGTATCCATTAAACATGTAGTCTTTTTTTATTTGTTCTCATGATCTCTTAAAGCTCTCCTATCCCTAATCAGGACTAATGGAGCCCATGAGGATCAGTACTATCATGTGTAATATTCTTGATTTACATAAATGACATGATGTATGGTTTAACAAGCCATACTAACATGTTTACATAGTATGCAAAAATCATAATATAAAATGTGGAAGTCTGCAGATTGTTATATGAT
Source organism: Oratosquilla oratoria (assembly GCF_046742065.1). Lineage (NCBI taxonomy): Eukaryota > Metazoa > Arthropoda > Malacostraca > Stomatopoda > Squillidae > Oratosquilla > Oratosquilla oratoria. The sequence goes on from NC_134791.1 coordinate 67,965,630, forward strand.
CAAGAAAATGTATGTGCCTGGGGCCAAATAAAGAAAATACAAAGGATTACAATGTACTGAATATGGGTAAAAGCTCAGAAAGACCTTCAATTAATTACTTAAGGGGAAATGTGTTGGTTACAAAAGCAAACGAAGAGAAATATCTGGGAACAGTAGGCATAGATAACTAGTCACATGACAAACATGTTAGCAAAATTGTAGGTAACACATACAGACTTATAATAAACAAAAGTGATTTTCCATGACATAGACAAGATAATAAAAGATAAAAATATTGTAGAATACCTGATATGCTCTAGATTAGAATAAGCAATGGTGGTCTAGTCCCAGCACTAAGTCAAGAATGTAAATAAGATAAAGAAAATGCAAAGACGAGTGACCAAATTGGTTTCCATTCTTGCAGACAAAACATACAAAGAAAGCTTAGGAACATTAAAAAAAAAAAAAAAAAAAAAAAAAAAAAGTAGACAACTGACAGAAGAGATACATTGATTTAGGATAGGAGGGTGTCATGAGGTCATGGGAACAAATTGAAGACCACATGTCAGAAAGATGTCAAGAAGTAAAGTTTTCCATGCAAATGTAAAACTTCCTAGAGTAAACTTAAAAGATGATATGACCTAAACTAAAAATATAAAAAAAATTGAAAAATAGGGATGGTTGTTGGAGGAAAAGACAAGACTCCACAAACATAGCTCCTCTCTTGTGTACAGTATTATAATTTGGCAAATACAACTAGGTAAATACACTTACACAAAAGGGAATAGACAAATCTAGAACCAATAACAAATTTATAGTTAAGATTAATCAAAGACAAAGAGGAAGGATCCCATGACCATAGCTCCTTTCTTGTACATTATAGTTAGGTAAATACAATAAAGTATATTCACTTGAATGAGTAATTTTGTAAAAGAAAAAGGAGTGAAAGATCTGGAAGTATTGCTCATTGATACTTTGTCGCCTGACAAACATATCAGCAAAGTACTGGGTGAAATATACAGATTATTTATAAATCTATCTATTCACTACATGGATGTGATGATGAAAAAAAATCATGGAATGCCTGATTAGCCCTTGTCTTCTGACAAGCATATCAGCAAAATAATGGATGAAATATACACTGTTTATAATATAAAACTATCTATTCACTACATGGATGAGGTGATAAAAAAAAATAATGGAATGCCTGATTTGCATAGATTGTGTAATAGTGATATGGTCCCCACACAAAGTTAAAGATATAAACAAGATTGTGAGAATACAAAAAACAGCAACCAAAATTATTCCCAGCCATGGAGAAAATATGTACAAAGAAAGATTAAGAAAACTGGACCTGCCATCATTGAAAGAAAAATGTGAAAATGGTTACTTGGTAGTATTCTTCAGGTCATTAAAGGGAGTGGATAAAACTGTGAAAGAGAATCTCTTGGTTTGTAATGGGAGAGCACCAAAAGGTCATAGTAACAAACTGAAAAAAATAATAAAGGATATTAAAAACCAGTTTCCATGCAGATGCATGAATTTCTGTAATGATAATTGTTGCTTCAAGTTCAACTGAATGGAAACCCACAGCCACATAGAGTCTGGCGATAGTCCTAAGGCTCCCACGTAGATCTCTGTGGAAAAAAAGACTTTGGACTGTTGTCTGTGTTATATTTGAGTGGGACTGATTTTGTCATTAACTGAAAAAAGTAGGGAGCTCTCTTTATATGAAAAGAGGGAAAAAATAAATATATTGATAGATATCTTTGATCAGCCTAGAGATTGAGTGTTAACCCCTCAGGATTGCACCTCTAGATGAAGGTGAAGAGATTGATGGGTTTTGAAAATGGGCAGGAAGGAAATTATTTTCTCTTCTGTCTATCATGTATGACCACTACAAGCAGGTACTTATCAGTGATCCTGCAATTCCTGGTATAGCTTAGGAGATGATATAGTGTGAAAGTGGCAGTTGCCAACAAGGCTATTGAAATAAACACCATGTGAGGACAGAGCCTTTATTAGTACAACGTTTTGCTTATTACAGCTTTTTCATGTACTTGAAAAAGCTGTAACAAGTGAAACATTGTACTAGTAAAGCCTCTGTCCTCACATGGTGTTTATTTCGATAGATGATATAGTCTAGTTTAGAACCTAAACTAAGTTCAAAACTAGTTATGATGAGAGAAAAAGAGAGAGGACACCATCAGTGTAGCTCCTTTCCTGTACATTACATTAAGGTAAATAATGTAGATACCATTAGTGACCTCTAAATTGTAAACAGCTATCAAGTATGGACAAGACTAGAAACAAAATATACTTAGATACAGCTAGATGAATACCGGTACATAGATGACAAAATGAAAATTACTATATGGAAACAAACTGTCCTATATTATACATCTAGGAAAACACAAACATAGTAACAAGTTCTGACAATATTTGCTGTTTACATTGGTTAGAAAAACTAAGCATTACCAATATTTTTCAATCTACAGATCATATTTATGTATTAATGAATTTTGTGTATATTTTAAGTAAGTGGGGATTTCATTGAAACTTATTCCATACAAATATGTGTCTTACCTGTCATAGGTATGCCTTGAGTTGTGATCATAGAAATGGCTTTGCATTGATGTCTTAAAGTAGAGAACAGAGAAACATGACAAAGGCAGAGTTTTGTAGACTACAGGAAACCAAAAGTACTCACTGGGTTGAAAGGAGTGTTTAAAGGTTTCAAACTATTTTCAGTCTAAGATGTTTGAGTAAAATAGAAGGAAATGATATGGTATTATAGAATAAAACATGAGCAAGCGCAAAAGCAAACTGCATGGAAGTAGTAATTAAAAAAATAGAAGAGAATCTGAGAGAAACCTAACCTGATCAGTGATGTGCTCAATTGATATTACATCAACAGACTGAGGTCATGTAGGAATAGGTAGATCAGTTTGATCAGTGTAGCAGAAGACATAACTGTAAGAAAAACTATAAGTGAAATTATACAAATAGGTATTTGGAAAGAATTTTAAAAAGGGAGGGCAGTGAACATGCTTAAAGAGCACATAAGTGTAATTAAAATGGGACCATAGCATGGGTAGGTAATGAAATGTGAGTGGGCATGTTCTAAAATAATCCTATGGCATATAGCTATAAGAATAATAAGTGGTTAAATGAGTGCAGGACCATAGTCACATGAAAATGTAAGGAATTATGGAATATATAGCTAAAGAAACTCCAAGAAATAATATTTTACAGTACACTTGGTCCTTGATATAATGGAGCCCCATTTAACAGATTTTTGAGGCAACAGCTAGATTTAATGACTCAGAATAGATTCTGAGTAAGCTACTGTACTTTATGATCATGGCTTATCAAGAACCAATCTTCACATTCCTTAGTAAGTCTGATATTGAATTACAGTAAAAAGATTGAATTTATTATATTTACTGGACCAATCTTCTCCTATTTTGTCCACTAAATCAAGGGATGGGTGTACTTTTTAGGAAAAGGAGAATTTTTGTGAGTACTGGAATAGATACTGTATGTGAGGGTTTCATTATCATTAAACCTCAGGTGAAGACTATGACAAAGATATAAAATGATAGAATTTGTTGCTGGTACAGAAGTAGAATAATCATTGCAATAAAAGGATTATGCATCCATTAAATATGAATGACTCTAAGTAATTGCAGAGGTAAAGCACATACAAGCATGACTATAGGCTACATAAGGTTGGCCAGCTATAGGGAGGTAACATTTTGGAGAATCTGCTTTGTACACATTAAACAGTAAAGGGAGATGTTGTACAAAAGATCTATACAGGAAGGAATGTATAGTCAAAGAATATAACCCATCTGAGCTTACAAAATTGTTGTTAGCTTAATTTTCCAGCAGATACCTCTTCCATAAATTTATCAGTAAATTACTAAACACTATTGGCAATTAGTCTTTACAGTAAACTGAGACAGGTTGTATGATGAGGTCTACCATTTGACTGGTTGTACTGAGAAACAAATTGGGCACAAAGGTGAATTTTAAAGATAAAACAATCATCATCAAGAGTACCCATGCACTCAATGTGATATAATTCCTGTCAGGGCCATAGCTAGGAATCAAATTTTGGGGGGGCTAATCATGTTTTAGGGGGGGGGGGGCTGCCGCTGTACTGTGCCCACACACACATATATAAATAATCTGATAATATTTGATATGCCTGTAATGATAGGTACAATTTTATATTTTATGTATATACATTATATATCATAAATTCACCATAAACTTAGCTTATTTTTTTGTAAGTTTTGTGGTGTAGTGTATTTATAATACTTTCGAGTAAAAATAAGTTTGGGGGGGTCAATTGGATTTTTGGGGGGCTTATTTTTTTTTAAGTTTTCTGGTGTGTATTTATAATACTTTTGAGTAAGAATAAATTTGGGGGGCTAATTGGATTTTTGGGGGGGCTAAGCCCCCCATAGCCTCCCTGTGGCTATGGCCCTGATTCCTGTTATGTTAGATTTACATAATTTGTCATATAAAAATCTATAGGTAGGGAGGCAACACCAGCACTACCATAGATTTTTATATCTATATGTAATCTTTATGTTTTATCATATATAGTAATACCTAGCTTCTGTGATGATGCCATCTTACATTATGATCATGCTCTTGAGAGTGTGGGAGTTTGTCATCTGCTCTTATCCTTTTCAAACTTTCACATTTACCTGTCAGTAACATCATTGGGATTTCCCAATCAGCCCTCCATACTGAATTTTTTGTGGTGTTGAGTCTCCAGATAATAAAGTGTTTTACATGAAAAGGATGATATATGAATAGATGAAAAAGTACTCTATTTCCAGGTTTAAATTCTGCAGTTTTGTAACTGGCTGCTTTAGATATGAATATAGGTGATGCTGATCATAGGAAAACATAACTAAGAGTGGTATTTATGGTGTTATAGACATTGCTTTATGATCTAGGTCATAATGAAGAGTTATGGTGTTATTTCTTATATAGTGTGGGAACAGCTTTGTTAGGTTCAGTATTTTGTCGAAGCTTGACCCAAGAAGAATTTCAGTAATCATAGGAACATTTCCTCCCAAGATGATGTACTTTTTAAAGGTATATGAATTTTTTAGTAAGGTTGAGGGGACATAAATGTATTTAATTAATATGCAGAATGTAAAAAAATATTTGTATTGTGATATGTAATGAGATTATGTGCTCTCTTTTTACTCATGATATAGTCATTAAGGTTAGATCATTCTTCATCTCTTCTGTTTCACTTCATTTCATTCTCCAGTTTACTAAGTGTATCTTAATGGTGAGTTAGGTGCCCAATTCGTTTAGTTTTATATTGAGATTTTGACCAACAAAAAAGCTGAGCCTTAGTGCCATGAAAGAAAAATGCTCCATACAGAAAAGCCTCTATGAAATCATATTGTGGCCAACTCTGTGCATCTTCAATCCAGTTGATGCTACTGTGTACAATTACCCACACATGCCTTTCTCCCCTGCCTTCTCCACCTCCATCCCCTTCTTCCTGTTCCATTCCCTCCCTTTGAATTCCATTTCCCATAAACATTTCCTGCTTCTCATCCCCAGATTTTCCATCTGCATCCCACCTACAAATTCCTTAATGTCCACTGCAACCCCACACACTTAATTATTTTATGTTTCAGATGGGATAAAGTGGAAGTTGTGTCCTTGACTGATGGTGACAATGTGTGACTGTAACTGTTCCTAGTGTTGTGTTAAATAGGTCCAGCTTGTTTGAATGCAGTATTTGCAGGAGATAATAGGGGTTCATAGAAGAGGTGCACAGAAACTTGTTCATAGAGGGAGCTCAAAATCATTTAAGGGGGAAACTGGTTTCAGGATATAGTGTGAATTGTATGGATCCTGTTGAAGCCCTGACAGCATTGAGAGTGAACTTTGCTAGCTAGTGTTCTGTAACGCATCAAGTATTAGTTGAAAGAGACTCATTCAGGTACCTTCTCAACAGTGGTAGGTTTCTTTTTAAGATTTTGTCAGCACTTGGTGAGTTACCTTCAATATTCATCCCCTATGCAACAACACACACATACACACACATGCATAAACACATGACAGTCAAAGTGACAGCAAAGATTGGAACTCTGAAGAAAAAAAAAATTGTGGATCTCAACAATGAGGGAGTACCTGTGTTGTATTAGTAGGGAAGGGGAAAGCTCATGGTGTAGTGGGAAGGTGAAGAAAAAAGGTGAAGGGGAGGGATTACTGAGGAAAATGGAAGAAAATGAGGAAGGGGACGAACGGGCCCCGGATGTCAGAAGGAATGTCAACAAAAGATGCGCAGACAACAGAGGTGAAGTCGAAGAAATTAGTAAAAATGTAAAAATTAGAAATATAGATAAGAGCAACGCAATGGAAGGTGGAGATAATTATTTCTATGGATTTAACAAGGGATGAGATGACAACCTCCCCCGATTAGCAAGTCTAGAGGAAAAACTAACAAAAATGAATGAACAGTGGGAGGTTAGGTTCAGTCAACTTGCACTGATTACACAAAGAGTTGATAAATTGGAAGAACTAAAGGAGAACCAAAACCTAAATAAAGAAATAGAAGAATTAAAAAGACAGTTAAAAGAAGTAAAGGATGAGAATGAGGAATTAAAGAGGAATAATAAAGAGAATAAAGAGTCCATAGAAAAAGAGGTAAGTGGTTGGAAAAAGGTTCAGGAAAATAGCAAAATTGAATTTAGAGATATAGTGAAACAACAGATGAAGGAACACACTAAGGACACAGTTATTAAAGTGATGAGAGAGAAGGAGAATATAGTAAGAGACTTAGCAGATAAAAAGAAATGTATAATTATGTTAGGAATGGAAGAGAAACATAATCCAAATAGGACTACAAGAGTAAGAGAGGAGAAAGAAAGAGTGAACAGGGTACTAAGAATATTTCAAGAAGGTGAACAGGAAATAGGGAAAGAAATTGAAGAAATATATAGACTTGGGAAATACAGTATAGACAAGACCAGACCAATTAAGGTTAAATTCAGGTCACAAACGACAGCAGAGAATGTCTTATCAAAAACAGGAAAACTAGCAGAAAGTGATCAGTACAAACAGGTATGGATAAAAAGAGAGATGAATAAAGAGGAAAGAGAGGAAGAGAAAACAAAAAGAATCGAAGCTAGGGAAAAAACGATAACAGAATAGTCAAAGAGAAATTTTATTTTTTTTTATTTTTATTATAGGTTTATTCAACAATATTAAATACAATTAGACATACATATATACATTTTTTTTTTTTTTATAAAATTGGTAGTTGAAAAGGGAGAGCGAGAAGCAAAGCTTATGGGGAGTTGCTCTCCCTTAAGGAAAAAATTATTTTCATTTATTTATTTTTGTTACATGGTAGTATGGTACATACACATCTACACACATATATACACGATTGAAGGACAACTCGTCCACGGACACCCCGTCCACAAAACTGCAAAGCAGGACAACCCGTCCACAGACACCACCATGAGAAATTCTATTGGAGAGTAGTGAATATGAAAGTGAGGAAATGGTTCATAGGAGAGAAAAACAGAAAGGAAACAGAAAACAGGATGGAGGTAGCAGAAAATTAAAAATGTCCTTCACAAATATAGATGGATTAATAACAGGATTGAATGAACTGAATCATTACCTGATGGAAAAGGAACCTGACATAAGGGGAATTGTGGAGACAAAATTGAAAGGTCCATTACCACCCAACAGTGTAAGACATGGTGCATATAATTATTGGATTAGAAACAGAGAAGTAAAACAAGGTGGTGGAGTTATGTTCCTGACTAAGAAGGATATAAATGTGAGGAATGTTACATATGAAAAGAATAGAGTGGAAATGATCATGATGGAAATAGAGGACAGGGACAAGAAGAGCAGGAAGTTTGTGGTAAATTATGTGGCTCCTAAAATGGCCTTGTGGGAAGAGAGAGAACACAAGAATATGTTAGAAGACACAAGGATAACACTAAATAAGATAATGGAAGATGGAGGAAGAATAATTATAATGGGTGACTTTAATTGTAAAGAAATCTGCTGGGAAGAAATGACAGTGAAGGGTGGAGATGACCTATGGGGAAATGTACTACTTGATATGATTATAGAACATACAATGACACAATGGATACAAGAGAATACTAGGTATAGAAATGAGGAAGAGCCATCGAGACTAGACCTAATAATCACATCAGAACCTGAAATAGTGGACAAGATTGAATATAAGACACCACTAAGTAAAAGTGACCACATATTAGTAGAACTGGAACTAAATGAAGAAAAATACATGAGAAAAAACGAACAATATAGAAAGGGAAGAATGATGTATGGAATTTTTTTTTTTTTATAAAATGAGATTTTTTTTCAAAAAGCAGACTGGGAAAGGATATACAAAGAGGAAACAACAGTAGAAGAGAAATGGAAAATTTTGACAACAATTTATAAGGAAGGAGTGGAAAAGTATGTTCCAAGACAAAAACAAGAAAAAGGATATGTAAAATGTTGGTACAACAAAAGATGTAGAGAGTTAAAAGATAAAAGGGATAAAGCTTGGATAAAATGGAGGAAAGACAAAAAACCTGAAAAATGGAAAATATATATACTGATTATAGAAATGAACATGTACAAGTGTGCAGAGAAGAAAAGAGAAAACACGAAAAGGATGTCATAGAAAAATGTAAAGATTAACCAAAACTATTTTATAGATTTGTAAACAACAAATTGAAAAACAAACAAGAATTAGTGAAACTACAACAAGAATAGAATACACAGAGGAAATAGAAATGGCAGAAATTATGAACAAGCATTTTACATCAGTGTTTATGAGGGAGAACATACAACTGAGAGATGATGGGTGGGAGGGGAAAGTCCTCCCTATGAAAGAAATAGAAGTAACAAAGAATGAAATAATGAATCACTTGAGTAATATCAATGTCAGTAAATCACATGGTCCAGATGAAATGGCAAACTGGATTTTGAGAGAATGCAGGGATGAACTAACAGACAAAATACATAGTCAAATAAGCAGTTCATTGAAAGAAGGAAAAGTTCCAGAAGATTGGAAAAGAGCAAATATAGTACCAATATATAAGGGGGAAACAAAGAAGACCCTACAAACTATAGACCGGTCTCTCTTACAAGTACAGTAGCAAAAATTTGTGAAAGAATTATCTAGATTAGATGGGTAAAACATTTGGAAAAAACAATGTACTAAATCCGATGCAGTTTGGATTTAGACAAAGATCATGTATTTACTGTCACAAACCTGATGTGTTTTTATTCAAGACTAATAGATATAATACAAGAAAGAGATGGATGGGCTGATTGTACCTTTCTAGACCTGAAAAAAGCTTTTGATAAGGTGCCACTTAAGAAATTGCTAAAGAAATTAGAAACTGTAGGAGGAATATAGGGCAAACTAAAGTGGATGGAAGACTTCTTGCATGACAGGAAAATGAGTGGTGATATGAGACAAACATTCCAATTGGGATGAGGTGATTAGTGGAGTTCCACAAGGAACAGTTTTGGCCCCAATAATGTTTGCTATATGTATTAATGATATGGATGAAGGAATTGAAAGCTATATGAGCTTCTTCATAGACAATGCAAAACTTTTGAAAAAAGTGAACATCGAAGAAGATTGTGAATCACTGCAAAGCAATCTCAATAAAGTATGGGAATGGAATAGGAAATGGGAGATGGAATTCAACATTAAGAAGGGTAGTATAATGGAATTTGGAAGAAGCAAAAAAAGAATAGTGGGATCATATACATTGGGAGAGGAAGAAATTAAAAAAGTGGAAAAAGAGAAGGACCTAGGAGTCATTATTATGAATAATATGTCCCCTGAGAAATATGTAAACAAAATTTTTTGAGAAACTTATTATTTCATAAGATCAATCAAAGTGGCATTTACATACCTGGATGAAGAAATGGTGAAGAAAATACTAGTCACTTTGATAAGACCAAAATTGGGGTTTGCAGCGATGACGTGGTCACCAAGTAAAAAAAAAAAATGTATAACAAAACTTGAAAGAATACAAAGAGCAATTACGAAATTGGCACCAACACTCTCAGAACTATCATATGAGGAGAGGCTGGCAAAACTTGAGCTACAGACATTAGAGCAAAGAAGAGAGAAAGGAGACTTGATAACTATTTATAGAATCATGAAAGGCATGGAAACTATTGATAGAGAGGATCTAATAAAATGGGATAGTAGAGATACAAGAGGACATGGAAAGAAAATCAAGAAAGACAATTATAAAAAAGACCTGAAAAAGAACAGCTTCCCCCAGAGGATAATAGACGTTTGGAACAGGTTAGATGAGAATGTGGTGTGTGCAAATATGATACACGAATTTAAAAACTGTCTAGATAAAATGAGATATGGAGACGGGACTCCACAAGCATAGCTCCCCTTCCCATAAAATACAACTAGGTAAATACATGGAATGGAAGTTACATAAAGAAAAAGAAATGTAAGTAATTAGGGAAATGACAACTCAACTCTAGGGAAGGACTTGGATGAAACAGACCAGATAGGAGGACCAAAGATTTTTGTTTTCTTTCTTATTTTTTTAGAATTGTCAATCAGAAAGTGAGGAAATGCTTTCTAAGAAAACAAGAAGGCAGCATTGGAAAGTAAGCACTACAAGGAAACTTAGAATAGCATATGCTAATGTTGATGGTTTACTATCAGCTAGGTTGGAGATAAATGACTACTTAAGCATAAATGAGTCTAATATATTGTGTCTAGTAGAGACTAAACTCACAACAAAATTTATGTACAGTTGGGGAACTACAGATACACCTCCTGAAGAAGAGACAAAGATAAAAATGGTGGAGGAGTAATGTTTGTAGTGAGAGGTGACATAAAGGTGGAAAACACAAATCTGAAAGAAGGCAGGGCTGAAGCAATTCACCTAAAGATCAGTACTAAAGGACACAATAAAAGAGACTTCATGGTGACATATGTCCCCTCCAAGACAAGAGCCTAGGATGAAACTAAATACCAAGAAACTTTAAAGGATACAACTCTTTTCCTAAAGAAACATATTGAACAAAGTAATAACATAGTCCTTATTGGAGATTTCAATTGTGGTGACATCAACTGGGAGGAATGGGAAACAAGTGGCAAAGCAGATTCCTAGGGAAATGCACTGCTAAGTATAGCAATGGAGAACACAATGATCCAGTGGGTAAAGGAAGTGACCCAGGTAAGAGATGACACTCCCACAAGATTAGATCTGTTACTAACCAAAGAGCCAGACATCAGCTCCTTGAACTACCTTAGCCCAATAGAAAAAAGTGACTATTTTACAATTGAGTTCCACCTGGAGGATGATAAAATGGAGCAAAGGAATGAACCACACAGGCAAAGGAGACTTAATTTTAGGAAAGCGGATTAGTTAGGGTTGAGGAAATTCTTTGAAGAAACAAACTGGGAGGAATTCAAGAATACCACAAGAATGAGGATGAAATGGGAAATTTTCCTTGACATTTACAACCTAGGAGTGAACTAATATGTGCCAAAGACTAGGGAAGGAAAGAAGTAAAACCAGGATTGGTTAAACAAAAAGTGTAAGATTGTGAAAAAGGCCAGGGATGAGGCTTGGGGAAAATGGAGTAAGAAAAGAAGCAATAAAATAAAAGAAGCATACAAAAAAGCTAGGAATGACTATGAAAGAATTCACAGGGAGGAAGAAAGCAATTTTGAAAGAAGTGTAGTAGATACATGCAAAGATGAATCAAAACTGTTTTACAGGTTCATGAATGGTAAATTGAGACACAGGGAAGAAATCACCAAGTTAATAGTAGATGATGAGGTCTTCACAAAAGAGCACAACTTTTTAGAGAAAAATGAGTGGAGCAAAAAAAAAAAAAAACAGGTTTAACAGATATAAATGTAAAAGTGAGGGAAGTGCTCGATCTCTTGGGATCATTGGATGTGACAAAAGCCTCAGGACCTGAATACTTAAAGAATGTAGGGAACAACTAGCAGACAAGATTTACAGTCTTATTTCATGTTCATTGAAAGAAGGCTATAGTTTACCTGTGGGTAATCTCATGCAGCTGTCATACATTATCATCTTTTTTAAGTTGATCTGACAAAGTATTATTCAAGACAGAATAATTCAGACAGATTTTTTCTGATGTTTTAATGGACAGGAATTTCTTTAGACTAAATAAAATTGCATTATCCAGAACAAAATCCTGTATTTGGTCTTAGCAGTCAAATCTTTAATCTTGGAATAACTTTACTTGTTTAAATTAAGTGAAACAGCTCAACATTTAGATATCTTGGAATGTTTATAACTAAGAATTGCCAGAAAACTACATGTGCTAATTTATCATGGGTTGGGTGTGGATAAAGTATTAAATCATGGAAAATGAAATAATTTCAAGAACAACAGAAGAGTCTTTTTGGTGTTTTGGTCACAGATACTTTTTACCCAATAAGCACATTAACAGTTTTGGTGATGCATATAAACTGTTGACCATATGAGTAGCACTTCACTTCATGGTCAGGAAGATGATTAAAAAAAATTCATACAGAACTTGATCTACCTCAGATTCAGATATGTAGCAGTGGTGTGATCACAAGAAAAAAATATATATATATATTGGGAGAATACAAAGAACAGCCAAAATGGTTCTCAGCCTAGCAGACAGATCATATAAATTTAAGTTAGACAAACTAAATTTTCTTTCATTAGAAGAAAGGCAACGTGACCTCGATGGTCAGGTCACTGAATGAAGTAGATAAAACGGGCAGAGATATCTTAGTGTGTGACAGGAAGGAGTTTTGATGTTGAAACAAACTGAAGAATACATGTTTGAAGGATGTCAAGAAGTGCAGTTGTCCACATTGATTCATCAACTAGAATATCCTGCAAGATGACATAGCCCAAACCAAAACCATAAAAAAAAATTGAAGTTAAATATGACAGATGGAGGAGTAAAAAAGAGTGTACTACATGAATACAGTTTTTTTCCTAACTAATACAAATAAGTAAGCACAATCACTGAAACCCTGATATGTCCAATACGCACCAGTAGTATTGTCCCCACACAGTGAAGGATATAAGCAAGATTGAGAGAATACAAAGGGCAGCAACCAAACCGATCCCCAGCCTGGCAGATAAACCATATGAGGAAAGACTAAAAGCACTGGGTCTGCCAACTTTGAAAGATTGAAGAGAAAGAGGTGATATGATTACAGTATTCAGGTCACTTAAAGGGATAGATTGCATTGACAGAAAAGATCTTTTGAGTAAAGATACACATGAATTTGAGTCTATGTATGATATAAAAATTAGAGATTAGGAGATGGGACCAAATGAGCTTTGCTCTTTTCCTGTATACTACAGTTGGGTAAATACAATAAGTTAAATACATGCCATAATGAGGAGAAACTAGAAGTAATGGACATGACATCAGTAAAAGAAAGGTGATATGATTGCATTACCCAAGTCATTGAAGGGTGTGGACAAAAATAAGCTAGATGGAAGGGCGTCACTAGGTCATGGTAACAAGTTAAAAGACCACATGTTTGAGGAATATCACAAAACAGTTTTCTGAACGGATGCATCAAGTTCTGAAATAGCTTGAAAGATGATATAGGCCAAGCTAAAACCAGAAACTAGTTTAAGTCAAAGTTTGATAGTTGGAGAAAAAGAGATGGGATCCCACAAATGTACCTCATTTCCTGCATACTGTTATTAGGTAAAACACTCACACAAAATGAGAGAAATGACAAAATAAGTGACTTATCACTACATAGATGAAAAGACCATAACAAAATAGCCTGATCCACCTTAGATTAGAATATACAGTGGTGGTGTGGACTATGCACAATTTGATGGATACAAACAATACACTCACTATCCGAGTTACGACCTAGATCGGTTCCGACCGACCGGTCGTAAGTCGAAACGGTCGTAACTCGGACCGTAAACATTAGAGGTGTATACTTGTATACTCAAGGACATATGATACAGAGCGTAAATCCAGCTCAAATGTTTCATTTGTGGCCTCATTGTAGAACACTCAGTGTATGCAAAATATCCAATACTCTTTGATTGTTATACTAAATAATAAATTAATAGGATAGGGTAAAGAAAGAAAATATATTACACAGGATTCTTATTAGAGACCGAAAATACAAATTAACACAAAGATACAAAATATAAAAAATAGAAAATATGCATGTAAAAAACAAAAAATTTAAAATCCACTTTTTGGTTGCACGTCATCTACACTTTCTTCGTGCGTACGGTCGAGGGAAAGATCAGGCAGTAGGTCTGGTGAGGCAGCATGGGAGATACGTTGGTATCTGCTGGTCGAGGCATAATTAATAAAAAGAGGTTGAAGTAATAAAGGCTTAATAACATTTAAAATAATTCCCTCAAATGTACATGAAAACAAGTACAAGATTCGCTTCTATGCACTGGGCTCAATCGTCGCCTCCCATGCGAAAACGTTCGGTCTCTCTTCGTAAGAAAAGAACGATAATCATAGCATAACGTTATTTCATCAAATAAATATTTTATACATGGAATAGTACAGTGAGATATATTGTCTTATTGAATATAACATATTATACTTCAGAACTCCAGGAATATCATAGACTTGGGTTAAAGCTATTTGTATCCATGTTTGTACACTACAGCTTTCGACTTTCGACCAATAGAGAACTCGAACCAGAATGAAAAGTACGAATGCAGGACTACTGTAAACCGACTCTCTGTCTTGGCTTTTGGGGAAACGTGTATCACCGATCTGGCAAAACTGCCCTTTCTGACCATTCCCACCTGCCCTGATTATCGGTGGGAACTGGGAATCGAAATACGGTATAATATCAATTCCAGTAAAATTATGGTATATGGTAGACATCATATGGTAGATGGTGGACACACACTAAATTATGGTAGAAATACCATAATTATGGCAGACAGCGCAACCTTGGTGAGATGCTGTGCTGTGCTGCCGTAACTGTCGTACGGGATGCTGGACGCCACGTGCAAACGTACAGTAAACCAGTAAACTCATATGTGCATGTAGGCATCTGCTGAATGTGGTCGTAAGTACGGGTGGACGTAAGTCGCACAGGTCGTAACTCGGATAGTGAGTGTACAGTGAATTCAAAGAGCAGCAATCAATTTGGTTCCCAGTCTTGTAAAAAAAAAAAAAAAAAAAAAACATAAGATGGTATACTAGAAACATTAGACTATCATTAAAAGAAAGAATAATGAGTTTCATGATTGTGGTGTTTAGGTCAGTGAAAGAATAAAAAAAAAACTAATAGAGTTCTCTTGGTTTGTGATGGGAGAACATCATGAGGTCATAGAAAAAGAACACTAGATGTCTAGAGACTGTACAGAAACTGTTTTTCATTAAAAAATATCAACTATTGGAATAGTCTTGATGAAAGAACCCAGTTTTTAACAAAAAATTAACTTTAAGCTAGGTGTGATAGAGATAAAAGGGGATAAGACCTGACGAGAGTAGCTCCTTTCCTGTGTACTAGTTCAATAAACACACACAAATATACACACTTGGAATAGCTTTGAAGGTAATATATATCAAGCTGGAACAATACATGATTTCAGGGTTAGATGTAATTAAAAAACAAGACTAAGTTGGAATCATACATGGATTTGAAGATAGTTTTAATAAATTGAAAAGTAAGAGGTAGAATTCCACAAGCATTGTTCCTTTCCTGTAGGCTACAATTAGGTAAACACAACACATACACAGTGGTATGACCTGGCCAACTAAGCTTTCTTGAGGTTGGCCCATATCCAGAGTTAAAAAAAAAATCATCACAATGAAGCTCAGCACCCCATTCATTTGGGCAAAGAGTTGTGTGTGTGTGTGTGTGTATTCACCTAATTGTATTATACAGGAAAGGAGCAATACGTTTTGGGTCCTGTCTTCTATTCTCTAATTTTCTATCATACCTAACCTCAAATTCATGTACAGTTCCAAATTAATCTCTATATTCAATTTCCAGTTATCACAATTAGATTTGAACTCATGTATTGTTTGAGTTTGGTCTATATCACCTAAGCTGTTCCATGTATTTATGCATCTATGTGGAAACTGTATTTTTTCACATACTTTAGACCCGTGTTCTTTTTTAATTTGTTCCCCTGACCTCTTTGACTCCTACCATCTTTAATCAGCAGATCTCTTCTGTCAATATAATCTATTTCATTAGTGACATAAATACTGTAATCATATCACCTTTTCTCTTTGATCTTTCAAAGTTGGCAGACCCAGTACTTTTAGTCTTTCCTCATGTGGTTTATCTACCAGGCTGGGGACCAGTTTGGATGCTGCCCTTTGTATTCTCTCAGTCTTGCTTACATCCTTCACTCTGTGTGAGAATTACACTACTAATACATATTCCAATTTGCTTGTGTGTGTGTGGGAGAGAGCTCAGAGCTTTCATCTGAAATGTTGATATGTCAATCATGAGTCCAGCCCATAACCCAAGACCATAATGAATTGCACATACACACACATGTATGTGTGTACATATATACATATATATATATATATATATATATATATATATATATGGTAGAACGCTGGCCTCATGTCATGGGGTCAGCAGATTGAGCCCCATCCAGGCCTGTGAGCTTAAGCTCTTTACTGGGAAGGTTACTGCTGTGGCTGGGCACCACGGTAGGGGGTTGAGGCTTGCCTCTGCTGACATTCTGAGAGTCTTTGAGACTGATATCAGAACTGAAACATGGCAACTTTAACTTTTAACTTTAGATTATATGACACACACAAACACACATATATGTGTGTGTAAATATATATATATATATATATATATATATATATATATATATATATATATATATACACATATATATATATATATATATATATATATGTATATATATATATTCTTTTATCACCTACAATGCACTTTAATTCTAAGCCATATAGGTGCATGCAGAAATTGTAACGTGGTTCCCCCGAGGACACGAACCTATGCAGTGAGAATGTTACCGGTGCCAAGTGACTTAGACCAATACACCATCTCTTGATGGTGTATTGGTCTAAGTCACTTGGCATTGGTAACATTCTCGCCGCATAGGTTCGAGTCCTCGGGTGAACCACATTAAAATTTCTGTATGCGCCTATATGGCTTAGAATTAAAGTGCATTGTGGTTGATAAAAATGTATCTCTAATCACTGGGACCCATTCAGTGTTGTACATATATATGTATATGTGTATATATATATATATATATATATATATATATATATATATATATATATATATATATATATGCAGAAGGTTTTACATGTCACATTTTTATATCACTCCTGAGGGGCCTCTCGGTCAATTCACAGCATCCAGGAGGTGGGCATTTGTCCAGTGTCTCATCGAGTCCAGTATAAGGATACTTGCCACCTTCGCTAAGCAGATAAATCCCCCTCTTCCATTAGTGTTTTCTTTGACATTTATATATAGCTTCAATCATTTTTCTTGTCTTCTTTTCATGACCCTTTCAAATTTTACTTCACCGTTTGTCACAGGACAAACGGTGAAGTAAAATTTGCAGTGTATAGGAAACCTATGAACAGAGATGATTTAGTCCATTATTTTTCAGGTCATAGCAAGAGGGTGAAAACAGGAGTTCTGATTGGTTTCTTCCTTTGAGCTTACAGAATTTGTAGTAGTGTGTATTTAGAAGATGAGCTCAATTATATTATGAAAATGTTCAAAGAACTGAGATACCCTAGTGGCCTAATTTACAGGATGAGAAACACAGCCAAAGAAATCCACAGTAGGACGAATGCCCACAAAGCCGAGGGTGAGAAGACGTACACATACATAACCGTTCCCAATGCGCTTAACACTGAGAACATCAACCGTCTCCTAATGAAAGGTGGACTCAGAACAGCCAAAGTCTCCTCTAACAAGCAAGAATTGTGAAAAGACAAGAAAGAAGTCCTATCAATGAGCTAAGTATGGTTTATGAGATTCCTTGTAAAGGGTGCTCAGCCTCCTATTTTGGTGAGTCAAGCCTAGGTTTAGAAAAACGTCTTTCTGAACATAAAAATTACCTTAGAGCGCTCAGGATGTCCAACTCCTTAGTTCAGCATGCGGACAAATTTGGCCACCTTCCCATTGGAAAGTGGCCAAAGTCCTCAGAAAGGGTCATGAAAAGAAGACAAGAAAATGATTGAAGCTGCATCAAAGAAAACACTAATGGAAGAGAGGGATTTATCTGCTTATCGAAGGTGGCAAGTGCCCTTATAGACCCACTGAGACACCGGAAAAATGCTAACCATCCGGACGCTGTGACCTGACTGAGAGGCCCCTCAGGAGTGATATAAAAGTGTGACATGTAAAACCTTCTGTAGAACACTTTTTGAAGAAGACCAAAGTAGTCATAATGTATGAGTATAATCTATTCTGAGGGCATCTTCTTTTTACTTCCACCACCCAAAATCTCTCATCTGCCATTTGATAATATATATATATATATATATATATATATATATATGTATTCACCTACTTGTATTCTACAGGTAGGGGAGCTATGCTCATGGTGTCCCGTCTTCATATCTCATTTTATCTAAACTATTTTTAAATTCAGGTATTGTTTTTCCACACACCACTTTCTCATCTAACTTGTTCCAACTGTCTATTACTCTATGAGGAAAGCTGTTCTTTTTCAGATCTCTTCTATAGCTGTCTTTCTTGATTTTCTTTCCGTGCCCTCTTGTATTTCTATCATCCCATTTTATCAGATTCTCTCTATCAATAATTTCTATGCCTTTCATGATTCTGTAAATAGCTATCAAATCTCCTGTCTCCTTTGCTCTAGTGTCTGTAGTTCAAGTTTTGCTAGTCTCTCTTCATATGATAGTTTTGAGAGTGTTGGTGCCAATTTTGTAATTGCACTTTGTATTCTTTCAAGTTTTGTTATACATTTTTTTTGTACTTGGTGACCACATCGTTGCTGCATATTCCAATCTTGGTCTTATCAGAGTGATTAGAATTTTCTTCACCATTTCTTCATCCAGGTATGTAAATGCCACTTTGATTGTTCTTATTAAATTATAAGTTTCTCCAAAAATCTTATTTATATGTTTCTCAGGTGACATATTATTCATAACAATGACCCCCAGGTCCTTCTCATTTTCTACTTTTTTATTCCTTCTCCCAATTTATATGATCCTGTTATTCTGTTTTTGCTTTTTCCAAATTCCATTATACTACACTTTTTAGTGTTGAACTCCATCTCCCACTTCCTACTCCATTCCCATACTTTATTCAGATCACTCTGTAGTGACTCACAATTTTCTTCCATGTTCACTTTTTTTAATAGTTTTGCATCATCTGCAAAGAAGCTCATATAACTTTCAATTTCTTCATCCATATCATTAATATATATATAGCAAACATTATTGGGGCCAGAACTGTTCCTTGTGGAACACCTCTTATTACTTCATCCCATTTTGAGTGTTTGTCTCTTATCACTATCATTTTTCTTTCTTGCAAAAAGTCTTCCATCCATTTAAGTCCATTTAAGCAGTTTGCCCTGTATTCCTCCTTCAGTTTCTAATTTCTTAAGCAACTTCTTATGTGGTACTTTGTCAAAAGCTTTTTTTAGGTCTAGAAATGCACAATCAGCCCTCCATCTCTTGTATTATATCTATTAGCCTTGAAAAGAAATATATTAAATTGGTGACCCATGATCGTCCTTGTCTGAATCCAAATTGCCTTGGATTTAGCACGTTGTTGTTTTTTTTTTCCTAAATATTTTACCCATCTACTTTTGACAATTCTTTCACAAATGTTTGCTATTGTACTTGTTAGAGAGACTGGTCTATAGTTGGGTCTTCTTTATTTCCTCCTTTATATATAGGTACTATATTTGCTTTTTTCCAATCTTCTGGAACTTTTCCTTCTTTCAAGGAACTATTTATTATGCTATGTATTTTGTCTGCCAGTTCATTCCTGCATTCTTTCAGAATCCAGTTTGCTATTTCATCTGGTCCATGCGATTTTCTGACATCAAGATTACTCAAGTGTTTCATTATTTCATTCTTTATTACTTCTATTTCTTTCATAGGAGGGACTTTCTCTTTCCATTCGATCTCTTCAGGTTGTATGTTCTCCTTTGTAAACACTGATTTAAAATGCTTGTTCATAATTTCCACAATTTCTATTTCCTCTGTGTATTCAACTCCTTGTCTTAATTTCTCCAAATCTTGTTTGTTTTTCAGTTTGCTGTTTACAAATCTGTAAAATAGTTTTGGTTAATCTTTACATTTTTCTATGACATCTTTTTCATATTTTCTCTTCTCTCTGCATGCTTGTACATATTGATTTCTATAACAAGTATATATTTTCCATTTTTCAGGTCTTTTGTCTTTCTTCCATCTGGTCCAAGCTTTGTCTCTTTTGTCTTTTAACTCCCTACAATTTTTTTTTGTACCAGCACTTTACATATTCTTTTTCTTGTTTTTGTCTTGGGACATACTTTTCCACTCTTTTTTTTTAAGTTTTTGTCAAAATATTCCATTTCTCTTCCACTGTTGTTTCTTCTTTGTATATTCCTTCCCAGTTTTCATTTTGAAAGAATTCCCTTATTTTATCAAAGTATGTTTTTTCATATATCATTCTTCCTTTTCTATATTGTTAATTTTTTTTCATGTATTTTTCCTCATTTAGTTCCAGTTCAATCAATATGTGGTCACTTTTACTTATTGGTGTTTTATATTCAATCTTTTCCACTATTCTAGGTTCAGATGTGATTATTAAGTCTAGTCTCGATGGTTTGTCTTCATTTCTATACCTAGTGTTCTCCTGTATCCATTGTGTCATTGTATGTTCAATAATCATCTCGAGTAGAACATTTCCCCATGAGCCGTCTCCACCCTTTACTGTCATCTCTTCCCAGCAGACTTCTTTGCAATTAAAG